>NW_024881648.1:0-600000 GCF_019059575.1 Amphibalanus amphitrite | reverse complement strand
GCGCGTATGGCTGAATAGCCCAGCGGGGCGCGGGTTAAGCTCAACGCCCATTTTCAAATTGTAAGCACAGGGCAGATCAGAATTAGGAATAAAACTCCAAATTCGAAGCTGGCTCGGATTTTATTTCATAATAACGGCGTCAGGTCAAGAATCAATATCATTACATGGACCATGCTTACCGCCAACACTGCCTTCAGCCCCGTTAGAATTCCGCCTGGGGCCTACGGAATCACGGATGCAGGCACGGAGCCCAGCTGGACCCGGGCACCGGAAGGCGGCCGCTTCAGCAGGGGGTGGGGAGAGCACAGAGAGGACAGAGCACGGAGAGCTGGGCAGAGCGCGGGAGGTGCATTATGCATGAGGCGCCCCGTCCGGGACCGCGCCTCCGCCGGGCCAGAGGTTACGGCAGAAATCTGCCCGCGCCACACCCCTTCTCTCCTCGTTCCCACACCCGTCCCCAGGCTCAAACTGTCACAGACTTTCCCGCTATGGCTTCATTTAGTGGGAAGTGCTCATTTGGTCCAACAAGCCAATGCAGCACCACTGGAGATAAGAAAACGGTAGAAGTAGGCCAAACGCCTAAGCCAACAGCTGCCCAGCGGTATGTAACGGTAGTGATTTTATGGTCAGCCATCCGCGGACAGCCTCCCTGAAGGTTACCCCAGTAAAGGGCTCACCCCGGGGCTCATCGGGGGCGAGGGGCGGCCTCATCGGGAGTAACGATCATTGACATCCGAAACACGGAAGCCAGCGACTGTGCGACCGGAAAATCGGAGTGGTAAGGGACAGGGGCGGGATAGAACGGGATAGTAATTGTACTTTATTTTCCTGAACATGATTTGACAATTGACCGCGTTACAAAGATGGCCTGGCATCTTCAATAATAAGCTGCGATGGCTTATTTTTGATAACCATAACAAATTTAGCAGTAAATACATCAAGCAATTATATCGAGCGCATTTACGCTCGTCCAGCTTTACTACGGCCAAAATGGCGAGATCAACTCATTTGAAGGTATCGACATATTTGTGTCGGGTTACCAAATACCTGGGACACGGAGAATGCCGCCGCGCTCCGTTACCGCCCCAGTTACAGGGCAGTACCGGTCAGCCGGTCGGCGGGGAGGGCAGACGGAGTGGCGCCGCAGCTGTCCGTTCGTCCTCTCCGGCCCGCCGAGACGCCGCCGACGCCGGATTATTAATCCGGAGCGGCGCGGCCGCCCGTGGGCGCCCGGGCGCCGCTCCCCGGGGGGCGCCCGGACCGGGCGGCGCGGCGCCCCGCGGCGCGCGCCGGGGCGCCGCCGGCCTCCCGCCGGAGCCGGCGGGGGGCGCCAGTCGCCGGCGCCCCGGCCGCCCGCCCCCCGCCGCGGCCCGCCTGATGACTCAATCAGCTGGCCCCGCCCGGCCTGCGCGCCGCCAGGACGGACAGAGATGTGGAGAATGAGACCAGATTTACCAAACTGAGACCCGCCCGAGCCACTACATATGACTCCGATATCAGCAGGGGCGTGAAACAGGAGCGGTCCATTCGACAAAACCTACTTATATCCAAAACACTTAAAGGGACCCTCCCACCTTCAAAAAAGTTAATGAATTGACATGAAAGTGATGTCGCTCGGTTCAGCAAGAGCAAAAACGAATATCTACCAAATTTCATCGAAAAATCTTCACCGGTTTTCAAGATATTAGACTTTTACTTTTGTTTACTTTTTGGGATCTCCGCTGTTCCTAGTGACTTTATTTGAAAGTGCGGCATATGTTGCGCGCTTAGCAGCATATACCACCGCGTGCTACCAAACGTTTTAGTCAAACATTTAAAAATCGTTAGATATCTGCGCTGACGTCACACATTCAGAGGGGTATTCCTATGCATAAGCCCCTCTGAATCAAAATGTTGCAATTTTGAAATTCAATATTTCCGATTTAAGGCATTTCTCGATGTTGTGAGTGCCGAAACCGGTAATTGTGAGCCAGGGACCCCATTTTGGCTATCTCAACTCAAATCTAATGTTAAGGTGGGAGGGTCCCTTTAACGGTGAACATTACGTCAGCTCACACGTATGTATTGATACTCTGAAGTCCAAGCTACCAATTCCTCGTCCTGACCCTGCACAACAATTCATGCCGAAAGCGCCAAGCGGGATACATTCACTGATGACGAGTTCAATGGTCCATTTCGGCTGTTACCATCGGGGCTGCAGCTGAGAGGGCGCTGTCCAATTCGATATAACTCGTAACTCGGCTAACTCGGTCACCCCCAGTTGGAACCCGGTTAGCGTCAGTTAGCCGGCTGACCGGTCGGACACAGCCACTTCCGCCGGCTATAGATCTGCTGAAGGTAATGAGGCACTGCATAGGTAAATCATTTGCTTTGATAGGTAATTGGCAAAACATGGCGCAGAACAGGTAGGCATTGCAATAAATACTTGGAAAGGTATCAGCGGCAGTATCTAACCAGTTAACCTTTTCCACAGCACTCAAAAGTGATCAAGCATTCGTGCAATCATGCATACTGTGCAATGTGCAATGTGCATATTAATTTGGAATGACGGTCATAAAAGCGCATTGCTGTGGTGAGCATAATTGTTTTTATTAAGAACGCGGTCGCTATTCTTCCACATGGTGCATAGGAAAGTAGCAAGAAAAAACGCGCATTTTACATTATGCAGCGATAATATGTGTAGGTGATGTATTGTGCATGCTGCTCCTTATTATAACCTCAAACCACAGCCTTGCTTTGCGTGCCATGATTTAAGGATTTGCATTTACGATTTATTTTAGACGACAACATAGTTGCAAAATACCGCCTCCTGGGCACTTGAGCAGGTAGAAAAACGATCCAAGGCCTGGCCTGAAACGAATCATAGTTAAATGGGGTTGGCGTATATAAAACACAATGATATCTGTGCGTTTGTTGCAGCTGCTCACCAACTCCCTAACTAACAGCCACGCGCCGTGAGCGCGGACCTCAATCAGCAACAGAGGGCAGCTTAGAGGCATAGCACATCCTCTACCGAGCAGAGTCTGCTCAACAGACAACATACATATACCAAAGGACGGTGCAGAAATAGGTACCAAAACGTCTGCTACCGGTCAGGCAGTTCCTCTGCCCGGCCGCTGCCCAACATGTGTTTACGACGGCGTTGTAAAGCAGCGGTTTACGGCAGCGCTGGAGAACGGCTGGTCGGTACGACAGGGGCGCAGACCACTTGGGCGCACCCTGCTCTCCGTGTGAGGGATGAGATTGTTTGAGGGATGCGGCTATAGTGGGCCGGATGACAGACCGAATGTGATTTGTATGACGGTCGTATACAGAGCACGTCATTCGTCACATACGGACAACGAGACAGTGAGGGAGTTCACAAACTCATCGAGGCAAGTCGAATTCAACCATCGAGACATGAAGTTGTTAAAACAGACTTAGGACCACGCGATGGCTGAACTTCCCTAGTCGCATCGAATGCTGTAGATATCCTTGCTCATTAGCCATCACTTCATACCTGCACACAGGTAAGAGAGCTTTAGTTTCCTGTTACAAAAACGAGCTTCTTCAATCCCTTTCCCAGCTCGGCTCTGGCAGCAATGACGGCGGAAGTGGCGGTAACAAGCTGCGCCTGCAATGAGTCGCGGGGATCGATTTGCAATGCATGCATACTGCCTGCGGACACCGTTCGACCGCTGGCGTGTAGAGACGGCCACTGCGACCATCGAGCCCCGACCGGTCGACAGTGGGACGGCCGCACGGACCGATTGGTCACCAATTAGTCGCCGGGGGACGGGGGCCGGTCTGATTAAACGGCCCCCTCCGGCCCGGCGCGCGGTCCCCCGACATCGACAGTGCAGCGGACCGGGGACGGCACGGCGTGCAACGGCAACAAATACACGCTCAGCGGCGACGCTCGATTCGGCGGGCAGCGGAATCGAACGGCGGATAGGCTCGATTACTTCCGCAAAGGGAGCAGCGGCGGCACCGATGGCCTTGTGACTTGATTGCCGCCCACTTAGCTATTGATGGATGTGGGTCTGAACAGGGCACCAGCGATTTGAAAGATGTCTCGGGGATTGCTGTCCGGTGCCCGGCGTGCATAATCAATGCATATATGCAATAAACGGTTGATGGTTATAGATCAGAGATTCGGTGAATCTGTGATATCGATGATCCATGTTTGAATACGTTGGGTGGAATGAGGAGACCTGCTAGGCACATCAGCTAAAAACAGGTGGTAAGCAGGGTGTGGCCGAAGATCTTGCAGACTCTTCCAACCGATACTTCATTAAACCTCCTTCCTGTCATGCATCAGCTGCAACTAAGGGCGAACATGAATTGAAATCCCATATGTTCAAAATGTTGAAAAAACAAGAGCATGTTTTGAAACATATTGTTGAGGACTGTTGAATGGAAAACCGAATCACTTGTTCCTGAAAAAGGCGCGCGGGACGGAGGGAAGAACAAAATCTGTACTAAGGCCACACGATAGCGTTATTCTGAAAACTAGCAGCGATTAGTATTGAATAGCAAACGTCCTTGAATTTGCTGTCATTTGTCAAAAATCGTCAGAGAAGGGCCAGGAACCCGCGACAAGCCTATAGTGCATGCTTATTTACTATTTTTACTCATCGCGGAAGAACATCACAAAAAAAACAAAGCCGCGTTGTACGATTTCCCTAGTGACCCGCCTAGCCGAGAGCGTCTGCCCCTCCTCCGGCCCAAGGGAGCTGGGGGTGCCTCTCTGGGGAAGTAGACCAGGGATACCTCTCTAGCCGGGGAGAGCTGAGGACTCGTCCACGAACGGCAAGACCTGGGGATGCCTCAAAGTTGCTGCAGGCCGTGGAGTACATACCTACATTTGAAGCGGGTTCTTAGGTGTTCTTGGTTAGCGTGTTCTTAGGGCAGCCGGTATCCCCCCCCCCCCGTCTCCCAATCCACTGGACGGGGTGCTGTGACGACTCGGAGTAAGCCCATCATCCGCCGCGCCCCGGTCTGCGGCGGCTGCACCTCTGGGCCGCCGGCCCGGCCCGCTCCGCAGCCGGCTGGTGTGCTGGATTGATTCGCCCGGGCGGCCCTTAATGAGCTCCCCGAGGACCCGACCACTAATCGGCACCGGCGTGGGCGCGGGCGGGGGCGGGGGCGAGGGCGGCGGAAAGTTGGCGGGCCCGCCGCTCCGTGCCCCGGAGAGCGGCCCCAGCGGACTCGGCGCGGGCGTGGTCAACAGCACAGAGCGGCGGAGTGGGTTCGGTGCAGGTCTGGTGCCGCCGCACCCGGCCACAACACAGACCCGGCTGCAGTTGGAGGGACTCCTCTTCACATAGCGAGACAAGTGCCGCAGCACTGGGCACACATGGGCCACAGCGTCAAACTGCACAGTGCACATAACTCCACTCACACGACTGCAACACTTCATCCCATCCCACATACTATTCCACCATCATCAAGCCGAACCCAGACCATCATATCCGACACATCCTGGGTCAAAACAGTCGACCCCGCCCTGGCGGACACCAGATGACAGCTTTGCTGCGCAGTCTCTTCTCATGCGCTCAACTGGGATACAACTAGGAAAGATTTAGGGTCTAAACTCGAGTTCAAGCCAGATCCTTATTTATCCCGCTGACACCACAATACTGTCCGAGGGTTTGGTGGGTGCCTGCAGTTGCATTAAAACAAAATTACATGCAGCCCAGAGCTCACGGTGCTCTCACGCTGTCCTCAGCGGCAGGAAGCGCTGGCGACCGGGAGACCCAGTGCGTCGACGCCAGTCGCCGGGCGAATGCCACCGCTAAATGTGAATGTCAATCAGTACGGAGGCGGGCCCGGGGCTGCGGCCCTACCGGCGGTGACAGGGGACTTCCTCGGAACTCGGGATACATGAATGTCGTTCAGCGGAATCGGAGCCGGCATCACAGTATCAACGTCCGCCACAAAGGGTTCGAAGTGGGCGTGGCAAGGGCTCCAGCATTCGAAATGACTTGCGATGTCATCATCCGAAACATAGCAAAAGTCCATGGTCTCATGTGATGCAATATCAAAAACTTTTGAATATATGTAGAATCGAACAACGAAAAACGGCATTGACTAGAACAATGACCATTAATTAAGCTAAATTAATTAGAAGCCAATATCAATGACATCAGAGCTTTATCCGCACAAGGTGCTCACGTAAACACAGGCTGAACTGCTACTGCTGCTGCTGACACCACCAGCATCAGAAGTGGTTCCGTCACCGCTGCCCCCCACCACCGTCACCACCTCCACCCGTCTCCGGCGGGCCGGCGGCGCACGGTCGTCTCGGCCGGCGGTCCCTGCGGGCCCCCGTCCGGGAGACATGCCCGCCGCTCCCCGGAGACACTGCGCCAGATCACCGGGCGTCGGCCAGCCGTCTGGAGGCCGCCCCCCGGGACCGGCCGGCCTGCAACCTCGCACCGCGCGCCGAGCGACCAGCCGGGCCGGCAGGAGAGGAGGCCAGCAGCCGCTGTCAACACGGACAGGGAGCTACCGCGAGCAGAGCAGAGAGTCTATACATATAGAGTCGCTGCCAGCAGACAGCTACCGCGAGCGGCGACGAGCAGAGCCACCATGTTGGAGATGGAGGCGGTACTGATACTGAGGGAAGCTTTTGTCCCTGTTCCCGTGCGACGAGAGCACTGTTTTCTGGCGGATTGCGATAGCGGTGGACAGGCTAATCTGTCGACAGGGGCAGCGGTGCCCTGTCGACAGTGTCCAGCGGCGGCAGAGGGTCCCAGTAGCGTGTCAGGACCGCCTCTGGTGACAACAGGAACACCAGCCCCGCACCTGGCCGGTGCCGTGAGCGAGGACCGCCGACCCGCTCGTTAGTGGAACATTGCCGCATTCCTCCGCCCCGTGGCCACCGTCTCGTGATTCCGCGCACGCCCCAGCTGGCAGCGAACATCCATGTTCACGTCAGATCTGACATGACATTTCGTGTCCAGCGGGTGAAAATGTGTGAAATTCAGAGGCATGTTTTTCATGCCAGTAAAAATGCAATAACTAGCAGCATAATTAGCCAGCTGATTGCGTGCGAGCTGCAAGTACATATAGATCACAAACACAATGATGGTTTGACGTGATGACATGATTAATGCATGTTATGGTGTTATGACTGCCCGTGTCACACCGGACACTCATATTGGAGCTTCTGACGGGCGCGCCGCGCGCGAATCCGGCGCCGTGGCCGCGTGTTTACCTTCCGCCGGCTCTCCGTCAACGCCGCCGTGACGTCCGGCTCAAGGGCGACCTTCGAGCTCCCGACATGCCTGGCGATCGGGCCTGCGCGCCGCCACCGCCCCCCGCCGCGGACCCCGGTCCCCCGGGGCCCCGCCGCCGGGCCCCGGTCCCCGGGCGCGCAGCCGCGGGTCCCCTGGGCCCCGGGGCCCTCGGCCGCCGTCTGCAGCTCCGCCGGGAGCGCCAGGTCCGCTGCATCGAGCGGCTGGTCGGCCCCGCCGGACCGAGTTCGGCTGTTGGCGGTCCGGGGAGACGGGTCGGCCCGTGTACCGGCTCCACCGGTCCTGTCCGACCCCAGAGCGGACAGCGGCTGGACTCGGCTGCGGCGCGTGCTCGAGAGGCACCTCTGGCCATCTGGCCGGGCCGGGCCGCCACTCACCGCTGCTGTCAGCGCCCCCCGCCCCCGCCCCGTCCCCCGGCGGTGACCCCCCGGGGACCTGAGGTCACGCGGCGGCGGGAGGCGGCGCGCCGCTGTGAGGCCGTATCGACCGGCGGGCGGCGGCGGCGCGGGTCCCGCGGGGCCCTCAGTCCCAGTGAATTCCCAGTCGACCTCCCGCGGGACCTGCCGGCGGCGTTCAATACTCCTGCAGGGCCGCCGCCGGCGCCCCCGCGCCGACCGGCCGGCCGGCCGCGCGCCGGCGGACACACCGCCTGACCTTGGGTCACCGGCAGGTCAGGGCGTGACCTGAGGTCACATCAGCAGACATGAGGTGAGTAGACAAACAGGTGACATGTGTCGGGGATGGTATAAGTTAACAATGCGGTAGATGTAGTGACTTCAGGTCCCTTGTTGACTAGCACAAGGCCTTTACCAGGAAACGCTACATCCGGTCACAGGACAGAGTGGGATGAAGGGTGAAGGGATAAGGCCAAGGGGAGACATTGGGCTGATTCGATAACCAGCTTGTGCGCCGCGGCGGCTGAGCCGTCCCCGTGGGACAGGCACGCCCCGGTGGAACAGACAGGTCACCCGGCTGCGCAAAAGGTCACCCCAGAGGAGTACGCTGAGCTCCAATGGGAACCGGCCCACAATCGGCTGTCGGGCGGTTTGAACTGATGAAAGTCAGCCCGGAAAAAGGAAGCATGATCAAAGATGAGAATCGGTTGTCCTAATGATAAAAGACGACGGATGCGACGAGGGGTCACATACCAGACATCGAATGACCGAGGAGGATTGTCGGGTCAGGTCTCGTCAGCCTCAGGCGTTATTTGCATGATCCCATAAGACGGCATCGAAGGAACGCTGCTAAAGGTCACCCCATCCTAAAGCGAGCGGCGGAAACTGTCGACATGGCAAGGAAATGCCAGTCTCATCACATGCGGGCCCAACGACGAAACAATGGATAAGAACTGTGGACACACAGAGCGAAGTTTACGAGCGGCGAACACCGGCTTCGCCTGCTGGTCAGTTTGACTGAAGTGGTCGGAAAGCCGGCCTGGATTACGATATGTGACGACCATGGTGGAAACACCATTCAGTCGGTAGTTATGATTCGCCCGGTGATAAGGCGACACAGTTTTGACAACTCCAGTTATCAGTTATATAGTGTGTTATGACTTCTGAACGATAAACAGAGCCAAGGCTGATTTACTGAGGGTGTGCCCGGTATAGCTAAATGCTGTGACACTACCGTGGGCCCGTGGGTAATGGGTATACGGGGAGCGGGATCACGGGCTAAGCAAACCGTCATTACGGCATCCATCTGCTGCGTACCGCTACACCAACACAAAAAGAAAGGGTAAATGACTCGCGACCTCGACGTGGTAATGAATGGAGAGTCGACGAACACTGACGATCGGCAAGGGAAATTGTGGATGTCCGTTGCGACCCATCCCGTACTATAGCAAGTCGTGGTACTGACAACCATGTGACTACGGGCCCCAGCCTTATCTTGAAGAATCTTGGGTACTCGCGCTCGCACCCGGGCAGCGTATTCGCCAATTGTATTACACGAATCGGCCGACCAATAGCGTGCCTCCTGAGTGACGTCAGCGTGGCGTCATACTTTCGGTCCTCGCCCTTGGTGGCGTCTATTGAAGCTAGGTTTTAACTTAATGACATTTAAGCTGTCTAGAGCATGTTGTCGCCGTGGCGAAGTGGTTAGAGTATCGGACTGGTGATTCCGAGGTAGGTGGTTCGAATCCACTCGGCGACTTCGATTTTCGTGTCATCTGTCATTGTGCGTTTTTTATACATTTGCAACGGCGTGCACCTAAGAAATCAGACGTAGGCATTCTTCTAATGAATATGTTGCATAAGATAGATATTTGCAGTCCAACCGATTGGTTCGGTTTCGGTATTTTCCAATGGTCTTTGTTTGTATTTGGTTTTGTAGCGGTGTTCTGATTTTCTGTGATTGACATCACTAATGCATAGTGCATACTATGCGAACGTAGCCAATGGAAAGACAAATGGTGCTGGACGATGGCCATTCATTGATTAATATTTCTCACTGCCAATGGGTGATAGCACGCAGCATTGACAGGGGCGGCGCTGACCTTTTGAAAGTAGGTGGGCACTTGGCAAGGTAAAGTACCTAAAAGTAGCGAAAACTAAGATGAAAAGTAAAAATCGCACGCTGGTAAGCATAGCTTTTCGTGTAAGAATCACCATGCACAAAAAAAGTTCGGCATAGCTGTTAGCGTAATCACGGGACGAGATATCAGTTTCCAGCCGTCAGAGCGTCATCTATAGGAGCTATGCCCTAACTATAACTCTTACATTTCAGCCGCCAGGGGGATACCTAAGTCCCCTTAACCCGCGCCCCACTGGGGTCTGTGTATAACACGCCCTACTGGGGGGGGGGGGGGGGGGCTATTCATAGCCCCCCCTCCTAACTCCGAAACTACTGAGCCGATCGTCAAAATTCAAACGGCGTCTGATAGCCCCGGAAAAACTGTCGAGCGAAACCTAATTTCATTGAGCTCGAGGTCACCGATGACGTCACAGGTCAGGTCAAAGTAAAAATTATTAGCACTTTGGCTTGCTCACATTTTGGGCTCTGGCCGCCGTCTTACAAGTCAGATCAGGCTCATTTTTGGTTTCCACACTCGTGAACAGATGCTCTAGATACCTTGAGGGTACCAAACTTGTACTTTGATTTTCAGGTCAGGGTCAGGTCATCACAGGTCACGAAAATATTATATCATGCGTCGGTCACGTGACACATGTTTTATGGTCCATTTAGGCCATAGATTTCAAATTTGATGTCGTCTATGTCATTCGAGGTCATTTGGAGTCGAATTTAGCTTAGGTCAGGTCACTTTCAGGTCAAAAAAGGTCAAATTTTGAAGTTGAAATTTTTCAACAAAAAAGGTGTCTATTGGATGCAGTTTGAGCTCAGGAACACGATGGTGCCATTTATATTGGTGTACGATGCCAAATACGTACTGAAAAATTGATTTGAAAAATTAATAATTGTGAATTTTTTGCAATAATGCGTATAACTTGGCCATTTTTGAAGATATTTAGCTAAAACTTGCTAGAGTTAGTCATAATCATGCGTTCTGTCACATATATTCCGGTTTTTTTCGAAAAGTCAAAAACTTTTTGAAAAAAATATAAAAATATAAATTTTGAATATTATTATATAAACTTTTCGAAATTTTCAAAATTTTGAAAATCCGAGATAGCAGTTTGATAGCGCGGTCAATTCTGAGTTCTTTCATGCAAAGAAATTGGATCTAGCTTAAAAACTGAGCTCTTGGGAGCGATTGCCGTGGTTCAATGTTTTGCGTCGAAATCGGACGAACATGACGTCACTCTGACGTCATTTCCGGCCGACCTATGGTAGCTACGAAGTTCAAATTTTGACACAAGGTGTCAAATTGATGCAGCCGAAGGTACTGAAAGTTTGGCGTCGATCCGTCAAGCGGTTTGGAAGTTATTGCAGAAAAACGGGAGGGGGGGCTATAAATAGCCCCCCCCAGTGGGGCGCGATTTATAAATTATATTAGACGTTTATGAAGATAACTTGGGACTGGTTGTTAAGTTGCATGCTCACGGCGGGCTGTTATCAATTTATCTCTATACATGTCTTATCTGATCCATGAAATAATACAGGAATCCGTTGTCATTCGAGTGTGTTTCATAATAGCTTTTCCGACTTTGACGAATATCGACAGTGCCGTAACAAAATTGGTAGTTCAGGTATAGACTGCAACTGCAGTTCTTTTGCAACTTATTCCTTAATCAGATGAATACTTGTCAGAGATTTATTGGGCGTACGATATTGGCGTGCGAACGTAGGGGCCAAAAATGCGCGTCTACGACCGACTTCTTTTTAAGAGAAAAGAACCGCTAAAGCAAGGTCTTGATCCACCGATCTTTCGTCCACCACACCGAGACTCTAACTACTCGGCTACGGCGACACATACATGTGTAATAGCCATATACAATTCCAAAAAAGTCTCAACTCAAATCTAGCCTCAATGCATGCATTGTCGCGGCGGATGGCTATGACGTCGCACTAGAGATGTCGCTAGTTGATGGGCCGATTCGTGTAATACAATTGGCGAATACGCACCCGGGCACACCGTGCACGGCACTCACCGGTCTCCGGGAGTGCGGGCAGGTCCAGTCCGGACTCCGGGCGGTCCCCATCCGGAGTGCGGGCCACGTCGGCAGACGGTGACGCCGTGTCCTCCTCCGCTGCCGGGGTCAGAGGTCACGGTCAGGGGTCACGGTCGGACGGCGACGGCAGTGACAGCCACAGCTCAAATCAGACATCACGACCGACATTCACCGTCCATCAGAAATTGTAATAACAATCGCGGCGAAAACGTGGATGTCCGGCGAAAAATGACTTGCCTATGGATTCATGACTGCTGAGTGGAAAACAGACGGAAAGACCACGAGGTGACGTGACAAGACTTACCAAAAGGCGTACAGAAATGTTAAAAACATGCAAACACGGCATGAAGACCCACCCTCCCCACTCTCCGTCAGAAACAAGAAAATGGATGACCACGTGCGCATTTGTTTGTTTACGTCAAGGTTGGCATTATTCGGCATTTCGAATAGAACGCAAAAATCGTGCAATATTTTGTGCTGCCAAATACATCACATAAAACACTTCATAGAATAGAGGAACGAGGAACACTGGAAAAGGCATTATTTGTGAATTTGAAGAAGACTGTAGCTCATCGCTATTGGTTTTTACAGAACGGCTGCAAATCAGATCAGATTTTTGAGATGCAAATATCGATACCTTATCGTCGAGCGACGCGTGTTCCGACTTACAACGTTGACGCTTTGGTTTCAAGTCATGGCGGTGATGTCAGAATCTCATTAAATGTGACATATCTCGAATGATTATCAACTGATTCGCGGCCTCCCCTCACCCGCTAAACGAGCAGTGACTTCATACGACCCATTATCATTGATGTTCGCCCCATCCCCTCTCTACGGAGTACGGGGTGCACTCACGCTTGAAGGCGCGCGGCTGCGCCTGTTTCCGTCTTGTCATGTCGACTCCGGAGCTCCGGCTGGGGCTAGTTGACTTGGTTCGGTGTCCGTCTTGGTCTCCACGTTTAGCGACAGTCACTATGTCTGTCCTCGACCCTCGCACCTCATCAGTCACACATCACGTCCAGCCAATGTTCCGCCTTAGCCATCACATACCTAACACCTCAATGCACTGTCCCCCAAAGCCAATCTCACTGTCCCGGCCCGGTTCAAAGATCTACGCTCGTCGCTCTCCTCGCACGCTGTCCTCCGCGCTCCACGTGCCCGCGGCGCCGCCACCGACAGGGAACTGCCGCCGGCCGCCGCGCCGGCGGAGCGGCTGGACCGCCCAGAGCAGCGCCGTCGGAGCCGAGCCGTCAGGTCGGGTCGCTCCCCCGACACCGCCGGGGGCTCCAAGGGTCCGGGGGGAGGGGGGGGGGGGCGTTCGTCGCAGATCTATGGAGCGACTGGGCTGAGAGGACTTCACTCAAACGTTCACGAATGGCTCATGGATTTGGGAGACGGATCACGGATAATAAACGGCCAGGCTAGGAAATGCACAAACTACGCCAGGGTAGGATAGACCCATGGTCAGTTCGAGCTTATCTTCCTCGAGGTTCACTTCACCGTTCCGGAGTCCAGCGGACGTGCCATGTCAAATCACTATACAGTGGACTGAAACACTCGTTCTGACACGCCGACGCCACCGTCCACTCCTCACTTCTCCCTGACCCGACGTCACACCTCCCTCTCCACTCTCTCCCTGACCCGAGGTCACCCTGACCCTCCTCCTCTCTCCCCTGCCGTCTCCGCCGGCCGACTGCGGCCGCGACTAGCTGTCAGGTGGCTGCGCCCCTCCCCTCCCTCCCCTCCCGGCGGGGCGGCCGGCCCCCCGCGGCCCGGCGGACCCCGGGGGGCCGGCAGCCATACAGCTCAATCATGTCGAGGGCGACGGCCGCCGACCGAGAGAGCAGGGAGAGGGAGAGAGAGAGAGAGGGAGAGGGAGAGAGAGAGCAGGGAGAGGGAGAGGGAGAGAGAGAGAGAGAGAGAGAGAGAGAGGGAGAGGGAAAGATAACGCATTTTCGTTCTTTGCTTACACCTCTCTCTCGGTGACCTCCAGTGACCTGGAGATCGTCCAACTTGCTGCTGCCACGCCCAGCTTCACGGCCTATTCGATCTGCCGGTCCTGGGTCCGGGATGGCTAATTCTCAGATCTTCATCTCACTGTTCACCGTTCAACTCATCAATGGGTTAGATGCAAGGTGTTGGGTGTAGCTACATTCCAAATTACACGCGGCTTTGAGCTAAATTAATATCGGAGCGTTTAGTGAAGTTATATAATGCACGTTGTCACTGCAACAGATAACAACAGAGCGCGCCTCCAGTCCCTCGAATACGCATTATAAATAAACGATGAAATAATTTCCCAAGAGCCCGGCATGATAATGTGAATATCCTCGTTGCATATGCGCACGTGAAAAGTCCCTCGCTCTACACAAATGTATCGTATAATTAAAAAGGGAAGTTTTCATTATGGTTCAAAGTAAACCATGGCCTTCGTATTCGTAACTCCATTTTTACTTTATGGTCAGAGCGCAAGCTCTTGTCCATGCAGCAAGCTCAAACGAGCCGTGATGGCCGTGAACTAACCACAAAACATCAGTTATAAAGTCGACCATTCCCGCGAGCTGCTGCAGTCCCCCCCCCCCCTACGTCATGCACACACACGGGGCATATAGTCTACGCTATATATTGTTCTCCGACCGGGAAAGACAGTCTCGCGCGTCACCGCCGCCGGCAGGGACCGCGTCACCTAGCCCTCCCAGCGAAGAGCGGGGCGGGGCGGGGGGAGGGGTCCGAACAGCGGCTCAACGGGCACAGAGGGGCACAGGTAGAGGGGGGATAGACAGAGGGACACGCGAGACGCCGGGAGCCAACACAGACCTCTCACCAACGCAGCGGCCAGACAGCGCTCAGCAGGCCTATCGATGAAAGCACACATTCTCTCTCTGATTCTCCGTCAGTTCCTGTTCGAACTGTGAGAGTCGGGGCCCCGCCGGTCGGGGGCACTCTCCGCAACCGACAACCCTCGATATCCCCGGACCTCCGCGCATTACAACATGGCGAGACAGCCGCGAGCCCCGCCCGACATAATAAGAATATAAGAAACACGCAGCAATGAACTGTCCAGTGCCAATTACCAAACACGATTTCCACACAATCTTAAAAAAGACGAGACTCGACATAAAAACAGCTCAAATCGACAGCTCACTGGTTTGGCTGGAAAATTCGGACAATCGAAAATAATGCCCGCGTAATTATTGTCACACAACTTAATATACGCACTAAAACACTAGCATGCGTCGTTGGTTTGTACAGGTCGGCGGTGCAGCGACCCAACTAAGTACTCGTAACGCGGCGGCGGCTGCAGTACCGGCGGCTCTGGCGGCCGGTACTGGCCCACCTCTATCCCCTGAGATCATCACCAGGCGCCGGCGCCGCAGCAGCTGCTCAGGCCGCCGACTTTTTCTGTTTCTTTTTGGCCGAGCTCTGTTTCGATCCGAGCTCGGCGATCCGTTCGTCCACCTGATGAATGAGCTCCTCGAAATCGCTCTGAAATCGAACGGCACTCGGTTATTGCCAAAAACAATGACGAATGCATACAAAACATTCGAAATGAAAAAAAAAACATACAATGCTTCGTTTTATCGTCCTTATGCGAGAATTGCATGCTCACTGCTCAGTGTACGGTCCGAAGCCACATACCTAAGCTTTTTATCGTATTTCATTTTCGAGAGATTATGCTAATCCACGGCGAGTACCTTGCTACATCTACACAGCAAAATACCGCGACATATAACCAAAAGAAATCCTTAAAGTTATAGGGCAGAGATGCACCAGCTTAGTCCGCCACACTTATCAATGCTCACCTGAGAATACATGAGCTGAAGTTTGAGCCCCTCGAGTTTGGAGCCGGGCTTTCTGAGCAGCTCGGCGGCATCCTCCAGACAGTAGACCACGCTCTCGGAGGGGTTATCGACCTGCCGACGGGTCAGAGGTCAGTGCAGGGTCAGAGGGTATTACAGAGATCAGCGTTCGGTCAGCAAGGCTGAAGATTAATAACAAACCGCCGGTGAAACACGGTTGAAAGAAAATTAGGGAAAAGTCAATTCCTGTCCCACAGCCAGATCAGAGTCGATCTAGGTCGAAAAAGAGGAGTTTTAGGGCCGTCTGCTGAATCGAGCGTATTTCAATACCTAGTCAAAGAGACGGAGAGCGGAGCAGACACATCACAGCCAAGTCCCCCACAGTCAGAGTCAATCCAAGAGTCACAGTGCCGCGCAGACTCACCATGGCGGAGTAGAGCGTCCTCCTACAGACGTCGCACTCCTTGTCGTCCTCCTCGAGCGCCGCCGACTTGCGCGACCGGCCCCCCTTCTTGGCCGATATCTTCACCGGGTCGGTGATGCCTGAAACCGGGAGAGAATAAATACTACCGTCTGATCACGCAACGGGTTCAAAGTCGTTTAGCGTTAACATATACCGAGCAAGAAAATGTCCTATAAAACAGACGCACAAAGCATGGGATCAGCTGACATCACCAATCAACTGAACAATAATGTTTGATATAGCTAGCCCAACTCATGATAATTGATAACACAAGGACCCCTTCCACCCTCCCATCCCCCATTACGCCTCTGTTCGCCCTCCGTCCGTACCGAGCTGCTGGAGTCGCTGTTGCTGCTCGTGCTGCTGCCGCTGCAGGTCGAGCAGCAGCGGCTGACAGCGGGCCAGGGCCTCGAGCGAAGCGCGCGGGTCAGAGCAGACGCCCAGCACCAGCCGGTCCAGCGAGAACACGCCCGGCTCGCCGCTCAACTTCAGCTGCGGGTGGACGGGCGGGAGAGAGGGTTTTATCACTGCATCCTGCTGAGTGAGATCTGAGACGCCATCAAATCATCGCAGCGGCATGGAAACATATTACCAATAGACTAAAACTCTCTGATGCAGTGCTAAATGGAACCAAGAGGAAAAACGCACTTCCATTCAAACAACTAACTGAGCCTTTACACAACTCGGATCTGCTATCCCACCTACCAAGAAGCTCCTTTCACACACAAATTTATACCTTCTAACGTAAAACGCAATGATCTATCAGCATCTGGGTATTCACCGTCATAATATCCCACGAATCCTACCATCCCCACTTCCACTGGGTCGATCTCCGTTCCTCTGTGACAGGGGACAGGGGACACTAACGGTTTCTCATTTCAATCACGCACCTTATCGTATACGTCAGTGGCGGAGGCGAGCCAGTCGGGCGTGGCGAAGAACACCGACTCGGAGAGCGTGTAGCCGGTGCCGACCGAGGCCGTGAAGGCGCGGGGGAACGAGACGACAAACTCGCCCGGCTGCTGCACGGCGCGAGCCACAGGAACGCTGCGGGACCGAGCGGGGTCAGGTCAGGGCGGCAGGTGAGGGACAAAAACAGTCAGCCACCGGCACGCCAAGGGTGGGGGGAGCGGGGACAGGGCAGTGATGATGGGTCGGTGGTACCGGAGCGCTGAGGGGACACGGGGACGACGGACAGATACAAATCAAGGCCCTTTGACATCGTACGTACAGAGTACCGAGTGCACACCTTTCTGTCGGTAGACACCGGTCGTGTCATAAGTCGCTGTGTCACTTTCACACGTCATGTGTCGAGTATCACGTGTGAGGTGCCAGTGTCGCAGTACGTACCCCCGGTCAGCCAGCAGGTCGGGCGGTCGTGTCAGTGTCAGTCTCGGTGTCAGAGTGTCAGTACGTACCCCCTATCAGCCAGCAGGTCGGGCGGCACCATGGCCGTATCGGAGGGTAGCCACACGGGGTGCTGTCGCAGGTATCCGGGCATCAGTTCGGTGAGCTCCCGGCGCAGCGCCTCGCCGCCCGAGGCCGGCACAGAGTACCACACCTGGAACAGCGGGGGAAGCGATGTCAGTCTAGGCCTGAGACGGCTGGGGCGAGAAAAGACACCAGTGTTGAATAAACGGCGCCATTCCATGGAGTGGTACTGTCGACCTATACAGCAGCGACTAGTACGAAGTTGAGGAGATACTGTCATGGCACATGTTTTATTGCATTGCCAGCCGGAAATGGTTACTTCACTGATGCCTCTTCTAAGCTGCGCACATATTTGGGGATGTGAGTTTACCAACCTTTGACGCCCCGGTGTGGAGGTACTCTATCCAGGGCAGCGAGTGCGGGTCCGAGTACCAGCAGCCGGTGGTGAACGCCATCGACATGTGCACAGTCGGTACAGTCACACCTGCAGGGGGATAAAACACGATCAGTTGCTCAGTGGTCAGTCTGGGAAATGTGGGACTTTCGAGGAGCGAACAAGTAATTAATCACTTACACGAACTATGATGCATTACTGATGAGCCATTATTTCTGGCGTTCGAGGGAGAGGTTTCGAGCAGCTGTAATAGTTCATTCTCATGAAAATAAAGCAGCAACAGCAGCAGCATATAAGCCTAGCACCGGAAACCCATTGAACTTCAGTAAGAACCAAAACTTTGTCTATAAGGAGACTCACCCATGACCTGTCCCATGGAGCGCAGGATCGACCCCGGGTTGTTGCTGAGCACCTTCAGGTTCCAGGCGAGCCGCGAGGTCTGCGACTTTTTGTCACAGACGAAGCCGTAGCTCTGCGCGCCGCAGTCGACGCTGCCCGAGTACACGCAGATGTGCCGGTCCCGCTCGTTCACCACCTGAGCGGATGGGGAGGGTCGGGGTTAGTTGAGCGCTGGTGGAAGATACGGTAGAGTTATCGGTATGGTTGACAGATAGCAGGGTTTAGCCAGGTGGTGACAGATTCTGACAGGACGATGACAGGTTGTGACAGGCGACTGGCAAACTAGTCAGTTACCGACAGGCTCTAAATAATATGACAAGCTCCGCAGCGTGTTGAGACTGATTGACAGCAGTCAGCCAGAGCCGAGTGTGGGCAACATTTGAATGGATCTAGGAGAACTGACAGGGAAAGCTCAATACGACCGCAAAATTACGAGTAAAAGTTTTCATTTGACAGATTACGGTCACTGATCCACGGGTTACATCCGACCATTGAACTCTCTGCCGATGTTACTCAATCTGTGTGATGGTCCACATACCTTCCAGTACTCATCCTCGACCAGTTCCGGTTTCGGGTCACTCTGCTTGAACAGCAGCGAGGCGGTGTTCCTCGCCACGCGGTAGAAGGCGCCCAGGCTGACCGTTTTACCCTGCGGAATACGAACGGGAAGACAATTACCTGTCAGTAATGCGACACAACCACGATATCTAGCACAATTCACATATTAACTCAGCTGGGCATGTAAAACACACAGCACATAAGGCATAAACATAAACCAGATATGAGATAGGCACCCACAGCCAGCAGAAAAGCAGCACCCTGTCTAGATACCAACCACGAAAAAAGATAACCTTTACACATTGCCCCCATGATATCATAAGCACTTACGACGCCGATATATGCCCACACATTTGACCCGTCTCCGAATCCCAGGCCCGCCCCCGATTCCCTCTCCCGTACCTTGACGATGCACTCTGCGGCGTCGTCGTCATCCTCGTCACTGTCCTGTTCGTCCTCGTCGTCGGTCTGCAGCTGCCGGCAGCGGGCCTGCTGCTCGCGCCGGTGCCAGTCCGTCTCCACCTCCGTGCGCAGGCGCTTCCTCTCGTCTGAGAATATGGGGTGGCATGGAAAGCGTTGCTGTTATTATAGAACGTTCATTGCGAGACATTGTTTGCTGTCACGAAGGAGGGAGTTTAAGACGTGAGCAGGCTAGTTATTAAATGCTATAAGCATTCATATCACGATGAATGTTCTCAAGTAATATTCTGAGGCAAAATTAATTTTCGTCTTCTGGTTTTCGCACACGAATCAAGACAGCCTTTTATTTTTCTACTTTATTTTTTTTTTTTTGTGTGTGTAGCGACAACTAGCCCTATGCTGTTACACTACTAACTTCACCCGACCTCCAACATCGACCAAGTTGTCACGCTACCTCCCACCTTCCTAGATCGTTCCTCCGCTTTCTTACCTTCCGTGAGCATGGTGTACCCGACCAGGTACTTGAGGTAGATCTGCTCCAGTTTGACCGCCCGGTCCTGCGCGCACTTGGGCATGTGGATCAGATCGGCCACGGCCGGCCAGCGTCGGCCGGCGATCACGTCGTTGAGCCCTCCGAGTCTCTGCACGGTGTGGTAGAGGCCCGGCAGGTCGATCTCCATGCCGCCCACCAGCGGCAGGTCGTCCATGTCGATCTGCTGCTGCTCCAGGTACCGCCGGATGGCCAGCAGCTCGCGGAAGTTGGGCCCCCACCGGCGGAACACCTTGTGCACGTAGTGGTTGTACGCCACGAAACGCATGTCGTCGTCCACGCGGCATTCGGGCTGGGGAAAGGCGGGCAGAGGACGCGCTTAGAATACGGTAGGGAGCAGTCAACAAACAAACATCGAGACACTCAGGTCCTAGTTGACTAAATGCCAGGCCACCACCAATATCAGTTTCCTGTGGTCTGTGTGGCATACGTGAAGTACCTTCCTCTAGAGGCGGCGATCCATGCTATTAAAATCAACAACCAGTCCCCATTAAAAGCTTTCAACCCATCCAACTGAAGAAACCGAGCCCTCAGCCCACACCCCCGACTGTAAATGCTTCACGAAGTCCCATACCTTGAATCCTGGCGGCGGCACCACGCGGCAGAGCCCGTACTGCTCGGCCTCGGGTCTGATTTTCTCGATGTAGCGGAGCGGGTCGGAGAACTCCTTTTCGGTGGGACGGAACACGGGCACCTCCTGGAGCACGCCCAGCTCCATCGTCGACACCTTACGCGCCCGCCTGACATACGGGAAGGGGGAGGGGGTAAGGTGACGCACGGGAGCGGTTAGAATGGTTCACTGGCGAGCTCGAGACCGTCAATGGAAGCTACATGAGAAACATGTTGGTTTGTGGAAGAGGAATTGACTAATTTGTGCACTTATAGTCATAGCAGGACATGTGTGCCAACCAATGGAATTTAAATGATAAAAAATACTGCACGAGTGGAGCCAAGTATTACTCAAGGCCGTATAAGCACAAAAGTGAAAGCTGTGCCTGCTCTAACTCTTCAAAAATTGCATTTTTCTTACTTAAGAACATATTTTCGTATTTGTCGAGGTGGGCAGCTTGCTCTTGATTTTTAATCTGCACACTCGTGCACTCAGCAAGTCGAGGCACTTCTGCGCCTCTTGCTCTACTTTTTGAAATGGCAGCAAATGTCAAAACAGGTTGTGCTATAAGCACAATCAATCTATCTGACGACGACTCGGATGACTCCATTGGAGGATATGACATGGACAGTAAGCAATGGATCATTGCTAGAAAATCGAAGAAAAACAAGAAAAAGATCGTTGGATCCATACAGTCGCCTAGCAGCGAACCTGAGACAGTTGAATATGCTAATGGTGAAGAGATTAAAACGTGCAAAGGAGGATCTGATAAGCGTTGTGGGAAGCCGATAGAAGATGACAGTGGTGCGCTCTGTGTTACTTGCGGCTTTCTGTTCCATGCAGACTGTCAACAAATATGCGGGCCAGCTATGCAGGCACTACAAAAGTACAGTGTCCTATCCTTTGTCTGCAGCTTCTGTAAAACTGGCAAGATAACTCAGGACAAGATGAGGCAGAACTGCACCGCCATCGAAACCAAGATTGCAAACTTGGAGCAAGCTATTGAGAGCAACACGAAAGCTCTCAACAAATTATTATCAGCCCACGAGCATGAAGTCAAGCAGGCAGTCTCTGCAGAAGCGCCCACACTGCAAGCAAAAACGTATGCTGAAACAGTTCGAGGAACTTGTGACCAAGTTCTCAAGACAGTTACAGACAAGCTCAAAACCCTGACCAAGGAAGATCAGTGGAAGAGAGAAGAAAACATTATTTTGCACAACATTCCGGAAAGTAGGGCAGCTGACCCAGCGGCGAGACAGAGATACGACGAGGACAGCTTCGCAAACATAGTTCATGCTTTGCTAGGGGAATACCAAGATATCCAGACTGTCAAAGTATTTAGACTCGGCCGAAGGAATGACGCGGGTCAAGTTAGAAGAGATGGAACCCACACAGTCAACACGACAAAACCGAGACTACTTCTTGTAAAGCTGACAAGCAAAGACGACGTGGAGCGACTGATGAAATTGAGATACTTTCTCAAGAACTCAGGCTTCGCGAACATTTATATGAGTCGCGACCTCCCACCTGAGGAACGTGAAATTCAACGCAAATTAAGGGAAGAGCTGAACGTGAAAGGGAAGACCACCCACCGTATATTTCGGGGGCGTGTTGTCCCCAAAGACCAAAGAGGAGAGGAGCTCTTTGAAGAAAGACAAGGAAGACGTTAAAGGAAGACAAGAAAGGGTCTGTGACAGCTTAGATAAAGACCCTGATGGTTGCAAAAATGTTCAAAGCTCAAGATTATCTTTCAAACTCAAAGTTGCTTTCACAAATGCTGATGGGATTGGTAACAAGTTACCTGAATTACATCTGTACCTGGAATCCTTTAAGCCCGACATACTAGCAATTGTTGAGAGTAACTGCAATATTGACCTGCCAAACACACTGTTAAGGAAACATGGGTTTCAAATTCATCGCCAGGATAATTTGGAAGAAAGACGTGGTGGAATACTGGCGTTCGTAAAAGACGGGCTTGAAATGAAAACTTGTCACGAACTTGACGATTATGCAAGTCAATTCAAAGAATCTTGTTGGGTCTGGATAAAGGTGTCAAGAACCACCAGAATGCTTTTGGGTATTGTGTACAGAAAACCAAACAGCTGCCGAAGAAATGATGAAATCTTGATAGAATTGATTACCAAAGCCTCAACGTTAACAAACAACCTGTTAATATGTGGTGATTTCAACCTTCCTGAGATTTCGTGGAACGACTCGTCGTCTAAGAATAAAAACAATGAGGGTTTCAACACACCAGTTGAAGTGCTGAACGTATTGCAAACAAATGGACTACACCAGCACATCAGGCACTTTACCAGAGCAAGGGGATCAAATCAACCCAGTCTTTTGGACCTACTGATAACAAGTCGAGCAGATGACATTGAAGGCGCGGAGGTATTACCTCCCTTCGGCAAAAGCGATCACGGCGTCATACAAGCAGACCTACTTATTCCTGATGTCAGATGTTTGAAAAATAATCAGCCTCTAAAAACGGTGTGGAACTACATGAAGGGAGACTATGAAAAGGCAAGGAACATGGCTTCCCAAGTTAACTGGACTGCCATGCTGTCAAACAAAAGTAGCGATGAGCAGTATGATTTACTGGTTGAACACCTAATGCAAATCCGGAAAGAATGTGTTCCTGTGAAAACGATGTGTAGGGGCAGAGATAATAATAAAATGTGGTTTAACAATGAAGCAAAAAGGAAGATTGCAAAGAAACACCGTGCTTGGAATGCCTACATGAGGGCAGAGAGGTTAAAGCTACCAGAGTTGGAAAGGTATAGAAAGAAATACATCAAGGCAAGAAAAAAGGCTCATTATGGTCTACGTAACATCAAAACAAAGCACGAAGAAAAACTTTTTCATCAGATCAAAACTAATCCCAAGCTGTTTTATGCGTACTGTAACTCCAAAAACAAAGTTCGAGAGCCAGTAGGGCAAGTTACCAAGGCAGACGGAACCCCATCATCAACATACGAAGAAACTGCCGCTGCCCTCAACCAACACTTCAAGAATGTGTTCACGTTAGAAGATGACTCTGACTTGATTTACGCCAACGAATTCTTCTCCTCACTGTCAGACGAGCAAATGTGTCCTTTCACCCACTGTCGGCATCCAGATGTACCCGAATTACATTCAGTTGAAATGCCTCTTCAACATATCATCAAGCTACTGAAAGAGCTTAAGTCCTACAAGTCACCAGGGCCAGATGATCTTCACCCACGTCTCCTAGCTGAACTCGCAGAAAATGTAGCAGTACCTTTGAGGATCATATTCAAAAACTCGATGGACACTGGACATGTCCCTCGTCTATGGAAAATGGCATACGTCACAGCAGTCCATAAGAAGGGATCAAGAACTGAAGCCCAAAACTACCGCCCAATTAGTTTAACCTGCATATGCAGTAAAGTGATGGAAAGAATCGTCAATGAACAAATAATGAGTCATATTTTGCAGAACGACATTTTGAACCCACGCCAACACGGATTTGTTTCCGGAAGGTCGTGTTTAACAAACCTCCTCTCCACTTTGGAAGACTGCAGCCGCAGCCTTGATGAAAAGGTACCTACAGACATTGTCTATCTAGACTTTGCAAAAGCTTTTGACACCGTACCACATGCAAGACTTTGTCATAAATTATACCGATCAGGGATTGGCGGTCAGCTGCTTAACTGGCTTGAAGACTTCCTCTACGATAGGAAACAGAGAGTTGTAGTCAACGGAGCCCACTCAAGCTGGGCAAAGGTAGCAAGTGGCGTCCCACAGGGCTCAGTGATCGGTCCCACACTGTTCCTTCTGTTTATTAATGACATGCCGGATCAAATAGTTAGCCAGGTGCAAATTTTTGCTGATGATAGTAAAATCTACCGACACATCAAGTCACATGAAGATGTGGAGCGCTTACAAGGGGATCTCCAAGAGATTGAGCACTGGTCTCGTCAATGGAAACTATGCTGCAATGCTTCTAAGTGCCAGACCCTTCGAATCGGCACCAAACAAATGATGTCCGACAGACCAGTCTACATGCTCGGTGGTACTAAGCTGGAGAACACCAACGAACAAAGAGACCTGGGTGTTATTGTTGACTCCTCGCTCGAGTTCAACAAACATATCAACAAATGCACCCAACGAGCATATGCCAGTTGGGGCATGGTAAGGAGAACCTTTGAAAAGCTGAGGCCGGCAATGTTTAATCTCACATACAAAACATTTGTTCGCCCTCACATTGAATTCTGTCCCCAAGTGTGGTCTCCATATAAGAAATATAATATCAAGAAGATTGAAACAGTTCAAAGAGCAGCTACAAGAAGAGTTGTGGGACTGCAAGGGTTAAATTATCCAGAGCGGCTGAGACAGCTTAAGCTTACCACCCTAGAAGAGAGAAGAGAACGGGGAGACTTACTTGAGACCCACAAAATCCTCCATCAGCTCCACGAGTGTGACCTCACCCAATTATTTAACGTTAGAAACCGAACAGAGCGAGATTACCTCAAACTGTACAAGCCCCACCACCGGACGTTGAAGAGAGGAAGATTTTTCTCACAAAGAGTTATAAATAAATGGAATTTGTTAAGCTCTCACACCAAGATGGCAAAAACATCTAACCAATTTAAGTCAAGATACGACAAACATCGGGCAGACAGACAAGACTGACCGAAGAGAAATCAAACTGATATAGAAAAACGCGTGATTAAAAAAAGAAATGGGCTACAACATAGACCTCGACGTCTTCTTCCAGAGCCCAAACAACCTTGATTCTTGATTCTTGATTCTTGAGAAAACAGCAAGAATAGCAAGAAAGTTATAAACAGATTCACCCCAACCCTCGTGTGACGATCTCACTCACTTGGCTGGCGCGGGGCTCTGCGAGGACCTCCTGCTCTGCGGGGTCGACTCCCTGCCAGAGTCCTCCTCGCGGTCGAACCGGCGCCTCCCGCGCGCAGCCGGGGACATTGGAGAGGCCGCCGAGAGCCGCTCCGCATCGGAGGACGAGGAGGCCGCCTCGTCACCGGCCTTTTTCTTACCGCGCGCGGCGGAGGTGGGAGGCCGGCCGGCCGGACTGGACTTGGGGGAGGGTTTGGGAACTGGTGTGGGTCGGTCGGAAGATTTGGATGAGGGTTTGGGTGTGGGTTTTGTGGCAGTAGGTGTGGAGGGGGTCTCTGATGAGGTTGAAGTTGCTGGACTAGCGGCCGCGGCTGGCACTGATGCAGCCTTCTTGGCGGACGGAGCTGTCTTGGAAGACGGCGTCTTCTCAGCGGGTCGCTTCTGCGGCCGGCTCTCCGTTTTCCCGCTGCCTGTAGTCTCCACCGCCGCCGCGGTGCTGGTGGCTCCTGAACTGCTCGTCAGGGACGGCACCACGGCGGGGGACGGCGCCGCAGTCGCAGCCGGAGTGGCGGAGACCTTCTGTGACGGAACAGAGGACTGGGCTCGCACCTCTGACACCGGTGGCAAGGGTGCCGTGGGGACGGTGCCGGCACCTGGCTTCTCCGGAGTCGCCACAGGCCGGGTTGGAGTCCTTGGAGGAGCAGGCAAGGCTGATGTCTGAGTCGCGCCTTGGGCACGGACCGGCGCCGACGGGACCGCTGGTTGGGTAAGGACAGCGGTCTGAGGGGGACGATGAGTGGGGGCGGGGACGGGGACGGACGGCGCCGGAGCGAGGGCTGAGACCGGCGCTGGGGGAGGTACCCGGGGCGGCACAGCAGAGCCCGGTACCGGTAGTGCGCGGGACGCCGGTGGTACGGGCAGAGGGTGAGCCGGAGCCCCCGCCGCCGCCGCCAGGGACCGCGCCACCGCCGGGGACACCACGTTGGCTGACCGGGACGGTGTGGCGCTGGCGGGCCGTGAGGAGGGAGCCGTGGCCGCCGTGCAGCTGGTGACGGTCGGCGCCGAGGTGGGTCGGGTCGTCACCGCCAGCGAGCGGGCCGAGTGGGCCGGTGACCAGGGAGCGGGGCCGAGCGGGCCCGGGGCACCGGCAGCTGACCGGCCCGGCACCGCGCGGTCCCTGGACGGCGCCATCGGCACGGGCGGCACCGGGATCCTCCCGGGCGCCGGCGGCACCACTGGCAGCGGAACCTTGACGTCGGCCGGCGACCCAGCGCCGCCGTCCGCCCTGCCGGCCGCCGCCGGAGCCGGAGCGAACGCCGCCGCATGCCTGAGCTGGGCGCGCACCGCCGCCTTGCTGTCGACCGGCGAGGTGAGCGGCGTGGGGACGCGCGGCAGCGGCAGCGGCGGCGGCGGCGGCTCGAGCCGGGCCGGCGGCGCGCTCAGCACCGCCACACCGGTGCCGTGCAGCTGAGAGGCGCCGAGCAGCGCCAGTCGCGGCGCGAACGGAGACGCGCCGGCCAGCAGCGGGCCAGAGTAGGGCAGCGGGTAGTGCAGCGGAGGCGCCGCGCTGCTCGCCGGCAGACGGATCAGGCCCGGCGGCGGCACGCGCGAGGCGAACCGCGCCGCCGCGCTGGAGGCGGCGTCGGCGCTGCGCCGCCAGTCGGCCACCGCGCCGCCGTGCGGGTGGACGGGTTTGATGGGCGCCAGTCGGTCGGCGGGCGCGGGGGCCGAGGAGGCGGCTCCGGCGGACCAGGTGGCGGGCGCCAGCGGCCGTTTGCCGGCCGGCGGAGTCTGCAGCAGCGGGTACTGGCCGGCGCCGTACGAGCCGCTGGCCAGAGAGCCGGCGGCGAACAGACCGGCGGCGCCCAGCTGGTACTGCACCTGAAAGAGGTGGCGGCGCGTCATACAAACGGAATACACAGGTGGGATGATATAATTCAGCAAAACGTTACATTCAGAAAAAAATGATTATTACTGGAGAGTGGTCGGCGGGCGACCCAATGATGCAGCGATCGCCAAAGACTTCATTCAGCTTTAGGAACGTTAAAAGAACCTCACTTACGGTCTCAATCCTCACATCTCCCCTCACCTGCTGGAAGCGCGGCTGTGGCGCCGCGGTCGGCTGCGGCTGCGGCGGCTGCAGCTGGTGCTGCACCAGGCCGGGCGGCGGCTGCACGCTGCAGCGGGGCGCCGTCACCGACACCAGCTGCAGCGGCCGGCCGCCCACCTCGCCGCCTCCCACTGGATACGGAGGCCGCAGCAGAGACACGGGCATGATGAGACGCGGCGCGGCGGCTAACAGCGGCTGGGAGACGGCAGAGGCCGACAGGGGCTGGCTGGCGCGCTGGGCCAGCGGCGCTGCCAGAGAGTGGACCGCAGGCTGCGCCAGAGAGTGTACCAGAGGCTGGGCGATGGCCTGGACGGCTGGCTGAAGTGTAGCCTGGGCAGCGGGCTGGACTGGACGCTGAGCCCCGGACTGGACGGGAGGCTGAGCCCCGGACTGGACGGGAGGCTGAGTCATTGACTGAGCTAGGCTCTGAGTCACTGACTGCGCCGGAGTCTGAGTCGCCGGCTGGACGGCAGACTCTGCCGCTGTCTGAGTCGGCTGAAGTTGACTCGGAGCCGTCACCGCCGCCTGTACCGGCGGCTGGGAGACATCCGGAGACTCTGACGGCGTGTCCCGCCGCTGGGCCGGCGACTGGGTCGATCCCTCGGCAGCGCCCTCCGGCGGCCCGGGCCGTCCCTGTTCGGCGGACGGCGGCCGCTGTGGCGCCCCCGACCCTCCCCGGGACGGCTGCGGTGACAGCCCGCCGGCGCTGGACTCCGCTGCCGCCGCCGCCGGCTCCTCGGTCTGACTCTGTACGGAGCAGTCAGTCTGCTGCGCCGCCGCCGCCGGGGTCTGAGTGCCCGAGGAGACGTCCGCGGGCGGCGCCTCCTCGTCCATGTTGACCTGGATGGCGATGGTGCAGGTGGAGCGCTCAGGCGCCGCCGGCGGCTTGTCCTCGCTGGTCGACGTCGCCTCCGAGACGGTCTTCACGGCGTCGCTCGACTGGCGCAGGGATGTGAGAGAAGAGAGGTTCTCGTCCGAATCGAACTCGTACACGCCCATGGCGGGCCGGGAGTCGGCCGGCGAGCCGCCAGACCGAGCCGCTCCGCCCCGCCGCTGGGTCAGACGACTGATCCTCCGCTGCGCTGACTCCTTCAGTTTGGACAGGAACGATCCGTCGGTCGATTTCGACGAGGCGCTCTTTTTCTTAGTCGGCGTGTGCCGCGCGCTACTGGACGGCGATGAGGGTCGAGGGCGCTTCTTCTGGGTCCGATCACTCGACTCGCGGTCGGTCGAGTGCCGTGTCACCGACGACTCCCTCTTCAGACCGCTCTTGGCTCCCGGCGGCGGGGTGGCCGTGCCAGCACCTGCCTCCACCGCGGTCGAGGACGCCTCCCGTCTCTCCACGGTGGGTTTCCGCTCGGCGGAGGCGGCGCGGGGCACGCCGCTGCCCGCGGTACTGGACACCGCCGGCGCTGCGTTCGGAGTGGACCGCTCGGCGTCACTGGCTCTGGCCGGCTGCCGAGCCCGCGGTCTGATGACGCTGATCAGATCATCGTCCGTGTCGGTGTCGATAATGTCATACGAGAAAAAGGCCTCGCTGCGCTTCCGGAGCGTGCGGCGCGGTTTGTCGGCGGACGGGGGTGGCGGCGGCGAGGCACGCTCCTCGCTGCTGGAGGTTTGCGCCGGTGCGCGGCGGCGGCTGGCGGGCCGCTCCTCCGTACCGCTGCTGCTGTCCTCCCAGCCGCGACGGCCCGGCACGAACGCCCGCTTCCGGACGGCGCCGGCGATCGGCAGCGACTCGGGCCGCCGGGAGCGGGTCACCCGTCCCGACTGCTCGCTGTCTGAGCTGGCAGCGTCGGCCGGCGGCGGCGGCGGCGGCGTCTCCCACGAGCGGCGCCGCCCCGTCCCCGCCCCCGCCCGCAGCGGGCGCCGCGCCGCCGGCTCCTCCTCAGAGCTGGAGGACGGCGGGCGGCGCGGCGGCGGCGGCGCGCGGGCACTGCCGGAGCGGGGCGCCCGCCGGAGTGGCGGCGCCCGGCTCGACTCAGAGCTGCTCCCCTCCGATTCAGCGGGCTTGGACCGACCCGGCTTACCATCCCGAGATTCCAGCTCCGGGTGAGACGCCGCGGGCACCGCTGCCCGACCGTTCGGCCTCTTCTTCGCCGAACTCGGTTTCGGGGATTCGCCTTTGACAGAGCCGGGCTCTGTTCTGCGCCGAACGTCACGCGCTGTCTTCGGCTTTTCCTTTTGATTCGATTTGCCTTCACTTTCATCCTCCGAACTAGAGACGGGCTTTTTCCTCTGACTAGATACAGCACGTTTCGGAGGATTTACCTTCTCTTTTTTGCTGGATTCATCCGATGAGACATTATTTCTTCTACTCGCTGGCGTACCATTCTTCTTGACAGCCGGTTTCGCTTCCACTCCCGACTGTTTGGTCGGTCCCGGGGAGTCTTTGGGCACCTTATTGTCCGGCTGGCGCGCCTTTGCCTTGGCCTGCGCCGTTCTCTGGCGACTGGCCTCCCGGGTGGTGCTGCGGCTCGTCTCGGTCTCACTCTCTGAGGAGCTGGACCCGGCCGTCCGGCGCGCCCTCCGCCGCCCCCTGGCCGCGGCCGGTACCGGAGTCCTGTCCCTCCCCGCGGCGGCCGAGCCCGGCCGGCGCCCCTGCCGCCAGCCGCGCCTCTCCCTGCCCCTCGGCGGCGCTCTCTCCTCTTCCGAGCTGCTCTCGTCCTTCCGCGCCTCCTCTCTCGCCTGTTTGCTAGCCGGCTCCGGCGTCTTGCTCGCCTTCTTGGCCGCTGGCCGGCCTGCCGTTCGGCCACCAGGTGTTTTCTGTTCGGCCGGCGGGGTGCGGTCCGAGTCAGACTCCGCCGGCGGGAGGACGGTACCGTCTCGGAGTGTCCTCCCGGCCGGCGGCTCCTCCTCCTCCTCAGATTCCTCGGAGGAGGAGGACGACTCCAACGGCTGCACGCGGCGGCCGTCCCGCAGAGTACGTGGACTGGCGGTCCGCTCGGCAGCCGGGGGCTCGTCATCATCACTGCGCGGTACGGGCTCCTCCACCCAGAACCAGAACTTGCTCTTGGAGCGGCTGGCCAGCGCTACCTTGGGCCGGGCGGGCGCGTCACCGCCGGCCGGCCGGCGCTCGCTCCTCTCCGAGTCCGAGGGGTCGTCGTCGCTGCGCCGGCCAGGCCCGGAGTCTGCACTCATCCAGGAGCGGCGCAGAGCGGGCGGTCTGCCAGGCGCCTCCCGACCAGATCTGGGGCGGGGAAAAGCGGTCAGTCTTCTGATAACAATGGAGTTTATATAGGATCGAGAAGTGACAGATATTAGATAGTCGGAAAATTATCGAGGCACTCTCATTTTACAGCAGCTTCAAGACATAAAAAGAATCGGAAGATTTACAGAATGCGAAAATCCGTCAGAAAAAAATCGATTGCTGTGACAACACTATAAATATTCGAACATGCCTCAACTCAAAGCATGTATGTATACAACACGTTGGTAGAATCCCGTCCTCTGGACGCTCACCTGCCGGACTCGGCGCGTACTTTCCTCCTGTCCGCCTCCCTCCTCATTTTTCCCGCCATCTGCTGCCGCAGTCGGGCCCTCTGTCGGATCCTCGCCACCGCGTCGGTCGCCGGCCGACGGGACCTGGCCTGCGCCGCCGCCGACGACCCCTCAGCCGCCGCCTTCGACGGCCGGCCGTCCGAGGCTGACGACGCGCCCGGCCGCGGTTTGGGTGTCTCTGAGGCGCCCGGTCGGTGTTTGGGCGGCTCGGTGCCGGCCGGCCGGGCCCGGGACGGGCCGCCGGAGCCGGCCGCTCGCTGTCGGGCGCCGCGCGCGATCTGGGCCCGCGTCAGCCGCGCGAACGGCCGCTGCTGTTTGAGCGTGGTCAGTTTGATGGCCGGTCCCGAGGACGGGTAGCGCAGGCTGCTCGATACCACCAGCCTGAGACGGGAAGGATACAACGCGTCACCGGGGTGCACCGATTCAATCCGGTGCGAAACTGCGCATTGCTCGGGGTAATAGAACCTACAGACAGTTATATTAGTAAGAACGGCGGACAATAACATTTCATATTTGGTTGAGCCAAAAAAAAAAGTACGTAATGTCGAACAACTATTGACGAGCTCAGTGCTCTCAAACTACCCCTACAGTCTCCCCTCTGAGCCCACCTCTGCAGCATGCGCGCCTGCTTGTCCACCGCCTTCTGTGCCCGCAGTTTGGCCGACTGCGACTTCTTCTTGGCGATGAGGCTCGAGTGGGAGAGTTTGCGGAGCACCACCTGGGCGCGCTTCAGCGCCGGCGCGGCCTTCTCCGAGCGCGAGCTGCACACGGAGGAGGGAGAGTCGCGCGCCGACCGGCTGTGCAGCGCTGCAACGGCAAAACGGGGAGCTCATGTGCAGGCTAAGGCCATATCAGTCCGTTAACAAGGTTTAGTTCATGTGTGCAAAAAAAAAAAGAATAATAAAGTTAGCTTCCAGTTTAGTTGAAAGGGTACTCAATACTCACCACTGTTGTGCTTCTGAAAGAGCGGTTTGGTCGCCGACATTTTCACGTGTCCGTTCTGGCGGATCCCATTAGCACTCTTCTGATCCTGCAACACCGGAAAACCTCAATATTACTATCACCTCTACAGTCTACACACCCATAAATAAAGAACAAGACAGTAGTAAAATTTCAATGCGAACACATCGAAAGTAAATCATGTCTATGAAGTAACAATTCCACCGCGCTCCTCCACTGCACGCTAACCTTGGCGCGCGCGTTGGCTCCGGCGCGGCCGGGCGAGCCCTCGTGCCCAGCGGCCGCCGAGGAGCGGGCGGGTCGCCCCGCCCGGCTGCTGCCGCTGCTGCCCGGCAGGGGCGGGTGGTTGAACCGCTCCAGGTGTGCCGGTAATCGAGACGTGCCTGAGGGAGCCGACGAGGGATAAAACATCGCACGGTGGTCTGCATGGGATGTGCTACAGAAGTCGGGGGTGTTGTGGAAGAAATATATACCGCTAGCTTATTTCTTCAAAAATACTGTTTAACTTTATCCGATTGAAATCAGATTGGATACTGGAGGCCGCAAATCACAACACAAAACGTTATCCCTTCCTGATGCTTCCAGCCCCGGGATAATTTCGAAACGTTCCAAATTCCACTTCAAATCTCAGAATCAGCGCACTTGTCGACGCCGCCGGTTACCTCTGAAGCAGAGGAAGGTGATGAAGTCCTCAGTCTTGGGCAGGGGCCCGTCGGGCGGCAGCGGTGCCGGCGACGGCGGTCGGGAGGAGGCCGCCGGCGGCGACGGCGGCGCAGAGCCCGCGCACGGCGTGGCCACGCCCTGCGCGAACTTGCGCTGCGCGAACACCTTGCGTTTGCTGAGGAGCGGCGACTCTGGGGACGGCGCGCTGGCCGTGCGGTCGCGCACTGTGTCGCGCTTGGAGCGCGGCATGGCCGCGCGCCTGGCGGGACACAGGGAGAACGGTCATGGAAGGGCCACAGAGGTGGGATCTGTGCCAGTGGAGAACGTTAAGGAAATTGATCTTTACCTGTCCATGGCAAGGGGGATTGAGTGGATTAGTGGAGCACAGGCTCACACTAAGCTGCAGTCACCAAAAGTAAGGCAACTACATGCTGATTGTGATGATGAGTTGGAAAGCAACAATCAAGGGTTGCCAATCAATAATATTTGATTGAGCTGTTCTCTACATATATTGCAACAACTTCAAAATCTTCAGCATTTATGCTTGAGGTGGATACTGGATACATAACAAATTGGTCACTTTTCTGCAATGAATTGGATAATATGAAACTCAAGGTAAATTACAGCATAGGTATTAATTAAACATTTGAAATCATCACATTCCACCTCAATGGACATATTAGAAAATCATACAAATATTGCCACATTCTTTTGTAAGGCAATCTATAAGTTCTAGCTATAAAACTATGTTCAGAAAGAAAATATATGTAAGTATAACTCCTTGAGTGATCAGATTACATACAAAACTGATAATTGCTTATTGTGGGAGGCAAGAAATCTGTTCACTTGATTTCACTGAAACAAATTAGGTACCCAAGATAAAATATACAGTTATGAAATAAGAATAAGCTATACAACATAACATTCAAATCCTTAAGAATATAAAATATTTGAAGTATATATTATAACAATATTTTTCACACAAAACATATATAACTTATATTTGTCACACTCTGAGCCAGGTAGTTAAATTAAAGTTGTTAGGTAAAGTTAGGTCAGTTGGATTAGATTCAAATATTTTTGCTTCTAGTGTACCTGCTTTTGGGAGTTAAGCTGAGCATCATAAGAACCTAAGTTATTATATGGTTTGTGACATTATGGCATGGTATTTACTCAATTTTGAGCGCAGGGTGCAAAAGGTGACATTCACCTGTGTTCCAATTTGGTGATGTTTGTTGAAGATGTTTATCAGGATGCTTATTTATCTTAACTATATAGTATATTGCTTTTTCATTTTTGTTGAGTTTTTCTATCAGTAGGTTAGGTAAGGACATTGACATCACTCACATCAGCCCATGACAATGAAAATACCCATCAGAACAGCTTGATAAAGTGAAACACTGATGTGGACTGTGAAGAGAGAAAAAGGTGAATTCCACAAAATAACTCAATAAAAATCTCATGTGAAGCTATGTCAATAACAATCTTCAGCTTGGATTTTGATAGATTTAAGTGAAGTGGCTATAGCTCCAGCAGGTTGGGGTAAAGTCAAGCAGCTTGCCTTTTTAATTAGGTACCTTATGTGATGTTTGCGATCAGTAAACAGAAGATACACTGAAAACAACCGATGTCAGTGTATTATTCATAAAAAGGCACCGATTCTCGCCATTAATAGCACATCAAACACGGACATGAAAATGACAAATTCTGACACAAACAACAACCACCGATCCAAAATCACAGGCACTATGCGTCAGGTACGTATGAGACGCGGTATCAAGAGAGTACGCGCCACTGGCATTATCCTGGCTCTTACCTCATATGACTCACAGATCAATGACAAAAATATCGTTATTTTGATTGCAATACAATCAATTCAGCAGCTTTTTCAAATAAGATTTTCTTTCAATTGAAAAATTGAAGACAAATGCTTTCGTTTAATGTCCAAATAAAATAACTGAAGCTGTAACTCACCTGTTCAACTCACCTGTTTTATTTTATTGGGCAGTAATCGCCACGCCATGTGTGGATCGCCCATGATCGTAAATACAATACAATACAATACAATACTGTTGGGGGTTCCCTGCCTTCCAGAGTACAGCATAGAGGATGTGCATAGGATACGTGAGGAAGGAACCCGCGAACGTAGGGCTCGCCCGGCGGAGACACCACAAGGGGGTGCTGCCAAGCCGGGAACAAGAGCCTGCATAGTGACAAACACGAATTTTGCTATAGTTTCATGATACATACAATAAAAGATCGTATACAATAATGCAAACACAAATTAGGGGAAACAGGTCAACGCAATAGCCATCACATATGATAAGAGAACAAGGCATCACCCATCGAGTCAGCCAACATGGCCTTGAACCTGCTCAGGTCGGATTCACCTACGACCTGGTCAGGGAGTGCGTTCCAAGCGGTGATACAACGCTTGCTGAAGGACCTGGTCCTGACATCAGTTTGTGCTCGAGTGTGGCGGATTTTGAACATGTGGCCTCTGGTACTAGACGAGGGATCAAGTTCGAACATGGTAGTGGCATCTATACAACACTTTGCGTGGAAAATCTTCCAATATTGAATCAGATCGGCACGTAGAAGTCTGCCCTGGACCGAGTACTGGTTCAGAGCCCTAAGCCGGGATTTATAATCAAGCTCTCCCATGCCTAAGATCTTTTTAGTCCAACGGCGTTGAACAGATTCGAGGAGGCGCACGTCCCCTATATACGCAGTGTGCCATACACATGAGCAGTATTCCATGATGGGTCTTACATGAGTGTTGAATAAAGTGAGCATGAAATCAGGGGATCTGCAGACAGTTGACCTTAACAAGTTTTGGGTAAGGCCAGCAGCCTTTTGCACTGTCAAAGCCACATGCTGGTGAAACTTTAGGTCAGAATCAATAAGAACCCCGAGATCAGTGTGGGATTTCACGACCTGAATCGATGTTTGGTCTAAGTGATAGGACGGGGGAGGTAGGACATGGGACCTTCTTTGAAAGCGGATGACCACACATTTTTTCAGATTTAAGTAGAGACACCAGGACTCTGCCGTGCGTTGTAGCATCGTTATGTCCTTCTGACAAGCCTGTGAATCACGACAGTAGTTAGCTGGACTGTCGTGGCGTATTGTCATGTAGATCTTCAGGTCATCTGCAAATATTTTATACTGACAGAGGAGGTTACTTGCGACATGGTTGACGAAAATAAGAAAAAGAATTGGTCCGAGGACAGAACCCTGGGGTACGCCACTCGAGACGTTGCGCTGGCTGCTTGTCTTTCCCTTTACCTGGACTGACATGCGGCGACCAACAAGAAAGTCCTCGATCCAGCGGATGAGGGGGGTATTGATCCCTAGCAAATGTAACTTGGTGAGCAGAATAGGGTGAGATACTACGTCGAAGGCCTTGGAGAAGTCAAACATGATGACGTCAACGGTGTCGCCCCTGTCAAGGTGTCTGGAAACGTCATCGTAAACCAGCAGTAGTTGGTCCATGGTTGAGCGACCTGCACGAAACCCGAATTGGTGGTCAGACAAGATATTGTTGCTCTCGAGGTAGTCTGTCAGGTGGCGGGCGATTATTCGCTCTAGACACTTGCATGTTACTGAGGTCAGGCTAATAGGGCGATAATTAAGGGCTTGGTACCTTGAGCCTTTTTTGAAAATTGGCACAACTACCGACGATTTCCACTGGACAGGCAAGCGGCCTTCCCTCAGCGACTGGCGGAAGAGGAGTAATAATGGGTAAGTTAAAGCTGAGGCACACCTTTTTAGTAGGCAGGGGTGGATATCGTCCGCTCCCGCCGCAGAGAAAGCATCCAGGCACTGCAGGGAGGAGAGCACGTCCTGGGCACTGACGTAGAGTGGAGGCATCTGGCTGGATACAGACTGGTGATCAGTTGGGCCGCGACGAAGGGAAGGGCTGTGCAGGGCGGGTGTGAAAACACTGGCAAATGCAGTGACGAAAGCTTCAGCCATCAACTCTGGGTCGTCTGAGAGACTCCCGTCAGGTAACTGTAGCGGGCCGACTCCGGGACAACCAACTTTCTTCCTGCGAAGGTAAGCATGAAAACGTTTGGGCTGTGTCTTAAGATCATTAAGTAGTTCAAGCTCGTAGTTGACTTGAGACTCAGTAGCAAATGATCTTAGCTGCTTGTTTGCCTTGAAAAAGTCTCTCAAGGCTACCTCTGCTGCGACAGAGCTTTTGCCAAGGCGGTGGCGGACAGACTTATACTTTGCCCAAGCTTCCTTTTTACTGTTCCTTAACCTGTGAGGAGGGTTAGTTTTCCATGGCAGCCTGTTTGAGATCTGTTGTGGGGCAAGGGGAACACATTCCTCAACAAGGGGCATCAGGACATTCACGAAACGGGTATACGCGCCACCGATGTCAAGCGCTGTAAACTCAGCATCCCAGTCAACCTCGTATAAGGCACGCGATAGGATGTTGTATTTGCCTTTCTGCCACTTCCGGTACTTAGCAGGGGCGATCTGCGAAGGAGACGTCTCAAGGTCAAACACATAAGTGCATAGTATCGGGCAGTGGTCGCACCCGGGTAAGGGAGGGAGTACCTGAACAGATCCAACTCTGTCTGCATCTGTGGACAGGGACAGTAAAATTTGTGTTTTGTCACGTGACTTCTTGAAAAGGTCCTGCTTCAACGTAAATCACATTTCAAGTTCTTAGTAATCAGTTAATGCTGTAAAATTATCATTGATGTCAAAAAATATATATATAAAGTCCCTGTCTCCTTCGCAAAAAAATGATTTTGGATAAAAAATAACTTTAATTATGACACAAAAAAATAACATGTAACCTTGACCTAAAGCAATTTTAGCCATTTTATATGAAATTATGGATTTTTGTATCCATCAAACGAGTGCTTTTAGAAAGAACTAATGACGTCATTGTAAAGGTGCATGTAGCAGCTATCAGTAGGCGGAACTATGGTCAAGCGTACCCATTTTCGGGAACGCATTTTCGTTCCCATGTTTGGGAACGATAAACCCAAATATGGGAACGCCATGTAGGCATTATTTAAAACAAGAAAAAGAACCGTTAAATGACGTCCAAAAAATATTAAACGATCGTGAACCGCCTGATATTTGTCTCAATATTGTTGGGAAAGTGTTTGATATTGTAAGGCCCATCGTAGTTTCAAATTGTTCCCCTATTTCTAAAGCAGTCCATCATCCGGGCCGCGAGCCCAAATTTGGGAACGCTCTCGTACACTGGCGCTGCAAGCGTTCCTTATTATGGGAACGGCGTACCCAAAATTGGGAACGATTTCACCGACGCCTTTCAGGGGCTCTTTTCATTAACAAGCATCACGTCCAACGCCGCAACTTATTGTTAACGCAACAATCATCAGATGACCTTTCCGGCAAGACCGTCGCATGTTTCGCCCGGTCTTCTGCGCTTTTATTCCCGTCGATCTCGCAGCGGGCACGCCCCCCTCTGCAGGATTACGTAATTCACAACGCTCAGCGATGTTCAACAAGGTCTTCCATACCTATATCCACCGTCCGCGCCGAGGGTGGAGACATGTCAAGCACCTGTCTGTTTATCACCGATAGTTGATGAGCACAAGGAAGTATCTAAAAATGGGAACGCTGAATATGTTACACCATCAAAACACCTAGTCCCAATGAAAATCTAGTTTTTTCCTTTCTTAATGAGTGTAAGTGGCAAAAGGCCTGGTAGGATGGGCACGAGGAATGATCGAAATCAGCATAAAAATTATAAATAAGCCACACAGAGCGACCGATATAAGAGAAATTCCCCCAAAACGATCATGCTTAGAAACACGGAAGACAAAAAACCACGCTCATGACGCTCCTTATAAAACAACGCTGAACAGCTAGCATCCAAATAAAATAGTCTTTCCGGGCTGATAAAATACAGCTGAATGATTTTAAACCACTGAAACTGAGTTTACAACAGTAGTTCGGTAAAATCACTGACGTTTCACGCGGTCGTGCGCCACGACACCGAAAGTCAACAATATTACCTCGGGACTGTCCGCGTGTTCGCTTGCATATGTCAGCATCTGGTGTCGCTAGTATGAAACTTCATAACCAGGCGAAAATTATTATACTTGACCTCAAAATTTAAAAAACGCTTCATTTTCCTTAAAATTGCATGTTAAATGTAGTATAACCCATGTTTTCACAATTCCGTCATTTCAAAAAATCATTAAAAATATCATTCCACGGTCAATTTCCTTGTTCGACGGTCAGATTAAAGATAATTTTATAGAGACTTAGTAGATACTTAAATTAGCGTGCACTTTTTTGAAACGTGATGCACTAATGAGTTTTAGTGGGCGAACGGCCGAAAAATTACCTTCCGTTCTCATAAATGGGAACGCCCGTTCCCATATTTGGGAACTCCGTTCCCAAAAATGGGAACGTTCCTATATTTGGGTACTCATGACCATAGTTCCACCTACTGCTATGCATCAAACATGTGATGTAAACAATAGCAATGCGGGCAATCCGGGCAGCTCGGGCAGTTTGTGTTTTGAAGTGCATGGGTGCATTTCAATCTATTTCGTGCCAAGGCCCGAAGCAAGGCCATATATACCACTATATACCACAAGGCCCGAAGTTTGTGCTGCAGCTCTTGCTGCAGGGAGTTGTTGGTGAGTGGTTAGTTCAGTGCGTTTGAGTGACAAGCGGTTCCAATGCATGAAAGGACGGATCCACAGTCTTGATCTGCTGATACGATACTGAACATAAAGTCAGGACTCAGGGCTCAGGTTAAAAAAATGTATGTAGTAAACAGCGTATCACTATAGGTATAGAACATGGGGTGCCAAGTCTAAAGCCACAGAGCATCCTCACCGTAAGCTCAATCACGTGACAGGCAATTGAGGGCCTCCAGCATGGTGCGGTGCACAACAACAATAACGTAACAGCGACTTGCTAGCAACGACGGAGCAGTGAAACGAAAACATGACCCAGGGTTAGGGTTTTGTTATTTGGATTGCCTTTTTACCTCTGTGTACCAGATCATTTTTTGACAGTTCTGATAGTTACACATTTGACGTAGCTTGAATTGATTGCTTGGACTATCCTCCTGAAACCATACCTACTGCTCAGTCTGTGCATTGCCCACCAACTACAGTTGGTGTTGTGTCACTATTCACTAATAAACTTTTTTCCAGGACAACTATAACAATAAGGAAGCCAACATGAATGGAACACACCAACCAGTGGCTCTGTATGCTGGTGTGGAAGGGTGAGCGATTGTTATCCTCAAAGATTGTCAATTATTTAGGGGTTGAGGTTAGCTAGACCAGAATTGGTGTGCATGACAATAATTGTTTATCATAAGATGCCAAATGGTCTGTCATTTGTCAATCTTTTCAGGAATCAGGGTTTGATGATCAAATCAAGTCAAATCAAGGTCAAAACCAGAGTCTCCAATAGTCAGCAGTTACCTGCTTGAGCTCCTAGTTAAATTATAGGCATTGATAAATGATAGCCTTAGCAAGGAGCAGACAAACCTGTATAATACACTTGTATCTTTCAGTGGAGGCAGTCACTCTGCCATTGAGCTTTATGACTCTGCTGGAACATGTGTGGCACAAAGCTCAGGCCCATGCCTCAGTTTTGTTGTGAGTGTGCCTTGTGCCTGTGTGATACTAGTGTTAACTGTTTCTTTTAGATGGATTGTAGCTCATATATACTATGATATATTGTTTCAATTTCTGCTTTATTTTTAGTTTCTTGTGTGCATTTCAAGCTGTTACTAAGTGGTGCCTACATCTCTGCTACTGTTGTGGCAGATAAATTTTTCATTCTTTGTCATTACTGAAAACTTCTGACAGTGTATTCCTTCTGTAGAAAGTATTGTTCTGCTTTGTCATAGTGTAGTTTTGATTGATCTCTATGTATGCTCCCTTGCAGTGGCGGAAGTCATTCCGCCATAGCTCTGTTTGATGCAGATGGAAAATGTCTGGCAGAGTGCCAGGGGTCATGCATCAACTTCTTAGTGAGTAGTTGTGCATGGTTTTGTAGACGCAAGCATGAATCAGTTGAGACTGTGTAATCCGTGTACCGGAAAGTACGGAAAACATGCTACCTACTGAGCAATTCTCGAAATAGCTTCAATTATATTGTCCCGTTCTGGATAAATTGTTGGGCTTCAGATAAATCATTTCAACGTGCCTGCTCACTGGTAAAACCAAAGTGACTGATGGCTTTGAATACTAATTGAATTTGCTTTCTTTGAGAGGCTTGTAGGTTTAGCAAAGTGGATACTTATCGTGACCTGATGACCTGCAATCATAATGTGTCATTCATCCGGATCGATCGCACTTTGGTCCTTGAAATAATCGGGGTGTTGCGTCGAACGCGATATGGTTCGGGGCCTTGGGGGGGGGGGGGGGGGGGGTATCGGACGCTTTGATGAAATACCTGACTGTGCGGATGTCATTGCACAATATGCTTTTTATGTTAATTTACATCCGTATCATTTTTATCGTATTGGTCTTGTTCAATTCGTAATAACAAGTCGTAAGTGCTGCTAAAATGCATTGCATCGGTCAGTCGGTTTTAACTTTAATTTACAAGATATTGGAGTACTATTTCCGCTAACCTGCCCGTGCTCGTACCGCCGGGCCGCAGCTGATCGGTATGCCGGAGACGGAGCGGCGGATCCGCGCGCTGGTGGACGACGCTCTACAGAAGGCCGGACAGCCGGCGCACACCACCCTCCGCGCGCTGGTGCGTACCGGGGGTCCGGAGCGAGCCCGTCAGCACAGACACCATACACATCGTCACTAAGTTTGTGGAGTTGCGGACAACAAACTTGGGCGATGCGTCACACGACGGGGCGAGTCGCAACTGTTTTGTGGCGATGTTCTGACTGAGTTGTGTCGTATTTAGGGTCTGAATTTATTTGTCTCGTACCCGTGGTCCGAGTAGGTATGAGTCCGAACTTGTTTCGCCCCCAAGGATATGAGTCTGAGATTTCCCTCTTCCAGACCTGAGTCTGAGTCCGTGACATATTTCCCAGGGTCTGATTCTGACCGTATATCGTCCCACAGTGCCTGAGTCCGTATTGTATTCCCAGGGTCTGAGTCTGAGCGGCTGCGAGGTGGATGAAACCAACGAGGCGTTCCGTCAGAACCTGCTGGAGAACCACCCGACGCTGACCGAGTCGTGTTTCGTCTGCAGCGACACGGTCGGCACCATCGCCACTGCCTTCGAGGACGGTGAGCCGCCCCCGCCCCCGCCCACGCTGGGCGGGTGGGGGTACGGGGGGATTGGCTGGGCGCCCGTTGGACCCGCGTAGTGCGCGGGCGGCGGCTACTGGCTACGGAAAGATAGCAACAAATGTCCGGTAGCGGATCTCGCGAGTATCGCAATAGGCGGGCGATTAGCTCGAGTGCTTAAGTGATCTGGCTTTCATGACGTCGCAGTTTCAAGTTTGATTGATTGATGAGTGACATTGATTTTGAGAGATCCCGGATATCAATGCTTGTGCAGCCATTTTGTCATGTGAGCAATACGGATAAGTGCGGAATAGTCTTGTTGAAATCGTTTTTTACATTGCTGTTACGTCTGTCACCATTCACTTGTATTTAAATCTTTTTTCACGCCATTGCGAACGACATCGGTCTTTTTTATGTGTAAAAGGTAGTCTTTGCCAAATTGCTTTGTATTTCTCGCTCACCCTCACACACCACCGTGCGGTCCCATGGCTCGGACACGACTCCCCCTCTTCCCTATCCGGCGCGCCGGCATGGCCCCGAAACTGGGACGAACGGCCGCCGGGACCGCTCCGACGCCAGATGTGTCCTCCGTCCACACCGGAGGGGACGGGGCAGACGGCGGCCGGCCGACGCTCCCCGCGGCGCCGAGGCGACAGCCTCCAAAACTCAACTCTCACACTACACCTTCCCCTGATTCTCAAGAATCAACCACTGAAATTTTAACACAAACACGCACACAACCAGCCAAGCAATCCTAAGAGCCATTCTCTTAAACGCTCCTAATCAGCACGCATACATAATGTCCACGTGCCTTCCCCAATCATTTAAGAATCTTTTTTGCGTGCAGCGCCCGGCATGAATAAATGCGCTTGGCCAGGTTCACCAATTTTGTCACGGACCACAGATGCCACGAAACTACCAGCTCTCTCATTCAACCACTTGCCCTCTCCTGTCCATCAACGGCTCACACAAAATCAATTGGTCACCTTAAATCAAATGCACACAAAAAAACCACGAGCTCACAAACAATCAGACACTTCGGCGACTGCCACCACACGGCCCTCCTGTGGAATTTCCATTGCTGAGTGCTGGCGACTGCCACCACACGGCCCTCCTGTGGAATTTCCAGTGCAGTGCCGGCGACTGCCACCACACGGCCCTCCTGTGGAATTTTCAGTGCAGTCCCGGCAACTGCCACCACCTCCACAGTCCACCGGCTGCCACCACCTCCACAGCTCCACCGGCTGTTACTCCCACAGCCCCACCGGCTGTCACTTCCACAGTCACACCGGCTGTCACCTTCACCGCTGCGAGCATCACTCGCCAGCGCACTCACTGCGAGTATCACTCGCCAACACGTTCACTGCGAGCACCATTCGCCATCACCCTCACTGCGAGCATCACTCGCCAGCGCACTCACTGCGAGCATCACTCGCCAGCGCACTCACTGCGAGCATCACTCGCCAGCACCCTCACTGCGAGCATCACTCGCCAGAGCATTGCACAGAGGGGCCCAGCCGCTCAGTGTCCAGTTAGTCCAGCGGCACTAGGTTCTTCTGCCGGTCGCAGTCCACCTCGCCGTATCTGCCGATCCTCCCGGCCGGCTGTATATGGGCCAGTCCAGCAGCAGCCACCGGGACAGACGAGGTGACGGGCGGGGTCCACGGCAGACGCCACGGCTCCTGGGCGACCCCTGCTTCTCACTGCCTCGACAGCTCCGTTGCAAGTCGTTGCAAGCGGTGCCGATCACTGCCGCGTCACTACACCATCGCTCTCTTCAGGCATGTTGCCGAAATAGCTTGTAAAAGGTAGTCTTTGCCAAGTTGCTTTGTATTTCTCGCTCACCCTCACACACCACCGTGCGGTCCCATGGCTCGGACACGACTCCCCCTCTTCCCTATCCGGCGCGCCGGCATGGCCCCGAAACTGGGACGAACGGCCGCCGGGACCGCTCCGACGCCAGATGTGTCCTCCGTCCACACCGGAGGGGACGGGGCAGACGGCGGCCGGCCGACGCTCCCCGCGGCGCCGAGGCGACAGCCTCCAAAACCCAACTCTCACACTACATTTTGGTATATGCTTCACCGTTTCGCTGGAATTATCGCTTCCTTCTACCCAAAAACAAATATCCAAACGGAGGGTAACCTATTCGTTCCACGTCTTAGCTTTCGGTATGAGCCGTTACAGTAGCCGTCTGGTGACATATCTCCCAATCCCGTCTGTCCCCTCGCACAGGTGGTATGTGTCTGATCGCCGGTACCGGCTCCAACAGTCTGCTGCTGAAGGCGGACGGTACCACTCACCGCTGCGGCGGCTGGGGTCATCTCTTCGGAGACGAGGGCGGCGGTGAGTGCCCGTCAGAGGGGAGGGGAAGAGGGAGTGGGAGGTACGAAACAGCGGCACGAGCCACCGCTGTCGTGGCTGGGGACATCTGTTCGGAGACGAGGGAGGCGGTGAGTGCCTAGTTAGAGGGAGGGAGGGGGGAGGACGTTAGTTGCGGAAGGGATAGATGTGAGAATGCTGAGCTGGTTGCGGGATGCTGCGAGTTTGGGTGAGAAAGTGAGAGGGAACCACCGCTGAAATATCGATGCGGCGCGCCCGGCGGTACCAGACACTGCAGGTGTGCTGACTCTGAGCCCTTTCGCTAGTCCGGTAGTCATCGATCACCTCCCGGCCCGGCTCACTTTCACTTCATTGAACCATTGCCAGACGGGGTTTATCCGGGATTTCAGCCGTGTCGCTCTGCCGGGATCCCTCTGTTAGCGGGGATTTCGCCGTATTAGGAGCCGACATTCGATGTGGTTTCTCTGAGACAGTTGCATTAGGCCGGCAGCGATTATCGGTGAACTTTGCCATCGGTTGATTGTGATAGATGCAACGTCTGTTGATATCAAGTGTTACAATATGCAGCTTGAACCTCTGTGCCTTACGTCTATTTTCCTTCGCCTGATACCACTAATGGGTCGGTTGTGAAACATCCCTCCCCCCCCCCCCCCCGATTCTGTGAACCTTGTTCGGCCGCCCTCGTGTTGATTGCGCGTACTCGAGCTGCACCGCTCGCCCGACCCATGGCCACACCTTCCGTCCCGGACGTGGTGGGACTACCTGTGACGTCTTCAGAGGCACCGATTGCGTCATCGCCGCTCGCGGTGCTCACTGCTCACCAGTGTACTTAAAGGGACTATCCCACCTTAAACATGGGGTTTGAGTTGAGATAGCCAAGTTTGCGGCGAGGTTCAGGAACCACTATCTATCTAGGTTGCAACCCCCGCGGCCTCTTGGTGTTGAAGAAATTCGTTCCCTTCATTTGAAAATGGGCCTTGTACAAGGCCCTATCTTCAACATGGAGCGACCGTTAGTATGACGTCACCTCGTTTAGTCATTTTGATTTAAATGGGTTTGTTCGTTGAAAAATCGCTTAAAACTTGGTCTGAACTTTGTTGTGGTGCCTACAGAGTAAAAAGAATCAGCTTTATGACAGTAATGTGGCCTGGGGAAGGAGGTAATTTTGGGCTGTGACGTCACATATTTGAAAGTTTGTGTTTGGAATATGGGAAGCCTAAGATGTTTAATGAAAAATAAATGCCAGAACCGTGTTCCTGGTCATCCAATCTATAAAGTCGGGCACAATTTAACTGGTTTTAACAACATTTTAGAAGGTGGGATAGTCCCTTTAATCGCGGCTGTCGGTTATCTTAGAGCGAACCAAGGAATACGCGCGAAGTGTGGCTATTGCCACACCTTTCGATAAATCCCATGGGCCAATGTCTGCAGTTGAAGAAGGATTTGTTGTTTGCGTTGTATGTATATAATAAGGCCCTAGCTTTATACAGTTGTCGTGCACATTTTAACTTTTTTTAGCATGATTGGTGGTCGGAAAGCTGCACCTTTTGTCCTAAGGTATGAGATGAATATGACATAGGCGGGAGTTCGTGGCGAGGCTGCTTTCCTGTCGCTTACATTACATGAGGGCAGCGTTGTTTACCGAAGCGAAATCCGATCCAACCACTGCCCCCATCCCCCCTAATCACCTGCATTTAGAGCCGGCTGTGGTCGTTAAACGGTATTGGGTTACCCATGTCCTCAATGGACCCCAACGGTGTCATATGGCACGCGACGATAATACTCCGAGGGGAGACGCCGGGCCGGTACCTCCCTGCAATATGAGATCATACTCAATCCCGCTCAATCGGACCGCAGTGTAGTTAACTCTATGTTCTGTACCGCCCTGTAGCCTGGTGGATCGCCCACGAGGCCATCAAGTGGGTGTTTGACGAGGATGACAACCTAAGGAAGCCGCCGCACAGCACCGAGGCCGTCAGGGAGGCCATCTTCACCTGCTTCGGCGTCACAGACAGGTAGGTTAGCCCCCGTCCGTCCGTCCGTCATTTCGCGGTCACCGCTATGGGCGGGGCTTTTTTACCAGAGTGAGGGATGTAGTAATCTTGTGAGGGATATGCGCTGTAACAGCTGCTGTGAACACAGCGTGGCTCGTGTCTCAGCCATTATCCCCCTATTAGTGGTGCTTGTGGAACACTATCATGTTTCATCATTGTTTGCAGATGCCCATTGCATAATGTCCGCAGACACCGCCGTATCACTGGACATTTCTTTATGAGGCTTCCGCTCTGTTCAACTTCAGACACTTTCCGAGCTGTGCACTCCATCTGATTGCGCGTTACCTTCAACTCGTGTTGCATCACTCGATTGTTGTTCTCAGTATATGACTCCGCCCCATTCTCCGGCCTCCCCGTTTCCCGTCATCGCGTCCCTCCCCTTCCCTGACTAACGCCACGCCCCGGCTGTTTACTAGTAACCCATGCAGTGTTCATCCGTTTTCCCACCCGTCCATTTTACTATCATCTGTGTCATCTGTTCAAATTACGCACACGTATTGTGTAGTTCCCGCCCTGTTTGTTGCCCGGTGTTGTGTGTGATGTGTGACGCCCACGTGTTGTTTGTTGCCCTTCCTGTGACCGACCCCCTCCCGCGCCCCGCGGCAGGTTCGGTCTGCTGGCGCACGCGTACACAAAGTTCGAGAAGCAGCGGTTCGCGGCGCTCTGCGAACACCTGGCGGCCGCCGCGCGCCACGGCGACCCTCTCTGCCTGCAGTTGTTCAAGGAGGCCGGCGCCTGGCTGGGCAGATACATCGCCGCACTGCTGCCCAATGTGGACAAGGTAGGCCGTAGGGACGGCGCCTGACTGGGGTGTATGTTCAAGGAGGCCGGCGCCTGGCTGGGCAGATACATCGCCGCCCTGCTGCCCAATGTCGACAAGGTAGGGATGACATTAGTGAAAGAACAGACCTTACTTGGCAGTTGGCAGAAGAGGTTAGGTGAAGATCCAACAGTTTACAGAGATGTGAGAACGTCGGAAAGGTATAATTGGCCCAATGTCGAAAAGGATACAGATCCGATACCGACTAGACAATATGACGCCACTATCCTGCTAACTGACAGACTCGATTCTCAGAGTACGCATTGACCGTGGAAAGTAAGGTCGACCAGTTATGGACCTGAGACTAGTAAAACATCACCATCCCGGTCGGACCGTGCCGCTACCCTCTTCGCGGTACGTTTGACTCAACGTCTAAACAGACACCGGGCACCGGCATCGAGCGGTAGTTGGGTCCGCGAGCGGTTGAACAGCAAGCAAGCTTTATCTAACCTTACGGGCACTATGACCCACATTGCCTTCCACGTAACGTAGCCATTCGGGTTGAAGATCCGCATCAACAAATAAAAGGATACGTAGTTAGTTTTATAGACTCAGCATGAACAAGGGAACCGGCGCTTTGTCGTGTGAGACTGGGGCCCGTTTACTGTTAACGTTGATTAGCCTGCAGCAGCCGCTGCCAATGACATGGTGGGTTGGTGACGTGGTGGTGGTGGCATGGTGGTGTGGTGTGTTTGCTGCTGGGTGGCCTTTGGTGGTTTCTGCTGACTTGACCAGTGGCGGGCGGGCTGGGCGGTCACGCGGTGTCTGTGTGGCACTTTACCGCGCGCCGCGCTCTATGGTTTCGGCTTACCGATCCATGGTGTGCCTGCACAGGTGTCGATGCACGGTGTTTGTGTGTGGTGGACTGAATGGTGGCAAAAGGTCGCGGGGTGGTTGGACTGGAAAATGTGTCCGTTTGGTGTGGCATGACGCGGAGCTGTTTATGGTAGTAACTGGGGTCGGGACGGTTACAGGAAATGGTAACGACGATACCGTGATGTCAATTTTGATGAAAATCGTTCTGCAAACAGCACTGAGAACGGGTGACGATGCAGTCGCATACAGCTCTTCTTAGTTCTTGGAGCCGTCAGCTCCTCATGCCAGTCTTTAGGTTTGATGGAGGACCCCACCGAAAATTTGTCACATCGCGCGGTACATAGCTGGAAAGCAAACGTCCTTTCGTTGCATCTTTACGAATTGCGCCACCGGCTAGCAGAGTTCTTAATTCAATCGCCTGCTTATCTGTGAATTTGGCGCTGGATACACTGGAGACAGGGTCGGCTGACTCCCCCATCCAACTCGATCGGCGCGGTGTTTTACACGGTTCTTTTGTCAGTAATTTTCTCCAGTTTGTCATGGCGTCTCTAACCTCCGTCCCTTCCCTGCGGCAATCGAAGCAATCTGCCGAGCGCCGCGACTTACCGTCTTCCCCTCCCTCCCCACAGATGCTGTCTGCCGGGCGCCGTGTGACTCCCCCTCCCTGCCTGCAGGAGATGCTGTCGGCGGAGCGCGGTCTGCAGATAGTGGTGGTGGGCGCCGTGTGACTCCCCCTCCCTGCCCACAGGAGATGCTGTCGGCGGAGCGCGGTCTGCAGATAGTGTTGGTGGGCGCCGTGTGACTCCCCCTCCCTCCCCACAGGAGATGCTGTCGGCGGAGCGCGGTCTGCAGATAGTGGTGGTCGGGGCGCCGTGTGACTCCCCCTCCCTCCCTGCAGGAGATGCTGTCGGCGGAGCGCGGTCTGCAGATAGTGGTGGTCGGCGCCGTGTGACTCCCCCTCCCTGCCCACAGGAGATGCTGTCGGCGGAGCGCGGTCTGCAGATAGTGGTGGTGGGCGCCGTGTGACTCCCCCTCCCTCCCTGCAGGAGATGCTGTCGGCGGAGCGCGGTCTGCAGATAGTGGTGGTCGGCGCCGTGTGACTCCCCCTCCCTGCCCACAGGAGATGCTGTCGGCGGAGCGCGGTCTGCAGATAGTGGTGGTGGGCGCCGTGTGACTCCCCCTCCCTCCCTGAGATGCTGTCGGCGGAGCGCGGTCTGCAGATAGTGGTGGTGGGCGCCGTGTGACTCCCCCTCCCTCCCCGCAGGAGATGCTGTCGGCGGAGCGCGGTCTGCAGATAGTGGTGGTGGGCGCCGTGTTCCGCTCGTGGCCGCTGCTCCGGGACGGTCTGCTCGAGGTGGCCGGGCCGCTGCTGCCCGCCTTCCAGCTGCTCGAGCTGCGCGGATCACTCTGCAGCGGAGCGGCGTTCCTGGCCGCGCGCCGCGCCGGCCACCGGCTGCCGCGCGACTGCAGCCAGCACACCAAGCTGCTCTGCAGCTGGCGGCAGTGACCGCAGTCAGCACAGGGTGGCAGTGACTGCAGCCAGCACAGGGCGGCAGTAGTGACTGCAGTCAGCACAGGGTGGCAGTGACTGCAGTCACCACACCAAACTGCTGTGCAGCAGCTGGCGGCAGTTTAGCGACGCAGTTAGGCAGTGGCGGCGCACGTAGCGCCAAATACGCCGGACATTTAGTGCCAACCATCCGCCATCGCACAGAGCCGGCCGGGAGGACGGGTGGGGCAGCGAGCGAAACACCGGGACTTGGGGAGAGGATTGTAGCGTAGGAGCTAGCGTGCGGAGAGAAATGCTCGAGACGTGTTGAGGAGGGGAAGGATAAAACTGGAGCCTGATGTTCGCCCAGTCATTCAGGAATTACTTCATTGTCCAGTGGATGTCTGTGCCGTGCTGTGTTGTGTTGTGCGCTGGTGGATTTATTTGTGACAGAGCCAGAGGCGGCCGGGTGAGCGGGTGACTGCCCGTGAATTTCCGTTCGAGACATTCCCGTGCCATATTTATCATTTGTTGCTTTTTAGGTTGATTTTATCATTAGCACTTCACTTTGTTGAGGCGCGGTGAGCTGGGCTGGGCTGCTTGGTTTTCTGGGAATCATGTGCTGACGGACTGCCTAGTGCCTATTGCATTAATTGTGGTTATGGAGTGCCCCGCAACGGGTTGGGTGCTACCAAAGAGCTTGGTTGTCAGGATGTGAGGGCTTTCCGGGAGTACAAGACTTTGATCATGCTTCGCTTTACGTTATGTTGAATCGTAGAAGTTTATATTAATTCTATTTTCGTACATCGATTGACAAGTCATTCACCTAAATGTGAGAGATTTCACAATCAACTGTGATTGACCATTTGTGATTTTTTTTAGTGAATCAAACATTCCACGGCATGCATTTTTGTAATACAATTGCTCAAATCGAACGATTTGTCTGTCCCTCCCTCAGAGTTCCGAACAGTACCTATTGCAGAGCACTCCTCAACCAAGATTTTAGTCCTGATTCCATTCGGTACGACTCTAGAGCCCTCCTTTCCATCCACTGTGGCCCGGTCTGCCTCTTCGCGGCAGAGCCTGCACCAGGGCAACTCTTCATGATGCTCGCCACCTTTTTCGAACGCATTCCCAGGTACCCGTTACCCCACAAAAAGAGCGCAGAAGCATGTAAGTTTATTGGCCATTACCAGAATGAGGCCTGGCCCTGTGGCCCGCCGAAACTGCAGCAGCGACGCACTGCTGCTGCTGCTGCTGCTGCTGTATCCGAAGGAGCTGAAAAAGGCAGTCAGTGCGAACACGAGCACAAGAGCAAGACTTAGCACCCAGCGATTCCTTACGTTAACAGAGCGTGATGCACGGAATCGTGAGACAGGGGGAGAGGTTCGTCTGTGCGTCAGGGAAGGCTTATTCTGTCCAGTTCAGAGATTAAGTCGTGAGGCAAATGATAAACATCGCTAAGAGCGCATTCGAAAGAAAAGGACGTATTTGGCAAGTGGAAATGGCAAATCGATACCTTTAGCATTACCACCCTGGCGGACAAGTGAAAGCGCGGATAAAGACGGGGGCGATTCAAATATGAAGAGAATTTGTGCAGTAGGACGTTTTCATCTCTGAATACATGACTTTACGTCAGTCTGAGCAGCAGCTGAGGGGGTCAGGAAGCGGGATGTCCCGGGGTTGGCACGTTACCGGCATGGGTCCGTCCGAGCGAGCCGGGTCCGAGTGTGGCGCTCCAGCGTGCAGCGGGGTCCTGTCCTGTCCTGTCCTGATCCATCCATGATTCCGTGATCCATGATTCCGTGATCCTGATCCGTGACCATCCTATCCAGTGCCACACATCCCCTTCACATCCGATCCAGAGTGATATCCCGGCCATGAAATCCATTTCCGCGTGTGTCTGTGTGCTATCCAATGCATCCAAATCCAATCCTGGGGCTATCCAATGCATCCTTGATTCTATAAAAACAAATGCAGGAAAGAGTGTTAGACGCCGCACAGACATACGTACAAAACAATGACATCGAACATGTTTACCGCTTGTGTTTAAATTGAAACATCCAATTACATTTAAGACCGTTTATGAACCAACCCCACATACAAATGGTGAATGAACTTAAAATGCCGAGGGCGAGCACTACTCGCGCCTCCCCCGAATGTCCACAAACACACACAGGCTAGACAGCGAAAGGTCAGAGGCTTATGAACCTTGGGCTGTGAGCTCCGGGCGTCGCGGGTCCCCAGTCTGCGTCTTCAGGCCGCCGGTGCGCGGCCGCCGCCCCTCCTCGGCCAGTCGGCTCTGCTCAGTAGCGCTCACGCGAGACGGAGCGGGAGCGGGAGCGCGAGTAGGAGCGCTTCACCGGCGAGTAGGTGGGCGAGCTGCGGCGGCGCGGCGAGTACGAGCGCGAGCGGGAGCGGCGCGCGCCGCCGCCGCCGCCGCCGCCGCTGCTGCTGGCGCCCGTGTCTTCCTTGACACGCACGTACGACACCTCACCCTGGGGGAAGAGAAGGTGACAGTCTGTTCAGACAACCCTGTTCAGCCAGCCAGTGATGCGTGAACAAAATTCACATTCTCAAAACCGACATAAGTGTTGAATAGAATGAGCATACTTCCGCTGATAACTAGATTCGAGAATAATTACGCTGTCCAATGAAAACATTTAACAAATGAATAATTGAAGGAAAGATCAAAAATCAAACTGAATATATCTTATATCACCAATTTAACAAAACATACCTCATGTGAGCGGAACTTTGAATCGTCCAGCTTTTTGACGGCGTACTTCATGTCCTCGTATCGGAGGAACTCGACGGTGCCGGTGCCGTCCTTGTAGGAGTCGGCGAAGCAGACGTCTCCGGCCTCGCGCATGTGGTCCTTGAGGTCCTGCCAGCTGCCGGTGGGCGGCAGTCCGGTGACCAGCACGCGGTACTGGGAGCGGCGCGCCGGCGGGCCGCGGCCCCGGCCCGGCCCGGCGCCCATCATGCCTCGGCCGCCCATCATGCCGCCGCGGCCCGGGCCGCCGCCGCGCGGAAACTCCACACGCAGCCGGTAGCCGTCGTAGTCGTACCCGTCGCGGGCGTACACGGCGTCATCGGCGTCCCTGGCGGGGTAACAGTGACTGGTCAGGTGCTGGTCAGAGGTACCCATCGCGGGCGTACACGGCGTCATCGGCGTCCCTGGTGGGGTAACAGTGACTGGTCAGGTGCTGGTCAGAGGTACCCGTCGCGGGCGTACACGGCGTCATCGGCGTCCCTGGCGGGGTAACAGTGACTAGTCAGGTGCTGGTCAGAGGTCCAGCCTGGTGGGTGGCATGGTTAGTTGTGCAATCCATGTTTTTTGCTTAGCACAATAAAAGAGCAAGTGGAAACTACCTGTGCAAGGGTTTGTACATTTGAACAATGTCACCAAGCAATCACAGCAGAATGGAAGTTGACCATGCTTATTGATGCTCAAGACCATAAAACTTAGCATGGGCAATAGTCAGCTAAGAAACACATGCCTGTGAATGCAAGGTACAAAATAAAAATTGAGGGAGTTAAGTCTTTTTTATTTAACATTTACCTAAATGCAATAAAAAGTTTCAACTCAGAGTGAGCTTACAGCAAGCAAAAGTTGAAACACAGTGTTAGCATGGTAAAAATTGTAAGCAATGATAACAACTGGCAGCTTCAGTGATATCTACTAAGTGATAATCTTAGTAAATAATGCATGACTTTATTTGTTCTTTTACTATGTAATGCCAAAAAAAAACAGCCTGCCAATCAGGTAGGTATGATAACAAAATATTGTGAGCCAATTTAAGATAAGTATGCACATTTCATATTGATGTCCTTAGCATTATTGCTTTTCCACTCGACTTAAGCAAAAAAATGAATTATTTAGAATTGATAAAATGGTTGGTCAAAACACATTATTGAATGGGGTTCTGAGCCATGTAGATATCACATAAAGGATACAACACTGCTCCATCTTAAACTAAGCTCATTTTCTGATTACAAATTGAAAAAGAAACTTTCCTAGAGCTAATGTACAAACCTTGGATCTTCAAACTCGACAAATGCAAAAGGGGGTCCTTTCCGGTTCTTCAGATCAATGAATACGATTTTGCCAAACTTGTAGAACAGGTCCTCAATATCTTTGGTGCGGATATCAGGAGGAAGATTCCCAACATAGATGCGACACTCATTGCGGCCAGACATGACTAAGGAGTAGGTGAATGAAGTTCTATTGAAAGACCAAAAGAAATGTGAGATCACTTTCGACTCTAATCAAACTAATCCTTCCTCTTGGCCGCAAAATTTACATAAAACCACACGCTACGAATCTGGCGCACCGCCGGGGATGGAAAACTGCCCCTTTTCAAGAAAAATTAGGAAGTGCAGGGCTCAGCAGCTTCAAATGAGCCCTCTTATCTTTGATTCAACTGATCCCTGAATAGCGTAGGGAAAATCCGTAGCCTCGCCCAAAACAAATGAAACTGAGTGGGCCTTATTGCGCCCAAAATCTCAACAAGCAAGATAAAGATGGCGGCGTCCACGGCGTCGAGTTTTATCTAAATCAAGCATGTCTTTTTTATTTTCTAAGTTATTTTGAACTTTTTAAACTAAATTTCAAATTTTGAAGACTGAAAACAGTGATTTAAACAAAACATACTGTTTTATTGGCATAGATAGATATTGGGCTTCATTTGTTTCTCTTCTCACTACTATTTGTTGCTTTCATCTACGCCGCACAAAAGACGAAATCAGCTTATTTACAGGCTGTTCTAAAAATTATGCCTGCTGTAGTGCAGTTGCTATCGTCATCAATTAAATGCTATTTTTCTGCATAATTAGTGTCAGACTTTAAAAATGAATGAAATTTTGGTTCAAAATAGCAATAATATATAGACTAAAAATTATTTCCCACTCTGAAACTATTTGTCGTTGAATTGAAAACTCCTGCTTGCCAGGATTTTGATTGGTCAAATATTTTGCAGCAGAAAGCGACAGAATACCAAGATAACGTTGAACAGCAGTAAAGTTAAGTTACAGTCGAGTCGAAGATATTTATTGCCATTTCATCACAAGACACAAGGAAAAGTGGTAGGTGAGTGTTTCGTATGTGGATCAATATTCTTTGAGTTCAAGTGGTTGTTTTGAGGAAAAGGCATGTTTCGAAACCAAAATTATTGATGATTTTTGTTGAGGAAAAGGCATGTTTCAAAACCAAAATTATTGATGATTTTTGTTGACTGCCTTTCAACCCTTTGACGGACCCATGGCCACTCTTTTGTGAAATTGTTTTCAATGAAACATGAATGTGATTGGGATTGATTTATTCAAATAATAAGTTTCCCTCTGATCAGAGAGACATTCAGAGCTATGTGTCATTGTATATACTCAAGCGAATGACAACAATTAAACGGTTCTAAAATAGATACGAGACGTTTCAGCCACATAGTGCCTTCGTCATTGGATATATGAATGTGAATTAATAGGTATAAAGCTACTTATCATAATCAGAACATGAAACATTGTGATATGATCTGATATATCAGAGGCCATATAATCAGATGTTCAGATGCCATACAATCAGGTCATATAGATCAGATGCCATGTAACTAGTAGAGAAGTGGCTGGTTACATTTTTGGGTAAATGTGAAGATTAAGTATGGTAAAGATAAAAATTAACCTGACCTAACCTTACTTACTGACCTACAACATTGAACCTACCAACCTGCAACCTACCAGCCTAAAGCCTACAACCTACATCCTTTAACTACATTTAACTACATTCTACACATATCTGACTTTTATTCACTTAAAAGCTGCCCACACCAGAAGTCTCACCAACCATTTGAAGAAAAATAGGTATGGTATTGGTTAACACCATAAGTACTGGGCATGAATAAACAGTAGTTACTAGTTAGGCTGCCTCATTACTTTTCACATAAGATTTTTGTGTGGCTAGCCATATTCCTAAGTGGCCTCAGGCTAAAATTGACCATTGCAGTCAATTTTTCTTCTGGTCCGGCTGGTATTAGTGCAGTGTACATGGTGTCCCTCTTACCCTAGTAAGGCAGGATGCCCAGTAGCAGTCATCCCTTACAGAACACACAAGAAATTTGAAATGGTCATGTTCAAGGATTCAAGGTCATTGCTCTACCAATCACAGTTTTGATATCAATAATTGACAAAGAATCATCTTAGATCATGATTTCATGGTATATGTACCTATCTAAGTTACCTGTAAGATCTCTGCAAGTCCTAGATCCTGGTTCCTGGTTGGTTGCTAGATGCTGTGAAATCATTGAGTCAGCACAATTTTTCATGTGACATTTAATGGACTCATAGATCCTGTTCTGTAGTTTGCTCAGAATCCAAAATGATGAGACCCAGCACACATTTGTGCATATGTCTGCTTTCTGACTTGTTTCGTTGTATGTTTCTTTCTGCTTTGTTTTAGCTCACTGCACCTTGAACCAAGTGAAGACACAGTGTGTTTCTGTCACACTGGCAAGTGTATTGAGAAGAATCATGGGCTCAGCCAAAGTTGTCATTGAATACTGGTGAGTTAGATGCATGTTTCTGTTGTTCATCAATTACTTAGCCTGTGCTTGTTTTCATTGTAAGTCAAACATATGCCAGACCCACCAATTAGTCCAGTAATCCTAAGATAGATTTTCCCTTTAATCAATCTTAATTTGGAATTGAGTTAAAGGCACACTGGGGGCCAATGTTTGTGTTAATAGATTTCCCTGAAATATATATATTTTGTAAGAATGGGTCTATTTGTAAAAGATTGCTTGAGCTTTGGTCACATTTTGATGGTTTTGGGTGCTGTGCAAATTTTACTTTGTCAATGACGATTTTACTATGTTTAAGCTTGACTAAGATGATTTCAATGAAATGCTTGAAAAAAAACAGAGCCTGAGCTAAGCAGTGTGAGTCCCTCAGCCCTGCCTACACTAGTCTGGTTGGCAATTTCCCAGTGGTCGGAAAAATAATAGACGTGAAACCTAGTCCTGCGCAGGCACGGCCTGTCTCACTCAACAGGCGTGCTGTTTATTTACACAAATGTTTGGTACTGAGCAGAGATCGTTGCTAATCGGTCTGAAATCCGTCCTTTCCGCTGTGTGGCCGCCGTCGGCACAGCTCCGGCCGCCCCAGGGTTCGCTATACGGCTCCGATTCCGCGGGCGATTGTGCTGACTCGCCGGTATCCCGGAGAGGAATATTCCCGCTTTGCTGAGCTAGTGCAATGTCCGGCGGATCTAGAGCGGGCACAAAGGAGAGCTGCAAAATACGCCGGTCCGGAGTTCGTGCTTTATCGGTGGATCAGAACGGTGTTTACATTGTAACTGCTGACGGGTCGACTTGACTTTCAAACCCGACTGATCCGTGGATGATGCGTGATTATGCATACTCCGCGGGGGCAAGGGCCAAAGTGTCCTCAGCTCCTACTCATCTGTGTATTATTGATATTATGTAACACTCATGCAATTCACTTCTTCAAATTCTTTGTCTCTCGTTATTAATATCGTACTTGTCACTTGGTTTATAACATAGCAATAAACGTAAAGCTGACCGATCACCACCGTCACTGCTTTTAACTGTATGGTTCTCTCAAAAGGCGCGGTTTAGCGCCGTGAGTGGCGTTTTCCGCCGATCGCCCCAATCCAGGGCATTTGTGTTTTATTATGACAAGTGCTGCCTCTGGCTACCCCAGCTGTGTTCTGTGGTTCACTGTGGTACCTTATAACACACATGGCCGGTGTCGTGATCCTACCCCGATCCCCGCTATCCCTCCCACATCCCTCCCGCCGCCCGCCGCCCATCGTCCAATGCCAGGCTTCCTCTGCGTGTGCATATGTGGTGCGTGATGTGGACACAGCTGGTTGAACGAATGTGGGATGGCTAATGTTTACGATGATGGCGTAGACTGTACGTTCAGGCTGAGAGCGCAGGCCGGTTGTCGGAACAAAGGAACTAAGGGTAGCGTAGCTACCTGAGAATGCCGTGCCTGTGTGGCAGGTGTAGTGATTCCAATTTTATGTCGATTTTGTGTCATATTATCCGGGCAGCCTAGCCACGTATAGCTAACCAAAATCTCCCCGGACACTTCCTAGAATGCCCCGTGCCATTGGTTCTTTGTGTCTTGTTCTCCCACCACCGCGTCCCGTGTTCCCCTCTCGCCGTGTCTGCCGTGCGCGCTGCTGACGCCGCGGCGGCCGTTCCAGCGGCGGGTGAGGGTACGAGCCGCAGTTCCGGGAGCTGCAGGCCCTGATCGGGTCCAGCGTTCCCGGCGCTGCCGTCGACGGCTTCGTCGGTCGCCAGAGTAAGTCTGCCAGCCGCGTGTGCTGTGAGTAGCTAGTGGCTGACCGGGCCGGCCGGCCGTGTCCTGTTGCAGCGGCGGATGAGGGTACGGGCCGCGGTTCCGCGAGCTGCAGGAGCTCATCCAGAGCAATGTGCCCGGAGCCGAGGTGGAGGGATTCGTCGGCAGACGATGTGAGTGGCCGCTGGCGTGGGTGATCGGTGTAGAGGAGGGTGGTGGGCGGAGAGACGGTGCACACCTAGGTTGGAGGGTGGGGGCTGAACGGCAGACCGCGCCCGGGACAGAGAAAAGATACGGACAGGGCGCCCGGATTGGGGGGTTGAACAGGCATCTCACTGATAGGCTTTCGGATAGTTGATGTCAGAAAAGTCAGTCTTGAAGTGACCAAACGCATGGCTACAAGTTTTCGTTGTATAGATATTTGCATGACCCTCTAAAAGCGTTGGTAATAGACGCATGCACGTTTCCGTCAACTACGATCACCTTATTATGTGTAATGTTGTGCTTTGTTCTATGGTTTCCAGAATTAGATGATTATTTGATGGAAACGCGTATTTCAGATTTACCGCTCTCTATAATGTCCATTTTTCCGCAGGTCCGCCTTTTCCAACATGGCTGTGTCTTCATAAATCGTGACCTGAAAAATGTGATCCAAGGTCATAAACGTCGAATGATGATACCTTAACTCTCCCCGACACAGGGGAGCTTATGCAACTCCCTAAGGCTTTCGTGAATATATCTAGACGTGCCGAAAGCCGAAATTTGCCAGTGTTTTACATTCATCCTAATCGTTTTGATTTGAGTGGGATTTCATGCCTTCCAACGTATGTCTTGGTGTTGCAATCTCGATAATAAGTGTTAATTTGTATGCCATATCGACTAAATAAGGTTCTCTGGGTCCAAGGTCGAGTTCTTGCAAGGTGATGCATGGTAGAGGCTATGTAGATATTTTCTTACGGATTCGACTCAGTCATTTTAGTGCTGGCTTTTTATTCTGGTCATAGTCATTTTATTTTGCTTTTTCATGTGAACCTGTGACCTCTTAGGGCAGGTAAATAGCCAGAGATCGGTTTCCCGGCATCGGTTTTTAAGCCGGCGAAAATGATCGTAGAGCTACGATTTTGACCACCTTTTTGACAAAACAAATTACTCATAAAACGGTACTCTTCTGTAATTTGATTCTACCTGAGGAACTGCCCTTAGCAAACTCTGACTTCTGTTTCCACCTTTCGCCGGCAGCGTCGTTTGAGGTCAAGGTGAACGACCAGGTGGTGCACTCCAAGCTGCAGACCATGTCGTTCCCCGACTTCAAGGAGGTGGTGACGGTGGTGAAGGAGGTGTCGGACGGCGCCGCGCCGCGCCAGGTGGAGAAGATGCAGCCGGCATCCTGCGTCATCGTCTAGCCGCCCGAGCTGGGACGGAGCGGCGCCCGAGCCGCCCTCTGGAGCGAGGCGGCCGCACTGACATCTGCAGGTCCACCGCGGCACGGAGCGGTACAGGGAACGGTGAACGGCCACGGATGCGGCATACGTTCGTCGGTCTGATATTTACGGATCGGCGGCTCCTTTGTCATGAAATTGTACACGTCATTTGGACACCATTCAGATAAGATGTCAGTGTATAATAATTCTTGTGTCTTCTTAGTTCTGACAACCGTTTTTGCTGATAGTCTTTACAGCTCTTGATCTTTGTATTTTCGGCCAAAACGGCATGTGAAGGGACTAAGCGAAGATATCGTTTTCTGCTCATTTCACACAAATGGTTCAACGATGAATTTTGCCTTTTATCAACGTCCCGCAGCCTGTGTCGTGCTGTTTCCGTGCCGCGGTAGCCGCTACACTCCTCTACTGAGGGCTGCTGCGGCGCTGTGTCTGTCCGGCGGGGTGCCAGCCCGCCACCCTGTCCCCTGGGACCTCTGCGGTGACCCAGGCCGCTCCGGCGGATGACCGGCGACCCTGAAAGGCTGACCGTGTCCGGGGGTCGCCGCGAGGAGCGCCAGAGCCGCCCCGACCGCCGCTGAGGTCTCAGGAGTACAGACGTGTGGAGCTAGTGGGAGAATATAACCGTTTATTTTGCTCGTGAATGTGATGGGAAACATGATATTGGGAGTGAATTGCTCTTTGGATACTGATTTAGCGTACCTCGCTGCCACCGATCTGAATGCAGAGAGAATTGGTGTCCGTCTGTTACGCAGCCGTGTGTGATTGATACTACGTCTTGGGCTGGTTCGCAATGAACGTAGAGGGAACTAGACCCTTTTTACCGTCCAATATAATTGTTTGTAGTATGGATTGTTCGCTCTAAGTTGCATGAACTCAGCATACCTACAAGGGAATCCCAGCAGTCACATGCCTAACTCTGATGATATCGATGTCACAGCTCAACGAACCTCGACAGAACTCTTGACCAACGTGGTCGTTAGACGGATAATACATTTTTACCATTAGTTGTTGCGTTGTGTGTATCGTTTGTGTCATTTTTCCCCATCAGCGAAGTGATGTCCTAGGTGTGCACGAATCGCAGCGTTGTGTGCGAGCGAATGTGTTCGTTGAAATTGCGAGTGCGTCCAATCGCACGGTTGAAAAGAGGCGTAGAACTGACTGACTGAAGAGTCATTGGGCAAATGACTGTGTTAGGACTGCTCTCTGTTTGACACCATCCTCACGCCCAGCCAGCCGTAGCAGCTGTCTCTTGTCGCTTTTGCCGGGGCGGGGTAGACATTCGTCTGCGGTCTCAGGACTCTGCAAGGCTGTATCCGAGAACGTGATAGGAGGGAGGCGTGGTTGTGGAACATAATGTGTGCCATCTCGGGAAAGCTAAACGATCGTTTCACTCATCTAACGTTTCACGTTTCTGTGACATAAGAAAAAGTTCCTTTTTTCGGGGCCAGCCGTTCTTCAACGGGTTGCGGGCTACTCTCGTGGCTCGGGGAGTCTGAGACACCGGAGCTCGGTCTTCGGTGCCACGGGGAAACGGGCGCAAAGGGAGGATTTTTTACGGCCAACACGAGGAGCGATAGGATCCGGGACAGACTGGTGGGATATGTGCTTTGGGCGGATACCGTCAATTATCCATTTACAAATTCCAAGGTTACGCTCCGGCGAGCCACTTTGATACGGGCCCACAGCGGCGGGCAGTGGCTTTCTCGAATTAAAAACCGAAATATTTAGGCAGCATGTCTTCCTACATCGAAAATGGGGAAAAATGTTATCTGCATGTATTTGTCACCAGGCGTATGATTGCCGATACCGCTCGGCTTGAACCCCGCGCCCGGCGACTTCGTGTGAAAGTGCTCGTTGAGGTCGAGCTGAAACGGCCTCGGTGCAATAATTCAGTCGAGTGCATTTGTAAAAAGATTCGAGGAAATTCCTCTTAAATTTACGAAGCAATTACATGCACGTTTGACTAAAAATCTCAAAGGAAAAAGAAAACAGAAAACCGATTATTTCGGACGAGTCCAACAGACTTCACAGGGGGGGTGGCCAAATACAGCCAGCGAACAACGCGAACGGTGCCAGCAGCGCGAGTGAAATGCCTGCAGCGTAAACGCAGGATGGCGCAGTTCGTGATGTGTCGTGCGTGATTTTCATCCAATCTCACAAGAGCTCATCTTCCATACTTCACATCTATGACTATTGTTTTGTAATTTCAAGGCATTGGTAAGTTATTCTTTTAAAATTGGAGACATTTGAGCAATATGATTGGATTGGAAGTCTGTTGCTCTTCCATTCTTCCAGTGGCCTGAAACCGCAAGGTTATTGCTGCTTTTGTGTTTTACAAGGTAAAAACCAGAAAAACTACATCTAATTGCCATTTTCGGTTAAATAATGGTTTCAGATGCTATTGAGTTCTAAGAATATGCACTTTTTTGCAAGATGCATGCCAAAAAGCTATCTCAATTTGATCTCAATTTGAAATGCATTTAGTGATAAAAATAAGAGATAAAGCAGGTAAAACATGAGTTCAAACCCTTATTTTATATCTTAAATATTAGATGAACATAATGTTTGGTAATTTTATCATTAACAATTTTAACATGGAAAGAAACCAGTGCTTCCCAGGTGAAAAAATCTTACAAGATCTTGCAAGAATCTTCTCGATCTTGCAAGATCTTATATGATTCTGAGGACAGTCTTGCAAGACCTAGGGAATCTTGTACAAGACTGTCCCAATCTTGCAAGAGTCTTGTAAGAATGCGGTGGTTTCCTTGCAAGAATCTTTCTTGCAAGATTCTGGCAAGTCTGTTGGTTACTTCATACTTGTAAGATTTTTTTACAGCTCGCTGATCGGTCATGACCATTGATAAGCCTCATACTAAAGTATGAGGAGTACCTTGGGATTGGGAGAAATGCCTCGCCCCGGTGCGTTGATAAGTTGGACTGGACATTTCTTCTCAATCTGCAACCTACCGGGATTTATTCACCTAGTCCTCAGGACGTCACATCTCATTATTAGAACTGGCGGGACATCAACATTCGAATGTTGTTGTCAACATTGTCCCGATATATAGGGAATTACGAATTGTGAATTGATCCCTATAAAAGAATCGATTCACTTCATAACTCCCAAATCCCTTCATAACATTCTCAGCTTAATTTGACGCATTACTGTATTGTATTATTCGGGGACTTGAGCGTGCATTTGTGCGCAGTGGTGATCTTTGGAGACTGTACCGACTGGAATTTAGCGACCACTGACCGTTTTAGAGACCGTACGGTCGGCGGCGGGCGTCCCCTCCCAGTCCCGATCCTCGCCTGGGGCGAAGGCCGGAGACGCCGGAGAGGGGAGCGCGCGTCGCGCGCGCCCCCCTCCGCCGCATTCCATCCGTCCCATTCACTGCCCGCTCGCGATGTGCGGACGGCTGACGGGGGTGTCGAGTGTGTGCCGTGCGGTGTTGGTGTCGTCTGCCGTCTCCTCTTCCGACCTAAAGGTAAGGTTCTGCCATGCTGTATTGCTGTGTAACAATATTCTCAATATTTTCAGCATTACAGAAAAAGCCCCGAAACGTTCACTCAAAAATAGCTGATCGCCTGTCATTCTTGTGCATGCCACAAAGGGAATAGTGCTGACGGTAACGTCATACGGTGAAACTGGGCCCAGGGATAGTAGATACGTGAGGATGATAGCTATGATATGCTGAATTATCTTTAATCGAAAATGAGCCCCATCAATTCTAGTTTTTGACTGAGAGGTACTGGCTCACCTTTTCACATCTGGCTTTGGATATTACCTGATTATATAATGGCATTTCATTTCAGCATTCGAGAATCTCGGCTCACCAATAATATGCGATGCAAGGCTCGACGGGCGACATCCTCGCTCAAGATGTGTACGAGTATAGCTGGATGCAGACGGAACGTCGGCCTCGACAATCGTGACATGACGTGACGTCAACGGTGTGATGGTGTGATGTGACTGTGACGTGTGGATGACTCGAAAAGTAAAGGGCTGTTCATATGTGCATTCTCAGCTATACATTTTTTATGAATATATATTGATTTTGACGTTTACGCTGGCATATTATCCATTTCACTTTGCGGATTTCGTACACATGGGTCTCGACATGAATACAATCGAAACAATATCTTAGGGCAACGATGTGTCTGGAAGTCTTGCACAAGGCTTGCAAGTCTTCGATAAGACTTCCAAGTCTTGCTGAAGATTTGTCAGAGTCTTAGCAAGCCTTGTAGAAGGTTTGCAAGAGTCTGGTACAAAACTTGTTGAAGTCTTGTACAATACTCTTGCGACAGTCTGGTAAGACTCTAGCAAAAGCTTTGTACAAGACATGCAAGAGTCTTGTACAAGACTCCTGCAAGATTCTTATACAGTACACGTAAAGTCTTACAAGACTCTTGCAAGAGCCTTGTGCAAGACATGCAAGAATCTTGTACCAGACCAGCAAGATTCTTTATAAGAATCTTGTATAAGATGTGCAAGATTCTTGTAAAAGATTTGCAAGAATCTTGCACCAGACTTGCAAGATTCTTGCACAAGATTTATTAGAATCTTGTATAAGATGTGCAAGATTCTTGTAAAAGATTTGCAAGAATCTTGCACCAGACTTGCAAGATTCTTGCACAAGATTTATAAGAATCTTGTATAAGAAGTGCAAGATTCTTGTAAAAGATTTACAAGAATCTTTTACCAGACTTGCAAGATTCTTGCACAAGATTTATAAGAATCTTGTATAAGATGTGCAAGATTCTTGTAAAAGATTTACAAGAATCTTGTACAAGACATGCAAGATTCATACACAATATCTTACAAGAAAGTGGGCCAATTTCTTGCAAGATTGTCTTGCATAATAATGCCTGACAATCTTGTAAGATTTTTTCACCTGGGTTTAGACCTTTTACAACATTTTTTTTTTCAATTCAAGGAAAGCTGCAAAAAAACCTACATCTTGCTTTCTATTTTCCACATTTCCATTGCTATCCTTAGTGCATTTTTACATTTTTAATAGCTTATTTGTCAGTTTTCATTATTGCTGCTCTTTCTGCCACTAAATAGTCACAAATGATAACGGCTGCACTGCGCAGGTACTCTAAAGAATATCCTGTGTTGGTGATAATGCAAGTGGTAAAGATGTGTAAAATGTTGATTTTGTATGTAATTTGCTCCTTGAGACACTGTTCAGCAAACTAGCATTCAGTACATACATAAAGAATACCTGGAATTTAGAGGTGCAACTCCTTCCACTGAAACCTTGCTTGCTTTGCTGGCAGGAACTGATGGTAGGAGTACAAAAATGTGCATATTCTACCTCACTGCTCTGTGGACAACTAGGTGTGGGTAACAAGATCAAGTAAAATATATCACAAAGGATCTTTCTTTCCTCTCAGGTCAGGTCTGGTTTCCAATGGTCCAGGTATTTTCACTTCCACTGTCTCCTAAACCTAAACCTGATTTCAGGATTGCTTCTCTGAACAGTACTTCATTTCTATGCTTCATGCCCACCTGCAGCTAAGATTCAGACAAAATTCATTATAACTGCAGTGCATTGTCATAAAGATCAAATGCTAGTCCTTGATCTCACTTGATTCTTGTGTTCATTGCTTTGATCCTAAGTAGGTGTTGAAAGTGCAAAATATTGTGACAATGCAACGTTTTGTTTTTTTTTAGATATCTGCTATCCTTGATGTTTGAAGGTGGGTCCTGTACAGTTAACTGAAAGGTTTCTTTTTGTTCTTCCTTCCAATACCCTATCCACTCATCTCCCTCCTATCAACCCCATCCTATCTCCCCTTTGCTGATTCTTACTTCTCACTCCTTTCTCTCCTTCAGGTGTGTTCTAGCTCTCTCTTTCCATTCTCTTTTACTCACCATCTCAATCTCCCTTTCTCACTCCATTTCTTTGTCCCTCATTTCCTCCTTTTTTCCTTTCCTCCTCACACCATCTCTACCCCTTCTTCCTCTTTCTCTCCCTCTCTCTCTCTCAGTTCCCATTTCTTCATCTCCTCTGTCAGTTTCCCTCTCTGGCAAACATGCTCTCTGTTTCTTTCCTTCTCTTTCATTCTATTGCCTCTCTCTTTCTGCTCTCACTCTCTTTCTCTCTCTCTCTCTCTCTCTCTCTCTCTCTCTCTCTCTCTCTCTCTCTCTCTCTCTCTCTCTCTCTCTCTCTCTCTCTCTCTCTCTCTCTCTCTCTCTCTCTCTCTCTCTCTCTCTCTCTCTCTCTCTCTCTTCTCTCTCTCTCCCCCCTCTCTCTCTCTCTCTGTTTCTCCCTCCCTCCCCTCCTCTCTCCCTCTCTCCTCTTTTCTTTTTCACATCCACATTAACCCATTCACTTACTCACTCACTCACCCACTCACTCACCCACTCACTCACTCACTCACTCACTCACTCACTCACTCACTCACTCACTCACTCACTCACTCACTCACTCTTGGCTTCTTCTCTCTCACACTTTTTCACACTCTTGCTCCTTTCTCACACTCAAAAATTCACTTTTTCACTCACTCTAAGATACTCTCCCCCTTTCCATTTGTCTTTCCCTCTCTCTTTTTTATCTCTATTCCTTTATTCCTCCATCTCTCTTCTTCCCTGCTCTCCTCTATCCTCGCTTTCTTTCTCCTTGACTTCCCTTCTCTCTCTCTCTCTCTCTCTCTCTCTCTCTCTCTCTCTCTCTCTCTCTCTCTCTCTCTCTCTCTCTCTCTCTCTCTCTCTCTCTCTCTCTCTCTCTCTCTCTCTCTCTCTCTCCCTCCCTCTCCCTCTCTCTTTTTCTCTATTCTATCACTCTCCCTCGTCCTCGCCCTCCTCTCTCCTCTCCCTTTCTCCCTCTCTCTCCCTCTCTTTCTCATCTCATCTCACCTCATCATCTTTCATCCTGCTCAGCATCCAAGGCCCAAAATATTTATATTCTACCCCTTTTCCATTGATATTGTGACCCTTTCTTCCTCATTCTGACAGCTGATTCTGGGCTGTGACCCCGATTCTGACTGCAGACAGACTCTGCCACTGACTCCCAGTCTGACTGCTGGGTTTGTCTGTGACCCTGACCCTGATCCAGACTACTGATCCACTGATTCTGACTGGAGAGAGGAGGGTCTGTCTATGACCTTGCTTCTGGCTTCTGGATTTGACTGTGACCCTGACTACTGATCTGATTCTGACTGGGGGTCAGTGTCTGTGACACACACTGTCTTAGTCTGTCTGTTACCCTTACCACTGACCTCTAAATGCTGGCCTCTGACTTTTGACCGCTTACTGACCCCCTGTCTGTGCCGGCAGGCGTGCAGTGAGGCGCCGCCACCATGGTGCTGACCCGACTGTCGCACGCCGGCGGCTCGTGCCCGCTGGGCAAGGACAAACAGGACGACTGCTACGAGTGCTCCTCCGAGGAGAGCGGGCCCTCGCAGCCGGCGCCGAGCGGGCGCGCCCACCTCTTCCAGAAGCCGCTGCCGCCCAAACGCGCCGTGCCCTTCCATCTGCTCGACCTGCCCGTCGAGGTACTGGAGAAGATATTCTCCATGCTAACCTTCGGCGAGGTGTCCCGACTGCGCATCGTAAGTGGCTCTTGGGCGTGAGGAGGGAGGCTCATGGGGGCTGGAAACGGAGGTGGGACGCTTTGAGGATAATTCATGTTTCTTTATGTTAACATATTGTTTGAAACCGTTTTCAAGTGAAGCGGTTGAATTTGTATGAAACTTAGTTTTTTTCTTCTTTTTTCGGTTTTCTGGTTTGGCGAATTTTGTAATCAGTCCATGCCATTCTTCTCCAAAGCAGAGGTTCAAGTGTATCGGGCTGGGCGCGCTGGCGCCCTCCCTGTCCGCGAGGTATTTGCGTGGGCCGGCCGTGAGCCCGCAGAGCCGGCCCGTATCCTGCAGTCGGTTATAAATCGTGACATCACGGGAGAGCCGGCCGTAAGCCAATCAGCCAGGCCGTGACTGGGCGCCGGCCGTCCGATCCACTCCGCTTCGCTGGCCGCCGGTCTCTAACGTCTCCTCGCCAATGTGGGGTCCTCTCCTTAGCTGAGCTGCTCAGTTGGGATTCCCCATTGAAATCAGGTATAAATATTGTATGCAGGCTAGCTGAAGTGCCTATCCGAGCTGCTTTGGGCCTGTGTAGAGGTTTAAGGTGCGGAGGTAGCCAATGTAGAGCAGCTGTAGGCCTGTGATGTGTGTGCCCGCCGTTACATAGTTGGCGAGTCCGTTACGAGATGATCTAAGTAGAAGTGATTGTTGAGCTGTCCCCGTTTAAAAGTGGCCTGTTTAGACAACCTATGGAGGTCCGTTGGAGCTCGTTCTATGCAGAGTCGGTTATGTTATGTAGAACCGCTGGCTGTCGCTGCTGTCCCCTGTGCGAACTACCCGCTCAGCGGGACGGAGGACGCCGCGGGTGGGACGCGCGCGCCGCGCGGTCCGCCCGATATGCCGGCCTTGAGGCCGGTCGGTGCCGCTGCACGGTGCACGTACGGCTGTCGCCGGCCCCTCCCCTCTGCCCTCCTCGCTCCCTCGCTCTGCCGGCCGGGCCAGGCACCGTGCGCCGCGCACAGTCACGGAGCCGCGAACACGCACCCTGTGGCCGGCCCCCGCCCCCGCGGCCGGCACTATCGACAGGTCCCGGTCTAATTTCATTCTATCCTGTGGGAGACAAAGCCACGTCTGAGGCGGCTTTTTCCGCGCCGCAAGCGGAGCTCCGAGCTCATTGGCTCGAGTTGTCTAGTGGAGTGTTTTTGTACAGCTCGGGTCGCACCGTTTGGTCGCCTATCGATCCTGCGTTATGAAAGTGGCCCTTGAGCCGGTGGCACGCGCGGTCGTGGGTCACATTAGTCCGACTGGGTGGCCGCCTCGGCCGGAGCGGCCGGACATTGAACATTCAGTCGGCCGGGCCTCATGGCAAATGCACCAAGCCGCGCCGACCAGGGTCCGTTTGGTGGGCTGGAACTATGTGCTCCTGCCGAGTTAAGTGCCCGCTGCGTGCGGGTGGCCATCGACGACCGGAAGTGACGCCGGAACTGTGCGAGTTTCACCTGTCTGTTGCCTGACACTCGTTATCTTTGCACGCAACCGATTACCTGGCTTATTGCTTTTGTCTTCATAGATTTCAATTAAGCTGTGGTGGAATTTTTCAGATATAACTTTCAAAGGATTCGTTTGCCGTGTTCCGCAGCGATGGCTTTATTGCTGTTTGTTTTACGTCCACGGCTCTATCGGCGGGTCGGTATCGCTGCATTCCCGTCACTGCGCCCCTGTGGGCTGTCTATCCCGGTGTGTACCCCAGTCTCGGGGACCGCCGCGGCCCGGTGTCGATATCGCTGGTGAGCGGTCGGTGGCGCCGCTCGGTCGCCACACTCCACGTGCCGAGCCCGAGCGGTGCTGTCACCTGCGCTGACATTTGGCCCGCTGATGACGGGGTACCGGAGGGGCGCCGTGACCGGCACGGTTACCCGGGCCGGGCCCTTTCACCAAACGTGGTCCGCGGTCCGCGGTCCGCGACTCGTGATCCGTTGTCTGTGGTCCGTGATCTCGCTTAAATCTGTGGATCATGGTACTACGTGATTCACGTTCCTTGATCTTTAGTTCGAAGTTGAGTTAGTTGCCTGCACTGAAGTCGATAATTTGAGGGTATTCGGTCTATGCTCCGTGATCTTAGTGAGGTCTATGACCCGTGGTCCCGTGTACCCCGTATTAGCTTATCCTCGCCGACCCAGCCCAAACACTGAGCTCAGACTAGGATGTGCAAGCTCGTGCACGCCGCCCTGTCACAAGCTGGAACACGCTGTCTGGTCACTACAGCCACGGAGTTTTCCGCAGCCCGCACGGCCGGCCCCGGTCCAGAGGGACCGTCTGGGACGCCTGGCCCGATCGTTCTCAGTCTGACCCGCATGCGTCTCGCCGCAGAGCGTTGCATGGGAGGCTGATTGGGCGATAGTCGGGCTGGAGGGGTGGGGAGGGAGGCTGTTTTCCTCCATTGGTGTGCAGCGCGCCGCTCTGCTCTGCAGACGGAGCTGCAGGGACGCCCACGCGGCGGCCGTGTCACGCCGATTCGTACTGACGGGCCGTCTGCGCCGCTCCGTACTGAAGGGCTAGTCCGTACGGACGGTCCGTACTGACGGCCTGTCGGCGCCGGTCTGTGCTGACCGGACCAGCCGTGCCGTCTGTACTGTACTGTTTCGGTCCGTACAGGAGCCGTGTCATACCGGGCCGTACTAACGTGCCGTGTCACGCCGGTCTGTGCCGCTCCGTACGGACGGCCGTCTGCTGCTCCGTATTGACGGGAGGAACTGACGGGTCGTATCACGCCGCTCTGAACCTGAAGGGCTGCACCGACGGGCCGTCTGCGCCGCCTGCTCCGCCGTCACCGGTGCGCTGCCCCCGTCAGTCGGACAGGGTCAAGCCTCGCCGTTCGACACTGGCCGGGGCCCGGTTAGAGGCTGCTGAGCCGGGGTTGCTCACTATGGGGATGCATACAGTCACAATCGGAGTTTAAGCCCCAAGAACAATACGCTATTGCCTATTCAGAAGGTGAGGTCACAGAATGTCTCATTTGATGCATGTTTTCCGTTCACTTCTCATGCTACAGTCCACCATTTTTGTTTGCATTTTATCGATTACTGTCTGATGCTCACTATGGGCGCAAAGTGACCTTTGCAGTCGGCGCACCCTAAAGCCCCCAATAAACAAACAAACAAATCTGATGCTCACTGTGAGAGAAAAGCTGAAAATTTTGACGATCTTACGGCTCCCAACTTTAGATGATAAACGCTCAGCTTTACCACGGCTGATGCCGTATTTCTCCACTCCTATTTTCCGATGTTTCTAGGCGATCGACCTGGTGGAATTCCCTGCGCCGTTTTTGCCGCCCTGCTGCCCCGGATAATTACCTCCGAGCACTGCTTTGTTGTCGTGCTGGCCGGTGGCAAGGACTGGCCGTTTGGGGCCGGTCGGCCGGCCCGACCGTGTGCCGCGGCCCGTCCTTGGCCGGACGCTTGGCATCGTCCCCACTTCCCGGAGCGCCCGGCGCGGCGGCCTCCGCGGCTCGGCGGCTCGGCGGTCCCCGGTGTGAGCTGTGCGCTCCTCTCCGCTGCCGTCCAGTCAGTCGGACCGATCCCGGCTTTGATGTGACCCCTCCCCCCCCCCTCCGGCACCGAGTCGGCCGGACGTCCGTTCGACTGACGAAATCGTCCGAATGGTCGTTTGCTACGTATTGCTTTTGTCTGACAAGGTTAAAGGTTTTTTGCCTTTTCTCGGCTTCTCAATGCCTCATTTCTATTCGTACACTGCAAGCATCGTTCAATGTTTTTTAACATTATCGGATTTGTCTGTACTACATCTTATTGAAATCCACAAGGTTATATGACGCAGTGAGATAAGAATCAAAACACCGAAGTATGTATACTGCACAGCAGCAATACGCCCCGAGTCCATGTGGTCACATCTCGTATGGAAGCCCCGCGACTACCGCTGCCGGAATCGGAGGCGATCCTGCCTTATCATTATCGGTGGGCGTCGAGGGTGATGTGGCGCCCCTCCCACGCGCTGAATGAACCAGCATGGCTTCGGCCTATCAACGAAACCAGGCTGTCAACCCGCGCTGAGCTGTCAACGAAACCAGACTGCGTCAGATTTCCTATGGCATGCCTCGGTGCGCATGGAAACACGCTCGTTGTGCGTGCGCGCTGCAGTATGCGTGGGTCCCGTTAGGCTGTGTAAGGTGACACTTCAGGACTTTTTCATCGTTTGGTTACAGGCTGCCAAGCCTGGAAGCGTCATGCACCACAGCAATAAGGTCACTCACTCCTCAGGCCAGCTAGTGAGCAGTCAAGCCTTCTGGCTTGTTTTCCGACTTACTCAGCGTCTGGCAGTTGACACCTGTCTCGATTGTCAGACACCCTATCCCCCTGATTCACTGAAATATTGCGACACAAATGCCTCGCCCACGTGCTGTTCATTGTTCAATCAGCCAACACCTGAAGCGTGATCGGTCGGAGCACACGCTAGAAATAGGACGCCGTGTGGTGTCGGTCTCGGCGGGGATGCGGCCGGTTGATTTGCATCACGGCTGCGTGGCTGGCCGGGCCGGGTGAGGGAGGGTGGGGCGGACGGGCGGCCGCGGACGGCCGGCCGGTCCAGTTTCACCGGGCGCTCAGCTCACGAGCGGCGGCGCCGGCGGCGCTGGTGGACCGTGCCGCCTCTCCTGCCTGCAGTGTGCCGAGTAACGGCTCCGGCCCGGCCCGGACCGGCCGAGCGGTGGGGTGGGCCCGGCCCGGACCGGGGCGGGGAGCCGCGGAGGCAGCTCTCAAACATCGGAATGGATAGCTGCTTACTGCTGGTATAAGGGAAATTCCACATAATGGGGTACCCATCTGAACTCCATTGCAAAAATTGACTGACCATGCACAAATTGACGTGGGTGTTACTTTTTCATATAAAGGACGTAAAATTCCCAGAGTGAAGGTCTTACTTCAGGTCAGTGCTATCTTTTTGTCTGGTCCCATATTCACATTGAACACATTATCGAGCTCGGCGGGCTACCCCTTCACAGTCGCCTCGTCATAGCTTCTCCCGTCCCACTTGCTGAGCCGTCACTACAGAGGCTTGTCCGGGCTTTGAGTAAAGCCGGTCGGGGGACCCGCAGCTTAGAACTTGCATCACTAATCTGACGTCGAGTTACCGTTATTATGTATCCCTTTCCCCGCAAAGCTAGACTTGTTGCCAAGCCAATCCCAGCCTGGGCTTTTGGATAATCCTATGTTCCCGGTTTGCTGTTTGTATTTGTCTGTGCGACTGAGAGTCAGTCCTGCGGATCAGCTCGACGTGTAACCCGTGCCCTGATGTAATTAGTCGTACTGCCCGTGACATGACCGGTGTTGTGCGGTGCTGCACACGATATTCCCTTCTGGGAACCCGGGAGCCGACGTGCAGCGCTGAGGTACAACAGCATGGTCATTGGTACATTAACCTGCACTTAAGACTGGTCACCTATTCATGGAAGTTGTGAGCAATATTTTCCACTCCAAATATGAACCATCTTCGCAGTTGACAAAATTAACTTGGTACTGGTCTTAAACGTCGAAATAGCATGCAGAGTTCAGTTCACAGAAACAGCGCTTAATACACCAATGCCAGGCACCAACTTGATAGATTTACTAGACCGAAGAATACCGAACCATTGGATGGGTGGATTATCTGATACGCTGATCGCACACATCGATTCCGCGCCGGGCATTGATAGGCCGTTCCGCTTATGAACCGTCGACTATCTGCCCATGCCGGTCGTACGACGTACACCCTCTGTCACATACACCCGGATCTACCTCGCGTGAGAATGCACGATCGAAGCAGAGCCACTGGCTTGACCTTAATGGGTGCTCATCTACGAAAGGATCGTTGGGCTGCACTGCAGATTGCGAGATATTCCCAACAGACAACCATCGCATTCTGCGGTGACCGTGCATTGGTCCGTCAAAGGATGGACATTGAAGGCTTCATTGGTGTAACACACATGTGTGTTATGACAATAATATATTTTGTTTTTCATTCTTGGGTGGAAAACTCGTCTTTGGTGGTCGTGATCCCGTGAGTTGTTGGATTCGGGTCGTATCGTTGCTTGTATCAGTTCGGTCTCCTGACGCCCTATTCGCCCCAGCCCTCGCTGCTGGGTCCTCCCTCTCCAGTCTTCTGCTTGACCCCGGTCTTCTTTGACCATCACTGGTAGAGTATGGAGAACATGCGTTTGCGCCGCTCCCGCTCGTCGCCTCCGACCCTGGCGGAGGTGAGGTGGCCGCGCCGGCCGCCGGCGGCCAGGGACCGGCCGGCCGACCCGGCGCCCGACGAGCCGGCGCGCCGCCCGGCCGGCAGCTGCAGCAGCTCGTTGTCCTCTTTGACGCGCTGCAGCAGCCGGCGCGCCGTCTCGTGCAGCGGGTGCCGGCCGGCCAGCGCCTGGTCCAGGTCGGCGCCCTCCACGCGCGGCTGGCGGCGGCTCTCGCGCACCGCCGCCGCCAGGCGGTCCAGACGGGACGGCGCCGGCGCCGGTGCCGCCGGCCGGCCCGCGCAGCCCACGCCGCGCTCGGAGCCGGGCTCGGCGCCGGCGCCGGCCGACCCGGGGACGGCTGTGGGCGCCGGACCGGCGGCGGCCTCCCCGAGGAAGCGCTGCAGCTGGGCCGCCCGCCGGCGCTGGTCGAGCACCGCCGGCTGACACGAGTGGCCGGTGGGCGCCGGTCGCCGCTCCTGCGGTATCACCGGGTGCAGGGTGGCCGGGTGCCGGTACTCGTAGTCCAGCGCCCGGTACAGGCCCGACATACTCAGCGGAGGCAGCCGCGGCTCCGGCGGCCGGGCCTGGGGACGGACACGGAGGGCGGTCAGCAATCACACTCAGTCGGGCGCGGGATCGGCCGGCATAGAGTTGAGCTCATGCGCCAGTCATGGACATTTGATTTACACTTGGTTTCGTCCATGACGTGCATGAGAACGGAAAATTGGTCACATTTTCCTCACATGACTACATGCCTATAAACTGCATCAAAATTTAACCACAATATGTTGCAACACAGAGCGATCAATGCAGCAACAATACGGTTCTCTGACTGAAAGCCTACCTTTGTCATGTTTACTTTGGACATATGCCCGGTTGGACCGGTCGGCGGCCGGCCAGTCTGCAGGACCGGATCGGGTAGGGCTGGCAACTATCGGCAGACAACGCAGACGGCCGATCGATATCAAAGGACCCGAATATCGCCGACGGAATAATGCGGATGGGTTGATGTAAGCGGGGATCTTGCTTGGTTTCTTCTCTCGGGCAACTCTCGGTAGGGCCTTGCTCTCGGGCAACTCGGGCAACTCTCGGGCTCTCGGGGTTGGCAAGAAATGGACTGCGTTGAATTTTTGACACAGACCAGCTGCTAAAAACGTGCATGAACTGTCGTGGCTACTCTGAAATCATGCGCCAGTTCCAAATATAGTCTTCACGTGACCATTTTATTGGGCGTTGTTGGCTTGTGAATGCCACACTATCAGAATATAGCAATATGTTCGTGATTAATCGCCGTGTTATCGGAAAACGTTGGCGCTGCGTTGGTGTCGACTTTTTTCGGGTGATGCTGCGCCTGGCAGTAGGTGATTAGGTGACATTGGGGTTCTGGGAAATGTCCGAGTATGCACGGCACAGAGCTGGTACTCTGCAGCCTCTGCACTTCGCAGCCTGCCGCTGTTATCGACAAAAGTTCCGCAAATGATTTCAGTTTATTGGGTGGCCGGTCGACCAACTAGTTATCAATACTCTAGAGGACTTTGTGACCTTGTAATGAAAGTAATGATTATTTTCTCGCCGTGTTTCAAGATGAAGAAGTTCTTTGTGTACGCTGTATTTCCGGTTCATTTGTGTTTCCGTCTAAAAGTCCTACCTAGTCTTACCCGCACGTTTTGACTCTTCCAAGCGTTGCTAACATAAACGTCTTTTTCAGGTGTGTCAAAAGTTCAACTCTGTAGCTGGCAATTCACTCACAAAAACATTTCATCTGCTTCAAAATCAAACTCTGCAGCGTTTTCATGCAATCAAGGCTCAGGTAAGTTGCGCAATGCCCGCTGATATCATATGATAGAAGTAGGCCAGCTGGTGAATGCTGAAGCTTGCGTAGCACTTACTTTTCCAATACGAGTAATATAAAGAATCCCCGCTATGACGGTGAAGCGCGCGACCGGAGCTGCCGGCCGGTCTGTCGGAAGGTGCCGTCGACCGGGAGATTTCCAGAGCCGGTGCAGCGGGGTGCCTGTTTTGCAGCCACCGCGGCCCTGTTTATTTGCCGTGCCCTCGTCATGGTGCTCGGGCGACACGGCACAGGACGGGCCAGACAGGACGGCCCCCCGGCTGCTGTGGGCCCGCCGGGGAGCTGTGACCTGTCTGTCCCCGACTAGCCCTTATCTCAGGCGCCCTGACCGCACCCAGCCCCAGCACTGAGCTCAGTCCTTTCCCGCCCCTGACCCCTGCCCTAGTCTTTGTCTCGGCGTCGTCTCCCCGCCCGAACCTTACCCCAGTCATGCTTATGTCACCTCTCCGGGTCGTCATGACTAGGTAGAAGAATGACCATGTTGTTTTCACTATCTCTGCCCTGATTCGTCGTCACGATCGCTGATTGATTACTGCTCGGACACGATGGGGACCTGTCAGTAACATCGACTGGGGACAACAGCCCTCTGTTTGTGATATATCGGTGACGTGACCGCTCAGTACGGTACAGCTGATCGTTCCCAGCCGCCCGTCATGGGTCGTACATACACTACGCCTAATTTACCGTCAGACGGAGTTCTCGGAATTCAATCTACGTAGATGCATCGCTGCTCGATCTACTCTTACCGACATAGCACACCAGTTTCGCCCCGAACTATCCCTTGCCACTTCTGCATTGTTCTTACATGCGATCCTACATACTTTACTGCCCTGTGAAATGACTAAGTCTCATTAAATATCGTGCAGCTTCACGCCCCTTCCCGGTGTCTAACCCGCCTCCCCGCCCGGTCTCCAGATGCCCCGGAGGGAGTCACTGCGGAGGCGACATCCTCTGGTGACCCACTGCGACATCATTGAGACGCTGAACATGCGGCTGACGCTGCTGCAGATGACGTTCGGCAAGCACATGGAGCGCAAACACATCTGCTTCTTCGCCGGCGAGGTAACACGCCTGGGAGAGTGAAAGGCGTGCTTCCGGATGATTAGATGGTGTCAGTGGCCGGTGGACTTGGTAGATTAGTTGTGGGTGGTGGTTTTGTTGCTATTATCATGCGCGGAAGACTGTTAAATTGCAAAGGTGACGAAGGCTTTAAGAACGTCACTCCACTTTGTCAATTTCTGGATATAGTATTTTTTCTCGGCATTTTTTTCTCGGCAAATCTCGTCCATATTCATTGACGATATCTGCTATCTTCTGCGGACATTTCTCTGTCTCCCAACCCACAATCTCTCTCCGTCTGTGTCTGTGGTCAGATCCTGGACGAGGTGATCCAGGTGATGGGCCAGCTGAAGTCGCAGAACCGGCTGACGATCCGCATCACGGACGAGCTGTCCGACCTCAGCACCATGGCCAGCGAGTACTTCAAGGAGCACATCGAGCGCCGACTGCCCGACCTGCTCTCGTTCGGACCAGAGGAGCGCTTCAGCTATCCCAGTGAGTGTGGGAGGGGGATATATAGTCTGAGGAACTGCGGAGAGACTGACAATGGCGGTCACCGCAGCTGTCCCACTGAGGGAGGGGACGGAGAGAGAAAGATGGGAGAGAAGTTGGTGGACAATGGCAGTCTAACTGCATTTACTTGCAACAGGGAGGTGGTAATTGGCAGCTTCTCTAAGGAACTAGAGGGTCCTTTCTCTCCTTGGTAGGCTCGCCTGTCCCATGGCTCGACTCTGCATGTACCATGTCTGGCCTGCATCTCCCCTGCGGCACGCTAGCTTCGGTCCGTCTCCGTATATACCGCTTCTTACCCTACCTCCCCCATGTACAGGCTCGCCGGGTCCCGGCTCGACCTCCGCCTCGTCGGTGGTGGACAGCAGCGTCGGAGGAGACTGGGACGTCTGGGACGAGGACGACGACTTCATGGGCAACGCCGTGCTCAAAAAGAAAATCGGCAAACTCAGCAAACAGCTGAAAAAGTACGACCGCTCACCCCGAGTGTCATTTGTGGTAGTGTGTTGGAGCCTAGCAGTAAATGATTTGCGACTTGAGAGAAATTTCGTGCTGTACCCTATTCCTGGCGGGCTCCGCCGGGACAAGAAACTGGCGGGGGGGGGGGCCGATTCGGCCCCCCCCTTCAGATCTCAAAAACTACACATCGCAGCGAGGTCAAGGTCAGGTCATTCATCAATGAGGTTGTGGGGTATGGTCATGCTGCATACCAAACGACGCGCCTTGACCAGGCGAGCAGTTTGGTACCACTTACAAGTCTTTAGCACCATCATGTCGTGATTTATTGACAGAAAAAACGATTTATGACGTCACATGACCTCAGATGACCTTTGCCGGTGCCCCTGTCAATTAGCGGCACCAGGATCATCACCGATGAGATAATCTTCCATAATACTGAAAGAACTGGGTGGTTTTGACTCGTTTACACGAAGCAGGAGGCGTTTCAATATTTTCCCATAGGCTTGCAATGTAAAGGTCACGAGTCTGGCCTGACCTCAGGTCACAGATATGAAAATTCTGAGATATAAAAATTGCACATACTGGTACCCTAACTAAAGCCTGAAGAGAAGAAATTGATCGGTCAAAAACTCTAGCTCTGGCGTGATTGCAAACTTTTCTGAGGTAGGGTCGCCAAACCGCCTCTGGTGACCTGACCTGAGGTCAGATCAACTCAAAATTTTCAGAAATGTTGCGTAAAAGCCTTTGAGAAAAAGTCAGAAAATTTGAGCTTCCTAGCTCAAAGCGTTTGGGAGATATAACCAAAAAACCTCAGGGGGGGGGCTCCTGAGGCCCCCCCCCCCCCGCCAGGAATAGGGTTAACGTAGTCATTTGCAAGCTGTGGGCTGGAAGAACTGACATTTGTCCTTTGTAGCTGGTACATTTCTGTCGCGTTTGCGGACTACCTATTGACCCACCTTCTGGCGAAAATCCACACTACTGTTTCGGATCGCCACTAACAGATGTCTCTGGCGTCGGCAGGAGTACGGCCCAGTTGACGACCGTGAAGAAGGAGATGCGTGGCTACAAGACTCGGGTCGACGAGCAGGCGCGCATCATTGAAGACTACAAGGCGCGTCTCGAGGACCACGACAAAAAGTTCGACGAGAGCGCGCGCAAAATGACCACCATTCTGCAGGTCAGTCCGCCCGGCAGGCCGGCGGAAAGTCAACCGGGTCGGTAGAGGGGACAGTCGTCACGTTTGGCCGTGAGATAGAGTGGTTGCCTGAATAATGGCTGTTCAGATGGGGAATGGTGTAATGTTACCGGGCAGTAGAAGGTGGCCGCCCCGACCTTTCAACTCCTTTCCGATGGGATTGTTATCCTGTTTCCAACCATCTGTATCCGGAGCGATTCCCGGAACACACAGGGCATTTTTTGGACGGCGGCAGTGGAAAGACGGACATTGGGTATTCTCCCGCGAGACATATGGCCACAGGGTCCGACACATTGTCAAAGAGACTTCTAAGCTGTGCTTGTTGGTGGACAACTGAGGCTATTGTTAGCGATTTGTCTCAGAAGGAAATTATTTGTTTCGCGATTGAATGGATGGTAGACGGGAACCGTCGTCTCGGACCATTCTTTTCTTATCTTCGCTCATTGTATCGTTATTTTTTTTTTTTGCCTTTTTTACATGATAGTTATTGAGTTTGATGAATGAGATCGATGATCTTCAGGGAAATCCTGGGCGTTTCGCTTCTAGCGACCTTATTAATCGCTCTCTAGTCTCTGATGTCTCATTTATTACATTAATGCTCCCTTTGATCACACCTTACGGGTGGGGTACCAAGGTGGTACGCTGCGTAGCTGCGGTAGGCGTGCCTTCAATACACCTTTGATGCCATTTTTGTCTTATACACCCACGGATGTAATGCACTTCAGCCTGGTTAATGCCATAGAGCTCAGCGCTTTTCACGACAGCGCCAGTCCGCGCCCTGACAGCTGCGTTGTCAGCGGGTTGTATTGTCACGGAAACCAAATCATGCTGTGAGCAGCCGCCGTCATGATATTCCAGTGTCTGAATGGGCTGCCGCCGGTCTGAGTCCATCCCCAGTCTCTCCGCTCCGCCCCGACCCTCCCCCGGCATCTATGACCTCTCGGGGGGCGTCTCCTGCCTCCCCACACTCCGACGTCTCTGTGTGCGGTCATACGCAGCATATCGGTCCCCGACCGGTGCTGGCCGCCGGTGCCGGCTGGGTCCCGGCGGCGGCAGCGACCCCATCGCTCCCCGGCCGCCCATGCCGGCCGATTGTTTGCCGTGTCGTACCGTGCCGCCTGACGGGGCCGGACGGAGCTGTACTGAGCGGCCGCGGCAACCGCCCGGTGCCGCCCGTACCCCTGTCCGGATTCCTGTTTGAGACGTGTCAGAGCGGTGGGCTGTCCCGGGCCCCGGCGCTCACCGTGTGTTGGAAGAGAGGCTGGGATGATTGTGGTGTGGCACGGGAAACACTAAAACAGCTCTTCAGCTGCTGTTCTCGGAAGCGTTGAGGATAATATGGGGTGCCGCGATTTTTTGTTATGGATCGGAATCATGCGTATGTCATTGCTTTCATGAGGAAGCTTTTATCCAGTTTAGGGCTTCTTAGCCTATCTGTCTTTTTAATTCTCGGGGATCGCATACGGGAATGAAGTACGGCCTTCGGCACCTGTGTATTCCAAAACGTAAATTATTAGTATTTTGAAGCCACGGCGTGCATGTATTCCCCCCGTTCGGAGCTGACTGGCGGCGGCCGTCCGTGCCCGCCTGTCCGCCAGGAGCTGAATGAGTGCAAGACGGAGCTGCAGTACTGGCGCTCCCGGTCGGCGGCGCCGGGCTCCGAGTGCTGCGCGGCTGCCGCGGCCGCCCTGGAGCCGGCGCTCGAGGGCCCCGGCCTGCCGCCGTCGCCGGGCGCCGCCGCGCTGGAGCTGATCGCCGACGTGCCGATCAAGTCTCCGCAGCGCTGGGAGGCGCCCGTGCCGGCTCCGGCGGCCGACGAGCAGCGGCACACGGACGACTCGGAGGCAGAGGAGGGAGCCGAGAGCAAGATCGAGACGCGCAGCAAACGGCGCATCGTCGACAGTGACGACTCGCGCCGCTCCATGGCCGCCGCCGCCGCCGCACCTCGTGCATGGAAACCGCGGAAGCGGGTGAAAAACTAGCCTCCCAGCGTGCGTGCGTCGGCGTATCATTTTTCCCAAAGGTACAAACGATCGAAATCAACACTCACCTCACCAGTTTCGGGGCGGCGGGCTCGCCCGCGCCGCCGATGGACACGACCGGGACCTGACGTAACGGAGCGCCGCCGCCGGGCGGCACAGCGGCCGCGCACCTCGGCCCGCCCGCCCGCCCGCGCGCGGCCGGCCGGCCGACGCGGCACCCGTTTTTAATCGTTGCGTGTGTCCGCCTTGCGACCCTGACCGCCTCACCGCAGCGTCATTTAGTTAGAGCTCGACTAGTCTTGTACTTTAATGTCACTTAGGAAGCGCTAGGTTCTGGATCGAGGGCGTCGCTGCGGCGCAAGTGGTCAGACAGAGGACCGTGCATGAGACCGGCGTGTGGCTCGTGCACAACGTGCTAGGGCGCGCGAGGGACGCGCTGCAAATCTGAGTCATCCGCTCGTGTCAGTGACGGCAATGTATTGTTGTGGGACGGCGTTGGTCGCCGTGTGTAGTGTGGGCGGCGGGGTGGGGAGGGCGGAGGCAGACAATGTCTCGCGATGTTGGGGGGACCGGTCCCGGCCCGCCCGCCGCTGTACAAGGCGCAGCCGGTGCGGCTCGCTGCATCCGACTCATCTCATAGGTTGGTGGGCCGAGGGGCCGCAATAAACGAGGTCGCCTCGCGCAGCTGCGTGTCTGCTGACGGGGGGGGGGGGTCACAGAGGGGAGGGGAATTTTGGGACACGGGGCAAGAAGTGATCAGAGGGATGTCAATTACATGCATATTCAGTTTTATATACCGCCACGTGAGAAAGGGCTAGCACACCAGAGTACCAAACCATAAGCAACACTACAACGGCACGTCTTGTGTGCGTGCGTGTTGACAACTATGGGAGCCGACCTTCTTGTTACATAGTCCGTGAAACGCATTACAATCCTCGCATCAGTATTTCATCATCATCCAAGTCTTCATCTACAAAGTTGCGTCGTCGGAGAGTATTTCCCAGCTGATTCCGAGCACCACCTTCATGCTATTCGTTTTCTTTTGGTATGATTGTATTGTGCCTCCTTGCCTCACGACTTGACATTTGTGTCGGATACATGAATGAACACAGTTGATCTATGTTTTCATAATACGGACGTCTGCATACTAAAGCACGTCTTCTATTCTTGAGACCACCCAGAAGGATAAAACTAACTTAAATCTCATCTTCGTAAGTTTTCTTTTCGTCCTTGCTTCTGAATAAAATGATGTCACTAACACATTCATTTATCATTTGTCCAAGCAGCATTTGCTATTCATGCCCGGATATAGAAGCGTCAACTGGTCCGGTTTTGTGAGGCAGGTCATTTTTACGGATCGCGTTGACCATTTCCGGACTGTTGAGGGTCTAGGTGTCAAGGTACCGTCTAATCAGGCTCAAACGAGTCTTTGCATATTCGAACGGGTCTTTATCATCCCTTTGCATATTGCATATCAAATCAAACGAGTGCAAGTGCAATGTCTTTGCATGTTGAGCCGTCGCGTTGCGTCTGACTATCTCCCTTTGGATCGCTGGACTTATCTGCTGGACGACTTTGCAATGTGTGCGACATGCGATTGACATAATGGCCGATGGATGGCTTTATTAACGAATACCGGGTGTTCGGATGGCTATAACAAAGTAAAATTCGTAGCGACCTAAAACCAAACTTCTGATACTGTTATGAGATATATTAATCGTGTTAGCACTGTAATTCTTTTTTTTCAAACCTATCGGGAGGTTCAGGGATCCGCCAGTTGCAAACGTTTGTTCTAACAGGTAATTTGTCAACTTATGTATGTTTGTACAAAAACTGACTTTTACGATGTTTACCCGCCTGTTATCAGACGTTTTATTGTTTATTACTGAGCGTCTTATAACATTAATATTGTTCAAGTCATTTTGCAATATATTTGCTTATCTGAAGCGTTGAAAACATAGTTTTTCGTGCCAACGACTTTCACGTTCAGTCTCTGAGCACATACGAAATGCGGATGCAAATCATGCGGGAGGAAACGTTGTGGGCTAGCGAGTCCAGTTCAGTTGGCTGACAAATCGCATAATATTTTATATTTTTAAAACAAAAGTACAGCAACACCCACCTGAACACAATGCCATTCCCAGTAAGCTGAATTCATATGGTGAGGCGGCGCTGTGCCGTTAGCCGCTAAAGTAGGCGTGCCACTGAACTGTTCCTCATCATTAGTGTCGGCTCATTTCGCCGGCTGGCCGCGGCCGGCCGTCGGCGCGTTGACTCGACGTGACCCCGGAGAAGTGGAGTGTCGCCCTGCGAGCGGTGTCTTCGCGGCGAACAGTGAACGGTGCTCGAGTCTCGCGCTAATGAAGCCCGAATTCTTATCTACGCTCTGTCCTACGAAAGGGTTCGTTTTAGAGACTCGACAATCCTCTGAGTGAATATGCCTAGGATGTGTGCTCGTTTGCAACCGTCTGATGCTTATCGAGCTTTTGCCGTGTGTGTGACCGTAAGACAGGCTTTGTAAACCGTGCTCAGTATTATACATACAACATATGTTTAGATTTACTTCCGGAAAATGTGCCTCTTCGAGCTTCCCGTGGCTGGGCTTCTTTCGGCGGCGACAACTTTCCTATAAATAACCGCTCCAATAAAAGCCGCCCAACGGGTTGCAATCTAAGGTGAATATATCGCTTTGTCTCCATGAGCGAATTCGGCAGGATTCCCGGTTTTTCTCGTTTATCACGGACGCTGCGCTGTCGGCCTCAGGTGGCCGCGGCCATTCCCAGCTCGTTAGCAGAAATCGGATACCGCTCAGGGTCGGAGACTGTCTCCGCTGGCGTCCACCCCCGGAGCGCACCGCCACCTGGGCTCTCAGTTTTACCGGCAGTCCGAACTGCGCCAGCGGGAACTCTATTCGAGGACAGAGTTCATGGCTAATGAGGAGATTCATTTTGAGCCGGAAGTTGTGTCACTATAGTCTCGGTTACTGGTGGCCGTCTAACCCGTAGCAGCACGTGGGTGAGTGCTTTGCTTTGCCTCAAATGCTTTAATCCCGCGTTTGCCTTGGTTTCGTAGATAGCTTGACCGGTATTTCATAAGTTTGTATGCAAAAAGCTGTTTCCACCTTACCCCACTGCATTATAACTCCGGTTTAGATCGTACACCGTGTCCGACTCGGCGGCACGCTCGGAACGCTGCAGCTTCCAGCGCCGCCGCTAGATGTCTCCCACATCGCGCGCCTGATGCATGCTGTGCCGCACGACACATTCGCTGGAACTCCAGGCGGAAGGCTCAACCGTCGGCCCGTAAAGGGCTAGCAATCCAGAAACGCTCGGAACGTGCGACTCGTCTTCCGCTTTGTATGATAGAAGAGCTTGTGTCTTTTCATGCCTGTTGCATGGTGGGTGGATTTAACATGGAACATTGTACCTAATTGAAACATTTTGTGGCTGAACGGTGAAGTCGCTGAGCTAGGACCCAAAAATCGTTATTCTGCCCACCTTTCTACTGAATATGGAAAATGAGTAGGGACACATGCCTGGACTCCTGCGCACCACTCAGCTCCTACCATCTCGTCCGTCTTCCTGCCCAGCCACCCTTTCTCTGAGAGCGGTCGCAGGTATTTTCAAGACGGCCGCGATGAGTGCCGTCACAGCTACGGCCGTGTGTTCCGTCACCGGTCGGTCACATAGTGGACACAGTCGGCCGTCAGCTGTCCCCCACGGCCTCGACCGTCGCATTGTCGGCACTGGACGACACCTGTCGACTCCCACAGTCAGAGGCAGTGCTCATTGTCGGCTCCCACAGTCATAGGTACGCCCTATTGTAACGCCGGGCCGTGATTCTCTGCGTCCGATAGTGACCCTTAGATGTATGACGGCCGGTCGCTCCGGTGGCATTCTCACGTACGAGAACCGGGACGAGTGCTGTGGTGTTCTGTGATTGTTTGAGGCCGTCGCGGCGGGCGAGGTGGACCAACTCCCCCGCACCCTGTGCTCATCCTTCATACGGCGTCTGAATGTCGCTGTCGACAGAACTCCCTCGCATACATACTTACCACTTACCAGAGTCCAGAGATCTATTCATTGCGTTCCCTTGCTCTTTCTTTTCTATCGAAATCAGGTAAAATGCGGTGATGTTTTACATTATCCACGGGTCACCACCCACCAGCGGCCTCTTGCACCAAAACACTCTTGCGCCAATACTTATATTATGTTGCACCGGACAACCACTCCAAAACTACAGTGATAATTTACCCATAAATTCGACCAAGGACATGTACTCTGTAGGTTTACGTTATGACCTGGTGCAAACCGCCCGAGGTTGCTTGCCGGGCGGTGCGGGCGGGGGCTGGCGGCCCACCTGGAGCGCCGGGGAGGTAGCCATTAGATCTCCCCAGCTGGGGAGGTATCCCACAGCTCTCCCCAGTGCCGGGATGGCATATGTCACGGATTGACACCGTCCCGGCCTGGCCAGGCGGGTCGCCGATGGGGAGGGGGGGGGGCACGACAATATTTTATGCTTATTTCTGCTTGTGTTTTTATGCCAATGATGTTAATAAAACTATATGAAAAAATGGCCTGGTGCAAAAGAATTATAGCGGTTAGGCTAGCCAACTCTGAAAATGTTTTTTTTTCGATTCTACCTAGCTAGGTATTTTGGTGCAAGAGGCCTGTGCCGTTGTGCCAGTGGTCACCTCATTCCTCCGAACTCTCGATGGGGCCTTCACAGCAAAGCAAGAGGACATCATTAACATTGAATAGTCAGCTGCTAGGTGACGGTTTGAGTTACCGATATACCGGGCTGCCGGCAACGCGAGTCAAATCGTGTGGTGACCTGGTGGGATGGAATGTGTAATAATGCCAATCTTTGCGTGACAACTATCAAGGGGGCAATAAAAGAACAGCTTATTGCTTTATTCAATTAAATGTGTTACGCAAGCAATAAGCACCTAACTATAATGGGCGAATGAGAAGGATCTAATTGGTTGCCACGTGCCCCTTTCTGTTGTGCTCCTGTTGCGCTGCGCCTTATGTATGGACAGCGGGCTGAAGCTGGATCCGATGAGCTTTCCGAGCTTGACTTCTGTTTTTCTCCGGCCTTTGACTATTGCTCACTCGTTACTGTGTGATGGGGACTGTGGGTATACGCGTGCCTATATTCTCGTGCAGTGGTATATCAATAAGTCCGCTAACCCTTGCCTAAAAACAAATTCAGGAAGTAAGTGAAATTATGTGCGTGACTACTATAGGTACATATCTAAATAAATTGAGCGTGCCATAATCGGGTCAGCACGGAACGCATTATTCGTGGACCGTGGTTGAACCTATTTATATACACTGCGGTTGTACCGATGAATTACTCGCAAAACCAATAAATTTATTAGAGCATGCCTTACCTATCTAATTGGTCGTTAATTACGCAACCGCTCGAGCTCCGCTCTTCATTGACTGATCGTGGCTTGAAGCGTGAATTTTCATTCTTAGCTCAATATATTTTGGTTATTATATCGTATTTACACCGATCTTTCTAGACTTTTGTTTCCCATTTTGTCTTCCGCCAACTACATACGATCGATGATTCGGACACATTTATTTAGCACGAGAAGAACAGGGCATATACAAATTAACGATCAACATGTCTGTCCCATCGGGGACAACTGATCAAAGACGGCTCATTCAGCGGACTAGCCTGAGACTGTAGATATCATGTATATTGTTTTTGCCCGTAACACCATTGTACAGTCAGCCTCTATATTTATCTTGTCGGTCACAGTGATTCATCACCATATGCACCAGGCTCATCGGGTTTCCTAAGCCAAATACCAGTAACATCAATACAAAGACTAACGTGCCGTGAGTTGCTGTAACAGCACCAGTCATCTCTGATAGCCATGGTGTTATGGAAGGCATTTGAAAACACCGATATAAACCAGCAACAGTAATGAAACTTTGACAGCCAACTAACGCACGTAAGCTATTGCCGTGCCGGGGTATTAACATTCAGTTTATTGCGAGCAGATTTATTTCCTTCAACCATTAATCAATAAATTCATCTCCAGACAGGCGCATTCCATTGCCCTTGACAGCACGCACAAGTCCGCTGTGTGTTTCGGAGGTTTCTCCTCAGTTCAGGTGGGGAGGCCGCGATCCCTCCAGCTCGGGGCCTTCCCACCAAACTGGGCTCACTCCTTTGGCGTCACCGTCTCAGTGTTTCCTGAAACGTTGTGCCGTGATGATACCTGCAGTGGTTGGTCAGTGACCTTTCCGATCATTTGGGCTCAGTTTGGGACGCATCCATAGCGTTAATCGGGCGCCCCTTCATACGAGCGCAGCCAGTACGGTTCGATGCATGCGTTTTCATCGAAGTTTTTTTTTCCTCTTGTAACCGTCCGTCTCTGGTCTTGCTCAAATATACCTCGATGTGGTTCGTTCATGCCTTTTTAGGTACCTCCAAGGAGTTCGTTGCCATCTCTCGGAAGTTTTTAAATGTTTCATGTTTGACTTCCAAGCCCCTATGAATACCTTTCATATTGTTGTAGGTGGCCCCACCAATTTCGGCTTCCTTGTCGTTTTCCCAAAATACTTTTGTGGTGGTAGAATCTGGCCCACTTGCTCCTTTCGTGATCCTCAGACGTTTGCCGTGCTGGATATTCCGAATCATTCGACTGTCCCTCTTCAGTCTCTGGATAGCGCGACATCCTGAATTGGCTAGAATCTTCATCTAGCCTCCTCTTTCCCAAAAACTCCGAGCCCAGCTTCCTCTTGCCAAGAAACTCGGAGCCGGCGAAGCGTTTGCCGAGAAACTCCGAGCCCGGCATCCTCTTTCCGAGAAACTCGGTGCCCGGCGCTCTCTTCTCGGATTCGTTCCAGTCTGCCATCTCCTTATCTATCCCCTCCGCGTTAGGAACCGGATCGTCGACATATTCGGGCACTCTCTTCCCCAGAAACTCCGAGCCCGGCACGCGCTTCCCCAGAAACTCCGAGCCCGCCATCCTCTTATCAAGGAGTTCCGCGGTGGGCGCCCGCTGCAGCAGGAACTGCGCGTCTGCCGACCGTTTTCCCAGGAACTCCGACCCGAGCGAGCGTTTTCGGCGTCCGCGCGAGCCGTGGTGGGTGTGCCGGCCGGGCCCCGACCTCTTGCCCAGGAACTCTGAGCCCATCAGGCGCAGGTGGCGGCTGTACATGCGCGAGTCGCGGTTGTAGAAGGGCGGCCGGCCGTCCACCGGCAGCGAGCCCAGATCGACGAGCAGCTGCCGCCAGCTGACGGGCGACACAGCGCGCGGCTCCCCTGACGGCACACAGACGGGCGGGCGTCAGTTTGAGAGAGTCAGAGTCATGTGGGTCTATGAGTGTTTTTTCCTCGAGAAGCAGCTTATACAGATTGGGCTGCCAGTTAATGGCTATACAAATCGCTCTGTCATCTAATGTTTAGTGGAACTAAAGGAATAATGCTGACGTCAAATGCTAACACCTTTTATCGTAATGTGAGTGTTTTAACGTCCATTTTAACCACGACGAAACAAATAGTCGATGTTCATATATGGACTTCTCTTATGTACAAAAAATTGAATCGTCTTACTCAAATTTTGATAAAGTGCTCAAGTACCATTCTACTGATTAAAAGGAAAACATATTCAATGAAGTTCGTGTGACCAGTCCTAAAAACCAGACAAGCCGTCCGGTGCTAACCTAGGACCCCGGCTCGACCGAGCACAGGCTGTTCATTACCGCTGACTACGTGCCCCGCCCCTCCAGCCCGCGCCTAAAAGCCCGCCGGCCGCCCGCTGCCGAACTGAAAGGCGCGACACAAAGACACGATAATGCCGCCTGCTGGAACCTCAGGACGCCGGCCCGGTGAAATAACAACGTTTGTTTTGTCTTAGCCTCGGCAAATAGACGCTACTTGAAATGGGTGCTGTTGGTGGCAGGCACCGAGCTGATCATTCAAATGCAAATGTAAGTTTGAAGAGCCTAAAATACCAATGAGGTTCTCCGAACACTCGAGCTTTGTAGCTGACTTGAAAAGATAATGGTAATCGATAATAAGAGGAAATACCGGCGATTGCTCTATGCCGTCTTTCCGTAGTATAACTATTCTATTTTTTAACTATAAAGCTACTGTATATAGTTAGCTTTATACGGCACCTAGAAATACATCTGCCTCTTATTTTGCCCCGTACTTAGACGCAAGCTGAGCCAAATACCTACTTATGGTGAAAGTAACATTTTTGTTTCTTTTTCTGTTGGATTCCGAACTAATGCTGCGTCGCTCCATTTCTTATCGGCTATTTTTCTTCTTGCATTAGTGCTCGGCACCCATTTGTAACGTTGCGGCTGGTCTGCCGAGAAGCGTCGGCCTCTGGTTTTTCCGCGAGTTAAAGCCTCACCTGTGACAAACGGCGAGCCATTGAGGAGCGTGTCCGGCAGAAGAGAGGCACAGAGCAGCAGCCAGAAGGGCGGCGGCACGGCCCTGCCCATTCGGCTGCCTGCGGGCAGACGGGGAGACGGCCGGTCACGGGCACTGATATATTCAGTGCGACTACATACACACGGAATGGTGTTTGTGTGTGTGTGGGGGGGGATGGAAGTTAAGTGTGGTGTCAGTCATCACCGAGATAAGTCTGTTTCCTTCTTTGATCAGCATTGCGTAGAGGTTACAATACAATACAATAAAATACAATACAATACATACGAAGACGATACAGATGGGCTTGGGGTTATTTGAACGATTGGAACATTTTTCTAACCATGTGATTTGTTGAGCCGATTAGACGTACCTATGTAACTATCTTCTAATCCGTTGATTGACATTTATTTGACCGTGACTGGCACATCACAGACCACGGCGGTCACTGCCGGCTGCCTGACCGGCGTCAGTCGTGTAACCTGATCGGGGACCGGCTCAGGTTGTCCGACCGGGCAGCCGGTGGCCCATGATTGTCCCGCAGTCGGCCGGCACGATCTCCGCAGCCCGTGCCCGCCCAGTCTGTCAGACCATCTGCCCAACTACATCTCAATAAACGTCCGCCCTAATAAATCGAAACGTCGCGGAGCTCGTCCGCGACACAGGCGTCCTCCGTATAAAGAGCGAATTTAGTGTCACTCCTAAACGGCTCAATGTTTAACGATTGGCTGGAACATTATCGGCCTGAATTGAAAAATAAAGCTGGTGCGATGCGAGTTGCCAATCGTTTTCATATTTTCCCGGTCGAATTTGCGCTATTTTTTTACAATTTATTCTTACTTTAACATAAGTATTGAATACATTTTGTTCTAGGCTGGCGGACGATCTAAGTTCTTTTAGGTCTACCCGGAGCTCCATTTTCTTCGATTCATGCTACCAGGTAGGAACTGGTATTCATTCTAACCGGCTGGTGAATAAATCAAGAATAGGTGATTGTCGACTGCTGAGCCGGTTGTGCTAGTCTCTGGAGTTGTGTGAGATGCGTCGGTTGCAAAGTTCCACGAAGTTGGTTTAGAGTTAAAGCCCACATGTAGACTCTTTTGTGCTAGCTCGTTAATCACCAGATTGCTGCCTCTGTCATAGGACGGTTGTTGGTGCCACGCCACCCTGGCACCCTTCTGGCCCAATATGGATAAATATAGAGTCCAGTCGCGTCTCTGGTTAGTCTTTCTTGACTACTCATGATGGGATATAATGATAAGCTCACATTCTACTTCATTTCTTATTTTTTAACCGACCTGTAAAAGTCAAGAAAAACAGTTTGCATCTGAACTGTTATAACTTTGTTCCATAGGGGATGCTGAGCCACGCACATGAGTTTTTTTTTAGCGGACGGCTTGAGCTGTGTGGATGTCAGCCGATGCTCGCCCGGGGCGCCGGCCGGTCACGTGACCTCACCCATGGCGAGGTCGGAGAGAGCGGGTCGCGGCGCTCGGTCCGCGCCCGTGAGTGACCGCTGTTTTTAGGATTTGTCGCGAAGCCGTTTCAGTTTATCAGGCGGTATCAGGCTGTATCAGATTAGACATCCCAGCTAAAAGCAAGGCTAGGGCCAAGCTAGGGCTAAAAGATAGCTCCCCCACACCCTTGCAAACTCATGCCAATAAGCTATCTCGTGGTGTTGTTTCATCTCGACCTCCCGGGCCGGAGGTTCTTAGCACTTCTCTTTATTAACCCGTCGGCAGGAAGCGGCCAATAACAACGCGAATGCTTACCAAACTGAGCGCAGAGCGATATTATGGAAGTTTGTCACACAATTATGCAGTCGCAGAAAGTCTTTCTTAATTCGGGAAGAAGATTTCAGTCGATTTTCCTTAACGTCAGCTGTGACGGCTGCATTTTTAAATCATGTAATTGTTCAGTCAATGGCGAGTAAAATGTGAGCAATCGGCACATACGGGGCACAGCCCAGTCCTGTCGCCATTGTCACCAATTAAGTTTCGCCAAAAAGTGAACGTGCTGCTCATCGCAAGAGGAGGCCAATGGAACCGAACTTCAACTGATCATGTCGACCGGTGACCAAGAGGTTATGGTAAACTTCCCTGGATTAGACCAATATGAGCTAGGCGCTAGCTATACGAACAACAAATACAATTACATAGAATCCTAATAAATGATCTACCTGACATGCAATAGGTATGTTTTATGACCTTCAGTTCATAATTTTACTACAGGTATGCACGGGAGGCTTGCATGCGGCCTTACAAAAGTGATGCTCATTTGCCATTTCCCTAAACGCGCACCGAAGTATTCGACCTGCAGAAGTTGCGAACGTACGATTTATACGTCCGCACAAGGGTAGACGGACTACTTAACAAACTCGTGCTTTTCAAGTTCACAGTGTCACACCTCCGCACAGTGACTCAAGGTCTAACAATTTTATTCTTTTGCACCAATCTATTTTATATATATTTGTACTTGTATGTTTTACTCGGAACGTCATATTTATGTCTATATCTACGTCTATGTATATGACCTAATAACATTGGAATAGGTATTCTTCTGGTTAGTAATCATTTCCTAGGACAGCAGTATGAAAGGGTAGCTCTGGTTAAAGGGACTATCCCACCTTTAACATGGGGTTTGAGTTGAGATAGCCAAGTTTGCGGCGAGGTTCAGAAACCACTATCTATCTAGGTTGCAACCCCCGCGGCCTCTTGGTGTTGAAGAAATTCGTTCCCTTCATTTGAAAATGGGCCTTGTACAAGGCCCTATCTTCAACATGGAGCGACCGTTAGTGTGACGCCACCTCGTTTAGTCATTCTGATTTAAATGGGTTTGTTCGTTGAAAAATCGCTTAAAACTTGGTCTGAACTTTGTTGTGGTGCCTACAGAGTCAAAAGAATCAGCTTTGTGACAGTAATGTGGCCTGGGGAAGGAGGTAATTTTGGGCTGTGACGTCACATATTTGAAAGTTTGTGTTTGGAATATGGGAAGCCTAAGATGTTTAATGAAAAATAAATGCCAGAACCGTGTTCCTGGTCATCCAATCTATAAAGTCGGGCACAATTTAACTGGTTTTAACAACATTTTAGAAGGTGGGATAGTCCCTTTAACCCGCGCCCCACTGGGGGGGGGGGCTATTTATAGCCCCCCCTCCCGTTTTTCTGCAATAACTTCCAAACCGCTTGACGAATCGACGCCAATCTTTCAGTACCTTCGGCTGCATCAATTTGACACCTTGTGTCAAAATTTGAACTTCGTAGCTACCATAGGTCGGCCGGAAATGACGTCAGAGTGACGTCATGTTCGTCCGATTTCGACGCAAAACATTGAACCACGGCAATCGCTCCCAAGAGCTCAGTTTTTAAGCTAGATCCAATTTCTTTGCATGAAAGGACTCGGAATTGACCGCGCTATCAAACTGCTATCTCGGATTTTCAAAATTTTGAAAATTTCGAAAATTTTATATAATAATATTCAAAATTTATATTTTTATATTTTTTTCAAAAAGTTTTTGACTTTTCGAAAAAAACGGAATATATGTGACAGAACGCATAATTATGACTAACTCTAGCAAGTTTTAGCTAAATATCTTCAAAAATGGCCAAGTTATACGCATTATTGCAAAAAATTCACAATTATTAATTTTTCAAATCAATTTTTCAGTACGTATTTGGCATCGTACACCAATATAAATGGCACCATCGTGTTCCTGAGCTCAAACTGCATCCAATAGACACCTTTTTTGTTGAAAAATTTCAACTTCAAAATTTGACCTTTTTTGACCTGAAAGTGACCTGACCTAAGCTAATTTCGACTCAAAATGACCTTGAATGACACACACGACATCAAATTCGAAATCTATGGCCTAAATGGACCATAAAACATGTGTCACGTGACCGACGCATGATATAATATTTTCGTGACCTGTGATGACCTGACCCTGACCTGAAAATCAAAGTACAAGTTTGGTACCCTCAAGGTATCTAGAGCATCTGTTCACGAGTGTGGAAACCAAAAATGAGCCTGATCTGACTTGTAAGACGGCGGCCAGAGCCCAAAATGTGAACAAGCCAAAGTGCTAATAATTTTTACTTTGACCTGACCTGTGACGTCATCGGTGACCTCGAGGTCAATGAAATTAGGTTTCGCTCGACAGTTTTTCCGGGGCTATCAGACGCCGTTTGAATTTTGACGATCGGCCCAGTAGTTTCGGAGTTAGGAGGGGGGGCTATGAATAGCCCCCCCCCCCCCCCAGTAGGGCGTGTTATACACAGACCCCAGTGGGGCGCGGGTTAATAATGTACCATATAAAAGCGGAACGGCTAAGACGGCCACTTCACGCTTATCAAATTTGTATCATGCAGGCTAACCGATCACCTGAGGATGAATGAGCAAAACACATCACATCACTCATCCAGACATGATTATTTTTTTTTTTTTAAAGACGCATGTACCTACGCTAAACGCGCAAACCTTGCCCATAAAATATAAACATGATTACCTGTGTGACATGTACTTAAAAACTGACCGACGACCTGTTTTCCATTCAAAAAGGCTCTCAACTTACGGAACTAAGGAAGGATGTTAGTGTTTTATCGAAACCGATACTCATAATATCCACGTAAATCATGTTGGAGTGACTATTGGACATGGATACCAAATGCGTGCTGGCAAGTCTATGTTTTTCAGATGAACGAAAGATTGTTTGAATATAATCTAAGCCAGTGGTCGGCAGGTCATTCGGGGTCGTGCCCCCTTTTTGGGCGCCAGGCAGGGCCATTACCCCCACCTACCAGACCCCATTGCTGACACAACCCAGTTTACTGAAATTCCATACCGTCCTGGAACTCTTTGGGTATTTGTGCATTTCCAATGCATCAAATTTAAAACATGACACTTCCTCCACAAAACATTTAATACCTATATCCCAGTAGCGGCGGAAAACCTTCAATTAAGGGGGAGGGGGGGGGGGGGCACTGCCGACTTGTGGTCCCATTCTTTCCATGCAACGCCCATAGGGCTAATGTTAGAATGCAAAAATCAAAGGGTGCACGGTGGTCGGTGCCCCGGTGCCCTCCCCGTTCCGCCGCCTATGCTATATCCCATTTAACCCTTGTACGTATAGGGGCGGCGGGTGGTTTTTCGTTAAAAGCTCACGTAAAAGGCATTGGATCACGACCAAATTATACCCTCGAGCCCATCATTTTTTTTATTAGCCCGGAAAATATCATGACCTGAGACCAGTTTTACCAACAGAAAAATAACCGCCTGCCGGATTTTTGCCTCAAGACTGCTTCACATACGGAGCGTAAACGCGATGGGCTCGTAAGCGGATAGGGCTTTACCGTTTACGCTCCATATGTGAAACGATCTTTAGGCAAAAATTCCGGCAGGCGGCTATTTTTCTGTTGGTAAAACTGGCCTCTGGACTAGAGATGTCAATCGGATACCAACTTTTTGGTATACCGATACCAAACCAATACCAACTTGGTATTTGGTAGGTATTTCAAGGCTAATACATTTGGTATTTTGTTGGTATTGTGAATCGTCGCTAATGTAAAAGAGGCTGTGAATTCGGTAAAAAGTTGGTATTTCCCTCAGTTTCTGAAGTTGCTTTGGTTTTGGTATTTTCCTATGGTTATTGTTGGTATTTGGTTTGGTATCGGTATCACGATTTTCTGTAACTGACATCACTACTCTGGACCCATAATGACCGTTGGCTTATGAGCTTTTTCTGGAGATCATCTTGAGCCATAAAATCTCACTTCAAGAAGTTATAGCGGGTCCCGATTTTCTCGACAATTGTCATTGCCCTCTTGAATGAGACGGAATGACCATGAAGGACCTTAAAAATGGGCAGCAACGGCTTCCTATTGTCACTGGTAGCACGCTCGTCTTTATTTATGCACAGCTCCATATCAAAGTCCGAGAGGCCGCAGGGGTCCGATCGACTCCTCCCCCTTACGTTAGCGGCTGTTGAAACGCTAACGGACGGGCGACGATTAAAAGTTGCAGCTGCTTTTGTACGACTGTACGGAGGGGTGAGATGGTGAGGCGAGCAGGTACGTGAAAATTGGTATCTAATCAATGTGTGCTGTGCCTTTGGCCTGGGCTAATCTTTGAACCCTGGGATGCAATAGTCACGATGGCTCCATCACTGGAGCTACAAACTCTAAAAAGATAGGCTTTCTCAGAATCCCTCATTACCCCCACCGAAAGGGCTCCATTACCTCCAAAGGGGGCATGCCCCACCATTTGCCGACCCCTGATCTAAGCACATTATTATTTATAGTGAGTGCGTCTGTCTGTAACCGAGGTGCCAACATGGTGACCCTTGCTCCGGGCTGCAGGTCGCATTAATATCATATTCCCTTCACAGCTGTGATTTACGGCTCGCATGCATAGCTCTATATACTTCTACAGCTGGGCTGCACTGGAATTTAGAGCGGCGGACAGTCGCATGTGTCGGCCTGCTCGCACTGCTTCTATAATATCGCTAACTACGATGTGCGACCTTCCCATGTTGACAGATGATAACAGCACGCCAATTGTGTGAAATCGACACGTCAAGTATTTCTAGGTCAATGACTCAGCAGACGTTTCATGCAGGTGTTTACGTTTCACGCGATTCCTTTCACCATTGCAAAACTGCACAGTGCACATGGCCGTCAGCCCCGGAAACGATTCAGATAACAATGTCTCTCAGATGGCTGTGCAATTTATTATGGCGATCTGACTAGCAAACGTTACACCGAATCGTAACGTGTGTAAATTGCGCAGTTTGCTGTGCATTGTCACTGCGTCACTGGCCGTATACGCTCCCCTCGTCTACGATAGCGCATTGATATCGCCCAGCGGATGTGGACATCACCTCAGATTCATGCGAATTGTACCACCTGGGGTGACGTGCGCTGGGACCTCAAATACCGGTGGGCGCTGTCCGTGACGGCATTGCCCTCAGTGCTCGCCCGTCGTCCTCTGAGACACGAGGATCCCGCTGTTATCCGACAGTCTCAGTGTTCAATTCAGGTAAGCGCCACGTTCTTCTTTCATGATAGAAATAATGAGAGACTATTAATGGCTGTTGACGCGTTTAAATCATTTGATATTGCATACCGCTTAAAAATGCAGCTTTTGTCTTGAAAGCGAGGAATTGCATTCTTCCACTCCCGACATACATAAGTAAGTGCACGTCTTTCCTTGCTTCAGATAAGCCGAAAGCTCATTGATGCTGGAGCTGAATGTAAGCTTATTCCCTATTTTCATCTAAATTTAATGTTGTCAGAATGACGCTTTTTGGTTATCATTACCATCAAACGAAGGTGTAAAAGAGATACGGCCACCTAACGTGATGGGAAATAAAACTACACTCGATGCATAAAACAACCGTGAAGATGGTAATTGAACTTTTCTAATCCCCGATGATAGAACGATCTAAGTTCTGCTAGATCAGGCTGCTGCCGTGAATCTCCCATGAAATCTGGCTTAAATGCTCGACCCTCAAGAGAAGTTTCCACCCAAGTTCGGAAATAATCATGGATTGGTATCTTTGGGCAAACAGGCAGACGGTCTGATTGTCTGAACGGGACCATTTCCGAGTGTTGACCGAGCTCGGGAGCAGTGCCGGCTCATTCGTTTCCGGGCGTCTGTAAATCAACTTACCAAGTTACGGGTGAGCGCGGCGGTTGGTTCAGGAGCCCACCTGTCCTGATGACTGTGTCAGGTGACAGGTGACAGGTCACTCACCAGTCCGGAGCGGGCTGGTCGGGTCAGCAGTCCGGTGACCGTGCCTATCCCACCGGCGTTCCCTGTGACCGCGCGCGCGACCGGTCGGCGGCTGCTCGCCTCGGCCGTCCTGCAGCCTTTATATCGCCGAGGCGGGGGCGGACAACCGACCGGCCCACTGCCGGTGTTCAGAGTCGGCTTAGCCGGCCGACCAGGTGTTGGACGTCTCCACTTAACTATCTGCTCAAGTCTCAGCTGAATATACGGGGTGACGTCTTTGTGACCTTCGTATAAAAAAAAAATCAAGAAAAAGCCTTCGAACCTATCGAAATCGGATATTAATCAGCATTGAATCATTGAGCATTAAATCAGCATTATCGAGGCTTATTTATGCACACTCCCTCTCTCCATCTTCTCTACTTCACCACTACCCCGCCGTGTCCGCAGCAGGATGCGGTCGCCACCTCACCTGCTGCTGCCGTCGCTGATGGTGACTCTGCTCGCGCTGCTGGGGCCCTCCGCCGGCGCCGTCACCGTCACCGTCGGCCTCTCCATCAGCGACGTCCACTACGACATGAAGGTCAACTCGGACGAGCGGCGCCAGGTCACCGACACGGCGCTGGTCACCGGCTGGCTGAGGACGGAGTGGACGGACGCGAGCCTGGCCCGGTCCGGCGGCGGGCAGACCAGCCGGCGCCTGTCGTCCACCGCCGAGATGTGGCTGCCCGACATCCGGCACCTCAACACCATCGAGTCCGCCTCCCCCAGCCTGCTGACCAACAGCTCCGACGGCATCGTCGACGCGTCGGGCAAGGTGCACTTCGAGACACCCGTCCGGTTCGCGGTGCGGTTCATCCCCAAGGACTTTAACCGCTCGTTTGAGATTCGTCTCGGCTCTCGGCTGATGACCACGGCTGAGATGAACCTGCAGCCGGCTGACGACACGTTGGATGTTAGCGAGTACACCGGCTGGTACCTCACCAACACGTGGATGTGGAAGAACGAGACCACCCGCGCCGGATTCACCGAGCCCTTCTCACTGCTTGTGGCCGGCGTCTTCCCCACCGTCATCTGAGTGAAACGGCGCGTGTTATAAGAAATAATAATAAAGTCAGTAAGAAATAACAATAAAGTCTTTGACTTGGTGGGCTCGACGTCTCGCCATTCCGCGACTGTTCTTTTTTGGTATGTGGGGGTTTATATCCAAAGCGTATGGAAGACGTGGAAGTTGGGTTAGTTTAGTTAGACACGAAATGATAAAGATAATCGTTCTATGGTTTGTTGTCTTTTCACGTTGATATATGGGAAAAATAATGGCATCGACTAAAAGCAATAAAGACTACCGTTTTCTTCATCGTATCAATTTTTTCATCAGGAACGAATAAAAATGAATGAATTTATGGAGTGATCGGTTAGCTATAACCTATTTTTAATAAGAAGGATTTATTGTGCATTTCCTTAAATACGATACAAAATGCGAAATGGTGAATGGGTCGTACCAAACCGTTTGATGGAGTAGCCCTCTAATTGTTCTATTTTTAGATGGGCTACAAGGCCGTAGGTATAAAGATAAGTTGTTATAAGTTGTTATAGGCATACACTGGTGGCCGGTAGGGATGTTCTTAGTCGACGTTTGGAATTGAGACCGATTACGGCATTAATAATTAACGTTGACCTGGATGACGTATTTGTTGTGAAAAGACAAGTAATATATAGGTTCAGCATTCATTGAGGATTCAGTGGACTGATTCAGTGTGGAGGCAACCAGAGCTGAGGATAATACCACGTTGGCTTGTTTGTGTGAAGGAATGGGTGCAGTGGATGCAAAATTAAGTAACGGTGTAAGTGGGTGGATCTGGTGTATGCTTTCATAGGCGCTTGCACGCATAAATTCGGTTTTGATTCGGATAGCACGGGTCATGGGCATTGCTGATCCACTTACCTATTCAATAATCCATAGGTGAAAGAGTTTCACGCTTACCAAAGACACTTCAGCAGGCCAGATCAGCTACCGCAATCTGCATTTAGTTAGCGTTTTGTATCGCTACTGAATGGCACAAGCCAAACAGCTTGATTGGCATTCGGCCGGCCGTTCCCATAGCAGGCTTTCTATTGAATCCATTGATGCTGAAAAACGCAGTGGTACCTATGCGTTAGGTATGTGTGCAATTAGGGTAGCACGCGTATCTTACACTCATTTGTACATACGTGTGTTCAATGCTGCGTTTTGCCTACACTATGTTCGACGAAGTGTGGCGTAAGGCGTTACTATCATGTCTGAATTGCAGGGAGGATGTAACACGAGCGTATTTAGTACGTGCCCTTTTTTGTCTCATTGGCTATATAAAAACAATCACACAAACTTTATATCGGACTCACGGTTGTAGCATCACCGCTCCACTAAAGGACACACCACCCGCCACTATTAGTTCGTAAAAGTGGAGGACGGAGCCGGGAGCCACGGCAGGATCACGGGCTGGCAGTCACGAGCACCAACTCCGTGGGAATTGGTGGCGTGTTCGGCCGGCCGGCCGGCTGGCGCGTGCTATAGGTAAGTACCATCGTGCTTGTGCTGAAATAGATACTAACGTGGTAGATATCTGCAGTGGAGTGCGGGCACTTGTGACTCGTGTGTCTGCCGTGGTCATGCTTTTTAATAAAAATAAATTTAGTCCGCATAGATGGGTGAGTGACAGTGAGACCGAATACAACGCTAAGTAGACGTCCTAAAATGCAATTCATTTCGTTTATTTACGTCTTTATCACTTGTATAGCTGCTCGTTTAACGTTTGGTTATCCACACAGTTTTATAAGAAATGAGGCACGCTTGCGATGCCTGCATGACCATCACAGTAGCGATAGGCACCTAAAATCAATTAGACAATCCGTTACCTCAACAACACTCAACAAACGATATTGATGAAAGACCAATGCCATTCGCCTGGATACAAGCCATTTGGAGAAGGTTCGTAATGGGCTTAGAAAGAATGCCGTTGATAAGTGTATAGGGATCGATGGCTGCTTGTGGATGGGACGGCTGCTCAGTATAGCCACAGACGGGTGTGGTGTATGGCAGAGGACAGAGTGCAGGTTCCGAGCCAGCAGCGGACAGCAGGGAGGCCTACTGGTGTCCCAGGATCAGCAGCAGCGGCGATAGAAGACAGGTGAGACATTTCTCTCCGCGCCAGTTATTATGACTCACGCTCCACAGTGAGCCTTCGGTAGCTAGGGGCCCGAATGACATGTTTCTGTTTGAACCTTCGGGTCCCGAATGATACCTACGATAAGCAAATTTGATTCATTTCTTCAAATCTGTCTGTGTAATATTGTTCGTTTGTCGGGCTTTTGTTGCAGCTTAAACAGTTTCGTCGTCAAATGGAGTGACTCGATATGCGGATGTGTACATAGTAAAAATACAATTTCGGCATTGCCACTCAAGAAACGCTTGCCGTATGTATAGGCAGAACCGGAACAATCTAAATCTAATATTTACGCTAGTGATTCAAGTGTCTGTCAGAAAAAGTTATGCAGGTCGGAACGTCACTGGAATGAAATAATCTCGTACCTAATTATTCGCTGGCCCATTTACCAGCATTACATATAGACGTAGACCTATGTACATCAAAGGACAAAATTTCCGGCTCATGAGCGTATAGTTAGGTGCCTGATGATTCAAGGAATTCAGTGAAGTAAAAACCAAGGAAATGTCTTTGGACATGCAAAACTATTGCACGGTGGCTATATTCATGACAAGCACATATAAGTGATTTCCGTTGACTTTCTTTCCAACTAGTTCCTTTAGTCCGCTCCATTTATCAAGCTCATTGCCCGTTAGCAGTCGTTAGCTGATTATCCCTACTTCGGTCACCCTGTCCATTCCCCCCCCCCCCCGCTGGCCGCAGGATGGCCGTCTCGCGGTGCCTGTTCGCCCGCACCCTGCGGCTCTCTCTAACCCTCTGCGGCTGGCTGACGCTCTCGGCGCTGTACGAGCGGCGCGCGTCGCTGCCGGCCCGTCTGCTGCGGCTGGTCCCGGGCACCCTGCTGGCGGTCACCCTGCTGGGCGCCGCCCTGCTGCCGCTGGAGCGACTCAGCCTGCTGCTCTGGAGTGAGGCCGTCTCCGAACACGGCTACATTCTGCAGGCACTGCTCGTACTGCTCATGCTGCGCCGGAACAGCAAGTGAGTGAACAGGCCGACGCGGTGAAAAAGCCAGGTTTTATGAGATGACCGCTGATAGCGATACTTTGTTTATTGTCTTATTTACGGCGTCGCTGTCAAGCTTAGGGTTCGAGTCAAGTGTCGGTTCAATCAAAACATAACTGTGTTCAATACACAGGGCTTCGTTGGCGACTGAGCAGCGAGGGACTAGTACGAATCGACTGTGTCACGATTTCACGCTGGAGTAGGGCTTCTTGTATTCCTGCCAACAGATGTCGCTAGTAGTCGGCGCCTGAATTTATGCTGTACCGCATTACATTCCGCGCGCATTTACATTCATTGCTGTGGAAAACAGGAGACAACCGTCACACTTTGACAACTGGAAGTGTCCCTGCTGCTCACCACATCCCCCGTCGGTCGTGCCGCAGTCTGGAGGCGATCTCGCTGGGCCTGGAGTCGCTGTACGGCCGTGTGCGGGTGCCGCGGCGCCCGGACCGTCGCCGCCTGCTGCTGCAGTGCTCCCTGATCGTGCTGCTGTCCGCTGCTGTGCTCGTGCTGTGGCTCTGCTTTGTGCTGGTGCCCGGGGAGTACCGTCACCCCAGATACCTGGCAGTGGTGTATGTGCCCGAGGGGCTGCGAAACCCGACCGGCTACTGGTGCATCTTCGGATTCCAGGTGATAACACGAGCGACCGTCGGTCTGTTTTTATTGATTGTGGTATTCAAGTTGTAACTAAGCTGTGGCATGTTTCCCTTTGTTGCGTTTATCTTATTTCGACTATCCCTGCGGCATTTTTAAAATTTCTCGTCATTTTCTTTAGTGTCGTAACCTACATACATATATGATTCGTGGCTAGTGCTGATATAAAACTGAACGACTTGCGCCTGCCGCTGCGAGCCGTTGCTTGAATGCTCAAACATAACCCCGTCCTTTTGCAGGTTATCGTGGTGATTTTCACTTGTTGCTTGACAGCAACATTCGACGTGTGCCTTTTCATTTGGCTGAGTGCGATCAGCTTCCATCTGACCGTGCTTCGAGAGCAGCTGGACCCCTCGTCTGGCGGGACCGTCACTCGGACCAGCCTGACCTGCAAGGTGCACACTGAACCTGACCTTGACCTTGACCTTGACCTTTCCACCGAGGTTGGAGGTGACGCAAAGAACAAAGCGTCACAGTTGGCCGATGGGACGCTGTTTAACCTGACTCTTCTGCGCTCTAATCGACAAGTCTCTCCCAATCAAGATGAGAAGCGAGGCCGTGAGAAAAGAGTCACGAAGAACTGGGGTCAGCGTGTCAAGATGGCGGCGCCCGGTGTGGTGACGTCACAGTCGGTCGGAGACGGCCCAATGAGCGACGGCGAAAGGCTGGCGGCAGCGGAGGAGTACACTCAGAAAACACTTTGAGAACATTTTTGAATAAGGGCTCATATGAGTGCCAAAACAGGGCTCAAATCTGTATGATTTTAAAATCGGGATCAGTTAGGCGCCCTTTTCGGGCTCAAAGTACATTAGCCCCGAAAGCGGCATCAGTTCGTCTTCCTTTTCGGGCTCAATTCGAGCTGCGTTTTAGGGCTCCATACGACATTCCGCCATTCCGTCTTTTGCTGTTTTCAGCAAGGTTTTCAGTGCCATGTGTTGGTGTACCTACCGCCGTGATTTCAAAATGAATGGTAAGTTATTAGTTATCAGTTATCGCTATCTTTTAGAAAAAATCAAGATGTTGATGCTCATGCCATTTTAATCCCTTATCAATTAAAATTGTGGTGGCATTTGTTCAGAAAAGGTCTGATCTACAATTGTGGCGCCGTTGATACGAATACGCACGGGTTTGATTATTCGTTTTTCTTGTATTTGCGCCACATGAAAGCATCATATCTGGATTCAGGATGTCAAATAGTGTAAGAATGTGCAAAAATTTTGTCTGGTTCTTCGTGATGATGTGATTGAAGCAATGCTTTCAAGGGTAGGTAAGGATTTTGTTACTTGTTCGTAATGGTTATCTTGATGCTCAACTAAAATTAATCCTAACCTTGCCTACTAACCTATTAAGTTAAACTTAGTACCAATACCTACCAACCTACAACCTATTTGGATCTTTCATATACTTATAACATGCTGCTGCTTCTGCTAACATGCTGCGGAATGCTGGTTGACATGATGGAATGCTGGTATGACAGTGTTCCATGTTTCAGAATTTTAGGTGAATAACCACACATGATGGGGAAAATGTTTTCATCCTAAAAATATGACAAGTGGCTTTATTTCATCTTTGCTAAAAAAATATGTCAAAAGTTTGATTCAACAGCCAGCTGCCAGGTTACGCATGACTTGACAGTTGATGCATCTACTCTACATCATTTCATTTCAGATCCTGTGAAGGTTCTGACAAAATCTGAGGTAAAAATGGCATTATGCAGTTTTGCGGTATTGTCGCCTGAGCCGTAGATTGACGAGCGTTGTTACGCGCAGAACACCGTAGCCAGAGCGTTGCTTGTATTCGTCACGATGCGGTCGACTAGCGAATACTGATGCGTAGGTGCAGCATATGAAGCAGCGTGGCAACTCAAACTGGCACTAGCGCAGGTAGGCACGGTAAACAACGATGCATCTAGCGGTTTCTGCAAAGGCAAAAACATTGAATAAACGATACGGAAAAATAGAACAAATTCAAGAGCGCGATAATCTAGAAGCAATAAAGCAATAAATCATAATGTTCAATTCTTACCAACGATTTCGTCCACTCAGGCGCCATGCCTCCATTCTCGACGGAGTACACCATGAAAAGGACTGAGTATGGCGGCTGACTTAGAGCCCGCCAGTCACGGGAACCCGCAAGTACTGCAGACACGCGGACATAAACATTAACACATGAGCATGCCATACTCATCCGTAAAACAAATAACATGCGGAATAACAGAAAAATATCCCCGTATAAACTCATCCCGCGAAACACAACACAAAAAGATAACACATATATCGTACGCAACGAACAAGTACCGCCCGCGACAGAGATGGGCAAAAGTATCGATCAGCTGTTCGCGCCGTCTGAGACACGGCCAATAAAGCTACCGCGCGAAGCCAGCGTGGGGGGACGGGAACGGCTCAGGAAGGGGCAGGCTGCTCCATCTCGCGGCTGTCTGGGAAACTCCACCGCACCGCGCAGACCGTAAGGCGCAGGTGTCGCTGCAGACGCATGACTCCTCCGTCACGCGCACACAGGCGCGCGGCTCACAGGCGCACTAACACCCGCCCCTTTTTGACTTCGCCGTCAAAACAAACTTAAACTTTCCTTCTTCACTCGGCCTCGGTAGCGCCGATAATCTTCACCACCTTGGTGATGGGTCGCGCATAAGTCGTGCCGCGGACGCGGACCCACACGGTGCGAACTCGTCCGTCCGCGGCCGCCGGCGCCGCCTCTACGCGTCCGAGCGGCCAAGTTCCGCGAGGAACGGCGTCGTCCACCATGAGCACGATGTCCCCTGGCTTCATGTTCGTCGTGCTTCTTGTAGATCGTCCTGCTCTCGTCTGCAACAACGGCAGGTACTCCCTGCGCCAACGGCGCCAGAATTGCTCCGCCAAGTAGGCGGCTCGTCTCCATTGGCGGCGACCGACTAGGTCGCAGTCTGTAGTAGCGCTGCTGCTGGGAAGCGTTACACACTTGAGGTGCAGGATGTGGTTAGGTGTGAGCGGAGTCTCGTCTCTGGGGTCAGCACTGACCGGCGTCAGAGGCCGGTTGTTAATTATACATTCGACCTCACACAGGAGTGTGTGAAGCGTCTCGTCTGTCATGGATTGTTCGGTCAGGATGGCGTTCAGGATCTTGCGGATAGTGCGAATCTGCCTTTCCCAGGCTCCGCCGAAGTGCGATGCGTGCGGCGGGTTAAACCTCCAGTCGATCTTCATGTCCAGGGCAACTTTCTGGATCCGGTTGTTGTCGTTCTGCAGCTTGTCGACTTCGTTTCGGAGCTCTCGGTCTGCGCCCGTGAAGTTTGTACCGCGGTCAGAGCGCAAGGTGCGTACGTCGCCTCGGCGAGCGACAAACCTGCGCAGTGCGCACAGGAACGAGTCAGTTGACAAGCTTTCCGCCACCTCTATGTGCACCGCTCGCGTTGCGAGGCACGTGAAGATTACGCCATACTTCTTGACGTGAGACCTGCCCCTCTTGACGTAGAAGTTGCCGAAAAAGTCGACACCGGTCCTGGTGAACGGTTTCTCGCCTTCACGAACCCGATCCTCCGGAAGGTCGGCCATCTTTTGAGTCTCCGGCGGTCTCTGCCTTCGGCGGCAGCTCAGGCAGCGGCTCAACACGCGCCTGACGGCCGAGTTAGCTCCCAGCACCCAGTAAGACCTACTGATGTCAGCCATGACGTGCTGTCTTCCTTCGTGGCCGGCTCTGCAATGAAAGTCCTCGATCAGCATATCAATGACGCGCCCCTTCTTCGGAAGGATCGCTGGGCACTTGGCAGTCTGGCACAGCGCGGAGTTCCTCAGGCGACCCCGAGTTCTCAGCACGCCATCCTGGAGGCCGGGATCCAGGCGGGCGAGCGGGCTCGACAGACGTACTTCCTTGCCCGCTCTCAGGTCCTTCATCTCCTGCGGGAAGCTCGCTTCCTGCTCCGACAAGATGATGAGTTTCTCAGCGTCTGCAATCTCCTGTACGCTGAGCTCGGCCGGCGACGACATGATGCCGCCACGTTTCTTGTCCCTCAGCATCCGCAACACACGGCGGATCCATGCCACCGCCCTGGTCAGCCGTCTCCAAGTCGAGTAGTGGTTGACTAGCCTCTTCATCGGCCTGACGGCGTCGGCATTGCCCTCGACGCTGCTCAGGCATGTAGATGTCTTCACCTCCGGATCGTGCTCGGAGACTCCTTCTCCAGCTTCTGGGTCGCTCGGCCACGTCTCCGGCGGCCCCTTCAGGAACTGAGGACCGGCTCTCCAGAGGCTACTGCCCATCAGCGTTTGGGCGTCCACTCCCCGGGAGACCAGATCCGCCGGGTTCTGACCTGTGGGCACAAACCTCCACTGTTCGACGCTCGACCCGTCATGAATAGCCGCGAGCCGATTCGAAACGAATACATGAAACCGTGTCCTGGTGTTGCGGATGTACTTCAGTACTGTCGTACTGTCAGTCCAGTAGTTCTGTTCAACTCGGGTGTCCAGTGCGCGGACCAGCTCTTGTCCTGCCTCAACCGCCAGCTTGGCAGCAGCCAACTCGAGTCGGGGGATAGTGAGCGCTTTCACGGGGGCCAGTCGAGCTTTGCTGGCGAGCAGAGCGCAGTGAGCGCGTCCTTCCGGCGTCACGGTACGCAGATAGGAGACGGCGCCATAGGCTCTCTCGCTCGCGTCCGCGAAGTGGTGCAGCTCCACCGTCCCGTCCAGTCTTCCCGCCGTAACGCACCTGGGGAAGAAACAGTGAGACAACTGCGGCAGGTCTCGCAGCCATCGCTCCCAGGATTCTCTCGTAGCTTTGGGCACTTCCTCATCCCAGCCCACTTTCAGCCGGAACAGGTCTTGGAGCAAGATCCTCGCTCTCACGATGCATGGAGTCACCAGTCCCAGCGGGTCGTAGCAGGACGCCGTAGCCGACAACATCCCCCTCTTCGTCTTCGGTTTCTTCGTCAACTTGCTGACGTCTACCTGGAAGCTGAACATGTCGGAGTTAGTGTCCCACAGTACTCCCAGGGCGCGTTCCACTGGAAGAGCGTCTGTCCCCGGCGTGAGCTCTTTCACTTTCTTTGTCCTCTCTTCTCTGGGCACAGATCTCAGGACTCCGACACTGTTACTGCTGATCTTGGTAAGCTTGAAGCCGCCCTCGGCGCAGAGCGCCTTGAGGTCTCCGACCAGTTTGACCGCGGCTCCTTCGCTTCCCACAGACTTCAGGACGTCATCCACATAGAAGTTCCGTCTCACGGTGTCTCTGGCCTCCTCCATCTTCTGACCGAACTCCTCAGCTGTCCTGTGCAGCGCCAGGTTGGCGCAGCTCGGTGAAGACGTAGCACCGAAGAGATGTCTTGTATTGCGATATTCCTTGGGCGTGCAGGTGACATCTCCTCGTGGCCACCACAGGAACCGCAGGTAGTCTCGTTGATGTTCGGGGACCAACACCTGCATGAACATGGCCTCGATGTCCCCCGTGAAGGCGTACGGCTGTTCACGGAAACGGATGAGCACGTCAATCAGTGGGTTAGTCAGGTCAGGTCCCTGCAAGAGAGTGTCATTGAGAGACACGCCGTTGAACTTGCTCGCGCAGTCAAACACAACCCGAACCTTCTCTTTCTGCGGATGCCGAACTCCGAAGTGCGGGATGTACCACTTGCATGCTGGTTTATCGTTGTCTGGGGCCTCTTCCGCATACCCCTTCTCCAGCAGGTCTGCCATCACAGCCTTGTACTCTTCAGCGTACTTCGGGTCCTTCTCAAAGGCCCTCTTCAGAAGATTGAGCCTCTTGAGAGCAACTTGACGGTTGTTGTCAAGAAGCGGCTTGCTCTCCCTGAAGGGCAGCTTGATCTCGTATCTCCCTTCTCTTCGTCTGCAGCCTGTCTCCATCTGTGTGCACCATCTTACATCTTCAACCGACAGACCTCTTCTTGTGTCGGCTCGGTCCTCGAACAGCTCTTCTGGGCCCAGTGCGTCCACGATCTTGATGCGGTTGATGCTGACTGACTTGGTGAACTTCCCGACACCACTCAGCACCCAACCATACCTCGTTCTCACAGCATAGGGACCATCATCTCGGCTCGGACACACTTCCACAGGCTCCATCACACTGGCCGCGTTACCTCCTATCAGGAGGCCAATCTCTTGGTCACCTGATAGTGTCTCCAGAAATACTCCAGCATCTTGCAGGTATTTCCATTTACTCACATCTTCTTCGGATGGAATGTCTTCAGACGTCACAGGGATGTGGTCCAGGACATACAGAGGCGGCAGCTCCATGCAGTTGTCCCCATCGAGGCTTCTGATGACCAGACCAGGAACGAGACAGCTGTCCATCACCGCCTCTCCCCTGATCGTGCACACCCTCAGTGATGAGTTGTTTTGCGGCGTCACCTTCATCTTCTGCAACAGGTGCTTTGAGATGAACGAGTGTGTGCTACCGCTGTCCAGAAAGGCGTTAGTTACCACAGTCTCCTTGTCTAGCCCCACCATCACCTTCAGCACCTGGAGCTTGGCCCCTCCCGCCCCGCTGGGCGCCAGATGGCCTGTTGTAGCACTTGGTGTTGGACTTATCCTATCTTCATGGAGCACAGTTGGGTGGCTTCTGTTGCACCGCTCACAGGTCCTCCTTTCCTTACAGAACCTGGAGCGGTGGCCATGCTGAAGACAGGCGAAGCAGAGGCCCTTCTCTTTCACGAACTTGCTCCTCTCCTCGTGCGTCCTGGACTCGAACTTCTTGCAGTTTTCGATCTGGTGTTTTCCCTGGCAAAAGAGACATGATGGGTGTGCATTCTCCATGGGCTGGACACTTCCTGCTAGAGTTCTTCCAGCGATTACCCTTCCTGAGGGCTGCACCTTCAGCTTTGTGTCATCTTTCTTGGTTCTTGTTCCTGGGCACAGCACATGTCGTCCGTACGAGGGGTTCGTTGCAATCCTTGCTTCAGTCTCGATGAATTGGACAAGATCACTGAAGTTCGCTGGACGTCTCCCTTCCTGTTCGATGGCATCAGCTTTCCGGCGCCACCTCTCAGTCAGGTGATACGGGAGCTTCTCCAGCAGTCTCCGGATGGTCTTCGAGTCAACAGACCCCACACCGTGTGGCAGGTTCTCGAGCGCGTTCATGCAGCCCCTGAGGAAGATGCCAAAGTCATCCAGTCCGTCTCCATCATCCGCTCTAAGGGTGGGTAGGGCTAGCATCTCGTCCACCAGACTAGCTACGGTCTGAGCCTGACAGTCGTACCTGCGGCGGAGCAACATGACAGCTTGGGCATAGCCCTGCTCTTCAGGCAGATGAACGCAGGTCTGAACGAGGTCGTGTGGCTTTCCCTTGGTGAACTTAAGCAGGTACAGGAGCCTCTCAGCATCACAGTCCACATTTCTTGCTATGTTGGACTCGAAGGTCCTGAGGAAGGGCTTGAACTTCGAAGTGTCACCCCTGAAAGTGGTCAGGTCAAGTGATGGCAGGTGGAGACGCCTTACCATCTGCAGGTCAGTGCTGTGTTGAGCCGGAGCCCCGCCAGCTACTTGCTGCTGTGTTGGCTCGTCTTGCAGAACGGATTCTGGTGTCACTTCCTGTGGAGATGCCGCTGGAGATGTAGCATCTTGCTGAGCTGCGGCATCTTGCAGAGCTCTTGTCACCGCAGCTTCCTGTGGCTGGACTGTGTCGGCGGCAGCAGCCCCTTGCAACCACATACTTGCAGCTCTTGTCGCATGCTCCACCTTCAGCATCTCCTCCAGGACCTTCTCCTTGGCTTCACTCTCGTCTATCTCCGCCTGGATCTCCAGCTCTTCTCTCTTCTTTCTCAATGCAGCTTCTTCTTCTTCAAGCTGGTGCCTCTTCTTCAGGGCTTCCTTCTTGGCAGACAGCCCAGCCAGCCTCGCTCTCTCCAAAGCCCTGGCAGAGACGATGCTGACCGATGTTCGGACACTGGAGGCAGGCTTGGAACTTGCCGCACTTCCACCTCCAGATCTTGATGATCCCGACTTCACACTCTTCCCATCATCGGCTTTCTTCGGCTCACACTCTTCATGCAGCTTATCGGTCTCTTCCTTGGCCTGCTTCCTAGCTCCCTGACTCTGGAACTCTTCTTCCTTCAAGAGCTCTCTCAACCTCTCCAACAAGACTGGCTTTCTTCCCCGCACATCTTCTCCACGCCTAGTCAACTCCCCGACCAGCTCCTCCTTTGTCAACTTGTCAAGGTCCATGGTTATCGTTGACACACACGGTCAAGCAAGGTCAAGCGAGGTCAACGTCAAGTGAGGGGGTCATGTGGGTCAGGTTGGGCAGGTCAGAAGGATAGGGTTGCTGGCACGATAAGTTATGAATGAACACTTCAACCTTAAGCTAAACACATGTCAAACTAGCACCGAGAATACCTACACGAATGTCAGCCTCATATGGTTCAGACACACCACATCATTGCACCTGTTCCATGCATGCCTCAAAAGTCTTAAAGGGACCTTCCCACCTTCAAAAAAGTTAATGAATTGGCATGAAAGTGATGTCGCTCGGTTCAGAAAGAGCAAAAATGAATAGCTACCAAATTTCATCGAAAAATATTCACCGGTTTTCAAGATATTAGACTTTTACTTTTGTTTACTTTTTGGGATCTCCGCTGTTCCTAGCGACTTTATTTGAAAGTGCGGCATTTGTTGCGCGCAAAGCAGCATATACCACCGCGTACTACAACACGTTTTAGTCAAACATTTAACGGACGTTCGAAAGCCTGATGACGTCATCAGATTCCCGTAATGGTTAAGAGATAGGGACCACGCTGGTCCCACCCTGCAAGTAAAGGGAAGAAATTTCTTGAACACCATAAAGCTGCGGGGGTTGCGACCAGGATAAATGGTGGTTTCTGAGCCTGGCCGCAAACTTGGCTATCTCAACTCAAAGCTAATGTTAAGGTGGGAGGGTCCCTTTAACAAACAGAAAAGATCACTGGTCAGACCTCTTTCCCTGCCATCAGGAGCAGCAGCACCCACCATCAGTAGCAGTGGCGTCCACCCAGTAGGTGCCAGCCAGCAGACGCGAACCTCCGCCACCGCAGGGACATTAGGCTGCTGGAACCTCCATCCTGGATCCAGTCCCCACGGCGGCAGGCAATCGCGTCTGCAGCGGTCATGCGTCGGCCGGTAGCGACGGAATCAGCAAGCAGACATGCTGATGCCCCCGGAAGACGATGATGAAGACGATCGTTGAAACTATTGTCGCCTGAGCCGTAGATTGACGAGCGTTGTTACGCGCAGAACACCGTAGCCAGAGCGTTGCTTGTATTCGTCACGATGCGGTCGACTAGCGAATACTGATGCGTAGGTGCAGCATATGAAGCAGCGTGGCAACTCAAACTGGCACTAGCGCAGGTAGGCACGGTAAACAACGATGCATCTAGCGGTTTCTGCAAAGGCAAAAACATTGAATAAACGATACGGAAAAATAGAACAAATTCAAGAGCGCGATAATCTAGAAGCAATAAAGCAATAAATCATAATGTTCAATTCTTACCAACGATTTCGTCCACTCAGGCGCCATGCCTCCATTCTCGACGGAGTACACCATGAAAAGGACTGAGTATGGCGGCTGACTTAGAGCCCGCCAGTCACGGGAACCCGCAAGTACTGCAGACACGCGGACATAAACATTAACACATGAGCATGCCATACTCATCCGTAAAACAAATAACATGCGGAATAACAGAAAAATATCCCCGTATAAACTCATCCCGCGAAACACAACACAAAAAGATAACACATATATCGTACGCAACGAACAAGTACCGCCCGCGACAGAGATGGGCAAAAGTATCGATCAGCTGTTCGCGCCGTCTGAGACACGGCCAATAAAGCTACCGCGCGAAGCCAGCGTGGGGGGACGGGAACGGCTCAGGAAGGGGCAGGCTGCTCCATCTCGCGGCTGTCTGGGAAACTCCACCGCACCGCGCAGACCGTAAGGCGCAGGTGTCGCTGCAGACGCATGACTCCTCCGTCACGCGCACACAGGCGCGCGGCTCACAGGCGCACTAACATGCGGAAAGACTAAATCTCTCATTTTGTCTTCAGATTTTTTTTATTGGGACACCCAATTGAAATCCAATTTTAGAACACTGTGACACCATGCCTGTGTGCCAAGTAAGAGGAAGGGTCTACAAGTATACATCAAGATAACCAATTATGGACAAGTTGAGACTTGAGTCATGAGCTCTTATTTGTGGTTACAATACCTTCAACTGCATGATTTTGCACAACTTCCATACAGGCATCCAGACTGGAAAAGGTTCAAGTCCATATTTATTCTGGTGCTTGAATATGGCAGTTCAAAGATGGAAGGCATATGATGCTACAAAATGAAAAAATAATTCAACTTACAAAAAATAGGTATTCATATCTATCCTAAACTAAACTAACCTAAACTTACCTAACCTAATCCAACCCAACCCAACCACCCCAACCAGCCCAGCCCAGCCCAACCCAGCCCAGCCCAGCCCAGCCCAGCCCAGCCTAACCCAACCCAAAACCTACAGTCTAAAACCTAGAGCTAAAACCTGCAGCCCAAACTGGAAAACATCCATATGGTACGCCGGACGCCCGTGAAGCCGTCATGCGCCGAAGTTCGGCGCAAGCTATTTTGCAATTTGCGCTGAAATTTCTGCATTATTTGCGCCGAAGGTTAGTGCCCTTTTGCGTCAAAATTAAGCCACTTATACAAAAAGCACGTTTGCATCTGCTGGCCAAGGTTTTATAAACCAGACAGAACGCTCTGGGCCTTAACCACTCCTGACTCCCATGTTTGAGCGTCCAAATTAGTTGATGTTTCCATGGAAGCTGAATACCACAATACGTGTAGCGCACTGTAGCATCGTGCCGTGAAATAAGGCTCGGGACGGAAGTTCCGGGGTCACAAAAATTGGTGTGGCGGTGTTGTCGCGGCTGGCGGGCTCCAGCAAGGGGTTTAAGTTTACGACACCACTCTTGTTTCAGGAGAGGTGTCAGCGATTCGAGACTACTTGGGCATGCGGGCAGCGGGGTCGGCGTGGCTGCCTGCGGCTGCGGCCACACATCTTGGCGTCCTGGAGGCGGAGATGCTGATGGTGGCATGAGTCATCACTGGCTGCCCGATTTCCATGCTCCAAGACTCGCCGTGAGGGCCGAGGCGGGCGTCGTGCCGATGGAGAGATGAGGAGGGATGCGCTGGCATCGCGCCTACTGGCGAAGGCGCTCTCCCTCCCGTCGGAGGACCCGCCGCGTCGTGGCGGAAGCCCCCCCCCCCCAACCGTGACTGAAGTCAGTGACCGGCTGGAGAGAGCGCGGGGGAGCGGTGTGGGACCACTGGAGTGGCGCTGCCCGCCGAGGCGCGCTTATCCACGAGACTGCCCCCGTAGACGCCAACAGACGGCGTCACGGTCCACCTGGACCTGCTGCCGATCGGGGCGTCCGCAACAGCGAGGAGGAGTGCTGCGGAGGCGTGACTGGGAGCGCTCCCCCAGCGTGCGACGTGGGCCTGGGTCGACGGGTCTGCGACCGGGGGAGTAATAGGAAGGCGGCGCTGGGGTCCTCACCGAGCACCCAGACAGTACAACATTGGTACTGCGGGAGGCGGCGGGGAGGATTTGCTCCATTTACCGATCTGAGATGGTGGCGCCCAAAACGGCAAAGCAACATCTCCTGAAGCACCCGTCCTTCGAGGAAGACCCCATAATCATTTGCTCCGACTCGCAGGCGTCGCTGGCGACGCCACGAGGTGGACAAGTGGCCCAGACACCCCCCCCCCTCTCATCCCCTAGGTGCCGCCATCTGGGAGTATATGATGGCCCTAGTGGCTGTAGGGGGCCGAAGAATCCACCATAGAAGGAGGGCGGCGATAGCCCGATTAAGCTGGGCGTCCAGTGGAGCCTCGGCTCTATCATGGGCATTGGGCAAGGACTCTGCGAGCACCCCCGCCTCCTCCATCTTCGACGGCACACCAGTCAGAAAGCTGTCCCCACCCGAGTTTCCCAGCAGCATGGGCCACATGAAACCGAACAGCGCCGAGCCGCTCGACGCTGTGGACCAGGCGAGAGTAACAGTGAAAAGGTGAAACGCTCGAAACGGCGCGCGCCGCCGGCCGAGGGCGCCGAGCCGGCCCAGGCCGGCTGCGGGTCAAACAGAAGCCGTCTCCGCGGCGGCCGCCCAGTGACAGCGACTCTGACTGACGTCGAGGCACCGCTGCCGCCTCCGCCGACCAACCCGCCGCCCAGCAAGGGCAGTTTGAAGGCGGCTGCGCCGGTGAAGGTGGCGCGGCCTGGCAGGGGCCGCGGCCGGCCCACTCCCAGCTACCCGTCCCGCGAGGTGCTCAGTACCACCGACTCGTCCGATTCTGAGGCAGCGCCGTCGGCGGGCCGCCGCCAGCAGTGACGACGACCGGCTGGCGGCGTTCGCGCGGGACTTTTCCGACTCCTGGTACTCGGACTTGCCGCCCAAACTGGACGCCGGCGGCGTGAGCACCAGCAACGCCAATAAAAAGTCCACCTTCATCCGGCTCTTCTCGCACCGTGTCAAAAGGACTACGCCGCGCGGCCGGCCGGCCAACTCGAATGAGCGCAGCGAAGGGCACACGTCCCCGACGGCGGCACTGGCGCCTCCCGCCGCGCCGCTGCCGGCGTTGCTGGCAACGCCGATCCAGGCCCATCGATTTCTACTGTTTTGTTGCCTACGTGCCGCTGCCGCCGCTCAGCCAGCACAATGGCGTGCCGGTGTTGCGCTGTCGGATCGAAAAGCGGCTCGTGCAGCGGACGGACGGGTGCGGCCCGCGCGATGAGCCGCCGCCGCACACCGAGCTGCGCCGCGCGGACGTGAAGGTGGAGCTGGCAGCGGCCTGCTCAGTCCCCTCAACGGCGTCGACCGGCTCTCCGGCGATTTGCGGTCAGAAACGCCGCCGCTTCTGGGACCAAGGTGTCAGAGCGCGGCGCTGCCCGTGAGACGTTAAGTTAGCACAGGCAATGTCGTCTGCACTCCTTGCAGTTCATGTTGAATACACAACCATGTTGCGAAGTAATAGGCGCCGGGTTTTTCAGTTCATATAACTTTTTCCCTGGCTATTACACCCCACAACCGAACACTGACACCTTGCAGAAGTATGACTGTGTGTATGAATGTTAATAAATACATGAACCAATGTTGTGTTTTCGGTTCCAGTACCTTCTTTGGGCACCTCGGCAACAAGTAAGTAATCCGTTAGCTTTGCCACACCTAAGATAGGCTCCCACGTTGTTATTTGCTCCCGGGTTAACATAAACCGGTTTAACGTAACTTTTGCATCCCGGCCAAAATTGCCGGTTAACTGTCCCACCGCTCGAGACTGGCGCTAGGCTGGCCGAGCAAAAAAAAAAAAAAGTTTGTCCGCGGCTTCGTCTTATTCGCAGCTGCTGGACACGGGGGAGGGGGGAGGAGGGGCTGCATCGGACGAAAAGCGGGCTCTGGTATTAACTGGATTTTTTTGCCAGCTGGCGCCGTATGGTGGCGCTAGCAGAGCTTCTTACATATCAATGCTAGATATAAAAGAATGAATATTTACCAATCAATTTTTCATTTAAAGCCATTTGAAATATTTATGTCCATCCTACTACCGCGCTTAGGTATATCTAAAATTAAATACCTTTCGTGCGTCGCCAGCTGGCCAGCCAGCTGACGCAATCCAGCTTTTACCAAAGCCCCGAAAAGCGATGACGTGAGCCCTAATATTGGCTTCACCACACAATTTGAGCCCTCAAACTGGAATCAGGTGAGCTCGAAATTGGGGATCAGGCTGAAAACTGGTATCATAGTGAGACTAGTTTTAGAGCTTGACACCGATAATGGGTACTGACTGAGCTCTGTTTCTGCGATCAATGATACCGATTTAAGGGATCGTATGAGCCCATGTGGCGCTAGCTCAGAAAGTATTCTCGAAATGTGCTGTCTGTTTTGAATATGGTACATTAGCCCGAAAACTGGTCTCTGAGCCCGAAAATCGGGACACTGTTTTCTCAGTGTACTACAGCGACATTCGCCGGTCAGTGCCGCCACCGCCGTGTGTTGACACTGCACTGTGGGCTACCATTGCCTTCTAATGTATGCCAAATTTTGTGCAATGAAATTGCAGCTTAATGTTTAGAATAACCCGTAAACATGGAATGTAGACGTTATACATTAGTCTGGTTATTCACAAGTCCTGCCCCACCCGTTTATTGTCTCGCAGGCTGTTAGCCCGGCTGAACGGCCTGTGTGGACTGCCGCTGTTCGGCTGCTACGCCGCGTCGCTGATCAACATCGTCACCAGTGCCTACGCCAGCGTCGTGGTAGGTGACGTCATCAACCGTACCGTGTCACCATCCTCCAGAGTTAGCGGTTTTCAGTGACACCGTTCGTGATTTGTACGTTTGTGTGACCGTTCGTAGTGGTGTGCGAAGAAACATTCTCAATTTTGATTTAATGACCGGCTAACCGAATCACTCTTTTTACAGCTTTCGAATGTTTCGGCGTTCGATGACCTCGGAGCCCACACGAAGGTGGCGTCTTACACGGTTTATATCATGCTGTTTCTCTGGCGTGTGATCGCCTATTCGGTCTACGGCTCACACATTACGGAAAAGGTCAGACGTGCCACTTGACCTAATCTTACCTGACAGACATACCGGTATGTATGTACTGCAGGTATTTATACTTAGTGCTTATATGTCCCCTGAGCGTGCATGCTTGACGAATGCGATGCGCATAAGATAAAATATGTGTACCTAGCATTTCTTGATCCTTTATGTACCTAGACAAATTTACAAGGTCTTGGGTCAAGCCACAAACAATGGCAAACACTTACCATTGCCAAAAACTACCCCACCGGTTACCATTTAACAATATTGTTTGAATGGCGACACATGCAGGGGTCTGAGAAAAACGTTTAAACGCCGTTTAAGGTCAAAACTTTTCTTATTCCAACAATGCATAATTGTTTTCAGAATGCAGCGCTGGCGGAAACGCTCACGACGATGGATTGGAGCGTCGTGTCTAAAGCAGACAGGCGTCGGAAGAAGGCTTTCTTACAGATCGTCAAGCTTCCATTCAATGTCACGGCAATGGGGTTTTTCATAATTGAGAAAAGCAACATTCTTGCGGTAAGAATTCCGAGAAAGGCGCTTTCCGAAATGTTATTCGAAGAACACGCCGTGATTCAAAATAATTGATTCTATGATACACATAACAGCTTATTTTGCACTAGCACGCTTTATAATACATCACCTATATAATACATCATGGTATATTATATACCATGATGTATATAATACATCATGGTACATGCTCTAGTTGATTCGTTGCAGTTATAGCTGTCTCACAGTAGTCACTACCTATTATTGTGAATCCCCTAAATGAATCGATGTCTGGCTACTGCATATTAATATTATAACATATTCTCATGTGTTTCAGGTTTTCGGATTTATTATGACGTACTTCATTATCCTACTGCAGATGGGAGAGCACCCTCAATCAGATACTGTGGGCACATCTTCCAATGTGACCGTTTAATTCTCTTCGCAGCCCACATGGTATCATCTACGAGACATAATCGGTGACCGCTTTGACAACACAACCCATAATCATGTTTGTCCTACACCCAAATAAATACGGTCGAATGTGCATGTTGTTTCATTATGGGGAGTTCTGACGTAGCTTTCAGTTTCCCTAGTATACAAACTAAGGAATACAAGAAGCGCGCTCGCGATCATACTAGCTATTCAGCGTAGGACGTAGGTATAAGGTGAATGGAACCTCAGGCCCTCCTGTAATGAAATCCCGTGTAGTAACGGTAACTGTTGCAAATATTAGGTACCTACCTAAGTAGTCCGGAATTATCGATCACGAAGACAGATCCGGCCATCCATGTACTGATGTCTGATACCATTTGCCTGTAGTTCCTCGTCTTTACCAAAGGAAGAAATGCTTGCATCGCATGCCAGAGCGTCGCAATGTCGGACTCATTACCCGGAAGGCGGGAACTGGGAAGGCAGTGAAAGCCCGATTACCGAGTCCGGCTGAAGCCGGCTGTAATTCAGCTTGGAGACAGTTTGGCTTATTTTGCATGTGATTCTTTAGCAAGTTGCAGTTCAAAGACGTCGTTATGTGACAATAATGATAATGTTGTGGCACACAGGACATAGTTTTGGTCGAAAACTGAAATATGACTGCTGTTCACAGCATGCGATTTGTATACTTTCTAATTAGTGGTCGCTTTCTACTTGATACATTTTTAAAGTTCTTGATTTTGCAACCATTTTGAATCACAATCGTGTTGTCATTCTGGCGCGATATTTCGCACGAATCGCAACGCCTCTGTGTGCGACCGTCACCGTGTATTATAATGATTGAAAACGATATTTAATTTTGGTGTATTGGTGATGCCTATTTGGTATTTGAGCCCAAGGTTGCATATTGAGATTATTAGCAAATAATGATTTCTCTTTTACTTTCTAAGCGGCTTTGAATTGATACTGAATTGGAGTTCAACTTTGAGTTGGTGAGTGTGAATCAGAATGTGGTTGTTATGACATCTTGGGACTTGGTGGCCTTTGTATTCATATTTCATCATGTCTCAGTCTCTGATACATTACATTTTATGATTGTCTATTGCATTTTTATTTTCTGTGACCAATTCATGATGCTGTTTTTGTGTTTACTAAGGTATCGTGATTAAACCATGTCACTGTTTGGCGTTTGCTGTTTGGTGTGCTTAATCAGCATGTTGCTGGTTTTCCTATGTATCAATATGGAATTTCATTTTTAGAATTTTGTGGTTTTTCATTGATGAACTACACAGATCACACAAATTCAATCAATGAGAAACTTGCTAGCGAATAGCGAGTCTCGAGCTGCTGCCTGCCAGCCTGCTGATGAAAAAGGCAACCAAACAGTGGTCATTCTAAAATGTGTGATGTAAGGGCATTGGTTATAATTTTTGTGATTGTAGGAGACAGGAAGATGACCTAGGTGCTTTGTACTTTCAAGGTTTATATTGTTTACCTATATTGTCTACCTATCATCATTTTATATGTATTAATGTATGTATGTATGTATTGACATCAAAAGCCTTCCACATATGGCATGGCGATTACAGCTTATAACATACCTACTGTTCCACTAAGTTAGGACCTTCGTAATATTTGGCTATTAACTTATTAAGTGAAAATTACTTTTCGATCTAACTTGTGTGGCGTGGTTGCAGAGAACAAGTGCACTGCATTACCCTGCATAATTCTGATTGGTAATCTGCTCAACCTTCACCAGAAACAACCTTTAAATTTGCACCACAGACTTTAGGGTCTCACACTTTCACTGAGTTTGAAATTGCTGATGCAGCTCATCCATTTACTGAGTGAACAGCTGCTCAATGCTCATATCTGCCTTCTGTCTGGTGGTTCCCCCAGATTCTAATATCAAACTATCTTAGGAAGTGCAGCACCACTGCCATAGCTCAGCATTGCAATGCAGTTAGGCCTACACTGCTTCATCCAAAATCTATAATTTTTACCCATGTGTATTCGTGCAAGCTGCAACACACCGAGCTATTTTGTGGATCACTAATAAACATCCAGCCCAACCTCATTCATAATAGATAGGTATGTGATGGTGGCATACTTTTCAGAATGACCGGAGATAGGTTTGTAATCTGCATCTATTATACACTTGCCTCTACCTCTGATGACATTTTTTTCACAAATTGATGTGGAAATCCAACCCAAAGCTCCTAAGCTCCATCCTTAGTTCTGTTCCTAGTTTCACTCTCATCTCCAGCGGAAACAATCTCAGAATTGTATGACCATCACTTTTCATTCTACAGGTCTGATGCATCTACCCTCCACCGCCCCCTCACCGCAGGCTCACGGACCAGTCCTGAGAGTCGGCAGCGATGGGCTCGGACGTGGCGTCTGAGCCGCGCCGCCGGAGCGCGCTCTTCACGTCGCCGGCGATGCGGCGCAGCCTGTCGGCGGCGGCGGCCGGCTCGGCGGGCAAACGGTCGCCGCAGGGCCGGCGCAGCAGCCGCGGCGCCGCGCCGGAGGTGGAGCCCTTCGACATTCCGCAGGTACGACGGCGCGAGGAGGGAGGAGAAACTGAGCCAGGAATTAGCTCTTTTTGATGATATTTTTAGCTCAGTTGAGCAAAGCTGATTATTTACCTGAAGCTTGTATCCTACCCAGTAAAGTTTATGCTAGGAAATTACTTCTAAACTGAGTCGTGCTTTTTGCCATCTTTGACCTCTCCCGTTGTCTGTCCCGTCAATCGTCTCTGACCATTACCCGGCCTCCCCTGTGCAGCACGATGAGGAGGCGGAGCGGCGCCAGGAGCAGCAGCAGCAGGCGGCCGCCGACCGGCGCCGCTCGCTGCCCGGCATCGCCGGCCTCAGCCACGGCCAGCTGGCGGCCCACTACGCCAGCTGCGTCAAACTCAGCGCCGAAAACAAAATCAACACCAAGAACGCCTTCAGCCTGCAGCTCATCGACTGCATGGCACAGATGATGCGACAGAAGAAGTCGGACCTGGATAACTTTCAGGTAAGGAGGGAGACTGTGGATAGTGGGCAGGGCGGGGCCGTGACTTAACCCTCGCCAGACCTATTGGTTTTTTACATACGCGCCGGCCGAGGGGTGGGGGGGGGGGGGCGGGTACGACCTTCCTCGCCGTTTCGCCCCTGGTAGAGCTAGCGCGTTGCGGAAAAAACGAGCGTGTGCGCCGTTACGAGACGCAGAGATTGGTATCCGATTTTAAGGTCCTAGGTCAACCGGTGACCTCTGAGGTCAGGTCAGGTGCCCCAAGGTACGGTTCAGTTTATGGTGAATAACTTCGCAAAAAAATGGCCGCAGAGCCGCGATTCTGGCAGCATCGTGTTTGCCTCGCTCAGGCGCGTCGAATGATATACTTTTTGTTCGGGTCAGGTCAACTTAGGGTGTTAACCTCAGGTCACAGTCAAGTCAGCACCCCCAGGTCACGAAGTTGGTCGGAAGAGGTGATGTCGCATATCATTCGATTCGGCAGGTCTTCCTGAGTCCATTGGTGGCTTTCCCGACTCGCTAGCTCAATTTGATCGGGAGTTATTGACGAGAAACTAATATGACCTTGGACCTTGATGACGTCATAAATGACGTCACGCAAGGTCAGCGTTGCAAACGTGACGCATCTAACCTTGCAAGGAGTGCATGAAATCACGATTCTGTGTGCTTGAGATAGTTGGAGATCGTTCCCGGCGCCAGAATAGCAGTTTTTATTTTTCCCCATTGACTTATAATGGCGAGGTCACGAAAATGACCTGACCTCATATGACCTTAAGGAAAAATCCGAGATATACAAGGTGTGAGACTCGTAATGGATACTAGATCCTGCAAGTTTCATTTCCCTGTGAAAATTCCTCTGGCAGTGAGGGCGCTCCGAATTTGCGACATCTGAAGACCGTGCAGAGGTTCACTTATGACGTCATAGCCTCATAGGTCAGTGACCTGACTTGACCCGAAAATGCGGTTGGTGTCAAAAGATCCGGCTGGAATCAAAGGTCAGGTATGCCAAGTTTCAGCTCTCTATCGCCAGCGTGTTCGGAGCTATCGCGAAAAAACCCTATGGGGGGGGGGGGCGGCACCCGTCCCCCTCCCTCGGCCGGCGAGGGTTAAGTGACTGGTGTCCTGGCATGGAAGAACGGGGATATGTCAAAACGTAACGGTATATTTGGACTTATCAACAAAACGCCAGCTTATAGTACGATCTCCGTACCTTCACCGTCATTTTCAACCTTTAAAACGTGGGTGGCAGTTTTGTTTGAATATTCCCTGAACGTTTCAGTATCGTTTTATTCTGACAACCCAGTGTTCACTGATTCGCATCCTTACACTTTAATGAGGAAAGCGTACGATCGCTAGTCACTCAGTTCCCATATCCTTCCCCATACTCCCCTTCGACCCGCCTCTGACCCGCGTCATCGCCGTGCCAGGTGGCCAGCTACACCCTGGATGCCTCGGCCAAGATCTACGGCTACCGCGTGGAGGCGCTCCACGGGGAGACGCTGCGCATGGCCGGCGGGCTGGGCCGAGCCGACGGAAAACCTAAGGAGGACGGCGACACGCCGGCCGGGGACGACGGGGCCGCGCCGGGCGCCGAGAAACGACGCAGAAAGGTGAGGGGTGCGGCATGTTTGGGCTGCTATTACGGTGTGAGACATTCTATTGGGGATGACTTATGTGGTGAGCTTGTAATGCCTCGATTCGAATAAGTACTGTTTTCACTCGATAGATTTCGCTAATGTTAAAGTCACCGAAATGTGCCATGTGTGCCCGGTGTCTAGCAGACCGCCCGTTCCCGGCGTCTGTGCATTCAGTCCCAGTCCTTCACCCTGCTCCCTCTGACATCCCTCCCCTCCCCTCCATCAGACGCGTCGTATGGCCACGGTGCGCAGTAACCTGGCGGCGATCACGGGCCGGTCGGGCGGCGCGGCGGCCGTCTCCGGCGCCGGCCGGACACCCTGGGCCGCCGCCGAGGACGGCCGACCCGGCTGCGCCGCCTTCCTCAGCCTGCTCTGGACCCGGGACGACGGCCAGGAGCTGATGGTGGACGGCGAGGGTCGTCCGGCCGCCGCCACCGCCGTGCCAGAGCCGCCCGAGCAGCAGCCGCCCGCCGTCACCGTGCCCGGTGGGTGCCGGCCGGGGCGGGCAGACGGGCTTTATGACAATGTCGTGTAGCTAAATGAAGCTATTGCTGTTTACTTGTGGATAACTATGCGAGAGATTCGTCGCTATAGTTCATCAGTTTTGAGTAGGCTTCCATGGCTTATTCGCACACGGAATCGCTGCTTTTTGCAAAACGATGATCTCTTGCGGGTTCCTGTAAATAATCTGAGGTCTTATCCTATCATAATTGAATATGTAAGAGCTATCTATTATGTTCCTAATCTCTATCCGGTTCCACTAACAGTTAATTGCTTATATTTATCACTGTCCACCCACAGCCTGTCGCCATGGCGTCTCCGACCTCCCTTTAGCGTTGTATATGACCTCTGACGGTTTGGCCGTGCCGGACAGCGGTGGAGGAGCGGGTGCTGTGCCCGCCCCTGGAGAGGTTCTCCTTCACCTCCTGGAGCGTGGATCAGGAACAGGATAACGAGCGGATGGAGATGCCGCCGCCGCCGGCGCCGCCGCCAGCCGACCCTCGACACAGGTGCGGGACAGAGGGACGATGGACGCTGTGGGTAGGGAAGGGGGTACATGGATGACTCGTTATAAGAACAAGGAGGGGTGAAGTTACGACTAAGTCGTCGCTGACGTGGAATTCCTGCTATAACTCTCCACGTAGATGTTTGTATGCTTCGTTTTTTTTTTTTTAGTCGCAATGTTGTGTGAAATGTTTGTCATAACTGCTCATAGCTTCCCTTCCTTCTCTTCCGCTTCCTGTATTTTTGTTCTGGTAATTTCTCCTGCTCTGTCGTTAGCGCCAGAAGTAAGGCCAGTCTCCACTCAGTAGCGGTAGGCCGCAGCTGCCGCCCACATGTCGCTATGGCAATATTCCCGCCGTTGGTACCGGCACTACACCTGAGCTGTCTCTCGGACCGTCCGCGCAGTGCTGTCATTCACCGCTGGCAGTCTCGAGCTTCGCTAATAGCTGCTGGCGGAATGGCCAGGGACGAGATACGACCAGTTTGGGTTGATGCTTTCTGTCTCACTGTGAAACTTTGTTTTCGCGGTATACTTGACATTCGTTTTCGGCATGTTCATGCACTGTTCGTCAGCCCACAGCTGAAGCTGTACTCTTCACCATTTGACCGTGTTATTTCGCTTGGGTTTCAGGTTCGATATGAACGCCCCGCCGCACAGCCCCATAGCCGAGGAGGATCCCATGTTTGGAGGTGAGTAACCGACGGCGCTGACTCCATGGGGATAGGTCCTTGTCAGAGAAAGCCGAACTATGCTGGTTTTGTGTTTTGGGACGAGACATAGCTAATTGACACTCAGGACATATTAATCGACATTATGATGTTGCATGTGCCTACGGCATTTAAAGCTGTATTTTATGACTGATTCAGCTATGTAACAAATTGATTGGTATATTTTGCGGCGCCATGGCGGTGCCGTCATCAACAAGTAATCGGTCGTTGGGTCACTAGGCACGGTTGAGCGAGTACCTAAGAAAAGAGCCATTTTCTGATACAGGGCACAATAACAGAACTGGGTTCATTTCAGTTTTTTCCCCACTCTGAGTTGGCCATTCCAAGTCCGTCCGTGGTCGCCCACGATCCTGTCTTCACAGCTCTGTGTCAACACTTGTGTCAACACTTGTGTCAACAGTTCCGTGCCGTGCACAATACACCTCATTCCTGACCGCCCACTGCCGCGACCCGGCTGACCCATAACGGGCGGCGTCGGCTGTCGATACTGAGTAACGCCGTCACGGCCGGCGGCGTGACGCATTTGTCGGCCGGTGGCCGGCGCGACCCGTATGCGGCCCCGTTACGGTCTGACGACGATGCTGGCGGCCGGCGCTCGATGGAGGGGCAGACCGAGGGACGGACGAACGGCCCGATATACAGAACGACGGACGGGACGGGACGAGACTGGACGGGACGGAGGAGACGGACGGGCGGATATACTGATGGACAAACGGACGGACGGGCGGATAGACGAGCTTACAGATGGACGGACGGGCCGTTTAAATGTTTTTTTACTGACGGACGTTCCAGTGCAATCGGCGTGATCAGGCGACCCTGCTAACAGCTAAGAACCAAGGAGGTTGGCTGGCGGCAAGCGTCGGCTCACGATGCTTGTGGCCGAGCATCACAATGTCTCATACGGAGACCGAATAGGCAATATCGTAAGAAGGTGCCGTACTATACACCACCGGGCGTTAACAATCATCGTTTGGTCGCGCCCCTGCCAGTCTGTAGTGGGTGCGTGTGACCCATATTACCTGCGGGTGGGGAGGGGTCACAATAATCGTCAGTGTGGGTCACTGTAAGACAGATTGGGGATGGTCATGCCCAGTCACGAACGCACCAGACGACATTGATTGTTCCCTGTGACAAACTGTCTGATCAGGCCCGGGCGGCCGTGCCGACCTGCCGCCGTCCGTGACGTGTTGTTTTTAGTAGCGTCGGGCTGGTCATTGCCGCCGGAACGGTGCCAGACACGAACCGCAATCAGCACTGCAGAAGTGCAGAGTCGGTGACCACTTTGCGTGGGAAACTCTGGTTTGGCAGCGCGATACAGAGAAAAGTGCATGATAATGATGTGCAGCGTATCGTATCAGTTTTATTTAAGTACTACAGCTGGCTGCTGTCACATAAGGCTTTCGTACCTTGCGAGGTCACTGACATTGTGCTCGACTCACTAATGTTTCTCTTGAAAATGAGCTGTTTGCGTGCGTATTCCTTTGCCTGGCATGCCTGAAAACAGCAAACACGATTTGGACCACTTCTTGCCACCGCTTTTCTCGACTCAGACAAATATTACGCTTCGCCTCCGCTCCTTTCAATGCGTTTTCTCTCACTTCGCTGTCCAGTGTCCAGTATCTACTACAGCACCCTGACTACGGCCATCCCCGGCCGCTAATTTTGTCCTGACTCTATTCCATTCACTGGTCTCTCCCTTTCCTCCGTCTGGGATGGCTGGTGGATCATGTAACCCTCCCCGCTCCCCGTCAGGGATGGATGACGACTGTGATGACGGCGCCGACGGCGGCGGCGGCGGCGACACGCTGGTGACGGTCGGCGGCGCCGGCTGCCGGCCCGCCGAGCGGCCCACCCTCGTCAGCATGGTGTCCGCGGTGCCGCAGGAGTACAGCTACTTTGACCAGCCGCGCCTGCTGGCCTGGGCCGGACCGCGACACTGGAAGCCGCGTCTGCCCGCCGGCGCCGGTGAGAGTTGAATGAGGGCTATGCTGGGAGAGGGCACGGATGGGTGGCTGGGATGCAATGTTCTTTGTGTACTATTTTAGATGTTAACATTCCTATGGCGCGTCATTTGATACGAGTTAACGAACTTCATCGGTTAGATTTTAAATTTTGGTCGGTTGAATTTTTAGGGACATACGCACATGCGCTTGCGCACTCATTAACATTAGCCCACTTCTATTGCCGGGAATGCTCTCATATCTAGTCTTCCTTAGTCCGGTCGCCTCTATTCAGTAACTCCCCTTGTCTGACCGTCCCTGTCCTGTGCCCCTGCAGCGCGGCCGGCCGTGCCCGCCGAGCCGGGCCGCCGCCGTCGGCGCAAAGAGATCGAGCCGTTCGACTATGACGTGGAGGTGGACTGGAAGTCGGCCTTTGCCGTGCCCAAGAAGGCCACCCAGCTCAAACAGGCCACCATGAAAAAATGGAGTGACGAGAAGACCACGCTGCCCGAGGACCTGCACTACGACGTGGCCAGCCTCTTCAAGTGAGTTAGAGTGAGGGAGAGGGGGGCGGTATGCCTGTTTGAGTGTGTTGGAGTGAAGGAGAGGGGCTTAGATTTTGAGGCCAGCCTGTTTAAAGAGCAAGTTAGGGTGAAAGCGAACTAGAGGTCATCATTGATTGGAGGCAACGTCATTGAGGAAATGTTCACTGCATTCGATTTCTGTTGCCGCTTCACGTTTATTCAACATGAAACATTCACTTAGTTCCAGTGGGATAACGAATTTCAAACCGATAAACATGCATACGTTGATTTTTTTTCACGTAACTACAGTCAGTTTTCCGTATTTGGAGAAGACTGCAAATGCTCGCTGAAGTGGGAGTGGCGTAGTAGTTGTGTTTACCGATCATTTTTACGCAGTGATGGATTTATCAGAACTCTTCGCCGTTGAGAAGCTGCGAAACATTATTTGCGTTTAATCTGTTCCATTTCGTTAGAGAGAAACTACTACAGCCTAGAGCGCCAAACAACGTGTGCGGGCCGACTCGGACTGTCCCGGGAGTTGTGATTGTAATATTACAGCATCTCGTCCTCCGGACTGAACTAATCCCTCGGCTTGCGTCTCCCCGTGCCGCCGATTCGCTCTCGGCTCCCAGGGTCATAAATCTTCGTGCGGTGGACGCTAGAGATGCGGGAAGCTGCGGCGTCAGCCGACTGTTTGGGGCAGGGGTAGCTGTGTGCAAGACCCACCCGGTCGTTTGTCACTTTACATCGCTTTGACGTCGAGGGAGAAACTCGTTACACCGATAACTGTGTGGACTGGCCGACTCCATTGGCTATTTAGCTGCTGCATATCTCATCGTGGTGTAAAAGGGAGGACATTGCTGGTAGTGGCAGCTGGTGGAGTTATATATCGTGGAGCGGATGCGGCTACATTGCTCAGCTTATAGGCGAAAATATCAATGTCTATCAATTGCTCTCGATACTCTGGCGGATAAGTAAGGTCGTGAGTTTCGTTCCCGCCCCGCGTTATTTCAGACACTCCTTGCGCTGTTCCAAACAGACGTCATAGGCGCACTAGGGGGCCAATGTCGTTCCTAAAGCCGGACTTGTGCGCGTTTCTCTTTATGGAGCTGTTGCTCCGTCTCAGAACCGTCTGCGTGCGCTCCTTCTCAGGTGGGGCTGGCTGGTCGGAGCGACTGTTTCAGCTGCCGGCGGCCGGTCGGCGCTGACTCGCACATAGTTCCGCGGCGGGTCGGCGCCGGTTGCCGGCTATCTCTGTACGTAATTAGATTGTGACTTTTGCCGCGCGCCGGGCGGCGGTGGCGAGGTATGGAGTCCCGCCGTGTCGCCGCCCGTTCATTGAGCCGTTCCATTCCGCCGCGAGTGTCGCTCCCCGCTGCGAGTGACGCACGGACTGCCGGTCTCGAACGCCCGCGCGGGAGCTGCGGGTCGCGGTGCGATGGGGTGCCGCAGAAGTTTGCTCATCAGATAGTCTGAAAACACCTGGGCGAAACGCATCGTGACGGATCTGCGACGGATTCAGGTGAAGGGGTTACATAGGTGAGGAACGTAATTCTGTATTGATAATTACGCTCATGCGGCAGCGTGTTCGACACGTAAAGAGAGTAAAGCGGTATTCTTGTGAAGAGAATCGATGTCTGATGCTGTTCACATTGTTCCTAAATGGGGAACTTCTAAATATTTGGTTGTGAAGCCCACAATTTAGAAGACAACAAATGGCATGGCCCTATGTCTCGCAGTGTGTTACCATTCTGACAGCAGGGAGGCTAATCCATAGCCCGTGCCAGTGTCGACATGTAAACATGAATGTCTTATCTTTAGAGATCGTACCATCGACCGCCTCGGATTACCGCATTTGCTCATAGGACACGGAAATGGGCTCATTACTGCAGCTCGCTGGGGTCTGACATTGAAGGAGTAGCTGCTCAAAGCTTACTTATTCGTGACGGTATTGTGGGGGATCCACTCGGCCACGGTAACGGAACGAATATTTTTACTCAGACCGATCGGCAATACACCGTCACCGGGCTTGATATCGTCAGACTTTGAGTAGATTCCTGTGAATTTATAAGTGGTGTTTGGGATGGGGATAAGGATAAGGATGACTGGGAGAAGGATGAGGATGTAGAGTGGATAAAGGATGGGTTGTGGAAGGATTCAGGCCCGCCTACTGGCTGTTGTCGTAACTTCTGCTAATATTCCTCGTGTGTCTAGGGGTATTCTAATCTGTGTCATCTGCACAATCCTATCATCGTTGTCTAGGGGTATCGTCTTACCCTCAACAATCGTTTAACCGTCTATAGTTGTATTTACTGATCGACCCAAACCTATGCGACCCACAAACCTTTTCGTGTCCGAATCTTCATATTGCCAGCGTTCTCACCGACATTTCCAGCCTCGAGAAAGCACGGAGTAAGATATACATATTAAATATGTATTGAAAATGAAAAGGCCGAAATAATTAAAAGCGAATAAATCAAACAAAAGTGCCAGAAAACGAGCCATGTCACGGTAACCGTGCACTGCTAAAGTAAATATTACCAAAGTTCGAAACATTCAATGGAAAGCCGAAACAATGACCAAGCCGAAATCATGACACCGAAATAATATTGCCAAAGGGGTGGAACTGACTCATAGCAGCCAAACGTGCCGAAATGGACTGAGTCGAGTCCCGAAACACGGTGTCTCAAAAAGACATATAGACCAATCAATCGAACCTAAAACTGCCCACAGTACCGCGGCCATCCTGAAGTGTTGTTACCTACGCCAGTGTGACTATATGTGCGTGTCTGTGCCTGAGACATATCTCCGACCGCAGCAGAGACTCAACCGAAGTCAGGCTCTAACCCTTTCACTCCGCCGGTCGGAACCAGTGGCGTGGATAGGGCTTGGCAAGAGTCCGGTTAGAGACGTCCGACTGGGCAGGAGATAAGGCCCAAGAACTTACATGTTTGTAGACCAGACCAGACGCACAAGGCGACCACCACGGGCGGCGTCGGGACCACCACTGCCCGCGCGCGAACCAGAGAGCAAGAGCCCGAGCGAGAGAGAGCCCCCGAAGGTCTCAAACGCGCCTATTTATACCTTCGCACATTCACCGCACAGGGCCACGCCCGTCTCTAGCCCGTCTCGGGGCTGGCGCGGCCGGTGATCGGCACATGGTATTTCTATATGGCGTTCACATATCGTACCAATTGTCATATCACAATATTCTAATCTACCACCACCATAGTGAGTGCAATGTAGCATCATTATACGTTCCCTATCGAGTATCGAACAATGCACAACAATCTATACCGGTGTTCATACTACCCACAACGTTTAAACTACACATGCCGCCACCTGCAATTGCATACCTAATTACCGTCACCGCTATTACCGCAAGCATGTCAAAATAACATGTCGCTGCGTAACATTGACACCATCACTCCAATCAGTGCGCCGTACTTTGTGTGTCGCGTATCTGAACAGCCACGCCGTAATTATCGCTCGGACATAACCATGTACCTTCTAAATGTGTATTCCTCATCACCCTTCCTGATGTTGATAACACGAAACTCACTCGATGTCTTGTTGCTGCAAAAGTACCGATGCATTGCGCCAGCTGGCCCTATTTCCGACTGTCTATCCACTGCGCGTCTGCCTATCTGGAATATTTTTGTTACACTGTTCCAATAACAGGATATCGCCATTTCACGGTTCGCATAATTAATCGTTAGACGGGGTACCTTCATCTCACATTCCCTCGATGACCGCGAAAGCAGCACCTCGGTCGTTCGGTTTGTCTCTCAGTTCATACTTGTGCAGAAGTAGGTGTGCAGAAGATACGAGTTGAGTTGATAAGAAATCGGTCGCACCGAAGAGCCGGCATTGCTGCTTTGCATGTAGATCATGCACTGTCCATGGTCTGTCCGCTCCATTCCAGCCGAAGTACTGACAGCGCGCGCTCAGGGTCAGAGCTGAGCAGTGTACGACCCTCCCGCAACCGCGGGCTGCCGCTCGTTATCTGGCACCGATGTTGCATCTGATTCTGATCGGCCATCACCTGTTGATAGCAAGATATGTGCACCGGAGCCAACAGCTGTGAACACAAGCATAGTCACCTTTTCCCCTCCCTGAGACCTGTTGATGAAATGGGGTAGGATAGATACGGAAGTCGATCATACTTTTTCAACTGCCCTTTCTTTCAAGCTGTATATCCAAAAGCTACCCTGTGGTGTGCAGATAGTACAGCGATAAAACCACACCAGGTGTATCTTTACTTCCTAAGGTTATGTAAATGCGTGGGCACGCCATCACCTTGACGCGCTGAAACGCACAATGACCTCTCAGCGTCCGCGCTGGTCCGCGCCGCTCGCTTCTTGAGGCCATGGGTCATGGAACTCTGGAAATGCGTAATTATGGAGATGCCCCGGGGGAGAGGCACTGCTCTTCTGCTAGGAACACTGTCAGACCGGGGAGGTGCCGAGCGAGAGAGAGGGAGAGAGAGAGAGAGGGTGAGATAGAGAGACGGAGAGAGAGAGAGAGAGAGAGAGAGAGAGAGAGAGAGAGAGAGAGAGAGAGAGAGAGAGAGAGAGAGAGAGAGAGAGAGAGAGAGAGAGAGAGAGAGAGAGAGAGAGAGAGAGAGAGAGAGAGAGAGAGAGAGAGAGAGAGAGAGAGAGAGAGAGAGAGAGAGAGAGAGAAAGAGAGAAGAAGAGAGAAGGAGAGAACAAGCGTTCGTCTGTCATTCTGTCACTGTCATTTGTTTCTCTGTTCCGTGAGGTGTGCTTTGCGTTATGCCCTTATTGTACTCGCGATTATCTGCAGCCAGGAACCAATTTTCTCACATTCCTCCGTTTTTTTATAACAAAATGATGATTACCACCTATGGGTTCTGAACCAATTAGCGTCTATGTACTCGTATTACCGCCAATGTGTTTTTGAACTAGCTTTTAAGACGATTCAATTAAATGACAATCGTGTCAAAATCGGTTGCTTCCACATGTCCACAGTCCAGTGTCCGACATCACCAAGCCATGACGATTCCGTCGCCCACGTCTATTGCCACGCCGTTTGACTGTTTTGGTTACCAGTACATGGCCCTAAGTAAAACAACATTTTCCACGAAATAATAGTTTTTATAACTATTGAACACAGACCTTCGGGCATGCCTACATGATAACGTCTGTTTCCTATTCGTTAGCCCCCGACCTTCTTCGTCTCCCATTGCTGCACCAGAGCATGAATAATTTGATAACTGTAACGAAGCAATCCTTTCGACCACATAACCACACCATATCAAAGGTTAAATCTGACCTCTGAGGAAATTGAAGACTGGACGGTTGACCCGTTATCTTGTGCTGCGTACCGCATGTCATTCACCCACTGTCCGTTGGAAATTGGGCTGGAAGTCTGTTACTTCCATGAGTTACCTTTACCCGTACTGCTGTCCCGGTCGTTTGATTCCTCACGGGAGGGTTCTGTTATACAAGGAAATGGTGAGCTGATCTGTTGTCAGAACTTCTGCAACAAATGTCTTCATCCCTACTTATTGAGTGTGCGGGGCGAGAATAGTGACAAAGGTCTCGGGGCGGCCATGGTTGCCCGGTAGTCGCACAGAATACCTCTTGAGATGCCGCCACGCCTGGGTCTCGCCTGTGATGTTTGACCCCTCGTAGGAGTTAAACATTGCCACCTTTGCATACGGTAAGCGACGTACCAGTACTCGTGAAGTGTTCCTCACGTGTATGGGGCCGACCGATCCTGGGGGCGGGGAACGAATGTTCCTTTGGAGACTCACAGCATCTCATGCTGTGTCATCCCACTTTGGCTGCGTCTTAGCCACCGATGAGCTGAGATCCCGCTCGTGACATTACTGGCCATCGTAAGGGTTCGACTGAGGACACCTGCGACCATTTGCCCCTGAACGCCAACTGATCACCGTATTCCGCCTTTGCACTCTCAGGGTAGTCAGACAGAGGACATCGTGCTAGTCGAGACAAGAGCCACCCGACCATTTGGTTGTTGACATTCTCAGAGGATGTTTTTACGTTATCCCAACAGCGGGGTATAGTCACTCTGCTGTCTTAAAAGGAAACTCACGACTTTATGGGATAGCAGTCGCTGGTTGAGTTGATCTCGCCGACCTTTGTCCGACTTATCTCTGCAAACGCCCATGTCAACAGACCAGCGGTTATGACATTCAGTAGCGGTCACTGGGTAAATTGGGTTGCCAGTCCATCGAGAATTATCACGTGTTCATCCACAACAAGATATCAGACGTGTACTACGTAAATTCAAAACCTCATCTCAAGACCTTTACTGTCATTTGATATGAAAAACTTTTAGCCAAAGTAACCTTACGGTCATTGACCGGTTTCCCTGTTTTGATGTTGAAACAAATGTCACCTATTTGTGGCATATTTTGTATGCTTAAATGGCTGATTCCGTCAAACCAAAAGACGAAATATTTCACCGTGCTAACGCCCCAAAACCGTCCGGTTGTTGTTAGCGACATTGGTCTGTCCTCACGACCATCCAAGGTCTGGATCGCAACGCACTTAATCTTTCCGACATTTTCTGTTTCGAATTCTGTCAAAAGGTTTAAAAAGTGCTTCACCTGGTTCACAGAACACCTAGCAAGTTACGCCAAACCAGATAAAAGATAATCCAGCTCAGTAGCCAGATCGTCGAAGTGAAGATGTACTCAAAAGATGCATCCTTGCGCTGCACAAAATGCATCGAATTGTGCACGTTCTTTCTCACTCTCTACTCGCCCTATATATCCCTATAGGACTTAAGCGACCTGGTGGTCACCGGTCCCTGTGGACCTCCAGCGTGACCGCTGCATGAACCGACGCAAACGTAGAGGGGGATTCTTCCCAGACAAGCTGTCCGCGGACTCGCTGTCGTCTCTAGCTTTTTGCATCATCTTCCCCATCCTCTTACCCGCAGGAAGACCTCAGACTTCGAATCGTCTCCCTCAGACCAATCGACCGCACGCCTCCACCCTCTCCCAAGGGTTTTCATGACATCTTGACACCACTGTCAAGCAGATGGCCACGAGCCTGTCCTCGACAAAAGAATCGTCTCTGAGTCGAAATTTGCCATTGGCATCGCCGCCGCGAGCGAAACCTTCCGAATGGTCGGCTTCGGGCACGAATTATAATATTTCTCGTCTCCTCCCGTCGCTGAAGGGGCCGTGGTTGGGCAGTCCACGCCAATTCCGTCATACCCCGCGGGCAGACGCTTTCACGCCTTCGGGTTTCCATATCGCTAGAACAAGGAAAACGGAAACGAGGGCAACTGATATCCTCTCTTAATGACTGTCGTGGGGTCACACAGACGTCACCCATTATTCGATCTGTACCCCTCTGGCGCCTCGTCACTGGCAGTGTCCAAAACTGCTGGGCTGGCTGATCAGGCGCAGCCGCGCAGCGCGTATTGCCCAGGGGGAGTTGCCCCTATACGCTATTCCCGGCCCGTAGAGTTGGGCGACTTATCCTCCTATCTAAGACTCTACGTCCGGACACTCCAAGCACCCGATCGCCAGATGACCTCATGCCAGCCGTAGTCTTTCAACGTGCTGGTGGCCCCACCTCGTGGCGGCCGAGTCGTCCCGTATCACCGTCACATTAACCCCGGTGCCTACGTTAGGTATCAGTGCCGAAATTATTATAATAACCGTATCCGCCTGCCAAGTAACAATTTCCGTCTGTGATGTCCTGCACAGTGCACATATCCTGTGAGACATTACGTCAAAACCGTCGTTACGTCTGCTCCGTCATGGTAAGCTGAGCTTACTGTTGGTCCTCACACTTTCTTAAAAGTCAATACCTAATATCCATTAAATCTCCGTCGACCAAAGTTTTGTTTGATACGAGGATGATCGTCTAGTCATTGTGTCATTAGTCACGCTGTAAGCGCTAAGCATTCACATCAATTCTCATGCGTCACACACACACATGTCACAGATCAATTAGCACGTAACACACGTAAGGTCATACTCAATTCCACAATCATGCACATCAAAGGAAAGCCAAGATTTAACCAGCAATGTTAACCACTAACTGAATAGTGATAAAAAGTCTTTAGTTTGAAAATAGTATTTACTGTAATATGTACCTCAGTCCTTAAATATCTGTTACTGTGAAATAAAATGTTACTGTATTACGTTAAACATTTCATGAACTTCCAACTCCGGGTGTTGACACAGCCCAGGTGTTCACAAACTCTGCCCTGCTGTCCTCCGGTGAATCTGTCCGGTGTAATCGTTGTAACAGCCTGTGGTGCCCTTTACCATGAGGCGCGCAGTAAACACGTCACCGCTAGCCTTGGGCGAGTGCGTGTGCGTACAGTGGCGTCCTACTTCCACCTGAAAGCTTTCACCGACCGTGCTGTTCTTTCGCCAACAGAGACCCCGATACAGTGGAGTTGCGAGAGCCGCCTGTGAAACGTAAACATCCGAAGCATAGCTGCTATTGAAATAATTGGGCGGCAATTAAAATATTTTACCAATTTGTAGGAAATCTCTGCTGTATGGCGGCATCGCCATACTATAGGCCCTTGGAACAAAACCAACCGACTACCGAGAAGAGATAACGTTACTTCCCATGCTGTAATTGAATGTTGTTGCAATAAAAACTCTAACCGAAGTACAATAATAGGCTCAAAATGGAAGCTGAGATACAAATAAGCCAGCAAAAATATTTTAAGTTTGACGAAATCCGATGCAATTCACGGACCACGGTACAGAACCAAAATATTAATCGACCATTATACCGTGAAAAAACGAACGGGCTATCACCAGGCGATGCTAGCTGCTGTAAATGCAAGTCGGAATAAAGTCACATGAAATTATCAAATGGATCTTATGCCCGAAATTCCCTAAGAAACCAATTAAACCGACGTTGGCCGAGCTTAATTCTCCAGATATCATGGACCATACAACCGCAAAATTAGCCGAAAAACTTCCCCAACATGAAGGCCACAATGTCATAAAATGTCATGAAAAATGACCATGCCGGTTGCAATAGCATTTGAAGGCGGAGCAAAATCCAGCTGAATACCGTCAAACCTAATAGAAATAGCGCTACATGAAAATACCCAATCAGAAGCCAACCACACTACCCAATCAGAAGCCAATCACACAACTTCCTTACATCATTACGAATCCGGAACACCTCCAGATCTCTAGCTCAAGCAGATCGAGATGCAAATCTCAGCACGCACACAACTTTTTAACAACCTGTCGGCACCGGACCACGCTCAGGTCTCTTGATCGAGCAGATCAAGATGCAACCCCCGGCACACACAACCTCCTAACCGCATGCTGACGCAGGAACACATCCAGGCTTCGTGATCGAGCTGATCAACATGCAAATTTGCACCATTACCGAAGAATACCTTCTGGTAATGAAGGCACCGAATACCCATGGCTACAGGTGTTTATAACCCTTGCCGTACGAAGAGGTCAACGCCCTCCGCGCACCTTCCCAGTCCCGTTGTCTGTGTGTAGTGGTTGTGTCCATTTCGTATCAGTAACTTTCAATTTCAACCTTAACCTCAGGCTCGCGGTACTGTGAACACTAACCGACCCTCAGAAACTGTTTGTGCGTGTTTTGCACCTACCGTCCTCAATCACTTTCACTGATGGTCGAGTCGAGGCGTGCTTATTGTTCGGAAGCGGAAACCCGACCATAAACAAAATAATAAACAAGGCTATTAAACAACCAAAAGCCAGTACCGGTATCTCCAGGTCTCTTAATCGAACTGATTAAGATCAAATCCCGGACGAGCCCCCAGTGTGAATTTATAAGTGGTGTTTGGGATGGGGATAAGGATAAGGATGACTGGGAGAAGGATGAGGATGTAGAGTGGATAAAGGATGGGTTGTGGAAGGATTCAGGCCCGCCTACTGGCTGTTGTCGTAACTTCTGCTAATATTCCTCGTGTGTCTAGGGGTATTCTAATCTGTGTCATCTGCACAATGAGACTTTTTAGCCACGATATTCATCAGTGTGCCTGATATTCGAGTTGTTCACTGTCGCTCCATGTCGCCGATCTCCCGTTCAGAGGGGGAAGTCTGGCCGGATTCTCCACCGTTCTACCGGTTTCCGGGGAGGCTACCGCTCCGCTGCGCCAATCAGCGTGAGCCATCGTACTCCACCGAGTTCTACTGACCCGGCCTGACCTCGTGTCGGGTCGGTATGACGGGCCGCCGCAGCTCCGGCCGGCCTGGCTGGGGAGGGGCGGTGGCCGGCCGTGGTCGGAGGGAGCAGCGGTACCGCGGCGGCCGGAGCGGGCCGTCCGCGGCCGCTGTCACGGCGAGCTGGACGGGTGGCACGGTTCAGCACGGACGGCACGGAGCGGCCGGCACAGGCGCGGCACGCGGGCCGGACGCCGGGCGCAGGACAGACGGCACCGGACCCGCTGCGAACGGCCCGGCAGGGGAGGGACGCCGCCGGGTCTGGAGGCGGTTTCTGCCGCCGCCTACTCAGATGACTCGGAAGCTGCGACCCGCTGCCTTCTGACGCCACCGCGCCTTACAATCGGCGAGACTCACCAGTTAGAGCAGCGACAACGAACCCGGACCGGACACTACTCTATCGGACATATTAACGCGCGCTCACTAGCACCCAGACTAAACGAGGTGTGCTACCTTCTACAGAGCGAGAGGCTGGAGGTGCTCTGCATCTCAGAGACTTGGCTGTCGGAGGACGTCCTCGGCGGCGTTCTCCTCGTGCCGGGCTACCGGCTACACAGATTTGACCGACCGGGCGGCCGTCGAGGCGGTGGCGTCGCTATCCTGGTCTCCGAGAGTCTCCGGGTGACTCGACTGCACGACTCGAGCGACGGCGACTCCGGCGTGGAGGCTCTGTGGCTATCCATCGGTGGAGAGGGCCGATCAACTGTGATTGTCGGCACCATCTACAGGCCGCCGGGAGCGCTGACAGCCCGACTGCGCGATGCTGTGCGCGCACAGTTCGAGATGGCGCTGGCAGTGGGGAAACCTTTGTATGTTCTTGGTGATTTTAACGTAAACCTTTTAGCCGAGGATACCGCTGACGCTGTCAATTTTAACATGCTTTTGCGTGATTTGAATCTGTTTCAACTTGTAAGTGAACCCACACACCCGCACCCAGTACCATCGCTTCTTGATTTGGCCATCACCAATGTCTCCTCCCCAGACGTGCAGGTCTCCGTCCTCCCCGACATTATCGCTGATCATCTTCCCATCATTATCAAACCTACAGCTCCTCGACTGCGGCGCCCTCCCGTTACCATCAGTGTGCGCGCGTGGCGTGATGTTGACTGGCGGGCTTTCTGTGCCGATATTATGTGCACTGACTGGAGACCCTTTTACACCGCCACCGATGTGAATGAAAAGCTGACAGTTTTTATGAGTATCTGGAACTCGATAGCAGATGTCTACTGTCCTGTTGTAAACAGAACCATGCGGCGTCCCGCCTGCCCCTGGCTGCGAGACGATTCGGTCAGGGAGGCCATGGCGGAGCGGGATGAGGCGCGGCGAGCATGGGCTGTCACACGTTCGGTAGCTGACCGTGAGGTCTACAAGCGGCTTCGAAACCGAGCGAAGCTTTTACTATCACGAGCGCGCAGGTCTTACCTAACGGAGTCGTTGCGCAGTGACACGGGGAGGCGCTTCTGGAGCCGCCTTAAGCAGTATGGCGCTGACTTGTCTGCGCGAGGCTCCGGAGGCGCTCAGCCACCAGATCATGGACATGACGCACTGAGCGCTGACCGGCTTAATCAGCATTTTGCCGGTGTCGGCGCGCGTGTGGCTGCAGAGGCCATGCTGGCCGCGCAGGGGGCCGTCCCCCCTGCTGCTGGCCCTCGTCCTCCCCGTGTGTGTGCGAGTGCCTTCGCCCCTGAGTGTGTAACGCTGCCTGACCTGATTTTGACTGTGGGTCGGCTGAGTGCGTCGGGGGCCGTCGGGGTCGATGGCATCCCGATCACTGTGATCAGGAGCTGTCTCCCTGCAGTCGGTCCACTCATCCTTCATCTAATCAACACATCCATCTCCACCCATACCTTTCCTGACGCATGGAAAGTTGCCCATGTGACACCCATTCACAAATCTGGAGACCCTAACCAACCTGGCAACTATCGTCCTATTTCTATCCTTCCAGCTCTCTCTAAAATCCTTGAAAAGGTTGTGTGCTCTCAGCTCACCTCCTACCTCATCACTAACCACATCCTCTCCCCATCCCAGTATGCCTATCGCCCATCCCACTCCACTGAAGATGCCATACTCGACATTGTCGAATGGGCGGCTCGCAGGGTCGATGGCGGCCACGTTGCGGCGGTGACGTCAGTAGACCTGAGCAAGGCATTCGACAGTGTCGATCACTCGTTGCTTCTGAACAAGCTCGAGTGGTATGGCATCTCATCCCGCTGGTTCAGCAGCTACCTCTCTGGCCGTTCCCAACTTGTCCGCTCCTCGACGGCACTCCCACTCTCCCACGGCGTCCCCCAGGGGTCCATAGTGGGCCCCATCCTCTTCCTCACCTTCGTCAACGACCTAACCTCTTTCCTCCCCCATGGCCGCCTCATATCCTACGCGGATGACACCCAAATCCTGGACTCAGCACCCTCCAAGCCCGATGACATCCAAGTGCTGAAGTCCCGGGCTGAGGAGAACATCCAACACCTTCATAACTGGTTTAGCTTGAACAGTTTGAAAATGAATGGAGAAAAAACATGTTTCACTCTTCTTGGGACGCAAAATTCTGTTGATAAAGTGAAGAACTTTGTCCTCACAGTAAACGACGTAGATATTCGGCCAGCGAAAAATATCAAAGTGCTGGGTGTTCTCCTTGACCAAACCCTGAGCTGGGAGCCACACATATCCTCCATCATTCGGCGAACCAATGCAATCCTCGTGTCACTCTTCAAAATTCGTCACCACCTCTCTCCTGACATCCTCAAAATCCTTGTCCAAGCCCACGTCCTTCCCCACCTCCAGTACTGTTCATCAGTCTGGGGTGGTGCATCCAAAACCTGCCTGGATCGACTGCAGAAGGTGGTGCATTTTGCGGCACGGTTGGTCTCCGGCCTCCGCAAATATGACCACGTGACCCCTGCTCTCGCCGCGCTCGGCTGGCCCAGCGTGCGGGAGATGATCGCGCGTCGTGATGCGCTCAATGTGCACCGTGCTCTGTTCGCCGCCGCTGCCCCCGAGTCGTTGCGAGCTATGTTTCCCTCACGCGCTTCCGTCTCCGAGAGGGCAACGCGCGCCGTCGCCGCGGGCCCGGCGGTGATCGAGTTGCCCCGAGTTCGCCTGGCGGTGGCCAGGCGGCAGTTTCCCTACCGAGCTGCTGCAGCTTGGAACGGCTTGCCGCGGGAGGTGGCGGCGACCGCCTCAAGGCGACAGCTGATGGAGCATTTTAAAGTGCAGCATTGATTGACTTATACTCTTTTATTCTTTGCATGTTTGTGCCGATATATGTGTGTACCTATGTGTTTTTTAGCATAGTTTTTTTTTTAGCAATGTGATATTTACATGTACTGACTGGGCCGTAATAGCCACTCTGTTGGAAAAGTCCTAATAAACGAATACAATCCTATCATCGTTGTCTAGGGGTATCGTCTTACCCTCAACAATCGTTTAACCGTCTATAGTTGTATTTACTGATCGACCCAAACCTATGCGACCCACAAACCTTTTCGTGTCCGAATCTTCATATTGCCAGCGTTCTCACCGACATTTCCAGCCTCGAGAAAGCACGGAGTAAGATATACATATTAAATATGTATTGAAAATGAAAAGGCCGAAATAATTAAAAGCGAATAAATCAAACAAAAGTGCCAGAAAACGAGCCATGTCACGGTAACCGTGCACTGCTAAAGTAAATATTACCAAAGTTCGAAACATTCAATGGAAAGCCGAAACAATGACCAAGCCGAAATCATGACACCGAAATAATATTGCCAAAGGGGTGGAACTGACTCATAGCAGCCAAACGTGCCGAAATGGACTGAGTCGAGTCCCGAAACACGGTGTCTCAAAAAGACATATAGACCAATCAATCGAACCTAAAACTGCCCACAGTACCGCGGCCATCCTGAAGTGTTGTTACCTACGCCAGTGTGACTATATGTGCGTGTCTGTGCCTGAGACATATCTCCGACCGCAGCAGAGACTCAACCGAAGTCAGGCTCTAACCCTTTCACTCCGCCGGTCGGAACCAGTGGCGTGGATAGGGCTTGGCAAGAGTCCGGTTAGAGACGTCCGACTGGGCAGGAGATAAGGCCCAAGAACTTACATGTTTGTAGACCAGACCAGACGCACAAGGCGACCACCACGGGCGGCGTCGGGACCACCACTGCCCGCGCGCGAACCAGAGAGCAAGAGCCCGAGCGAGAGAGAGCCCCCGAAGGTCTCAAACGCGCCTATTTATACCTTCGCACATTCACCGCACAGGGCCACGCCCGTCTCTAGCCCGTCTCGGGGCTGGCGCGGCCGGTGATCGGCACATGGTATTTCTATATGGCGTTCACATATCGTACCAATTGTCATATCACAATATTCTAATCTACCACCACCATAGTGAGTGCAATGTAGCATCATTATACGTTCCCTATCGAGTATCGAACAATGCACAACAATCTATACCGGTGTTCATACTACCCACAACGTTTAAACTACACATGCCGCCACCTGCAATTGCATACCTAATTACCGTCACCGCTATTACCGCAAGCATGTCAAAATAACATGTCGCTGCGTAACATTGACACCATCACTCCAATCAGTGCGCCGTACTTTGTGTGTCGCGTATCTGAACAGCCACGCCGTAATTATCGCTCGGACATAACCATGTACCTTCTAAATGTGTATTCCTCATCACCCTTCCTGATGTTGATAACACGAAACTCACTCGATGTCTTGTTGCTGCAAAAGTACCGATGCATTGCGCCAGCTGGCCCTATTTCCGACTGTCTATCCACTGCGCGTCTGCCTATCTGGAATATTTTTGTTACACTGTTCCAATAACAGGATATCGCCATTTCACGGTTCGCATAATTAATCGTTAGACGGGGTACCTTCATCTCACATTCCCTCGATGACCGCGAAAGCAGCACCTCGGTCGTTCGGTTTGTCTCTCAGTTCATACTTGTGCAGAAGTAGGTGTGCAGAAGATACGAGTTGAGTTGATAAGAAATCGGTCGCACCGAAGAGCCGGCATTGCTGCTTTGCATGTAGATCATGCACTGTCCATGGTCTGTCCGCTCCATTCCAGCCGAAGTACTGACAGCGCGCGCTCAGGGTCAGAGCTGAGCAGTGTACGACCCTCCCGCAACCGCGGGCTGCCGCTCGTTATCTGGCACCGATGTTGCATCTGATTCTGATCGGCCATCACCTGTTGATAGCAAGATATGTGCACCGGAGCCAACAGCTGTGAACACAAGCATAGTCACCTTTTCCCCTCCCTGAGACCTGTTGATGAAATGGGGTAGGATAGATACGGAAGTCGATCATACTTTTTCAACTGCCCTTTCTTTCAAGCTGTATATCCAAAAGCTACCCTGTGGTGTGCAGATAGTACAGCGATAAAACCACACCAGGTGTATCTTTACTTCCTAAGGTTATGTAAATGCGTGGGCACGCCATCACCTTGACGCGCTGAAACGCACAATGACCTCTCAGCGTCCGCGCTGGTCCGCGCCGCTCGCTTCTTGAGGCCATGGGTCATGGAACTCTGGAAATGCGTAATTATGGAGATGCCCCGGGGGAGAGGCACTGCTCTTCTGCTAGGAACACTGTCAGACCGGGGAGGTGCCGAGCGAGAGAGAGGGAGAGAGAGAGAGAGGGTGAGATAGAGAGACGGAGAGAGAGAGAGAGAGAGAGAGAGAGAGAGAGAGAGAGAGAGAGAGAGAGAGAGAGAGAGAGAGAGAGAGAGAGAGAGAGAGAGAGAGAGAGAGAGAGAGAGAGAGAGAGAGAGAGAGAGAGAGAGAGAGAGAGAGAGAGAGAGAGAGAGAGAGAGAGAGAGAGAGAGAGAGAGAGAGAGAAAGAGAGAAGAAGAGAGAAGGAGAGAACAAGCGTTCGTCTGTCATTCTGTCACTGTCATTTGTTTCTCTGTTCCGTGAGGTGTGCTTTGCGTTATGCCCTTATTGTACTCGCGATTATCTGCAGCCAGGAACCAATTTTCTCACATTCCGGTGGCATGGTTGCATACGATTGCGTCCGATGGATTGTATCATTACATTTGTCAGCTGCTCTTCTGTGGTTGATTCTCATGGCTTTCGCTGTTGCAATATGCGGAATCGGTTGCCCTGGGTGCCCCAGCGGATATATTTTAGAGCAAAATATCGAACTAACGCGTTGGCGTCTACCTGCCTCACGCCGGCGTTATTTCACGGATCTTTGTCTCGTTGGAGATGAGCTAAGCTCCTCTATCAGCGTTCTGCCGTTTGGGCTGATCTACGGCCGTTCTGAAAATGTCGACCTCTCCGGCCGCGCCCCCGGGGGAGCTCCTGGGGCGCGGAGAGGGCCGCCACCGGCCGCTGTCTCTCCTAGTGTCTCCGAGTGTCTCCGTGGGGACTCTCCGTCGAGCCGCTTATTGACACGGCTATCTTGTCGGTCCGACTGGCGCACTGAAGGGTTTTCAGTCGTCACATTCAGCCGCCGAGTCGGCTAAATACACACGGCTGCCGCCGGGCCGGTCCGTCCGCGGCGCTCGGCTCCCACGCCGGTCGGCCGCCCACGGACCGCCGCCTCCCGGCGTCATTCTGTCGACTGATCGGGCCGATTGGACCGGATGGATTCAGCCGGCCCCCGGCGGGGGGGGGGGGGGGGGTGAACTGGCCGGCGGCGGCCCGACTGTTCCCCCGACCGACACCGGACGCCCGCCGACTCAGCTGGTTTTGTCACATTTGGCGACATCCGCGGCCATCCGGGCACAATTCGGAGCGCCCCGTCCGGATGGAATCGTCTCTGATGACGCAGCGGCCGTGAACGAGAGATGACGGCGCCCGGGGTGGTGGAGAGGTCCCCGGGGGCTGGTCGACATCCTCTGGCAGCTTTACACACCCTTCTTCGCCGTTCGTAGCAAATTTGAAGAGTTGTCGGCAGGCTGTTTCTCTGTCGGAGATGATGTGCGCATACGCGTTTTCGGAACAGACTTTTGCCGAGTATCTGTTTGGCACGCCAAGATAAACTTGATTTTTTTTAAAGCGAATGCAGGTGCCGACGAGGGATGCATTGGATTGGCGCACTGTTACACCCGATCTCTAATAAACCTCGCATCTCACGTGCTGTACCATGTCGACAGACCCGTCTGGTATTCAGTTGTGCACGGGATCACCGCTTCTAGGAGACGCTACAATGTGATGACCCGGGAAGCGTGAATTCAAGCGCAATATGAACGCAGGCGTGGGCAAATCCGGGTCTCAGCCGGCCGCTCAGCGTTTCAGGCTTTGACATCCGTTTACGGAGCCGAAACGAAGCCGTTTTTATGCCAGTCAGTATAACGAGTTATAGGTGGTATGTACCAGTTTTTAAAGCTGTGAGGGATGAGGAAAAAATTTGGACAAGGATATGTCCAATAGTAAGGATGCGTCCAATAGGCTCAATAGTTGCTATCAGTGGGTTGGGTCAGATTGCTTTCATGGCCAGAAAACCGTACACCTTTCTGAAACTACGGCTGTTGAGTGTGATGCATTGTTTCACTAGTTCTGTGGTCGGATATGCATCTGTTTGAAGTCTGCTGGGGCCTGCGCCGTGGCCTTTTTTCCCAAGGCGGCCGATTCCATCTTTCATCTGTTGACTGTGTGCGTTCGCATCACAATTCTCGATTTATGCCACTTTCCCCGGGGCGTTACATGTTGAGTATGCTATTCTTTTTTATTCGTTCTACCTTGATCTACTTTCGACCTCGGTATAAAGTCTATGGATCTACATATCAAACTCGGAGTGTTGCATGTTTGGTGGAGAAAGATGCCGGCCGTACGTCCATCCTCAGGGCTATCAACTCTCCATTTACCTGGTCACAAAAGTATTGATGTTTTCTTTGACATTATCATTGGTGATGTCTTCGACTGATCAGTTAATGCAATTTTTTTTTTATTTATGCTTTATTAACATTTTAAGGGGCGAAAGATGAAGTTTATCTTAATTTCCAAATGTGATCATGTTGAGCCAGCTACAGATACAGACCACCTTTCATTGGTGCCCCGGGTGACCGGCCTGCTTCGTCAGATATCATCGCTCCTGACCGGACGAATAGCCCCGCGATCGACTGTAAAGCCATTCGCTGATTCTCTGGGGCGCGGTCCGTATTCGTTTCAAAGTTACGGCGTTCATGATACACTTGTTTGGCAACTTTGTGCCTCGTTTAAAAGCCGAACACCCCCACCTTAACACGCCGAGTGGAAGGTTGGGGTATTTTTACAGGTGGTCTGCTGATTTTGGCGGACCGCCGGGAAACGTGACATTGGTGTTCAGCAGAACGATTGTGGTGACGTATGAATTGTGGATGTCCATAGGTGTCGCGTGTTTGGGGCCTAATACACCTGTTAACCCTCGCCCGCACATGCCATTTTCCCATCCTAGAACGCACATGGGGGGGGGGGGGGGTGGTTGCCACCCCCCCGCGCCATTTCGTTCCTGTTGGAGATAGAGCTTAGCGGTAAAGACCAAAAAGATTCTTTGGGAAGAGACGAATCCAATGATACCCAGTTTTACCTTCTCAGATCAGTCATTGACCTTCCAGGTCAGGTCAAGCTAAAAAATGTTGCTGTTTTGGGTCACCGTTGGATATCAAGTGGGCTGCTTAGCATATTCCGATGACGATGCCGTTTTCTGGTGCCAAGCCAGCTAGAACCTCTTTGTCACACTACCCGACCAGATTTTTGTTGCTGAGGTCATTTCAGGTCAAGCTAGGTCAAGGTCATTTATATGTGTTTGTATGTCTGTGTGTGGCTGTGTGTATACTGATGTGTACACCGATTGTTTATGTGTCCATATTACATGAAATCATGATCTGATAAGCTTTTACCAGAAATGCAGTCAAAAAAATTCACAAAAAGTAAATTTAGCTTGCCTAAAACGCAATTATCTTAGATGACCTAGGTTGACCTTGACCCTGACCTTGACACCTGTACATCGTCGAACAACATGTTCCATGATAGGTGGGAGGTAAGACTGGCAAAAAAGGCCGAAATCAAGGTGTCAAAAGCTCACAAGGCCCATAGCAAACGCAAGATGTTGAGAATTGGCCATTTGGGTCATGACATGACCTGAAAAACAAGGTCATATCTCCGAAACCAAAAGTCACAGAAACTTGAAATTTTCAGTGAACATCAAGAAAGGATAGAGGAGCAGCTATACGAAAAATCAGCCTTCTAGCTCTAAAAATGTCGAGTGCAGAGCAGAAAGACTACCTGGGGGGGGGGGGGGGGGTGGTGGCAACCACCCCCCCATGTGCGGGCGAGGGTTAACTCAGGGACAAAATGCTGTGAACAATAACTATACATGAGATATTTGAATGCTATATTGTTGTGTGAGCATCAAGGCAGTCACAACCGTAACCACAAGTTCATCCGTCGATAATGACACCCGATCTTTCAATTGATTTTTATACACATTCACGCATTCGCCCTCCTCCCGCTCGTCGCCAGGTTATTCCTGCGCCCGGACATGCGTATCGTACGGGACCTGGCGGCGGCTGCCGACTCCCAGTCTCAGGTGGACCTGGATGGCAGCGTGGCCGACTACGACTACGATAACGACAGGGATACGGCCGACTACTGTCCCGATGTACCGCTCAGTGTGAGTTATACAGATACAGGGGGAGTGAGACAGAGACACGGCAGACGTCTGTCCCGATGTGCCGCTCAGTGTGAGTTATACAGATACAGGGGGAGTTAGGCAGGGACACGGCCGACTACTGTCCCGACGTGCCGCTCAGTGTGAGTTAGCCAGGGGAGTTAGCCAGGGGAGTTAGACAGGGGGAGTTAGGCAGGGACACGGCCGACTACTGTCCCGATGTGCCGCTCAGTGTGAGTTAGACAGAGGGGAGTTAGGCAGGGCCAGGGGGAGTTAGGCAGGGATACGGCCGACTACTGTCCCGATGTGCCGCTCAGTGTGAGTTGTACAGGGGGAGTTAGACAGGGGGAGTGAGACAGGGATACGGCCGACTACTGTCCCGATGTGCCGCTCAGTGTGAGTTAGACAGAGGGGAGTTAGGCAGGGGGAGTTAGGCAGGGACACGGCCGACTACTGTCCCGATGTGCCGCTCAGTGTGAGTTAGACAGAGGGAGTTAGGCAGGGCCAGGGGGAGTTAGGCAGGGATACGGCCGACTACTGTCCCGATGTGCCGCTCAGTGTGAGTGTGAGTGTGAGTGTGTGAGGGGAGTTAGGCAGGGACACGGCCGACTACTGTCCGGACATGCCGCTCAGTGTGAGTTATACAGAGGGAGTTAGACAGGGACACGGCAGACGTCTGTCCGAACTCGCCGCTCAGCGTGGGTTAACAGTGTATTATCACTAATGCGAAGTGTAGACTCGGCGCTTGCAGGGTGCAAAGTAACCTTCATGTGGAAAGTCTTACCTAAAGTTGTACAAAGAATAAACACCATAAACACGGTTGGGCATCTGGTACTCAAGGGAACACAATCTTCATAGTGTCTGTCAGTCTTTTTCAGCCATCGCCCCGATGCTCACCCATCCCTCAGCCGAACCCCACCGTCCGTCTGACCGCACCGCTCCGTCCCCAGGAGGGCTGCGACGACTACGACCAGGAGGCGACGTTCCTGCCGTCGGGCGGCGCGTGCGACGCCAGTGAGCTGCTCTCCTCCACACAGGTGGTGCTGGACACACCGGGCGGACTGCTCATCGGGGACAACCTTGTGCAGGCGCCGAAAAAGGTGAGCTAATGAGCCTGCGGTCCGCAGTGGTCGGGAGGATGGGAATGGGGGGGGGGGGGGGGGGTGTAGTCAGGTCAGGATGGTGATCCGCTAGCTCGATTATTTGAAGGTAGGATCGATACGCTAACCTGGCTGGACGCAATGGTAAACTTGATTGTTTCTTTGAAACCAGATGTTTGTGTGGATTCTTCCTAAATTTGACATAATTACTCTCACGGTGACTATACTCTTACAGGATATCCTGTATGTGTTTTTCATTACACTGAAACGCATCCTATTGTCTATAGTTTTCGGTGTGTTCGGTGGTTAATTTTCGAGCGACAAGAATGTCTGTAATTTGCGCCCGATATTTTTGCCGTCCCATGACCGGTAGTTATTTTTGTTCCAAGCCGGACCCGAGTGTCCGTCTATCACAATCCATCTCTCCTCACTCGATAGCCCCATTTCGTGTTCGATTTCGCCGCTGTTCGCTCCGGCGCACCCGCGCCGCGTTCGGCCCACGTTGATCGGTCGCTGTTCCGTGTCTCAGGTGGAGAGGATCCTCATTCCGTACGCTCGGACGGCCAAGAAGATGGACATGCGGAAGCTGAAGGCGGCCATGTGGGAGATCCTGGCGGACAGAGGAAATGACGACAAGGTGGGTACTTTGTCTCAGTGGACTGAGACTCGTGTTGAGTTTGACCGATACGGTGCAGTATGGATGAAGGCCAAGCGTTTGTTGTAGTTAGTAAGGTATTACATGCTGTGGGGTCACTGGGAAATGAAAATGTGTTACGTGCCCCTGTTTCTGTGTATCCTTTAGATATCTGCTCCATTGCGTGTAAGGCACAATCACAGAAGCGCCTGTGTCACGGCCTCCCCCTCGGTCCCGCAGGAGAACGCCACCACTCCGTCCCGTAGCGTGCTGAAGGAGGCGGTGATGCCGCCCGGGCGCGACTACAGTTTCCGAGAGCTGTACCACCGTCTGCCCAGCCACATGTCGACCAAGATGGCGGACAACCTGAGCGTGGCGCTGGCGTTCACGGCTCTGCTGCACACGGCCAACGAGAGGTGTCTGAGGATCACCGGCACGCGCCGGATGGAGGACTTCTTCATAGCGCAGGACACGCCGTGAGAGAGTCGGCCAGTGCCGGGCGGAGTTTCGGGAGGAGTTGTGTTGTAAGTTACGATCCGGGTGGGGGGTTCCGATGTGTGAAAGGGAGATGCGAGGAGAATGGATGTACAAAGTGATATGTTTAGGTTCGTATGGATAAGCGGATGTCTGTATTGTACGTTGTCGGTAGTGTAGCATACCGTGCTGGGGTTTCGGTCGGTGGTGTCGCCTGTACGGCCTCTCACCGGACAGTGCCCGTCTGTCGCCGAGTGTCCGCTCTCCAAATGTACAGTCTTCCATCTCTAGCCGGCCCCGGCGGACGGACACAGGCCGATCGACACGGTGTTCGTTCAGTTATATTATCCCCGCGACCGCGGCCGCCGGGGCATCATTGACAGTGAGGCCGTAAGACGGCGCTAGCGTTCACACTCATCATCACACTCATATTCAGATTCCCCGACCCCTGGTTTTTGTTGGGTCGGCGTTTGTATGCACTAACAAGCAACAGACCTTTTAACACAATGGGCGCGCCGCAGTAGAGGTTTTAGTGGCGCTCGTGTATCGCAGTATAGTATATATTCTCTCGCACACTAACCGCTCGACAGAGTACAGCCTCCGCCAGGGAAAGACGCTGCGTGTACAGTGCTGGCGTGCCCTCCTTCCGCGTCTCTGCTTTGTCCATCACCGACGGGCCGCCCTACCCACCGTTGGCCGTTCGTTTATCGTCTCACGGCATTTCGGCGGGCCTCGGACCGACCTCCGGCGAATACACGAGCTGCCCGTAGCGACTGTGTTTTGGCGGCCGGCCGGCAAATAGGCAGGAATTCATCGTCATATAACATCCCAGCGGGTGGGTTTCTAGTGCGCGCGCCGCGCCGCTCTCTCTCCGTCAGGTACTAGTCTGGCTAGGGGCGGTGGCGCCGGCGGGCGCGCTGACTACGGAAATATCACTGGACTATAGGCGCGACGACCGGCGGCCGGTGGCGGGAGGTCACTCGCCCTCCGACTCGTTATCCGAGCTGGCCTCGTCGGCGGCCGCTGGCAGCTTGGTGGGGAACACCGGCCCCGTCACCGGGCTGTCAAAAAACAGGGGGGGGGGCGGTGTCAGAGGTGAGAGGTAGGAACACACGGCACGCCACATTTTGTATCGGCAAGCAGTCGTAGTTGCGATAGGAGAAAAGCAGTTCTGGAGACCAATCTATGCCCTAACAAATGACAAAACCATGAACGACACCTATCCGTGCTTCTATCCTCAGGATACTGAAATCCTTCTCCTCCACGCCACAACCCCCCACCGGGCTGGACAGGCAACTTTATCTCATGCGGGCTGCTCCCTTGGAGCGGCACCGCTGCTCCCGAGGGAGCGCACCCCGTAGCCGGGTGCAGTGAGTGCCTTGGGGCTGGGTGGCCTGTCCTCTGGACGGGCTCAGCCCCGGCGACTCACTAGGGTGCCTGCCCAGACCAATGTCTCCCCCTAATTCCTATCATCCTTCCGGCTCTGCAATGGTCTTGTCGACCGAAAGGGCCTAACCCAACAAAACAAAACAAAACAAAAAACCATGAACGATCGGTGAAACCGATTACCATCAGCCTTGATTCATGCTGCTTACTGGTAAATGATCGCAACACCCATACATGAACGTAACACCCATCCCTTCGACAATCACATTCGCTGGAATCACGGTCAGAAATGAACGACTACAGCTGACCCCACACCACCAGCTCTCACCACATGCGTCTGTAGTAGTTGAGCCACTCCTGGACCATCTGTGCGACCAGCAGCGGCGGCCGCGGCAGCTGGCACTGCGTCACCAGGCAGCCGCCGTCCGTGACACACACGTCCAGCCACTGGCGGAGCAGGGCCTCCTCTCGGCCGCGCTCCGAGCGCGTCACAAAGTGTACCGGCAGCAGCGCGCCGTCGTGCGTCATCAGCGGGTAGAACACCACGCCGCCCGTCTCCGGACTGTGCAGGTCGGCGCCTGACGGGGCGAGGTGGGGGTTAGAGCCTACGGTACATCGTACAGGGTTACGGGCAATGCAGGACAGGCAGTCACGGATCACGGTATAATGTACACCCGGAGCGAGTAGGCTACCCACGGACAAACAGCAGCGCCATTTTACGAAGCATGTCGAACACCGTTAATGACTTCATTCTACACATGTTCCAAACAGTCATCGGCATATCCCGTTACCGCAGAACCGTGATTATACGGACTAGCGATACATCACCACTCGATGGGCGCGGCACTGACACACACACACACAGTGTTGGAGTTTTCATTTGGGTATTTTCATGATTTGGTACACCCTCCCCTATCCCACCCACAGACGAGTATCGCGCCGGTTAGTCTGAGCTCACCTGCCCCGGTGAGGTGCGAGGTGGGCGGCATGGCGGGGATCAGCGCCGAAAAGTGACCGCGGGTGTAGCCGAGGCAGACGGGCGACTTGGAGCAAAACGAGGAGTCCCACAGCAGCGGCAGGTACACCCCTGGAATGGAGCGTGATGTGAGATACGAGACACGTCACGCAGACTAAAGCGCATGGGGCTAGAAGTAACAAGCCGGTACTGCGTTTGACAATAACGGTAGTATGTAAATGCACTCGAGCGGAAGCGGGACGGACGGTCTCGGGAGCGGGAGGTTCCGTTCGTACATTCGTGTCAAAATCTGCGAACAGTAGTTTTCAAGCTCTTGCATTTCCTTAATGAAAGTACGAAGCACCGATGTGCAACCATCGAAACCAAGATTATCGAAACAGGCTCTCGCGCCGCCCTGAATCCATTTCTTCCATTCTCTCCAATCAACAAGTGAACGGAGTCGCGCCTCTGGCCCTGATTGCGTATGCGGGTCGGCGCTGCCCAAACCGACAATGTAGCGGTGAGCGCCGCCGCTCCTATCCCACTGAATACAAACGGGGGCCACCTGGGACCCGGCGGTCGGGCCGACCGCCTGAGAGCCGCGGAGGTTCAGTCCCAATCCATCCGCACTGAATACGGCGGCGGGCGGGTCGCAACACACACCGGGACGGCTAGTCCGCCGAGAGAACGGACGGTTTTTCTGCCAGATTTTGAATCACTGACTGAACCTTCTCAACATCGATAGAAGTTATACAATCCCTCAGTGAACACCGAAACAAGACATTGACAGACAAAATAATGGTGCGGGGAAATGTGACTTTATAGATAAATAATTGTTTGTAGGGGATTCAGTGTTAAGTACAGCAACCAAAGCCTTTCATACACCCTGTGACCTGACTCACCTTCGAACCTGGCGTAGCCGAGCGGCTCGCCGCGGAAGCTCTTGACGTATTTCACTCCGTAGACGATGATGGGCCGGCGGACGATGTGCGCCAGCGTCCAAACGTGCAGCTGCTCGAGCGGCGTGCCGGGCTTACCGAGCGCCAGCAGCTGCAGCCAGTCGTGTCGCAGCTGGTCCTCGTCGAGCCGGTACTCGAGCCGCTCCGTCTGCTGCAGCTCGTACTCGTACCAGCGCGGGTAGAAACTAACGGACGGCGGGGGGGGGGGGGGGGGTCAGAGACCGGCGGCTTGTACTCCGTCAGGTAATGGTTTTCGGTATACATTGAGAGAGAACACCCGCAAATACGACTCGCAGCGCATGGCACACTTTGACAGTAGGCTACTGTATCGAATGCCCTGTTTTATTGCAGGTCCTGACCTCTAACGTTCGTTCGGGAAACTCAAGGTACCGACAGTCTCAAAACAAAAAGCTGAACGACTCCGCAATCCAGAAATGCGTCATGGCCACAAAGCAGCCTGATTATGTCCTTAACATACTAAAGAGGCCGTAGACATTTCTCACATACTCTTCTCTTAACCTGTGAGCCAGCAAAACCACCCTTCCCCAGGACACGGACCCCAGCTCCCGCCCCCGGTCGCGCGTTCCACTCACGCGCTGGCCGCCTCGTGCAGGCTGTCGAACAGGGCGCGGCGCAGCGTGTTCTCCCTGTCGAACACGCCCCAGGTAGTCTGGAGGACCGAGTCGAGCAGACAGTCGCCGGCGGTGCGGTTCCACAGCGCGTACAGCCGGCTGCCCAGCCGCTCCGTCACGTCCAGGTTCCAGTTGATGATGGGCGCGTCGGCCTCGAGCTCCTTCTGCGCCTCCTTGTCGAGCAGCTCCTCGAACAGCTGCTGCTGCACCATGTCCGGCAGCTCGTCCAGGTCTGACGGAGGGAGGGGGTAGGTGGGATGGGGGTGCGTGAAAATCGCTCGGCGGATAGGTCTAGAGGAAACTTCCGGGGGGTAAAACGCGGTCGTGGGAGGCAATACAATTACACAGCATAAAAGCACAAACTTTACCCGACGACTTGCTACATGAGAGTCCAAATGTGTTCAAGTAAAAAGAAATGATCTAATATCGTCACGTCAAAAGAGCCGCTAAAATAAAACATATCCCACTAGGACATCGGTCCTGCCTTCTGCACCGCAGTCCCCGCTTCCCCCACCTGCAGGTAGTGAAAACCACGTCATGTCGGTCATGAAGTAGCAGGGGAAGGCGACCTTCTTCTGTCTCAGGGTGGTAGCCACCGAGCGCCGGACGGCCTGCGCCACGTCCGGCGCCACCAGCGAAGGCACCCGCTTCACTCCCGAGCCGGCGCCCTCCATCCGAGAGAGAACCGTAGACAGAATCGTGTCCTGGCAAAACCTGAGGGACGATAGGGGCAGTTAGTCGGGGCTATGTGTCATGGATGAAAGAGTGACGAACTTCATAAGAGAGTAAGGTGGCGACAAAAGCCAGAAGCATCGTATCAGCACAACTGAGAGCCATGAGAAGTTTTAAGAGAAATATCTTGAGATGAAAATCTGATACCGAAATCATTAATATGCTGTACCAGTCTAGTTGATCCGACAATCAATATGGTTTCACTATAACTGATAAATAATAGGACGGAATGAAAAATCTAACCAAAATATATCCACTCCCGTCCCATCGATTGCAGTGAAGCATCCCTGACTGACCTGATGGCCAGGTGGACGAGTGTGAGGCCCACGTCGAACACGGCCGGCCGATTTAGCAGCGCCACCTCGGCCTTACTGAGCTGGCGGGCCGGGTCACCGCCTGCGGAGAAGCAATAAATGGTTATCACACGTGTAAAGGATGACTCGATTGTTCCGAAATACGCACACATAACGCAGTGTCATTGTCACAGCCCCCAATTTACAAGTAAAACGTCACCAGCCGTCCCACCCACTCCCCTGCCAATCCGCTGACCTGAGGACAGGTAGGCGTCGACGGGCTCCGGGTCGCCGTCGACCGTGGCCAGACAGGCGTTCAGCCACACCCAGTCCGCCTCGCGCTGGCGGCGCCGCAGCTGGCGCAGCCGGCGCTCGTACTCGTAGTTGGAGAGAGGCGGCGAGGCGGCCGCCGCGCCGCCGCCGTCCGACGGCTCCTCCTCCGCCGGCCGCCACGTCTGGCACATGGCACAGCGCCGCGTGCGCGGGTAGTTCTCGTACGTACACGTCGAGCACACCCACTTGCGTGTGCCGGGTTCGCGCGGCTCGTGGTGGCGCGGCGAGGGGGTCGAGGGCGAGCCGCGGCGCGCCAGGCTCTCCGAGGACGGGGTGCGGATGTGTAGCGGCGCCAGCGCCTCGTGCAGGTTGGCCGCCGTTAGTGGGGAGGCGCGCCGGCGCGGCGAGCGGCACTGCACGCACTTGGCGGCGCGGGGCCAGTTCAGGTAGGTGCACAGGGAGCAGGCCCACTTGCGCGACGCGTCGTCAGCGGTCGGCGAGGCGGGCGGGCTGCCGCCGCTGCCCCCACCGCCGCCGCCGCCGCCGCCGCCGCAGATGTAGATGTCCTGGTCGGCCTCCTCCGAGATGAGGTACACGGGGCGCGGCGCGTAACACATGGTGCACTTTTTGGACGAGGGAAAGTTCTCGTACGTACAGTACTCGCACGGCCATTTGCGCTCGGCCGAGCTCATGGCTGCGACGGCGGCGGCGGCGGGCCGCCCGGACGGCTGCGGGCAGTGCTCGGAAGCAGGCCGCGAGAACGGCAGAGGAGAGCGCAGAAAGACTAATGCATGACACACATCAGTTGAATTTTATCCCTGAAACAGAAAGGAGGTTTGTCAGTGCTGGTTCAGAACAGATTTTAAAAAAAGGTCACACACCAGCATGCATTAGTTTGCGAATGCAAAGCACATTCACTTGGTAAACTATCTTCAACCAGGCTTATCAGTGAAATGCAGAATGAACAGACCAACAATCCAGGGCCAAATGATGCAGTTACTCACCAGGGCACCAGGTGTCACAAAATTATGGCCAGGTGTACACTTTACACTGTACAGTGTCTGTGGATGGGAATTTAGAAACACTGAACCGTCCAGTTTCATAAAACTGAATAAGCATTTCAAACCTGATTTTTTTTCAGAGCTAATGCACATTAACCCGCGCCCGGCTGGGGGTCCTGGATTTCCACGCCCTGCTGGGGGGGGGGGGGGGGTGTTTGAATACCCCCCCTCTAACTCGGCTCCTTGGCCACGTAGCGATACGCAGAAGGCGGCGTTCGAAAGAGCGCCAAAAATAATGACGAAATCACTTCGGTCACTTTTTTGGTCAGGTCAAAGGTCGGGTCACCAGAGGTCATTGAAGGCAAAATTTCGCCGATTTTCAGGTCGAATGTCGACAATTTCCAGGAAGCCAACGCATAACTCGGGAACCAGTAAAGCTACAGCGCCGCGGAAAAGCGCATTCGATAGCCCTGTTACCGCCCTTTCTGAGTAATTTTCTCAGATTTGACCTAACGTCAACGGTTTTGCCTGCAGGGGGCAAAAACTGCAAAAATAGCCGATTTTTTCGGAAAGTTTTTCTGCAATAACTTTTGACCCAAGCCTTGTACGAGCTTACTTTTACCGGCATCGTGTTCCTCTCGTCAAGACGCATCGAATGAACTATAATTTGACCTTGAAAGGTCAACTTGAAAATTTGACCTCAGGTCAAGGTCATGACCTGACCGGAAAGGGTCATGTTGCATATCGGTCGATCCGTATCGTCGAGCTGAGCACATCTAAGGCGTTTTCACCGCTCTAGCATGCCTCTATCAAAAGTTATTTGCGAAAAACTGTTAGACACCATTTGTGACCTGAGATGACCTCAGGGGCATAAATAGGGGTCACGGACACCATTTTCTTGTTCAGGGTGTCTAAACCACTTGTAATTCAGTGTTTGGGAGTGTTTATAATGTCTTTCGTCCAAAAGAGGCGCATTTCAATTTTCTCCCATTGACTTTTAATGGGGAGGTCGCAAAATTGACCTGACCTTAGGTCACCGATATCAAAATTCCAAGATATACATTCGATAGATACTGTTACCCTTATCAATCGCTGAAAGTTTCAAAGCGATCGGTCACTCGGTGTAGCTATGGCAGACATTGAAACTTTTTATGAGGTGAGGTCACTTCAAGTGACCTGGTGACCTGACCTTGAATGACCTTGGTCTGAAATTTTCACAACATGTGTAGAATTGATGTATGATAAGGTGTACCAAAAACGGCGCCGCCGCCGTTTTTGAGATATTCGCAAAAAACCACAAGGGGGGGGGGGTGTTTAAACACCCCCTTCCAGCAGGGCACGGGTTAACTATTGGGGTATGCTAATCTTTGACCTTTCTGAAATTTTGATAACAGGCACTAGAAGGCCTGTCTGATGTTTCAATGCCTTGCTTAACCTCTTCTGCTGTTGTTAAACAGAAAATAATACAAATGTCTGCTAAACAGAAGATAAATTATTATATCAACTTGATCATTTTATATAAGATTATGGTCTACATATCTAGAGGTTATCAAATCTCAAGCTTTACATTTTTGTGGATGGCCATGGTCTAATATTTACAAATGATCACATCCAATATAAACTAGGTAAGCATGTACCCAAAATTTACTATATAAGAACTATTCCACTCTAAAAGATCACAACCTGCAATCACAGATCTGAGGCCATACCAAGACACCTCATCAATTTGTGACCTAATTTTAAATTGCTGATCTCAAGCAGCAGCTGGAAAGAAACAGGCAAAATTGTATCATATGATTGATAGAGGAAAGGGTCAAGAGGAGAAAACAGTGATGAATGGAGCTCAGTTACTGATGAAAATGACCTCTAACACATCTGCTCATTTTAAGCTTATATCAGCATTCTGCTCATTTTCCCATATGTGGACTTTGAAGATTACTCTCAGCCATTCCATTGCCAATCATGGGTGAGGCACATACGCTACACAAGTTTTATCAATGAGAAGACCAGAAATGCCAGCAAGCTGGTGGGTGCTGGTAAAAACGGATGCCAGTGAAAACAGGGCACCGGAGGACATATTATTCACGTGACATTTGGAGCTTCTCCCCCTCTGTGGGCCTTCTAGATGCTAAACGTCACATGTAAATTTCACGAAACTTGATCAAATCGCCCCAGGCGCCCTGTTTTCACCGTCGTCCATAAAAACAGTGGCCGAACTGCACCAATAACAGCAACAAAATCATCATGCAAAACAACAAAGAAAACTGCATCTCCAAGTGAAAAAAATTGATCTCTTGAAAACCTGCATGCATGCGCAAAGCACATGTACTGGAAGGAAAACCCAAATTCACCCATAAATGACAAATATAATAGGGAAATGGAGCAAACATCAGTAACTTTGTAGTCCTAGTGGGAACAACTCAGCAGTGTATATTGATATTAGGGCGACAAATATGACGCTATCATTACTTAAATGACATATCTAATGAGCAGCAAAGAATTAATATTGAAAAGAGTTTCTGGATAATTGACATATTTTTCAACTCACCCCATCGAGAATCACCATCCCTCGCAAACAGAAAACAAAAATAAAGGAGTTTTTCACGCATGCGCAGATTTCTATTTGCATGCTTTCCATGAAGCCAACCTAAAATACTGCAAAAGTTTATCGACAAGAAATTTCTTAGGAATGATGAGCAAAGTTAGCAAATGAAAATGTAGGATTAACGAAAACAAAGCTGAATACCAAAAAATAATTTCATATGCATTTTTCTACTTCATCGATGAACTAATGTAGAAAAAATATGCGCCTGCATATTGTTTTGCTGACGATACTAAACTGATGCATTATTTTCTCCTACAAATGACGTTTAAACTTTATTAGTTCCTTCATTTGTTTGAAATTGTTATCAATCATTTTATGAAATATTCACAAATATTGAAAAAAAATTAATATTAATAGTAAACTCAATGATAAAGGCAAAAAAGACTAATTCAATATCTTAGTATGCAATTTATATCCAATGTGTTACATTGGGTATTACTTGACCTTGCCATTTCCGTGAAAGTCACCCAAACTCGTGCGGGAGGCGGGGCAATCGGGGGCGTTTGGAAAACAAATATTTCGGTTGTGTATTTGCAACCTTTTCATAAGTAAATCTCAAGATGAGCATCTTTTCAAACGTCCAAACTGCTCCGCCTATTGAGGTTTTTGCACTAACCAGAGCATACAATGCGGATCATAATCCCAAAAAGGTCAATCTTGGAGTTGGTGGTAAGTTAAAATAGTCGCCTAAATTGAGATAAGCATCCTAGGCCCTGTTTTAAGGCACTGCACTGCAGTGCTCTGCATATAAAGGTGTATTGGGTTTCCCTGAAAACATCAACTCGGATGCTCGCAATGCTAGAGCTTCGACCGAGCCAAGTTTGTCTCAAATGCCGCACCAATACGGCTACAGTGCGCTGCAGCGCTCTGCCGTGAAACAGTACCCCGTAAGATTGGTGCAAAGGCGCCCTACCCTAATTTATTTTCAGTGCATTTTATAAAACATAGAATCAAAGCCTCAATAATGCATTGCGACTGCTAAACCAGTGATTTGGATTGGGAATGCTTAGAAGTTTAATTTCTAGTATTTCACTAACATTTTTTTTCAAAACATGTTGATGAAAATGAGCAGTATTACTAACTATTTATTTCAGATACAAGAATATGAGCTAGAAGTGTGAACCATAGTATAATGGCCCTTTGACTGCTTAGGTATTTCTTTCATGCCCTCTGTTGCCTGTTGGTCATGCTTGCTGATTCACTCATCTGATCTTTTCTCCTAACGATTTTGGTCCTCCTGCCCTCTCTCTCTAATATTCTCCTTTAATCTCTATCTTCTCTTTCTCTCCTCCAATTTCCCTATCCTCTCTCTCTCTCTCTCTCTCTCTCTCTCTCTCTCTCTCTCTCTCTCTCTCTCTCTCTCTCTCTCTCTCTCTCTCTCTCTCTCTCTCTTTCTCTCTTTCTCTCTTTCTCTCTCTCTCACCCTCTCTCTCTCTCTCTTGCCCTCTCTCTCTCTCTCTCTTGCCCTCTCTCTCTCTCTTGCCCTCTCTCTCTCTCTCTTGCCCTCTCTCTCTCACCCTCACCCCCTCTCTCTCTCTCACCCTCTCTCTCTCACCCTCTCCCTTTCCTCTCTTTCTCTCACTCCCATCACAGTTAGCTTGTCCCTTGTGGCTCCTTTTCCATTCCCAATAGCCACCATCACTGACCTGGATACTTTATACTCTGGTAACTTGCCTGGCAGAGTTCCCTTATCTGCCCCTGCCCTACAAAGTTTCCCTAATCTGCTCCCCTCACCCCTGGCCCTAATCCCCCCTGTCTGCGTGCAGCGTACCGGACCGACGAGGGCAAGCCGTGGGTGCTGCCGGTGGTGCGCAAACTGGAGGCGCAGCTGGCCGCTGACGAGACGCTCAACCACGAGTACCTGCCCGTGCTGGGTCTGGACGCGTTCAGCAAGGCGGCCGTACACATGCTGCTGGGCACCGACTGTCCGGCCGTCATCGACAATCGGGTACGGAGTCAACGGGGAGAGGGAAGAGGGGGCGGGAGAGCGTACGAGAGTGAGAGGGTGGGAGACAGATGGTATGGTTGAGATTGTTGTGGCAAGGATTAAGCGGGATGAATATCATAAATGGGGTAATGGCAGTCCTGCACCAATCCCCCGACGGCCGGTCGCTCGGGGTTTTACGGTAAAGGCTAAATGACAATATCCAGCTGACCGTAGCTGGTAGGAAGTAAAAAGCTGGATGATGCACCCATACTGGTACAAACTAGAGCGCGATGATACGCTCCATATCAACCAGTTGTGTACTGTTGCCGGGTTACGATACGGAGCCCGGCGGTGTATCACACCCGTAATTTCCGTATACCTTCGCCGGTGTTCATGCTTCAATGCTTAGGTACTTAGTAACGGCTTGTTCGGTCTCTTAGTAACTATGACCTTTCCTCGCTTTGGCAGCGATAACGCCGCCCCAATCCAATGTACTGCCGGTGAGCTGCAGGCAAAATTATTATTTATTCAGAGGTTCTGCCATTGAGTGGACGGATATTCGATCCCATATTGTGCGTGCTCTTGTACGCAATCCCCATGGACGACATCGCACAAGCAGTTAGTGGGTCACGTCTCACCAGCAGTGGGTGTGTCCGTTAGGCCTCGCTGAGCGGGGGCTCGGCTGATAGGCAGCATCTGGCCCTTGACATGACGTTAGGATTAAAATAATATTTGCGCTCCCTTCGTCCTCGCCGGCGTCTACAGATCGCTGTTACGTCGGATGCCCGGGGCAACTGTGGGACCGGTCTTGGGTTATTTATTTGCCTCATTCTCACCCCTCCCCATTCCACCCCGGCTTCCGAGGCAGACACATTGGTCGTTACCTTGGTGATAACTACTAAAATAAACCGTCATCACATGCCGAATAATCACCCGTGTCGCTTTATCGTTTTATTGCGAATCCCGGTTGTGCTTCGGTCTTATTGTCTTTACAGGTATTGGTTAACCCTCGCACGACCAGGCCATTTCTCATAACACGAACGACCAGGGGGGGGGGGGTTACGACCCCCCCCTGGCGTTTCGAAACGGAAGGTCGTAGAGCTTAGCGGAAAAAACCAACGGATTGCTCTCAACGAGATCTCGCGATTGGTGGTATATTTTTTGGTCCTAGGTCAACATTTGACCTACTTTTGACCGGTCAAAGGTCACATTTTCGGAAAAATAGACTTTTTTCAACTTTCGGCGGCGATTGCGGCAAAACGGTGGGAGATATCGACTTGAAACCTTCACTATCGTGTTCCTTGATCAATTCTCTATCGTTTGGTATGTATTTCGTTTCCCTAGCTCTAAAAATGGCGCGTTGGGAGCGCCGGAAGTCGGCAAGGTCGCAGTCGGCGGCAGAAATTCGAAAAATCAAAATTTAAATTTTTGAAATCTGATTGTATTTTTGGATTTGGGAGGTCCATTTGCTCCCTATAGAAGCTAATATTGCTGCATATTCCCATTGAGGTGACAAGAATTAGCAAAATAGTGGTTCGGGCGATTTTCAAAAATAGTACCGGACGCTGTTCCTCTTGTGACGTCATAGCTCCGTGACCTGACCTGACCCGGTCAAATTTCTTATACCATATGATAGCCAATACTTGCCCCAACATGCATGGGAAGTTTCATCACGATCCATCAACCGATGTCCGTACCACCGGCAGGAAACCTCGGGCGTTGGCACTCAGTTTGTGAAAATCCGGCCGGAGGCTGTACCTCTTATGACGTCATAACTCCGTGACCTGACATGACCCGATCATTTTTTTTTCGGCAAAAGATGCGCAAAGGTTGCCCCAGAGGGTATTGAAAATTTCAGCCCGCTACGACAAGCCGTTTAGCGTGCACTTCGAAAAAACCTCAGGGGGGGGGGGTTGATACAACCCCCCCCCCCCTAGGCGTTCTAGGGTTAAAATGACTGATTGTTTCTGCACACCTGTGACAGCTTTGACACCCTCGACCTGTTGTTACATTGAGAATATGTTTTACATAGTCTGACGTCAGCACGTGTTGTGTGTGTTCTCGATCGTGTACAGGCGCTAGGAGTGCAGTCCCTCTCAGGAACGGGCGCCCTGTTTGTTGGCGCCAAGTTCCTACAGAAGATCCTCGGCTATGACACCTACTACTACTCGGCGCCCACATGGGGTGAGTGGCGGGAAACTTTACATCGGGTCAGCGCTGCTTGGCTATGACACCTAGTAACTTTCTTCGTAGCTCGTACGCTAAGAGTCTTCGTGGTGCAGTGTTTATGCGTGTTTTGCGTGTTAACTACTAGGCACTGTCCTGTATTACCTGCTTGTTACACTGGATGTTCGTTTTTGGTTTCAGTTTCGACCCACCTGAAACGCATGCCGTGCTTAAGGGGCGATTTTTCTGTCATTCACACACATCACAGGACTGTCATGAGTCATCCCGAGAGTCAATTCCTCTGTAATACCACTGCACCGCCTGTGCGCCGGCCACTGAAGGCTCATCAGCCGCCGACGGCCCGGTTTGGTGCGGTGTTTGCGCCAGTCTCACCTCTGCCAGCTTGGGCAGTGTGTAAATGCTCTCCGTGTGCCAGTTAGGGGTGTAAAGTCGCCGGCTCTGCCAGTTTGGGCAGCGTGGGAATGCTCTCCGTGTGCCAGTTAGGGGTGTAAAGTCGCCGCCTCTGCCAGTTTGGGCAGCGTGTGAATGTTCGCCGGCTGCCAGCACCGGTTGGCGACCGGCTGACATTGACCTGCTGGGTAGCAGGGGACGGGTGTCACGTGCCGGGTGTATATCGGGCCGCGCGCTCCGCGACAGTCTCTGGCCGAGAGCCAGAGAGAGTCAGTTCAGGAGAGGGGGAGGGGGCGTACAGTGCATGGTGTGTACGCTGAGAAGCGACAGATGATAGTCATTTCACAGCGTAAGCGACAGCTGGCCAGCATAATCATGAGGTAGAGAACGAACAGGTGGTCAGGCCATTGGGACTCGCGATGCACTAACAGACATCTGGGAGCATTGCCAACGGATAAATAGGAGGGATATACCGCTTGCCTATTTCACGTCAGTCTAAACCCATTTCGGCTTCAAAAACTAACCGATCTCCACTGCCTGCCCTCAGGCAACCACAAGCTCATCTTCGACACGGCAGGCTTCAAGCAGGGTCGCGCCTACCGCTACTGGGACCCGGCCACCAAGAACATCGACTTTGACGGCATGTGCGAGGACCTGAGGAACGCGCCGGAGAACTCTGTGATCATCCTGCACGCGTGCGCGCACAACCCGACCGGCTGCGACCCCACCGACGCACAGTGGAAACAGATTGCCGAGATCATGCGCGAGCGGAAACTGTTCCCCTTCTTCGACTCGGCCTACCAGGGCTTCGCGTCGGGCGACCTGGACAAGGACGCGCGCACGGTGCGCTACTTCGCCAAGGAGGGCTTCGAGTTGTTCTGCTCGCAGTCCTTCTCCAAAAACTTCGGACTCTACAGTGAGTTGTAACTGGGGCGGGTGGGTGCGGTGAAGCGGATGTTTCGGAAATCAGCCGGGCACAAATGATTCTTGTTATGTTAATCACCGGAATGTTTACGAAACCGACACTGCTATAAGTTGAAATGAAACTGAACACTGGGTACTGGCTGATGATGGGTTGATTGCTGCCACACTGTGATGTTGCTGATCGTTCGTCGTGCTGCTAGTTCTGTGTGCTGCGCTCTGACTCGCTGCCTCTCCCCCCAGATGAGCGGACCGGTAACCTGACCGTGGTGATGAAGGACGCCGAGCTGGCGGCAGCCGTGCTCAGTCAGCTGACACTGGTCGTTCGCGCCACCTACAGCAACCCGCCGGCGCACGGCGCGCGCGTGGTGGCCGCCACGCTCACCAACAAGGACCTCTTCGCCGAGTGGTCAGTGGAGGGGAGGGGATGTGGCCCGTAAATTCACACAGGGGTTTATATGGGAAGATAAAGAAGGTCGGATATATTGCTGAGGTGCAGACTGAAGAGAGCAAAAGTGGCCAGGCAGTAAAATGTTGATCGTTGTGCGGTTGGAAATATGAGCGCAGCGAGTTGCAGTGGCCAAGTTTTGGAATGTGTTGTGCCTGGTAAAGTCGACCCAGCGTGATGATTCTCGTCATCTGTCGCAGCTAGGGATTTACGATTTCTGACCCAGGGGACTAAAGCCATCCTCCGACCCTTTCCCGTGCACAGGCAGGACCACATTCGCGTCATGTCTAGCCGGATCATCCAGATGCGCGAGGCGCTGCGCGACCGTCTGGTGAAGCTGGGCACGCCCGGCACCTGGGACCACATCACCAGGCAGATCGGCATGTTCTCCTTCACCGGCCTGACGCGTGAGTCTTAATAGCTGGGTGGGGGACAGCCAGCGAGGGGCCGTGGAAGGGTGTAGCGGGACGCGAGATGATTTAAACGTGGGTAGCGGTACCCCGTGGCTCGATTCTGTTTCACAGCTGATTGCTGCTTGTGTCACGACTAACAACTGTTAGTCGATCTACTTTGGGCCACACCAAGCCACGTTCGTCTTTCCACATTCCTCCAGCCGTCTATACTGTCCACACCCGTCTGACGCCAGTCTCTCCGCCGTACAGCCCAGCAGTGCGAGTATCTCGGTAACGAGCACCACATCTACCTGCTGCGCTCGGGACGGGCCAACATGGCCGGCCTCAACACCAACAACATCGACTACGTGGCCTCGGCCATCCACGACGCCGTCACCAAGTTCCCGGCCGCCTAAAGCGCCGACCGCGCCGAGATTCGAACCCGCGACACGCGGAACACGAGGCGTGAGTGAAGTTTTAGCGCTAGGTTAGAGACAATCGACGCTGAGCGTCTTGTGATTTTGCGTTGTTAGGGCTGATTTGTAGTCCATAGCCGTCTGGGGCGACTTCTGGAACAACTGCCGGTGTAATTGTCTATGCATTGGAGCGAATTTATCGGCGTTATCGGCTAAACTGCCAGTGTTGGGTGAGGTGGGGTATCGATGCACCTTTTATCGACTGGCTGCTGAAAGCACGCACGGTGAACACGGTGAACGGTGAATATAACCTAGTCGGAACTGGAGTATTTTTACCGCAAATCAAGTAAACAATTTCCCAGCTTTGTTACCACTTAAGTGGCGTGACGGATGATAGGAAGCATGGGAATTCAAGCTCGGTAAATCTGCTTGTGAAAATAACACTCTGCTAAGACGTAAAGCTATCATGGAATCTGAGTCCCATCAAGGCCACGGGCGAATCGACATAGGTACCAAATTGAATTTATGCAAGGTTTCGTGTGAAATTTACAATGTGCATTGTGCATGACGACTAGTTTACGAAACGTACAAAGCTGACGCATTTCACTCAACCAATGGGACGGTATCGAAGCACAGAACATTCACTAGACGGCCCAGATACCAGGTACGTACGCACACCATTCGCGCACACCTCTGAATCTTCACGGCAAAACCAGATATCACTGGTGTCAGTCCAAGGGGAATCAGATCAGAGTGCTGCTGTAGCAAGTCGATTCGGATTGAGGTCCTGTGTAGGCTATCCAATGGCCACACACGAGGCTTGGATCCCACCAGGCCACAATCGAATTGATTGCGAGCACTACCAGTCATGGCTGATGACCGCTTCGTTCATCGCTCTCCTCCACTCTCGAGCCACACGAGTCTTTCTCTATTACCTCAGGTAGCCATCACTGACACCACACACACTGTCGGTCTACTCGTCCGTCCCGTCCCGGCCCGCTGTGGTGTGGTGACGCCGTTCACTATTCCCGTGAGAAGGCCACCATACATCCCGCGGCCAGCAGTGTCTCCACCCCGATAAACACCAGCTGGGTGGCGCACAGCACCAGCTCCAGCCGCAGCACGTACGTCTGCCACAGCAGGAAGTAGCAGACGGCCAGCGCGCTGGGTGCCGCCAGCAGCGCGCCCACCAGCAGCGGCAGCACGCGCAGCGTCAGGTTGCCGCGGCGGGAGAGGAGCAGCCGGGCGGCCTCGGCGGCGGCCAGCAGCAGCAGCAGCGCCAGCTCCGAGACCAGGTTCACCGGCGGGTAGGGCAGCACCGAGCGCTTCCACAGCAGCAGCAGCAGCGTCAGGCACACGTAGGCAGCCGTGTACCATCCGTGCAGGTAGGCCAGGACCTCGTAGGCCAGCGACGAGCCCATGGCGGCGACAGAGTGACACTGGCAGCGAGCAACTGGAAAACGGGGAATACAAATGACAACGCCCGTCTCTCCTTACGCTTACACTGTTCAATAAGCATTTACAACCAGCATGAAATGGATTGCTCATCTACAGAAATACGCCAAAATCGATGGCCAGTGTCAATTGTAACGTGGCCTGACAACTGGTGGACGGCAAAGGAAATGTCTAGCAGTAATGTCATTAGCTAGGACTCTGTAACAGTGGTGCAATCCCATGAGCAGACAGCAATGTCTGCTAAACTTTTGCAGTGCACATGTTATCGATGCCATCTCAGGGACCCAGTTATCAAACGCTGTTGTCAAATTGATTGAATAGCCAATTAGTGTAGGTGACATACAAATGCATTGGTCACGACATTATATCAGAAAAAAAGGTTCCTGATTCCTGTTACTGAAAATAAAGCAGCATATGTTGCAAATGAACAGATGTGAGCAGACAACCTACCTTCTTCACATCAAACTACTTGGCAGCTCCTTTCGGCACGACCAGTCCAAGCCTCTCCTCTGCCAGCTGCTGTTTGCTCTTTGCAACAGGTGTCTCCTGCATGGCATCAGCAGTGTGGCCGCCAGCAGCCGCATTCCGGGCAGACCCCATCTCACGCTTCATGTTCTCGTACTCTTGCAGATCCTCCAAGCGTAGCTCTATGCGTGTCGGTGGACGGCGAATCATGGCTGAAGCTGGGGAACCAACAGAGTTAACAAAAACATAGAGCAGTACAGGCTCCAATTGATATATAAAAATGGTTTCACCTACAGTCACGGATTTCTGGAATCAGAAACATATTGGCCCGATTGGGTGAAGACTTCCATTTTGCGTCTAGCTACATGCATCTGTCTTAAATGCGTCTAGCTGGATGGCTGCTACGTCTATCTGGCGACAGCTAAATTAAGACGCGTCTAGCTTGTAAGTCTCCGTCCAACAGTTAGACGCCAAGTTAGATGCCAGACGCCAGCTTGGACGTCTGCTCAGTTTGAGTTTTTGAGTTAGGCCACTATGCCTAGCTACCCAACCCCACCATTTCGACCCTACTGCTATTACCATACTCAACTTACCTTGCTAAAGAACAGATAAGAACTTAGACAGTTCAATTAAAAGTCAACATATTGGAAAAATGATACCCTTGGTTTGCACTTACAAATTGATATGCAAAAAAATTGATATTGTCAACATTTGTTTGGGTTTTGGAATGCGCTGCCAGATCTAGATGAGGAGGGAAATGTCCGTTTCACTTCAATCAGCATATTAGGAAGTTTAATATTTTGAATAAAAAACACAACTTCTGAATACTGAAATTGATATAAATGCATTTTTGTAGAAAAGCTTAAGGCTATAAGATTTTTATTCACAGCAATCAACTGAAAATCCCATCAATGATAATATTCATTGTGAAGGCTTTTTAGCAAGGATCCGAATATACTTTAATTGGAAGCGAGCTTCTCGCGATGCATATCTGAGGCACCAAAGACATGTTTTAGCGCAGGTAATTTGCGGGGCGAAGACAAGGAAAGGAGAGGTAGGTGGGTACTTCTCCGGTAAATATAAATAAAGACAGACAATTTTCGGTTTATCATATGCTTAGCAACGAAGTTCAAGAAGTAAAAACCTTCTGTATTTCGCAACTTGCATGCATGCTGTATTCAGTCTGCCAACGACGCTTTTGGCATGCTTGCATTTTTAGGTGTAGTTACTCCACGTCCTGTCCTGGTATGTTTAATGTTATGCCAAAAATGGGTTAGGGCATATCAGATTTGATAACCTTTTCACCTGCTGTGTAGATTTGTTTGTGGATTCTCTAACTTCATGAATTCTTGCCCTTCATTGCAGTGATAAAATGTCACAAGAGCTTCTGGACTTCTGCTCTGGTGGCCTCTGCCAGTCCATTTCAGCCAGTTCTGCCACCAGTGATGGGTTTGAAGCAGAGAACCTCCTGTCTCCTGCTAGCAGAGGATTTCTGGCTGCGGGCTTTGTGCGGCCGCCCGTGACACTCACGCTCGAGTTCTGCTGCCCCGTAGAACTGCGCCAGGTGCGGATATGTCTGAGGCTGAGTCAGCAGCACACTACCAGTGTCCAGCTGCTGGTGGCCGGCCCGGGCAGTGACGACTGGCAGCCAGCCGGCTCTCTCTGGGAGCAGCATGGCCAGCCGCCACCCGACGAGGTGTCGTTTGTGAACGGCGCGGCGTGCGGCGGCCGCGGCGGCTCCGGGCCGCCCCCTGCCGCGCTGCGCCTGCCGCTCAGATGTCGGGACCGCGCAGCGCTCAGGCGCGTGGCGCGCCTCAGGGTGAGGCTGACCCGCGCGCGCGGCCCCAGCGCGCTCTGTCTGAGCAGTCTGCGCGTGTGGGCGGTGGCCGCGGAGCCGAGCCACCCGGCGCTGAGAGCCGCGCTAAGCCAGCGGGCGGCCGCGGCGGCAGCCAGCACTCCCAGTCAGCCGGCACCGGCGGCCTCACCACAGTCTGGCGAGCAGCGACTGGCGCGGGAGCGGGAGAGCCGCGCGGCGGCGGCCCGCGCGGCCGTGGAGCGCACCGGCCCGACTCCGCCGGAGGAGTTCGTCGACCCCATCACGTGCGAGGTGATGGTGCTGCCGATGGTGCTTCCCTCTGGTCAGACGGTGGACCGCAGCACGCTGGAGCGCCACGAGCGCGCCGAGGCCGGCTGGGGCCGCCCGCCCAGCGACCCGTTCTCTGGCGTGCCGTTCGGCGGCGGCGCGCGGCCCGTGCCGGACGCCGCGCTCAAGGCGCGCATCGACCACTTTCTGTTCGAGCACGCCGGCGCGGCACCGGAGCTGGCCGCAGTCGGCCGCACCGTGGGCCGCGCCAAACGGCCGGCGTCCCCGACACCACCAACTGCGCCGCCGGCGCAGCGGGCCGCCTACGACCCGCGGGCGGCGCACCCCGGCCCCGGCAGTGACAGAGCGGCTGGCGGGACCTCGGCCGGGGACCTGGACACTGCCCTGCGGTCGGCCCTCAGTGGACTCAAGTCGTTCCAGCCGCGGCCGGCGGCTCCGACGGCGCCCGTGTGCGGCTGCGGCGCCGAGCGCAACCTGTACTCTCTTCCCTGTACGCACGCCGCCTGTCGCGCCTGCCTGCTCCGCCTGCCCAAGGCGGCAGAGTGCGGCACCTGCCGCAAAACGTTCCAGAAGGCAGACGCCGTCAGGTTACACACCTAGAAGGTAATAGGGGGATTCATATTCAATGGTTGTGATCTATTGCTTCCACTCATCAAATCTTGCTTGTTTTGTATAATTGTACGTGGCCGGCAGTATCACTGACACTCAGTCAGTTGACCAATAAATATTGATGAAGTTGAGTATCATGGTTAACCCTCGCACGACCAGGCCATTTCTCATAACACGAACGACCAGGGGGGGGGGGGGGGTTGTTACGACCCCCCCCCCTGGCGTTTCGAAACGGAAGGTCGTAGAGCTTAGCGGAAAAACCAACGGATTGCTCTCAACGAGATCTCGCGATTGGTTGTATATTTTTTGGTCCTAGGTCAACATTTGACCTACTTTTGACCGGTCAAAGGTCAAATTTTCGGAAAAATAGACTTTTTTCAACTTTCGGCGGCGATTGCGGCAAAACGGTGGGAGATATCGACTTGAAATCTTCACTATCGTGTTCCTTGATCAATTCTCTATCGTTTGGTATGTATTTCGTTTCCCTAGCTCTAAAAATGGCGCGTTGGGAGCGCCGGAAGTCGGCAAGGTCACAGTCGGCGGCAGAAATTCGAAAAATCAAAATTTAAATTTTTGAAATCTGATTGTATTTTTGGATTTGGGAGGTCCATTTGCTCCCTATAGAAGCTAATATTGCTGCATATTCCCATTGAGGTGACAAGAGTTAGCAAAATAGTGGTTCGGGCGCTTTTCAAAAATAGTACCGGACGCTGTTCCTCTTGTGACGTCATAGCTCCGTGACCTGACCTGACCCGGTCAAATTTCTTATACCATATGATAGCCAATACTTGCCCCAACATGCATGGGAAGTTTCATCACGATCCATCAACCGATCTCCGTACCACCGGCAGGAAACCTCGGGCGTTGGCACTCAGTTTGTGAAAATCCGGCCGGAGGCTGTACCTCTTATGACGTCATAACTCCGTGACCTGACATGACCCGATCAATTTTTTTCGGCAAAAGATGCGCAAAGGTTGCCCCAGAGGGTATTGAAAATTTCAGCCCGCTACGACAAGCCGTTTAGCGTGCACTTCGAAAAAACCTCAGGGGGGGGGGGGGTTGATACAACCCCCCCCCCCCCCCCTAGGCGTTCTAGGGTTAAAACTATGATAATTCGCCGACGTGCCGGTGGCAATACCAGCTCATGTCCGTCTCTTATCTCAAATAAACGGAATGCTCCCGTGACTGGCAATAAAGATGTCGTAACTGTATAGTTTAAAAAACATTTAAAACTAATATTTCAACATGTATATTATAAAGTGACAGAAAATACACGATATACGTCACCGTCCGATCACGATCGTCATCTACACACGACCGTCACATAAGCCAAGCGAATCGATGAAAGCGAGCGAACGGGCTAAACGGAAAGCGAGCAACTGTCGTGGCGGCACTACCGGCAAGCATGAGCCACCCACTACGGGCGATTCGGATTAAAGGGACTATCCCACCTTTAACATGGGGTTTGAGTTGAGATAGCCAAGTTTGCGGCGAGGTTCAGAAACCACTATCTATCTAGGTTGCAACCCCCGCGGCCTCTTGGTGTTGAAGAAATTCGTTCCCTTCATTTGAAAATGGGCCTTGTACAAGGCCCTATCTTCAACATGGAGCGACCGTTAGTGTGACGTCACCTCGTTTAGTCATTCTGATTTAAATGAGTTTGTTCGTTGAAAAATCGCTTAAAACTTGGTCTGAACTTTGTTGTGGTGCCTACAGAGTAAAAAGAATCAGCTTTATGACAGTAATGTGGCCTGGGGAAGGAGGTAATTTTGGGCTGTGACGTCACATATTTGAAAGTTTGTGTTTGGAATATGGGAAGCCTAAGATGTTTAATGAAAAATAAATGCCAGAACCGTGTTCCTGGTCATCCAATCTATAAAGTCTGGCACAATTTAACCGGTTTTAACAACATTTTAGAAGGTGGGATAGTCCCTTTAACGGTATGGTTTGATCGGTACTTGCGTGGTAGTAAGCACGGTATAAAATAATTCCTGGAATCACGTATCATCTCCCTTTGGATCATGGCCACTCACACCCTAGGCGCCGACCGGTGGTTCTGCAGGACCGCCGATCGCCCGGCGTAGTCCGGCATCTCTCCAGTAATCACACTGCCCGGCACCGGGTCGAGCCGCTTCCTTCTCTCTCCCGCTGCGTTGTAGCGGAGGGGTTCTCCCTTATTGTACGGCGGGGTGGGTGTCGGAAGAGACGCCCGCCACGCCAGCGCATACGCGGTACCGAGCTCGGCACGGCAGCTCTCAGAAACTCCACAGAACGGGGCCGTCCGCAGCGCCGCTAAAACTGAAACGACAAAACGGTACACGAAGTATGTCAGGCAAGTGGCAGCCAGTGATTAAAAGCAATCATGGGCCATGACATCAACGGCGTTCTGTAGCATACCATTAGCGCAGCACCTTGCTATCCCTTAGTACGTGGATCTGGTTCACCGAGGAACGAGGTATTGAAGAAGGCAATCATTTAACAAGCTGCTAAGATTACGTGAACTCGGTGAATTTCCCGCAGTACATTGACAGCATCTAGCATCGAGTTGAAATTCATGTTATCAGTTATTCGTGCTACCATCTAACTGAGTCGTAAATCGCAACAGACGAGAAAATTAACGATATTGTTATGTTACGTCACCCCATTCCACAGACGATAGCTTCGTAATATATCCACAACACATAACAAGCGCTGGGAGAGTAAAACTGCAAACTGACCGCCTGCGTTAACCGATACGTTTTTGTGATTCTGCAATTCTCACCCTCTTGAGGAACTCCTCGGCGCATATTCTGGCGCGCGCGTTGACGGCCAGCTTCATCTCGCTGATCTCGCGGTCAATCTCCTCCATGAAGGTGATTAGGAAGTCGACCAGCTTGTGCTTGTACATGGCCTCCGTGTGGTGGTTGGTGATGAGGAAGCTGATGTCGTAGCCCTGCGGACGGGTCAACGGTGAGAGGCATCGCTGCACAGTCGGTCTAACATAGGATGTGCAGCGGACGATGCTAGAGTTTCGCAGGGACGCTCATACATGACTCGGTGAAATATTATGTACAACATTACGAAGAAGCAGCTTACAAACATACTACACTCTTATCAAGAGAAAAAGCTGCCGTCGCCGGTGCCTTTCACTCAGCCCAGGCCCCGCCTACCTGCACCGGCTTGCGCCGCAGGATGACAAAGTTTTCGGCGCGCATCATCATGAAGCGCATGAACTTGTGGCTGAGGATCTTCTCGATCTCGTCCGCCTGCTTGATGGCGATGCTGACGCGGATCGAGTTGATGGATGACTCGATGAGGACGCGCTCCTTTTCGTTCCGGGAGATGGTAACGGGCGTGAGCAGCAGCTCCTTGCTCGTCCTGACGAGATGAAAACAAGTCCAGCCGGAGGGAGGTCAGAATCCAGAACAAAATCAGAACACTTGAGCCTAGAGGACACACTGGTCAACATGAGCCAGAACGACAGGGCCGATGAAAAAAACATGAATACCTACTTTTGCTCACCGCGGTCATGCTAACAGATGCAAGCTATCAAGCTAACACTGAAAGAAGCTGGAAATTTCATCCATGAAAGTGTACAATCTTCATTCTAATTAAAGCAGCACCTACAGATTGATGAGTTGGGTGGTGAGTGATGTGATGACTCACCTGACCTCGACCTCTGGCTTGTTGTGCCTCTCCACGACCTGTGAGGAGAAATCCTCTAGGCACATTGCGGCAGTCAGAGTGTGCCTCACTGCAGTCAGATAGGGCTTCAGAGTGGCCGCCTGGTGACAACACACACATTGTTGTTACTTGTTAATAATGTAGGCATCAGGTATCAGCCATGGAACACTAAAAAAAATGCTGAGAACTACTTTGACACATTCCTGACCATGCATATGACACTGCCAGCATGTCAATAAACTGCTGGGTGCTGATTCACCAAGCACATTGGCCAACAATAAGAAAAAGGTAGCTGAGGTAGGCCATTTTTTAGAGAGAAGACATTCACACTTTGATCTAAAAGCTAAACTAGTCAGGGTTTTCACTTGCACTGCTTGACTAAAAGTAACCAAAGTAGAGCCATTAACAAGGCACCTGACAGTTCAGCTGTGCCCCCAACCAAGCAGCTTACCATATTTAGGAGGGTGTGCTTGATTGAGTAAGATAATACTGGACAGGTTTGATAACTTATATGTTCTTCTCAGCCTCTACTGCCAGTACCAATCCCTCTGAAAATAAAATGTCAGTAGTAAAAGTGAGTTTTGATATGACACAGAATCAGTACCCACATCACCTAGCTAGACACACCAGCAATCCTTCTATAACTAATAACTAAGCCCACACCAACTGTTTCCTTAAAGCCTTGAGAACAGCCTGTCTAAATAAAAGGCCTAAACCAGGCATTAGAAGCACTCCTCAGTCCTCAGTCCTCAAGGACAAAAAGTCTAACATAGCGAAGACAGACTAGCCTCTCTGCAGGTTGAGAAAAACCAAAACTAGTTATAGATGGGGAAAGAGGACTGTGTCATGGATGAAGTATTCCACGGATAGAAGTATTCCTAATCATGGATGGAATACCTAATCAATGACTGTGTTCTAAGGGTCTTTGAGGGCTAAGCTTACTTCTTTGGCCATTAACTGCCCAAGCCAATTGGACAGTCCACCACTTTATCTAATTCTCTTAAAATCTGAGTATAATTGATTTCCACAAAAATCTTTGGTTTGGCAAAAATAAAAAAGATCAAGACTTTTCATGACTTTGATGAAAGGTAGAAAAACTTAACAATTCACATCTAAAAGATGCTGCACAGCCATGTTGCCACCAATCTTTCAGAGCTTCTGGCAGTGAACTATGAAAGTCAAACTAGGGGTCGCACACTGAAACTTTGCAAGCCCAATGGGCCATGGGCCATGCAACTTGCAGTGCTAGAATAAATTCATTTTCTGTATGGTGTATTAATGACAGGAAAGGACTTCAAGCAGCTATTATACATTCACCTTCAGTCAACACCTTAGAGTACAGTCTGGATGCAGGATGCATACTGAGAGTGGATCTGGCACTCAACTCCAGCTACCAAGTAAGTACAGATTTAACTTAAGATATACCTATAAATAGGCAAGAACAGGCCCTACAGGACATCACATATCTTGTCCCAATAACAAGATGAAGATAAAGACAAAGTCTTTCCAATGCAGATTTTCTTTATCCCTAATTATTGATACACCGGCTTGACATATCGATACCTACCATTTCAATCTATCCCCGCATTCAGAATCTCTCGAACGGCGAAGATTATATTTCGTCCTGCCAATCTAGTTTCATAACTCAGCCAAATTATCTAAATAAAACTGCAAGATTTTATTGCAATGAAAAAAAATATGAAAGCTTTCAGATGACGGTGCTCAAGCTAATATCCTAATGCTGATATCGTATGTACATGAACATGAAAACTCTGAAAATAACATCATAACAACAATCCAACATGATACCAAGGCCCTGTATTACAAACACCTTAACCCCCCACCTGGGCCAAATCTTACCAAATCTTAATGATCAATTATTTGAATAACACATGAATTCAGAATTTTAAGCTTCATACAATAATTTGTGCAATGCTATAATAAAACGAAGGATTCTTACCAATCTCAAAGACACCATCAACAACTTCACCTCCTATCTTCCTCCTTGCTTGCAGAACCTTGCTTGACTCCCTTATCAATGATCACTTCACCCGAATAAGATTTTTCGGATGTTCTAAGAAGAAAGGGTCGCTCGCGTGTTTCTAGGCAACTTACTTTTATTGAGCCATAAGCTTATTTTCTCTGCGAGATGCTAGGCAACTGCACATTTAGCCTTAAAGACTATCAGCACAATTCAGCTATTGAACAGAATCGCACTGTCCGCACCCATTGCCGCCCGGCGACCAGAATCGTAACAAATATTGAAGGAGAAAGTGAATACGACTACTAAATAAAATAAGCCCCCAGTAAAATTATGACGGTGTGGTAAATTGGTGAGGAATGGAAGCTGATTAATTCTTTTTTAATGCTCTAATAACGAAACGATGAAGAAATGAAAAAATGTTGATGTTCTTATAATTCAAACAATCAAATGTTGCATATTAATTTTGTTTCTAGCATAAACAATAATCAAAAATGGGATGCGCCTTTGTGGATTTGAGACGTTGGCAGATCCAAGATTCTTACAGATAGGCAGATCTCTATCTGCGTTCTACATACAACAGTGAATAGCAAGAAGGCACTTGCGGCAGTACAGCTGCCATAAAACATTCCAGCATTCGTCAGCCGCGGGCACGCGTACCCTGATTCAGCCCTCGTGCGAGAAGAGTAAAAACAGTTCTCGCTTTAACACCAGACGATTCCTGCACAATCATTTATTAATGGGGAAAACGTTTATTTATCGATCAAAACTGGGTCAGCATTGTCAACAATCAACTCCAGGCATTATCAGTTTGCTAGCACTAGAAACTGCCCTGACCTGACCACAGCTTTGCGTTACGCTCAGCATCTTTCTACGTCCTGTCCAGATGCTGCTAGATGACGGAGATGGCAATTCGGAATTCAAGTAAGAAAAGGAGCCTTTAACTGAAGGTAGCAGGATAACTGAAATCTGAGCATAATCTACCGCACCATCGTCTGATGACGCAGGTAACATGTCCACGCGCCCTCCCCAGCAGATCGTTTCGTTTCTGTTCCGAGGCCGACGGACCCTAAAGTAGATCGGGTTGCGCGGCTAACGACAGTCCACATCGCGCACTAAAGATACTGCCCCGTCCGCTGATCCAACTAAAACCTACCAGAGCACTCGCTATGTCCTGCCGGCACGGAACAGCGAGTCAAAAACATCGGCATCACAAACATAAAGCATTATGGACCTCAGAACTGGTGGAACCGAAGGTACAATCTCCACCGCAGCAGAAAAGCTGGTGCTTTCTCCGCAGGAAGCGAAAACAGCGGCGAGGGTGAATTCTCAATTCATTCCCGCAAATGGCCGATCTGGGATGTCTGGGTCTTCGCTCTCCCAGTTCAGAGGAGTGTTTGGACACGATTGGTCGGCATTATTCGGCCTCACAAAGGCCGTGGTACGCTGTGCGCGGGTAGGTCAAACCGGTGAGTCGGAGTCACCCGTCCGAGTCAGTGAGTCCACAGTCGCCCCAGCAGCAGCGGAGAGCGCAGTGCTCCCGGGAGGAGAACGGGACGCCGCGGATGGGCGCCCTTATCTCCTCAGTTTCCTGCGAGACGGGGAAACACATGGTCATTGCGGTAGGGGAACGTCAGTCACAAAACATGACATCGAAAAGAAGGGAGGAATAAACAATGAAATTAAACATCACATTAGCATCACAAATATCGCCTACCATTCAGTTCGGCAACACTGGTGTTGCTATGTCAAAAGAAAAAGCTCAGTATGCAAAAAACTGTAACGAGGAAATAAGATATCTATATTATGATTTATAAGTCGTCCGTACGTGCGTCCATCCGTCAGGACTTATGTGTCTTATTGCGCCTGAAAGGCGCCGCGTATCGGCGTGAAATTTGGCATGCCGAATCTGTGGGTTGAGGCAGCCTCTGTATTAAAATTTGGGGGTGATTGGCCCAGGGGTGCGCCGTCAGCACGCGCTCGCGTGCGCCATAGGGTTAACACGGGAAACGGTCAAATCGAAGATCGGGCGAAAACCGGCCTGCGGCGCCCACTTCCAGGGCCCAAAACTCGGCGACAGATTGCCGTAGCGAGGTGGGGTTGCCACCACTGGATAGAGGAGAGATTTACCTAGCATATTGATATGGTTTCATAGTATAGCACGCGCCACGTGCAAGACAGCACCCCCGGTTGTCAAAAAATGACCGATTTCGTGCATTGTGACGGGAAAATCGATGCCGCTGGAAAACGGCTTGACGGAATGAAATCGGTGTTGTATCATTTTGCAGACAAATGTACGTGTAATGATAGCAAATTAAATAAAAAGTGATGATCCGTACCATTTCCTTAATAATGAAACATTAATTGGAAAATTTGATTCGCGCGGAGCGCGACGTCCTTTACAACATCAAAACGTATTGAAAACGCTGACCAATGGCTATGAAACCTACATATTCGGAAAGAGCATTCTTTTTTGACCAATATCCACCCAAAACATTATCGAAAAGTCAATAAACTTTTGTGAAAATGACTCAAGCATACGGCCGTGTTTCGTTAACGTTACAGGTATTTTTCGTCAAAATCCGATCGATGGCTTATGGCCGGCAGGCCATTCAAATTTTGACAATAGCTATCAAAGCATGGGCTTCAATGCACCGCCCGCCAAGGGGAATTAGAAAACACTGAAAATAAGCGCCTACCAGTAAACAGCACATTATTGTACTAGGAATAACTCGGCTACTACTGGGCCGATTAAGCTGAAACTTGGACTGTGGGTGGAGGGGGCACTCATCTGGCGATGCATGGTCATGTGTGACAGGTAGGGTGGATCGATTGCACGTGCGCACGTGAGGGGTCCGCTTCTACATCTCAAGAACGGCTGGGCCGATTTCGCTCAAATTCTGTACACTGTTAGGGACAATTTAGAAAGGTGACTGGCACAAGTCATCTGGAGTCTCAGTTCGCGCGTGCGCACGTGCAGTGGGCCGCTTTTATATCTCAAGAACGACTGGGCCGATTGCGCTCAGATTTGGTACATCGCTTCGATTGAGGGTGAGAAGGTTATGAGTAGGGTAAGGTACGCTATGTGGTGAAGAGTAAGGTATGAGTAGGATAGAGTGTGGGTAGTGTATGGGCAGGGCATGGTACGGTATTGGCAGGGTGGGTTATGGGCAGGGCAGGGTATGAGTATGGGCAGGGTAGAGTAGTTTGGGGTAGGGTAGAGTTGAGTGCAATAAGGGCCCAACTCACGAAAGGCTCTAACAACTCGTAACCAGCACCGAGACACCATACCGTTCAATTAAAACCAAACCTCAAACTTCACCTAGCTCATACAAATAAAAATGTAACCTCATACACCCAAACTAATGGCCCCATCAACAACATCTATCGAATCTATACAGTTATCGCGCAAACATGGCCATCTAGTCAGAGTAAAGAGGAACATAGGCAAAACTTGAACAGGGATATGAAACAATTCTACAGGGGAAGTGGAAACTTATCGATCAGCATGGTCACGATACCAAGATTCCTTTACTACTCAGGTTGGTTCACTAGGGCGCCGTGGTGACGTCACGATAAAGGGATTCTGGAGCTGGTGAACGGGGGCTGCATGATACTATTGTTCCGCCCAATAAGTAGCCGCACCCCCACACCCGCTACTCACTTGGTGAGGCTGGGCTCTGCGTAGGAGACGGGTTTCCGTCGCCGCCTGCCGACGGCTCGCTCCCCCGCCAGGTCCTCCGAACCAGGGCTGCTCTGCGGTGTCGAGCGGACCGGGCTGTCGGGCGCCGGCGGCCGCATCACCGCCCATGGCAGCGTCTCGGGCGAGTCGGGCACAGCGGCCGGCGCATCGGCCGCTGGCGGCTCCGGCGGCTGCGCGGCCAGCGCGGGTGGCTGATCGGGCGGCTGCTCGGGTCGGACAGTCGACTGCTCGGGCGGCTGCACGGGCGGCTGATGGGGTCGGACAGTCGACTGCTCGGGCGGCTGCTCTGGCTGGCTGGGCGGCTGCTCGGACTGAGCAGACAGCCCGGTCTCGACAGACGCCGGCGGCACACTGTCGGAGGCCTGCGTCGCGGCCGGGCGGGCCGGCGGCGGGCTGGAGCTCGCCCCGACTACTGTGGAAGACTCGGCGGCCGGCGGCGAGCCCGTGGTGGAGGTGGGCTCCGCCAGCTCCACGGGCCTGGTCGGCGACTCGGCGGAGACAGAGTCAGGCTCGGCGCCCGCCGGCCGTCGGCCGCCCGTCTCCGGCACCACTGCTGTCGACGAGGGCGCCTCGACGCAGTCAGCCGGTCCGCCGGCGGTGTCAGTGGGAGCGGTGGGGCCGGCGTCCCCCTGTCTGTCTGCCCTCCGCCGCGGCGATGGCGTCCGGCGCGACTGAGGAGACGCCAGCAGGGCCGTCCCGCCGTTCGGCTCCGGCGGCGCCGGCGACAGCTCCGGGTACACAAACAGCTCCGCGCCGGTACCCTCAGCGTCCCGCGCCGGCTCGACATTCATCGAGGGTCGCCCGCGGCCCCGACCCCGACCCCGACCGCGACCGCGACCGGCGCGATTCCCCTGGCCCTTGGGACGGCCGCGACCGCGCTTGGCGGCCGGGGGCGTCATCGTCGGCCCGCCGTCACCGCCGTCATCACCATCACCGCCCGCGCCGTTGGTGACGCTGACGCCATCGCCGGCGGCGGCGTCATCCAGAGTGCGCCGGCGCCGGCCCGGTTTGGTGTCCTCGACGGCGGGGGCGGGGGCGGGAGCGGGGGAGGGGGCGGCGGGCCGCCGAAACTCGGGCTCGGAGGAGTCCGCGGCGGCAGAGACGGACGATCGGTCCATCATCACCACCGGGGACGAGGACAGTTTGAAGTCCGGCTTCTCCTTCTGCTTGTCTTTTCGACCGCTCGGTGTCTCGGGCGTGGCCGGCCGGCCGGAGCGGGGTCGGGGACGCGGCCGCCGGCCCGCCGGTGAGGGCGCCGCCAGCCAGACGCGGTGGCTCGGTCCCTCCAGCGGATCGTCGGCGCACGCCGGCGCCACGCGACTGTTGGCCGCCGCCCGCGGCGACTGCGAGCGGGACGGAATGTCACAGGTCAGACACAATGTGGGCGCAGATACAGTCTGTACGGGGCATACTGGAGTCAGATCACTGTCACTTGCTGCAGTTAGACCATACGAGAAATACCCGGGATCATACATGCACCTTGTTACAGTGAGACAAATCGCAAATTAGTAGGCTAAAATAAGCAACACGTTCATATGTAAAATATGTATGCATCCCACAAGTATCCTTTTACCTTAATGTTCCAGATTATTACACTGCGCAGGACCGGTATGCTTTGCGGGAAGCTCCGGTAACTCTGCTGGCCGGACGGACGGAGGAGAGTAGCTGCAAACCGTTGATTGAAACTCACCCGCTTGGCGAGCATGTGCCGGTATCGTTCCTTGACTCCCAGCTCCGGACTGGGCGTCGCCTCCTCTCGCGAAATGACGGACGCGTTGAGAACATCAGCTGCAGCGGCGTCGGCGGTGGCGTCTGTAGTGGTGGCGGTAGAGGCGTCGGCGGTGGTGGGATCGGTAGTGGTCGTGGCGTCCGTAGTGGTGGTGGTAGTGGTAGTGGTGGTGGTGGTGGGGGCGGCGTCGCTGGGTGCGGCAGATATCTCTATCACCGGAGCCACTGGAAGGGTCAGAGAGAAGCAATTTGTCAGTTATCACAATCTGGGTGTGGTGGACGATGGTAGTGGCCAGAGAAGGTCGAGTACGGAAAACGTATTTTGATAAGATGGTGGAAGACGTATGACGTCTTTAAGCACCGTCCGCGATTGTCAAACCGCCGTTTCCAGGGAAAAATGGCGGATGTTGTAGAATAAAACACGTTTACAAGCGAACTATTACGTGGACGAAACAAGAGCTTCGCGAACCCGATCATAGCCTTATGGTAATTCTAACGACCAAATCACGAAATGAACGCAAGCCCACATTCCCATTGCTACTAACCAGCCTGCGCCGCCTTCCGTTTCCCTCGCACCGCCTTGCTCTTCCGCTTCCCGCGCTGTTTGCCGGTGTGGGTCTGGGGCGCGGCCTCCACAGCGGCGGCCGTCTCCGTCTCCGTCTCCGTCCTCACACCAGCGGTACTCTGTCCCGCGTCCTCCGCCGCCTCCTGCACCGCGGCAGCCACGGAGCGCGGCCGGCGCACCTTCCTGGAGATGACCACCGACTGGTCGCCGTCCTCCTCCGCTGGCTCGGCGGGCGCCACCGAGGTGCGCGGCTGGCGGCGCACCTTGCGACTGATCACCACCGACTGGTCGGCCTCCTCAGCGGGCGGCGATACGGCTGCCGCCGCCGCCACCGCCGCCCGCCGCGACACGGTGGTCGTCTCCGCCACCGGCTCGGCAGAGGGGGCTCTGTGGGCCGGCCGGCGCGCCGCCGCCGGCTTCCGGGACAGGATGATGGACTCGTCGGGGTCGGCGGCGGCCGGAGAGGCGCAGACGGTCTGCTCGGCCGCGCCGGGAGACGCCGGCCGCCGGGAGATGATGAGCGACTCGTCTGGATCGGCAGAGGTGGTGGCCGTGACGGGCTCGGGCGTCTCGGACGCGTCCACCATGGTCTCATCAGAGACATCAGCAACAGTTACGGCTGCAAGAAAATTCAAAACATCTCTTTCAACAACAGCGCCGTATAAAGTCGCGTCGGAAATAACGAACAATGCAAGCTAGGTACATGGAACAAATAATAGGGAAGAGCTGCATGGTGGTGCTGAACAATCTTGCATGTCTACATCAAGATAAAATAGCAAAACTATAACAAAGTTTTCAGTACGTGAGAAAGGCATCAACAGCAGACGGAGTGCTGTCTCCCCCGACACGTGCTGCCTCCCTCGACACGTACGTGCGGTGCTGGGCCGCGGGGCGGCGCGTGGCCGCTGGGTGCGCCGCTGGATTACTACAGACTCCTCCAGGTCCGCCGCCGACGCCGCGACACTTGTATCGCCGGCAGGTGCAGCGGCGGGGGCCGAGCTGGTGACGGCGGTCATCGACACTGCGGGAGGAGGGCAGAGGTGCCGGTCATAGGACGGCAGGTGGGAGACATTAGAGTTTGGTTGGAAGTGCTGATAGTCGCTTGGTTGGCAACCGATGAGTGATGAGCCGGACGGGTCTCGTAGAACTACAAATTATCAGACACTTGCGTCTGATGCTTTGCGAAATGAATACTCAAATATTGAAGGAGGTACTGTAGAGGAGAAAAACCCATAACTAATAGGTTGCAATGTTCCGAATTCAGTCACGTCTTCCAAAGACTATATCCTTCACAAATATGCGGCAAAATGTAAAAACAGCGCCAAAAGCAATTTAAAACTCAATTCAGCTCACATTTGCACCCAAATTAGCCTCCAAGATACTTAATCACAGATTAACTATTCAACTCACCGTCTCCGTTGCAGAGACTCGTCTGCGGAGGAGCGTCGGAGAAGACCAGAGCGCGCCGGCCGGCCGACGTCCCCGCTCCCGCGGACGGTGGTACCGCCGCCGCTGCCGGGGCCACTGTCGGTACCGCTGTCGGTGGCGGCATTGTCGGCGAGGCCGTGCCCTCCGCGGCCACCTCTGCGGCAGCCGCGCCGTCCGCCGTCCGCCCCTGACTCGGTCGGGACTGTGAGCGCCGCGCCGCCGTCCCCGGCGACTCCAGCGAGTCACTGTGGTGCCACGAGTCCTCGCCGGAGAGTCTCTCGTTGGCGGCGACTGCGACTCTGGCCGGGCCGCGGCAGCGCTGCCTGCGCCACGCCTCGTCACCGTTCAGACGCTCCTCTGCAGCCACCACCACGCGCTCCCGGCCGGGGGTGCGCTGTCGCATCCAGGCCTCATCGCCAAACAGCCGCTCCTCGGCTGGAACCACGACCTGGGCGAGCGGCAGGCCGGGGCCGGAGCGGCGGCCGGCCGGGCTGGCGGTCGGCTCGGCGTCCAGCACCGACTGCTCCAGGATCACCGAGAGGTCGGCCAGCGGCGTGGACACCGGCACACCGCGGTCCACCGGCTCTGCGGGCGGAGGCAGGCGGCGGAGCGGAGTCAGTTGAAAGCTAGCTGGTAAATACTAGTATTTTCGAACGATTTTATATGACACAATATAAGCCCCACGTCGAATGTCATGCTTAGTCACGTGAGCAAAGGTTGAAGCGCGCCACATGATGATGAATAAATACCCCAGACATTTATCTGGTAGCAACATTAACTGCTACTTGTATATGAATAAAACTTTAAACTCATAGGACTTTATAAATAAGTACCGTATCCCGCACACAATATCTCCCGTTCCGTATCCCCCTAATCGCCCCGTTCCTCACCGGGCAGCGGCTCGGGATCCTCCTCGTCCTCGTCCTCCTCCTCATCGGGCGGCTCCTCGTCCTCCGGCGGCTCGGCGGCGCCGCGGTGCGCGCCGGCGCCCAGCCACCCGCCGGCCGGCAGCCGCGGCAGCACGATCGACGGGTGAGAGATGACGTTACCGGCCACCGTCGGCAGCACCTTGTGCAGCTTGCGACCGCCGCCCGACTGCCGGGGCGAGCCGACGCCGCCGTCTGAGACAGGGGGAGGGGGGGGAGGACGGGAGGTCAGACGGCGCTACACGGGGGCGGTTAGACACTGAACACATAGAGTCGACGATAGCCGCACAGACGCAGCAGGAACGAGAGAAACAGCAGCAACGCGAAACACTTGGCATCGCACGACTGGTGTGCTCAGAACTTGGACAGTGGTTGACCTATCGTCAATTCTGTGGTAAACAAAGCATAAAAAATCCCCACCCACACGCATTCTCTACTCCCGTCTCCACACTAACCGCTTCCCGACTGGGCTCTGCAGCTGAGTCCGCTACTGCCCCCCCCCCGTCCACTACTGGCCGTCCCTGTCCCCCTGACCGTCCCCTCTCCCCCCCCCCACTGACCGCCCCCGACTGGGCTCCGCAGCTGCCCCAATCCCCCGTCCCCCCACTGACCGCTCCCCGACTGGACTCCGAGGCTGAGCCCGCGGCTACCCTCCGTCCCCCACTGACTGCTTCCTGACTGGACTCTGCGGCTGAGACCGCTACTGCTGCCCCCCCCCCCCCCACTGACCGCTCCCCGACTGGACTCCGAGGCTGAGCCCCACCCCCCGCTGACCGTCCCCCGCCCCCACTAACCGCTCCCCGACTGGACTCCGAGGCTGAGCCCACGGCTGGCCCGCGCCGGCTGACTGGCGGTGCCCAGGCTGACCGACTTGCTGCGCCGGCGGCCGGCGGTACACCGCTGCAGACCCACGTTCAGGTGACTGGTGAGGGTGACCAGCAGCTGTAACGAGCTGCGGAACACCTCGTGGATCTGCAGCAGGTCGTCCTCGTGGGTCTGCCGACGGGAGGGGAGGGGGGGGGGGTCAGCTGCGCGGGGGATAGGTACAGCCCACTGCTAAAGTAATGTAGGGTTTTACCAATCTCAACGGTTGGCTTTGACTGGCGATTGTTTAATGCGGAGTGATCGAAAAGAAGATGTCAATAGCTAAAGTTGCAGCTGCAAGGGTGACGATACATATAAGCTACATTCAAAGTTTCATTGTAGTCTGGTTGATCGTTCCTAAGCTTCAGAAGCAGAACATACCCATGACTGAAACCCCACATTACTTCTGCTGTGGACTGTACATATGGAACACATCTACAACCGCTGGGTTATGTAAAAAACCGTGATGTTTGTGCTAACAGGTTAAATGCTGAACAGGTTCCGTCCGTTTCTTATATCACAGCCGGACCTGTGCCATGTCGGATGCATTTAAGAACAAAAGTGCAATGCCAGGTAGAACAAGAATCCCTGGTCTGACAGGTATGCTCTTTGGCTTGAGATCGTGCTCGACACAAGCAGTTTGGTAGTTTGGGATACGCCGCGCCCGTCTGCGCCGCGCGTCTGACCTGGAGCTCGCTGCGCAGCGCGATGATGATCTCGTGGTTGGCAAACAGGTCCCGCTGCAGCTGTATCTTCTCGTCCAGCCTGCCATCGCGAGATGAGAGGACGGTCGTACATGACGACAAATTGACATCAAATGGATGATTCGTCTATCATTTACACATCAAAACCATTAAACACTGCCTGCAAGATGATTTATGAATCACGTGAACTAACACTTACTCCGAGCAAGTGGTGGCAAGCTCAACTGATCGGTGTGTAGCAATGGTTAGAAAGCTAACAAAAGACGACATCGAATGGAACATAACACTTGTCAAGATACACATAGTATTGAAAACTCCAGTTCGATCACTCAAACGTGCTTATTGACCAACTTAAAAGAGGATGACAAATGGTTTAGGTAGACTTACAGGGTTTTGTTTTCCATCTTCTGTTCGGAAAGAGCTTTCGACAAAGATCGGTTGTTGTATTTCAACTGTGAAAGCTTCGGGTCATTAAAAGTGGCTGAAACAAATACAGAATTAGGTCAGGACACTGCAACAACCATAATGAGCAAGGGTACTTATCACTTAACCAAACCACAAAGGCACTAAAGTGATGTTGTCATTGATGTTGGTGTGATGTTAAAAGCAGGGCTGCGGAGTCGGAGTCAGAGTCCAAGTCGGTCGGAGTCGACATTTCTGACCGGAGTAGGAGTCACCGAAAATCCATCGACTCCGCAGACCTGACAGGGCTGTGGAGTCAGAGTAGGAGTTGCAGTCGGTCAGAGTCGATAGTTCTGCCCGGAGTCGGAGTCGGAGTTGATTTTCGGAAGCTGGAGTGGGAGGTGGAGTCACTGAAAATCTATAGACTCTACAGCCCTGGTTAAAAGTAATGTTGAAAGTGATGTTGACTTTGCACACAATACAACATGTGAGTTGTGTCCCAAGAGCAAAGCACAAAGCATGCAATCATTGAAGAATGCAATCATTGCAATCATTGTAAAATGTGAATGGCTGTACTCACTACTGTCATTTCTCGACTTGGAGAGCTCGAGCGCCATCTTCTGTCGCTGTTTGGCCCTCATCACGATGCCTTTCTTTATAACAAAAGGTTGAAATCTTTGCCTCTTAGAGCCTTTTTGTGGCGACGACTTGTCCATTTTGAAAGCTCAGCCTGAAAATCATCCAATTAAATCATTTTTCGCTTCTTGTGCAACATCCATGATACATAGATGTTTGGACTTGCTACACATTGGTGCAACATTCAGTGTTTCCTTGCATAGCTTATATAAATGACCAGGCATTAGAGGTTCACTCGCTTGGCAAGCTCTTGCACTTAGAATGTCAATGTAGTCACTTTCAGGTAGGTACATCTCTGATGTCAGGGACTCCCATTGGCCATTAGTATGTGGTTCATCATAAACCACTAACCAATGAGTCTGACTGCAGACAACCCAGGCATCTGCCATTGTCCAAAGAGCTGGCACAAAATATGTGATCAGCTGAACACAGCAGTCAATCTAACTAGTGACTACAACGGATCAAGTTCGGCAGCTTCAAGTTGAGTTTGATGAGGTGAGGTCAGTACAGTTGGAAGTTGGAAGAGCACTGGAATTTGGACTCCTAACAGTGAGAGCCTGGACTGAGCCCTGGCGCTAAATAAAAGGAGATTTTTGACAGGGACTGTCTGAAAGTGGTGAGAACACTGTCATCACCAGCAAACACTGCTCTCATACTGCTGTTCAGAGCAGTCACTGACAGTTGAAACCAGCGAATGGAACACACCATCTCTGGCTTAATGAGCACTTTCAATGCTGGCTTCTAAATGCCTAAAATCCTGGCAACCAGGATTACCCATAACCGGCACAAAATAAAGCCTAAAATCATCCAATAGGATTTGAAATTGTAGACTTTGAGAACTATAGTGGACTTGAAGGCTGACATCCCAGTGCCAAGTTTACTAATAGGGGAGAGTGGGGAAAGATGCCCAGGGTTTTACTATGTCATATATTATTCGAAAATGATGATCGGAAAGCAAAAACTTGGAGTTTCAACGGAAGTCGACATCATTTTTCTCCAAAAATATCACACTTTCGTGCCTGAAATATGATAACTTTTTTTGATATTAAGCATTTTCCTGAAGAAGTCAAAGGGGGCATCTTACCCCACAGGGTGGGAAAGACGCCCCCTGGCGTTGGGAAAGATGCCCCCTGCACTATAAGTGACATAAATGGGCACGTGAATCGCCTGAACGAATCAGTAATCCCTTCGAGCCTGCAGTAGACACCAAACGTCATCGTAAGGGCCCTCAAAAGTGGTCGTAAGGTGCTTCAGAGGTCATCGTTAGGGTCATCATAGTCCAGCGCGGCCAAACAAGCTTCCGTGGTGGCGTTCGGAGACCACTGTGGGGCCCTTATAGGTCTTCATGATGCTTGAGGGCCCTCGAACCCATCGTGGGGACCTCAGATGCCAGCCCGGCCCGTGGAGCCAACGTGGGAGCCCTCAAAGGATATCGTGAGGGGCCCTGGAGCCAATAATGGGGCCCACCGAGGCCGTCGTGAGGGCTCTCAGAGTCGGATGCCGCCCAAAAAGTCGCTGTGTGGGCCGAGAGACCGGCATGGGGAGCACCCGACCGTACTGAACTCTCAATAGTCCCAGATCGGCTTTTGTCTCTCATCACAAGCATGTAATAAATGATTTGACGGGCTGCTTGAAGGACAGCCTACGGATTTAGGGGGGCGTCTTTCCCCATCAGGACAGGGGGCATCTTACCCCAAGGTACCGAAGTAACATTAAATCAGTACAATATGTTAGCCATAAAACTACACCCTGAAACAAACTGTTTGGGACACAGTACACGCATGTTAATGTATCACGACTATATCAAGGGACGCAAAAATTATCTACCTTCTTTGATATTTACAATGTTATAACACCAAAATATTTTTCGAAAGCAGCAAATAAAAAGCATGCATTCACCAGCCAGCCGTTGCCCAACTGAGCTTCGCAAATTTTTGTGCAGTTAACAAGGCAGGCTTCCGCTTTACGCTAAGAACATTAATTTCCGGGTTCAATTCTTTGTTTCGCCGCTAGAGGGGGTGGGGCGTCTTTCCCACCCTGGGCATCTTACCCCACTCTCCCCTAGTTCTGTTGTCTCAGTCTGAAAGGTGACAATCAGGGGTTGAGACATGCTTCAGTAGAAGAGGAATAAGTAACTGAATTGGAATAATCAGGATCTTCCCATTAATGTCTCCTTACTTTTCCCCTCACTAACAAGCCTGTAGAAATTGTACCTGGCCCACCTGACCAGACTGCAAAGTACAAAGTACTGCACCAGAGTCAAAGAGTTGTATCAGGGAGGATGACAAATTCTCAGCAGCCCACACCAACATTGCTCAAGAATTGTAAAAGCCTGCACCTAATGCTGCCTACAAATTTTACAATGAAGCTGATGCATGTTTATTCCTAATAGTAAGAACTACAAGTTAAGGTAATTATTTGAATTTTTCTTTGAGTGACAATTTTGTCTCCCATCAAAGTGCATCATTGGACAATGTGCACAAATAGCAATTCAGCACATTATCAAGTTAGGAGCAGGCCTTTGGAGCAGCACTGCTTAGAGCTCCATGTAGAATCCTATTCCTGAGGCTGACAGCCACATGATAAGTAGGGCCTGTTCCAGCGCCTCCAGAAACCTCAAGAAACCTCCAGAAAGCTCTAGAATTCTCCAGAGAGCATTCCAGCACCTCCAGAAAGCTCCAGAAAGCTCTCGCCAAAGCTCCAGAAACCTCCAGTAGCCTCCAGAGAGTAGGGAGGTCCAAATTTCTCTGGAGGCTCTGGTCTACAATCATGGCGCACATGTGACAATCACAAATGTAAACAAAGGACTTTTGAGTCTTTGACTGCTTATTTTACAACTTGAATATAAAGAAAATTACATTGCTATAATTTTATTAATCCTTCTTACTACAATTGAAAACAAATTTTGTGTTTCAAGAGAGAACAATTGTCATTCTTTTGGTATCTGAGACACAAATCTCCAGAAGTCTCCAGATTGCATTCCAGTGCATCCAGTGGAATCTCTGGTAGAGCCTCCAGTCAATTCTACTGGAGGTGCTGGAACAGGCCCCAAGTAAGTGCCACTCACAACACTATCTGAGTGTCCCTGTGTTAAAGGGACCCTCCCACCTTCAAAAAAGTTAATGAATTGGCATGAAAGTGATGTCGCTCGGTTCAGAAAGAGCAAAAACGAATATCTACCAAATTTCATCGAAAAATATTCACCGGTTTTCAAGATATTAGACTTTTACTTTTGTTTACTTTTTGGGATCTCCGCTGTTCCTAGCGACTTTATTTGAAAGTGCGGCATTTGTTGCGCGCAAAGCAGCATGTACCACCGCATGCTGCAAAAGCGTATTTACAAATTGCAACCGAGCTCCGCCGTAGGGTATTTTATTTCCGCCGTAGTGTATTTCACTTGGGGGATTTTCTACCATACATCTGCCTGAGCTTACGGTAATTACAATTTGTCGGCGACGTTAAAAAATGATGCACTTTTTTCGCAGTATAGGATATCGCATACATATTTCATACATATTGCATATATATCGCGTACATATTTCTGCCTTTTTGGGTGCGCTTTATCGGTTTTTCGTGAGTAACTCGCGTAAAAACCGTCCGATCGCGACGAAACTTTCAATGCCCCGATTTTATCAATTTTACACCTACCCTGAAAATTTCATGACCCTGATCCAAATGACCTTTGACCTGTGACCTATTTCTCGAGACCATGTTTGGCCCGAATCGCGATTCGGCGTATGTCGGCTCGGATTAGCCGCGCGGTTGCAGTCTTCACGTGGCTTCAAGCGTTGAAACATGTGATTTGATGCCGGTCCCATGCATTAGGGTGGGTGTCAAGGTCACCTGAAGGTCAGGTCAGCTCAATGACCTTTGATGACCTCGGTTCCTTTTTCGAGTTTTACATGTTTTTAGGCTAGTTTTTGGAGCTGATTTAGAATTTAGCAACCATTTGAACATTACAGCGGGTGTAACGAAATTATCCGGACACCCTTCTTCCCGCTGTAATTAAAAAGCAAAACAATCTGGTACTTTTTCTTTTAACTGAGCTTGTAGCCACCTTTCATAAAAACACAGTGGTGAATGTTCTGGAGCATTTCAGCCAATGAATTCTCCAGCACACTGGCTTTGATGCAGACCAATGCCGTCTAAACCTGTGCCTGCGGTTGAGCAGTGCTTGGCGGGTGGCTCTTCATATACCGGCCTGCTGAACAAGAGCCCACAGGTTTTCGATTGAATTGGGATCGCGACTTTTTCCAAGTCATAAGCGTTAGCCCTGAATGATTGAAGGTTCTATCGGCATCACTTCCCGTTCTTTTAGGGACTTTTAAGTAGCGCGCCGCCCCGCATAAAGACAGCGTGGCTTGAATCAGGCATCAGTGCGCGTTCAGAAATCGTTCAGGCATCTATGCCGTCTGGTTGAGCGCCTCCAATCATGCTCCACCACCTTCCCTGGAAAAGCTCCACCCTGGCCTATGGGGCAAAATAAAAGGGACAATAACACACAATAAGACAGATAAAAACAAAGCAAAATTAACTCATTACCTAACGAAATTCAGGCTGGAGCAAATACATAGGTAATAGGTACTTATGTCAAATTAGAATGAAAGATTAAAATCAACCTGACCAGGCCTTACGGTCTGACCTGGTCCCAACCACCTTACTTCGCCTAACTTAACCCAATTCAACCTAGCCTACCACAACACCTGCAGAGGTACCTTCCTGGAAAAATGACGCCCAGGGAGGTGACTGTCCAACTTATTGGAATACTACCATGATTGCTTGTCAAAATGTGTGTCATCATGCTCTTGTTTGACAAGTGATGTATAATAAATGTGACATTCAAAAATGGTCTCCTGACTGTTGACTGTTGAGTGGTCAAAATATTCAAATAATCAGGGTACAATGCTGTGCATATAGTGCACACTAATCATGTTGTTTTTGTTAGGCCCTCTGCACATTGTTGTGTGCACTGCTATGTGCACCTTAAGTAAAGAAGTGACTGGTGGTACATGACAACAGGTTGTGCAACTGTGAAGTTCATGCCCTTGGTCAAGCTGGTGCCAAATGCCTATAGCTATAGCAGGATCAGTGAGGGTTGTAGACATGCTACATACATTGTGCAATTTGAAGATATTGGCAGTTGGCACAAAGTTCATCCGTAATTACTATGCTTAACACCTAATGTAAGAAGCAACATAAATGCCCAGATGATAAAACTCTCCGGTCAACATCACACAAATTTATTGACATACTTTGCAGGTACATATTTACATTCATGGTAAATACTTTCAATTTGATTCAGAAACTAGTTGCTAGTAAGCTTGCATTTTTGTAGGTACAACAACGACCAATATATTAAGTCATAAAAAACCTTCTCATAGCATTCATCATATACCTTTTTACCGAACAAGTACCTAGCTACCATGCAATGATTATTTTTTTCCGCAATCCATCTATATCTCAACTGACACAATGAATTTGAAATACCCTAACAAAACCTATAACTGTACATAAGAAGAATGCAATACTACAACTGTCAACTACAAGAACTATGAATTTCTGAAGTTATTCTCACATGCTGGAATGTTGAAACTCTACTTTTGTCGTCCATTTCCACGTTAGATTGAGCCATCATATCAAACTGTTTTCGTTCTTCAGTCACAATGCTTTCGCACAAATCTTGAATTTTTACGCATCATCTTGAACCATGCTCCAGTCTTTCCAACAAGGTACTATGTAACATCAAAGCAATTTTGATTTGTTACAACAGCTTCAGATCATGATAGGCTTGAGGTTTGTTACACCATTTGCCAGACAAATATCTACAAAATGTGTATCAATTCCCAAACTAAGTAATTGATCATATCAGTATTTGCAGTTTCCACAAAATGTTTCATAAAACTATTCTATGTTTACATAAAGAAACTCAAATAATCCACAAATTGTTATTGAAACACTCCCACTTCAAGAGTTCACAGCAATAACAATACAAAGAAGCAAACAAACATTGCGCCAGATTTCGTATGAAACGCGCCATCGTCCTGAAGTTTCTACCACAGACGGTAGTTCAACCGCAGCCGTAGTGCAAAAACCCCTGCCCACCTTACCCCACGGCGGAGCTCGGTTGCAATTTGTAAATACGCGCTGCAAAACGTTTTAGTCAAACATTTAACAGACGTTCGAAAGCCTGATGACGTCATCAGATTCCCGTAATGGTTAAGAGATAGGGACCACGCTGGTCCCAGGGGGTGTCGAAGTCTAGTAGGAAAATCTGGCAAATTCCCTGCGTGACGTCACGTCGGGGATGACCGACGGCACCTTGCATTGAAAGATACGGCAGAACGGCTATTTTTGAAAAATGATTAAAAATACTTTTGTGCTGTTATGACGCATAAAACGCTTATCAGCATGTTTCTCATCATGTGATAAAGGCATATCCGTGGTCGAAAATAGCTGAGCCCCTCCCAATTTCCAACCACCGACCTCATAAGCAAAGGATGTAAGCGTAATCCTTAAGGGCGACTTTCCTATACATATCCGTACATATGCGTCCTTATGGAAATCGGTAGTGTGGCGATTGGCGACGCGCGCGACATCTGTGTGGCGACCAAGTGGCGACTGTGGCGACACCTGGTGGCTGCTTTTCTGCTGTATGTAGGCATTGGTGTTTTGCCAGATGTGGTTCCTACTGCTACACCACTATGTTGACCCAATACTAGAAAAGTTATTTTGCTAGTAAAAGGCAAGCAAATTGAAAGTTGATTTATAAAATTGCTTATAAATGATTACGAGATAATAATAAAGAAATTTTGATTGAATAATTATTTAAATAATCAACCGTGAAACTATATTCTGGTAGGTTTAGTAGAAATAAGTCCGTGCAACCTTGTATTTAGGGCCTTGGCTGGTCCCACCCTGCAAGTAAAGGGAAGAAATTTCTTGAACACCATAAAGCTGCGGGGTTTGCGACCAGGATAAATGGTGGTTTCTGAGCCTGGCCGCAAACTTGGCTATCTCAACTCAAAACTAATGTTAAGGTGGGAGGGTCCCTTTAATATTCAGAATGGAAAAGATCTTGTCAAAGGCACTGCCATGCAGTTAAAATTGGTGAAACCGCGCCTTACTTTAGCAGTGGGCTATACCTCAGTAGGCGGAACTATGGTCAAGCGTACCCATTTTCGGGAACGCATTTTCGTTCCCATGTTTGGGAACGATAAACCCAAATATGGGAACGCCATGTAGGCATTATTTAAAACAAGAAAAAGAACCGTTAAATGACGTCCAAAAAATATAAAACGATCGTGAACCGCCTGATAGTTGTCTCAATATTGTTGGGAAAGAGTTTGATATTGTAAGGCCCATCGTAGTTTCAAATCGTTCCCCTATTTCTAAAGCAGTCCATCACCCGGGCCGCGAGCCCAAATTTGGGAACGCTCTCGTACACTGGCGCTGCAAGCGTTCCTTATTATGGGAACGGCGTACCCAAAATTGGGAACGATTTCACCGACGCCTTTCAGGGGCTCTTTTCATTAACAAGCATCACGTCCAACGCCGCAAATTATTGTTAACGCAACAATCATCAGATGACCTTTCCGGCAAGACCGTTGCATGTTTCGCCCGGTCTTCTGCTCTTTTATTCCCGTCGATCTCGCAGCGGGCACGCCCCCCTCTGCAGGATTACGTAATCCACAACGCTCAGCGATGTTCAACAAGGTCTTCCATACCTATATCCACCGTCCGCGCCGAGGGTGGAGACATGTCAAGCACCTGTCTGCTAATCACCGAGAGTTGACGAGCACAAGAAGTATCCAAAAATGGGAACGCTGAATATGTTACACCCTCAAAACACCTAGTCCCAATGAAAATCTAGTTTTTTCCTTTCTTAATGAGTGTAAGTGGCAAAAGGCCTGGTAGGATGGGCACGAGGAATGATGGAAATCAGCATAAAAATTATAAATAAGCCACACAGAGCGACCTATATCAGAGAAATTCCCCCCAAACGATCATGCTTAGAAACGCCGAAGACAAAAACCACGCTCATGACGCTGCTTATAAAACAACGCTAAACAGCTAGCATCCAAATAAAATATGTCTTTCAGGGCTGATAAAATACAGCTGAATGATTTTAAACCACTGAAACTGAGTTTACAACAGTAGTTCGGTAAAATCACTGACGTTCCACGCGGTCGATCGCCCCGACACCAAAAGTCAACAATATTACCTCGGGACTGTCCGCGTGTTCGCTTGCATATGTCAGCATCTGGTGTCGCTAGAATGAAACTTCATAACCAGGCGAAAATTATTATACTTGACCTCAAAATGTAAAAAATGCTTCATTTTCCTTAAAATTGCATGTTAAATGTCGTATAACCCATATTTCCACCATTCTGTCATTTTTAAAAAATCATTAAAAATATCATTCCACGGTCAATTTCCTTGTTCCACGGTCAGATTAAAGATAACTTTATGGAGATTTAGTAGATACTTAAATCAGCGTGCACTTTTTTGAGACGTGATGCACTTTTGAGTTTTAGTGGGCGAACGGCCGAAAAATTGCCTTCCGTTCTCATAAATGGGAACGCCCGTTCCCATATTTGGGAACTCCGTTCCCAAAAATGGGAACGTTCCTATATTTGGGTACTCATGACCATAGTTCCGCCTACTGACCTAGCTCTCAGAAGTGTCGAGCAGTGAATTCCCTGGATTAGATAGAATCAAACGCTAAATATAAATAAGCAATAAAAACCCCACAGTTTGCTGAGAAATGACACATCAAGAAAAGCATTTCAAAATCTGAAATGGAATCACATAACCTATAAAATAACTTGATCTTATCTTCTTCAGCTCTCTAAACTTGAATTGAAACCACCGAAAATTCAGCTCATTTTGCTTCCAGATGCAAACACCCTCCAGTTACGTCGTTTTAACAGTCAAATGTATCAGCAACAACTGTATCAACAGCACTCTCAAGTTTCAACATTTAAATGAGAAATAAATTGAATGAAAATGCACACATGTTGTTGTTGTTGTTGAAGAGTTAGGGCGCGCAGCAGCTTGGCTCAAGCGTCCAACTTCCAAGTTGGTATGTCCTCTTGTAGTCTTCAGAGTTGCAGTAGGCGTATGGTTGTGGTACTAAGCGGAACTAAGCAGGTTTCCGGGTAGGGATGAGGAATGACTGGGGAGAGGAAAAATTGCGATGGTTAGGAGATAGCCTTGGTAGGATATGTCCTGGGCGAGGAGAGAACAGAGAAGTTAATGTTAGTTGTGAATACTACAATGCTACTTACAGTCTTAGCTACTTGGGGATAGCCAAACAGCTCGGTAAGCAGGAAGAGCAATACAGCTCATTCTTCAAGGGGGCAAAAGGCGCTCTGGGAGAAGGCATGGTTCTATCTAGAAAGAAAAAAGAAAAAAAAGACACAAAACTTGGGTCTTGACATGGGGGTTACACGATACTTAGGGATTTCACTTCACAGTATGGGGGTGACATAGAAACACATAACATACCCAACCAATTTCAGACATTTCAGACAGGTGTTCTGTAGCAAGGTAATGGAAGGGAGGGGGGGCGTGGTACGCACTGCTGCATCGTTGCGGTTCATCAACCACCGCAGTCCGCTGTCGTTCAGCTGGTTGTAGAAGAACAGAGCTATTTGCTGCTGTAATGAACTCGATAGTAGAGCTGGTAGAACAGGGGAGCTTGAGAGTCTTGGAAAAGATCCCGAGAGAGGTCTAGAGAGAGATCCAGGTAGTGATGAAGATGAGATCCTGAGATAGATGTATGGATCCACCTGGTAGGGATGTAGGTATCCAGATAGAGATCTTGAGATGTAAGTCTAGATCCACCTGAGAGAGAGAGAGATGTAGATCTCCACCTTGCGTACAAATACATCTGATGGAAGATGCTTTTTGATTTAGGCACTTGATGATTCTGTTCATTGTATAGACTATGATGCACGAGATGCTTCTTCACTGCTCGGATTAGGGATGACGGGATCCGATCAGCTGGGTTTGCGGCACAGATGGGCAGGTGAAGGACAGGGCATTCGAAGTCCCGATGACCACTGCCAAACTTATGGGTGGTAATTACATTGATTAATTGAATGTGATCATTCGTCCAGTCACCCATTCCTATATCTCTGGCCTCCCTATTACGAAAATTGCCCACTTAGTTCGTATTAGCGTTGCTAGTTTAATTGCCCTCGAGAATCATTAGCTTGACTGCCCAACCTGAGTTCTGCTTAACTCCTATCGGCCTTATCCTAAGATTTGTCCTTCATCATTCTTACGCTCATCCACACAAAGCATTTGCCCTCCATTCACTCGCCCCAATCGATTTAGCAGCCCCCGAAATTCCCTCCGATAGTGTTAGGTGTCTGGCTGACGACGATCTCCCCGGCGAGATAAATGTCTCTTTCCGAAATCCATATGCATGCTCCGCTAACCGGCGACAAAGATACTTATCGCAGGGCCGTCCAGAATAATTGCACAAATATCCACCCTACTAATTTATGGGATTCACTACACGTCCGATAGACTTATGGTACACACATACACGATTTATATCCGACTTATCTCTCTACCGGGAGAGATTACCTATGCCCTCTTCCGGTCCGCGTGTAACATTCCCGTTCACGACCCAGGGACCACAGTTCATATCCTGGAACTATCCTTAAACCATGGGATTTACTCTTCAAGGCCTTACGTGTCCTGGAGTACATTCTTCCCTCCCCTGAGGCTGTCCAGTACCGATCAAAGTACCTTTACGAAATAAGTATGAGGACTTATCCGGGACACTACGGCTCAACTTATCCGCCCTTTGGGTGACTCACCCCTGACCTTCGGCTTACTGCCTTTGGCATAACTTACTCTCCACTGCACTGTGCCAATCTTCCCCTTCCCCCTGCCGTAGAAACCTCTCACTGCCTTCTCACCCAGTGTTACCTAAGCGGGAAAATTAACAGTGGCCGGTACCACTGGCGGAAAACGTGCATATGCCCTGCGTACGTGACGGTGTGTCCCTCTTAACATTCCGGTCTGGACGTGGGTTTAGAGAAGTGCATCTGTGTCTCATACAGTCATGCTGGTAAACGTTACGCCATAGGAGACGGGCAAACAAGCCGTCTGTGCCTCACAATGCCCTGTGCCAATATTGGTGGAATAATTATTGGCGCTAACTCGCAAGAACACGAATAACAGAAACGCATTATTTATCCAAACCAAATCGTAATCTCAAGTCATAACTTCTGCTGCACACGTGAATCCAACCATCAGTTCTCGTATACAATCCTAGTAGACCTTGAACCGCTCTTGATTTAATCAGATGATCTAGAACCAATTAGTACGCACCGATCTGCCGTCTGGTTGTGATCCACCGTATCATAGTGAATTACTGAATGCTCAAACGGAAATGACTCCTTGAAACTCGTTCGATAGCTTCTGACGGGCTACTAGTTACCTATACAAATTATCTTTATAAAGTGCCAGAACATTGTCATAGGGGTCCCTAGCCTTTCATAGAAAATCTAATTTAAATCATCCTATTAGCAGTAACCAATGCACATCAAACGAACTGCAGTCCTAGATATCATATAGCATGTCATATTTAAAATTATGCATTAACTGTTTACGTTCTTATCCCGTTGCAACTTTCCACAACTAACCATGTTTCTATACGATGACCTTCACCTACCGCACGCGCCCCAATTACGGCTAACCCACTGCCCCTGTTGTGGCTGCTCCTCGCGCCCTCTGGCGGCTCAACGCCCGCGTCGGGGACGACGAATGCCACGGCCGCCGGCCGGCGCCGCGTCGACAGCGTCAGTCACAGTCACGCCGTTATGGGCGCGTCAACACTCGCGGTACAGTGCTCGTGCGTGTTTTCTCTTCTGGCCGGGTAGATTCACCGGATGTGTCAGTGAGTGTGAATCTGATAAAATATCGCTGCAATATCTCCCCGTTCGACATCTCATCGGTTCCGTTCTACGTAAGTTTTCTTTAAATAACTTCTTTCCCCATTTAATCGTTTCCCAACAAAGATGATCTCTTCTAGTATTTATTCTACAGAAGCACAACGATCGGTACCTATATTAGTCGCATATTAGTTCTAACCACAAGCAATTCTACATCTACCTATTACTCGACATTTCGCAATTTCAATGACGCAAAGTACAAGGACCAGCTAAAGTCGCAAAAGTGTCAAACCGTCGACCTCAAACCACTACTCTCAACTCTGCACCTAAGTAACAGAAGAAATTCCGCCGTAAGCTCAAGCATTCGTATCTGTTGAAAATCATAACTCATAGCCATATTCGTAGATCGATCGCATGAATCAGTCGCCGCCTTAAAACATTATATTCCTATTTCACCGTATTCACCTGTTCTATAATTGATTTTGACTTCACAATTAATTCCTACAGTAATATCACCAATAATTTCGCAATGCAACTTTTAGTGAATTAAGCACGAATCTACACCATTAATTTCACAAACGAATTCCAACCTCAAATCGCACTTGACCACCGCCGATTATAATAAATCGAACGAACCAGTTTGACCAAAGACAATGACATATTCAATGTTGTCACGCATCCTGTCATCAATTTCAGCGTTCGTGACACTGAGCTGCTTATTCAAATTTTAGGATTTCGCTCACGGCCTAATCGTGAATTCCAACGGACAATAACGATTCGCTGGCGACTCTGACATGACCTCGAAATTCAGATCCTAATATGCTACTAGGGTGTCTGGACCAATAAGTTCAAAGTAATTTAAGTTTTCCAATTCCAATTGAGAGTGCATTTTATGGCAACCGAAAATGTTTGGCAGTCGTCACGGCACGGCAAGCTGGGCAGAGGGGGGGGGGGGGTGGGCAAGGATCAGGGATTGAGCAGACTTTTCAACAACACTCACATTCTGGAGTTTCTCTGCGCTTCCGCTTCTCAGTGTGGTCACAAGCGTCGGCGGTTGTCCTCCGGCTCTGGTCGGTCGAACTGAAGAGGCTTCTCGCGGGTGACCCCGGACCGACGGCGGCCTCCAGATGGCGTCTCCGGCTCCGGCTGCAGACTGTGACTCTCGGCTGCTCGACTGTGATTCCCCCTCTGGTTGGGTGGCGCACCCTTTTATAGTTGGGGGGGAGGGGTGACTGCCACGCCCTTGCGACGTCATCTTCCTCTGCCTTCTTCTGGTGGGTGGGGCTGTAAGATGGCGCCCTCTGTCCTGTTTAGTCACCTTGCTCCTCTGTGCCTGCAATTTTTGGCCGTCGAATCGTCTTGGTGTTGAGTGCTTTATCATTTTAATAATCGCTGGCATAAAACAATCCCCGAAAGGTTTGTGATTTTCGAGTTTTAATTTTGATTCTTCATTTTCATTTTATTCAAACTTTTGTTTCCTTCCGTTTCGTCTGCCGCCAACGCCCCTGTGACGTCACTCTTGCTCCGCCCACCGTACCGGGGCGTGGCCGTAACGCAGCGCCTTCTTCCTCTGCGGAGATCTCTGGAACTACAGGTCATTGCTTGCGGCTTGTTGTGGAGGTCACCTTCAAGGCGTTCTGCCGGGTCACTCACCCTGGGTTGTTGTACCCCGACAAAGGAGGCTGTGTGCTCCAGCCGGCATCCATCCTTTACACTGCTCCATGATTTGATGACGTATCTTGCTGATCCAGCGCTCCCAGCCGTTATCTGTCCTCGGCGTGGGTCCACGAGCTGTTGACAGTGTTACTGATCCAGCTGTTACTTGTTGGGATTCGAATCGTTCATCCTGCGGTAGCTGTCTCCAAAAGCGCGCGTCTTAATGGGAGTTTAACGGCTGCCCATAGCGAAGACCTCTGGAACTACTGCGTTTTTGCTTGCCATAGGATCTTCCTGGTTGTGCCATTCCCACCATGTGACTCAGCGCGGTGCAGCTGTTGTGGTACCTGACAGAGTACGTGACAAGTGACAGAGTACCTTAACGTGCTCGCTCGCCGCCGCCGCCGGCCGCGGTCCTGACGTAGCTTGTTGACTCAGCTGTGCCTCGACGGTTCGTACTGATGTAGGCGGCATCGTCTTCTCGCAGATGTGTCTACTGCGGCTATTCCCACGGACAGTGATCGTTGCGGGAGATGGAGAAAAGTGATGTGTGGGGATGGTGGGCCTGGTGACTGGGGGGGGGGGGGGTGAATAATGAGAGGGGAGGGGAGCGCAGCAGTAGCGCTCCGCTCAGCTGTGCGTCACCCGGTAGCAGCGATGGGTGAGTGAATGGAGGGCTAGGCCTGTGACCGGACTGCGAGGGGGGGGGGGGAGACTGCCGGACCAAGCCGTGCCGAAAAGATTCTACGTTAAATGTTAAAGATGTAGCGTGCTACAGTTCTTACAACGTGACCATGGATGAAGTATTGCTTAACCATGAATGCATGAGCTCGAGTAGTAATCCACTCTTTTAACCTAGAAATACCTAATCCATGGTTCTTGGATTCAACATAACATGAAGGATTGTGTCGAGCTTATCTGAAGCCATAGCACATATGAACACAAAATACATTTCATTATCATCACTTAGCACCCATAACGCCTCTACGTCCTTTGTTCAGAGTTTGTCGTATAAGTTGCACTGTCGAAGATAATCGAACACTGCATCCACCACCGTGGGTTCACCGTTTCCCAGGAGAATCCCCAGCGACATGCGGACGCCGACATCTCGACACGCCGCTGCGAGTCTCCTCCTCGCTACAGTGTACTTTTGGCATTCTAACAGTATGTGTTGAACATCTTGGCGACATTGACACAGTTCACAGACAATAGGCGGTAGTTGGTCAATAACATGCGAGTGAGTTAAAATAGTGTGTCCGAGTCTCATCCTACACAAAACCACTTCCTCCTTTCGACTGGCACGTACACTAGAATTCCAATGTCCTATATCTGTCTTAATCTGCTTCAGTAGAGTTGGACGATAATCTAACCACAGATTTTCAAATAACACACGGACGCGACTCTTCACCAGTGGCACAAATTCCCGATGTCCTATTTTTACATCAGTCACATTAGGTTTATCATGAGCCTTTCCCGCCCAGTAGTCAGCTCTGACATTACCAGCTATGCCACTATGTCCTGGAACCCAGACAACGATGCAATCGATGCCATCTCGTACATTTTTATGATTTATCTCTAGGATCTCCACCAAGACCGGATGATCACGGCTCTGCACTGTAAGAGCCTTGATAACCGCTTGGGAGTCACAGCATATGAGCGCTTTGGGTACTTGGTTACGTCGCACAAACTTCATCGCTTCTCTTACAGCTACCAGTTCAGCGGTATACACAGATAACCCATCACGCAGCTTATGTGAGAAAAAGGCACTGTTCACTGTGAAAGCACATGCTACTGAGTTGTTCCGCTTGGATCCGTCAGTGTACATTTTCCTATGGTCCGGGTATTTGTCCATCAGGTCGTGAAAAGCAGTCAATATATCTGTCTCAGTCATATGTCTTTTGTCTTGAGAGATGAGCATCTGTGTGGGGACGGTGTGCAACACCCATGGTGCTGTAATACCATTTTCCTTAGACAATATGTCGGGAGGATTATAGTCTATTTCGGTAAAAAGCTTTCGCAGTCGTAGTGATACTGGGAGACCCGATATCCTCCGCAAGTAGCGGTCGGAGAGATCTTCATATAGTTCATAAGCGTCTAAATCCATTATGTGGTAGCAGGGGTGATTGTGATCACTTTTTACTTTCAGGTAGTACCGGGCTAGTAAGTCTCGGCGTCTAATGCTGAGGGGTTCCACGTTCGTGTCCACTTGTAATGCTCTTACAGGGGAAGTCCGCAAGGCACCAGTGGCAATGCGGAGTGCCGTGTTCTGAATAGTCTCAAGGGACTCCACAAGCCGAGTCCCTGGCCCATCCAAAATAAAAGATGAATAGTCGAGTATTGGTCGGATCAGGGATTTATACATGCGTAATAACACAGTTCTGTCGGCACCGTATCTTTTTCCGGCAATGCTTTTCAGTATCGACATTCGTTTCTGAGCTCTTCCTTTAACATATTCTATGTGCCCATTTAAGCTCAGTTTCGAATCAAGTAAGACGCCTAGATAACGGACCTGGTCCACAATACAAATAGGGTGACCGTTGAGTTTGAGAGTAGGTAGTTGGTTCTGGTCCACTCGTTTTAAACCTCTTCTAAACAAAACGGCGTTAGTCTTCATGGGGGAAAATACAAAACCGTTCCGCTCTGACCACTGTCCTATTCTGGTTAAAGCGTTTTGGGTTTTCTGAAATATAAGTGGGATATCTTTTCCCTGCGCCCAGATAGTGCAATCGTCTGCGTATATAGCAGCAGAGACCTCTCTTGGTATTGCGTCAATCAAAGAGTCAATCACAATATTAAAAAGCAATGGAGAGATCACCCCTCCTTGGACAACGCCATATTCCTGCTCAAACGTATCTGATACCTCTCCGCACCTCACTTGGAATGTCCTATTTTGCAAGTAGCCTCGAATGAAATGCATGATATGGCCCCGGAAGCCGATATCATACATTCTATTCAACAAAACCGTTGGGGAGACCATGTTATATGCTGACTTAATGTCTAGGAACACACCGAGGGTGGAACAGTGGTGAAGGAATCCTTCCCGTATGTGCGAATCAAGTCTCACTAGGTGGTCCCCAGTAGACTTTCCTGATCGGAACGCACATTGATATGTCGATATAAGGTCATATTTCTCAAGGTACCATGACAGTCTCTTACCAATCATCCTCTCTAGTAATTTGCACATACAAGAGGTAAGTTGGATAGGCCTGTACGATTGCATTTGGTTGCGGTCTTTCCCTGGCTTAAGGATGGGTATGATGTAAGAATGTCTCCATGCGTCGGGGAACACGTCATTCACCCATACATAATTATAAAAACGAAGCAGTTCAATCAGCTGTGTCTCATGCATATGTCGGAAGAAATCATAGTGAACCTTGTCCGGCCCGATGGATGTAGAGCCAGATCGTTTAATAGCGTCAGTAAGTTCTCTCATTGTAAATTCTTTGTTGTAATCCTCGTAGTTCTCATCCCCAAATTCAGGTAAGTTTTCTGCTAATTCACGTTCCCAGTCAAGAAAGGCTTGGGGGTAGTTCGATCTCGAGCTCATATTCGAGAAATACCTCCCGAAGTGATTTGCCACCTCAGTAGGGTCGTCAATAATCTCGTTATTATGCATAATAACTGGGAGAGGTCTCATGTATCGATGCTTCTGCGAGAACTTACGGATTATATCCCACAGTTTCCCCATCGGGGTTCTGTGGTTAAACACTGATAGCAGCTCCTGCCATGAGCGGATCTGTGCATCTCTAATAGTCCGTCGTGTCTTAGCCTTCGCTTTCCTATACTCAATTCGTAGGAATTGGGAATGAGGGTCTCTCCTCATTCTGTTATGAGCTCTCCTTCTAGTCAGAATTGCGTTCCTGCAGTCATCCGTCCACCACGGACACGAGTATTTGGTGTTACCATTTCGGGTGGGTATAAACTTCTGGGCAGTGTCAATAATAGTTTGAGTTATTTCATCACAGTTCTCCAGTCCAAGGTTAGGATTGAATTTGAAATCACATTTCATTTCAAATTCCGTCCAGTTAGCTTTCCTCGTGTTCCATCCATAAAAAACAGGGGGCAAGTTCGTGTAGGCAGTAGGATTACCGACATCTATACGTATGGGGTAGTGGTCACTGGCATATAGGTCTTTTTCAGTGTCCCATTCAAGTATGTGAGAGATATCGTTTGATACCACTGTCAAATCGATATGGGACGTATCTCCTGTGGATTCATCCAGTCTAGTTGGCTGTCCATCATTCAAAACATGTAGGTTATGATGGTTGACAACATCCATCCAGATGCAACCCCGTCTGTCACATTGCGCAGCTCCCCACATGAAATGTTTGCTGTTTGCATCTGTACATATTACAAATGGTTTAGGGAGTTGCTGGATTAATAGGGATATATCCTGAAATGAGAAGTTGTCAGTTGGGGGCAAGTACAATGAACAGAATGTAATTCTTTCCCTCTGTAGCCTTACGGAGCAGGCTACCACCTGTAAATTGCTCTGTATAGGTAATACCATGTGCGGCAGGCGATTTGATACATATATTGATACACCTCCTCTCCTGTCACCTTGAGGTGAGTATGCGTTGTATAAAGAATAATGTGGTAAGTCAAAACAATATCTGTCATTGGCCATAAAGTGAGATTCCTGAATACAGATCACCTGGTAATTACCGTCCAAGAACATTTGTTTGGCTTCTGCCCACTTTCCGATCAGTCCTCTGGCATTCCATTGTAGGACCCTTGTCAGAGTTTCTTAGTCGAGCCAGAACACAATTCACCACTCATAAGTTCCCACTCCTTGGGAATAATTGGGCTGGCTGCTACTATCTGGTTCGTATCAGTCATGATGCTGATATTGTACCATTTTCCATAGGAAACAAGATAGCTGATCATCAACCACCTCAGCTTGTGTGGTTGTTTGATCAGCACATGTAAGTTAACAAACCGAAATACAAGTAGAAATAAAGACGTCTTGATTCTACGTTTAAAAAAAAAGAAGAAAAAAAGAGTTTGGTGTTTTAGTGCTAAAAGTTACGTTAGGGTTTGGGTTTCCTGGTCAGGCTGGGCATTCGCCTGTCCCTTCCAAGTCTCCCTCCTTGACGTTTTTTGCCAAGCTCAGGGGATGGCGATACCCCATCAGCAGGGATATCTGATGTCTCTGTCATTGATGACTGCTCAGAGTCAGGATGGGCTTTTTGGGTTCTTTCACTCCTCTCCTCGACCTCATCTGTGTTCTGCGTCACCTGCGGTGTCCAGCTCTGTCGGATCACTCGCTGAGAGGAACCAGCCAGAGTGTCTTTGTTTGTTGGTGGAGTGCTCCTCTCAGTGTCTGAGGGTGGTGAGGGCTCCTGTGAGCCCTCTGCCACCAATTGGGATTCCATGGGGTCCATGAACATGTCAGGCTGTGACTGGGTCTGAGTGTCCTCAGCACCTTCCTGCTCTCCTGTCCCCGTTTGCACTTTTGTTGGTGTTTGATTTGCCTCAGCCTCAGTCCCTTGAAGCTTAAGGACCCTGTCCAGAAGAGTGATCATTTTGTCGAGTTTCTCCCCAATCACACGGAGTTCAGTCTTAAATGTTGGGTCGGATGGCGGATCACTACTACCCCTTACTACCGAAGCATAGGATCGTAAGGTAGGGGAGCTGGTTTCAGCCGCGATGATACGGCGGGCGTGTGCATAGGACACATCTTTTTTAACCTTGATTTCACATACACGCTTCTCCTTTTTCCACACTTCACATTGCCGAGAGAGCCCATCATGCCCAGTATCCCCGCAGTGGAGACATTTCTGCTCACATGTGCCGTCATGTTTTTTGTCCCCGCATGTGAGGCATTTCACCTCTGATTGACATCTGGCCTGAATGTGGCCAAATCTCCCACACTGTAGACACATCAATGGGTTCGGGATATGCTGCCTCACGTTGTAGGTCACATAATCAAAGTCAAGTTTTGTGGGGCACGTGGGTCTGTTGAATGTAAGAAGGATAGTCGGGGTTCTTTCGATACGGCTTCCGGTTCTCCTGGTAAATCGCCTAGCGGCCACCACCCCGAATTCCGTCAGCCATCCAACAATCTCTTCCTCAGACAGATCAATCAGGTCTACTGCATGGATAGTTCCCCGACTCTGGTTTAGTCTCTCCTCTCGTTCTACAACACATTCCATGTCTCCGAACATCCGAGCTTTGAGAAGTTTCTCAGTCTGGGTGCTAGTCTTAGTCCTCACCAGCAACCGTCCATCACTCATGAAGCTAGCCTTTTCAACTTTCTCCGTGCCCCCAAGAATCCCTCTGATGCATTGTTGTATCCATGGCCATCCCTTTTCTCTAGGAGATCTACCTGCTAGGAGCTTCACTGAGAGGTAGGATCCAGACTGAGACTCCTCCTCCCCCCAGAAACTATCAGTCAGATCATCGGCCCTTACCCTCTTGCTGGCCCTATTAGGCCCCATCTTAAGTCCTATGCCATCCACACACCTCAACCTTACCTTCCGAAAGCGTAAGAAAGAAAAACCTTTTCAGTATATAATTGAAATTATCAATGGAAAGATACAAATCAAAAAGAATCTAAGTGGAAAAACACCGCCTTCGCTATCGCCCCGGATCGCCAGAAACGTCTTCCTCCAGCCACGTGTCTCGCGAGAATGAAAATGCACACAAATAAACCAATTTAACACAAATTGCATCAAATTGAATTTACATCCACATCTACAAAATATTCAACGTATTCAACAAATGAAATAATTTGTAAGTTGAGAAGTTGATAAAGTGAAGCTTTGATGACGTATAAATAAATTGAGTGCTATGTTTAATCCAGTTTAACAAATTTTACTACTTTGTTGATCATGATAAGAAAGTTATCAAAAGATCTAAGAGTAACTCATAAAAAATGAACAAAAAATTTTCAAAATTTGTTTGACACTTTCGTCTTCGTAATATGAAAGCGCGAATTTCAAAATGACAGCAAAGTTCTTTGACGCACTGCTGCATATTGTGACGCAGCATATTTCTCGTGTGCGAATTGAATTGAATTGAAGTTGTTTTGTCGATTTCCGTGGATTATTTATGGTGCGGTTGCAGCTTGTTTGCAATAAAAAAGATTTTTTCTTGCATTTCTTTTGTTTATTTTCCTTGGTGTTATTAGTAGAAATAATCATTTTAAGCTAGAAAAAATCTGGTTCATTGAACTGAGCAATTTGCAATAATCCAATTCGATGGTGTTAAAAACGAGCGATTGGTCTGCTGCGTAGGTTATCCCCATTTGTGCTCGTCTTTTTTGGGATTTGTTTGTTCTTAAAAGTCACTCATTACTTACTGCTCAGTGCTCAGTTTCTGTAAGAGTAAGATTAGGTAGGTAGCATAAGAGAAGAGATGGCAATGGAGAAGCAGGGCTTGGTCGGAATGATACCTAATTCACTACTTTTCCTACCTTCCTATTTAGATTGAATTGGAAGATGCTTATTAATTCTCTTTATTTTGTTGTTAAGTATTTGTTGGGGTTTGAACTTTAAATCTTCACAGGAGTCAGGAGCTAGGCTACGAAGTAGGATTGCTCATCCAAATTAGATGAATTGAGGACTTTGCTGCTGCATTTGGGCATGATCAGTAGAAAATATAAAACTATTGAGAAGAGGATAGATGGGCTTAAGACATTCTTGGCTTCTCAATTGAAGGAACTCTTAATTTGTACCTATGCAAGATGCATTGCAATTGTTACTAGGTGCCTACCTATTTGCCAGGAGACACCTTTAAACATATTTTGACTAGATAATTGTTTGATGCTGCTTTGATGTCAGGTTTCCATTCCACTCCCCAGCCCAATCGCAATGATTAAAAAGGACAAATAAAATTGCATATAATCCCTGACATTCATATGTGTAATGATTGTATTTGTGTTCCAGGAAAAATGGCAAAGGTTTTGATGCTGAATTTGCAGAAGATTGCTCTCACAAATTTAACTGCTGATGTTGAGGTGAGTAATGAACATATTTACTTTTATGTTGAGAAAGCTACAATATACTTACCTGTGGCCATTTTTTTAGGATGATTTTGTCTGATTCTCCTCAGATATCGATGTGACCTGAATGCACATTAGCCCTCAATTGTTTGTAAAGAGAGATTAACGATATCCCTAACTTTATCCACTTTCAAGTATGGAAACTGACACCATCATGCATACTGCTGTAGCTATCTGTCTTGATTGCCAACAGAAGAAATCAGCAAAGTAAATCAGTAAATCAGGCTTTGACAGATTGTTAGTGAACGTCATTAGTGTCGCCGAAGTTCACTCTATGACTCCGGTCACGCCGTTGGTCAGGCGTTTTTGGCCGAGGGGCCGGACTACGCGGCGCTGTACGGGGCGCTGCGCACAGCTGCCGGGCAGCTGCAGCACCGGGCCGCGCAGCTGTCGGCCGAGCAGCAGCTGCAGCTGCTCGCCGCCTCGGACAGATGCTGCGCCGCCGTCACTGCCGTCCCCGAGGACGTGCTGATAAAGTTCTGCGACCAGGTCTACTTCTTCACCTACACCTGTGCCCTAAAGGTCAGTAGCATGGTGGCAGGTGGTTTATATTTGCTTCAGGCAGAGTTACCGAAAGGGTCGACGATTTACTTATATCTTTCACGCACATTTTTGTATCAGATTGGGCTTGCTAGTTCCCTCATTGCTGCAGTTTTCAGAACTTTGCTCAAAGTGACGTCCTGGAATGATGTATAGCTTGACACGGTTCGTAACACTGGCCGCAAATCCATCTAATTATGCACTGATTTGTATTTTGTGACGATCTTTGCTCTCCCTCTGGGACACAGGAGCACCATGAGCTGGTGCTATCGTTCGCGGGGCACCTGGACAGACTGCTGCCGAGCGACCCGACAGCCACTCCGGCGGCGCCCGTCTTCCTCAACCACTCGAACCTGCTGCTGAAGACGGCCTACCAGGCGCGCTCGGCGCCGCTGGCGGCTGGTCTGCTGCGCGCCAGCCTACGCAACCTGCTGCTCAGCCGGCCCGGCGCCGACAAACTGTCCCAGACGGCGCACCAGGTGGCCGAGTGGGGCCGCAGCCGGCCCGCCGCCGCCGCCGGCCTGCCCGAGCAGCTACTGACGCTGGCGGACAGCGCGCCGGCCGAGCACGCGCCGCTGGTGGCGCTCACCGCCGCCCGGCTGGCCTGCTGCGGCGCGCTGCCGTCGGCGGCCTTCACGGCGCACCTGCGGCGGCTGGCGGCGCACTGCCGGCCGCTGCGGCTCGTGACGGCGGTGTTTGGCGCGCTGGCCGGTCCGGGGGAGGCTGGGGAGGCCGCGGAGGTGGAGGATGTGGCCGGGGAGGAGCTGGCCGGTGAGGCGCTGTACACGGTCTACTACCTACTGCAACAGCTGACAGCGACCTCCGGCACCAGCCGCCCGGCGGTGAGTGAATATCGAACGGACCCTTACCCGCGCCCACCCACGCTCATTATGGTCGGGATGCGGTCAGCGGGAGGCTGAAATTACACTCGGGATTTACAGGCTTCTTGACGTTGTCATTCCACGTTAGACGTCCATATTTTTTGTTTGTCTTGTAGGCTTAGACTTTCCTATAACATTTATAAAAACCTCTTCGTATTCTAGTCTAACAAATATTTCGTTGTTCTGAGATCAAAAGACGTTGAAAAGCCTACATAATTTGGCCATATAACTTAAATGTCGTGGTTCCCAACAAATTTCGTCATTGCCAGATTGCCATCATCGTCTCGTCCTAATTGCTGTCCTTCCATTTTACGGCATAATTGTCTCGCCGATCGCTCCAGTCCCCACACCGACACCCCCCCCTCTCCGCCAGGTGTCTGCAGAGCTTGCGCGGCGGGCCTGTGACGCCGCCCGCCTGATGACCGTCTGCCCGCTGCCCCCGCGCGTCCCACTGTCCGTGGCTGTGCGCGCCTGCAGCTGCGCCCACACGCTGCTAGTCGAGGTGGCCCGCTCCTCGCCGGCGCCGGCCGCCCTGGCGACGGCGGCGCTGAACCTGCTGAGAGCAGTGACCCCGCTGGGAGAGCGACTCAGTGAAGAGGAGCGCGCCCGCTGGTCGGCCGTGCTCGGTGAGATTTCCGAGGGGGTGGGAGGGGAATCACTGAATGATCCCCGAAACCCCAACTGTCAATGCGCATATTATTCATATGGTATTGTTCATATGGTAACGGTTCACCGATTTTTCAAACCTCGTTATTATTTGCGAGTCATACGCTGTCATTTCTAGTCAGATGGCAGTTTGCTGCAAGCTTAAACCGCCAATAGTCTCAGTTTCTATCATTAATCCAGAGCAGTCTCAATAAAAGCAGCAACAGAAAACAAGGAAATAACAGCTGTCATTGTATGGAACAGAAGCGTTCTTGCCTTTGATCCCCCCGTATCCTGTCGCATATGTCCGTGTCTGTATTCGTAACCTCTCTACCCGTGATTTCCGGACAGTGACGTTCTCGGGTAATCTGGGCGTGGTGAATATGCGTGCCGGTCACGACGACGAGGGTATGGAGGCGCTGAGCACCTTCCTTGAGTGCGCCGCGGCCGCCGCCGACCCCAGCGAAGTCAAGGTGAGGACGGAAACGACGGAAACGGGAAGGGTAAGGGCAAAACATGGGGGCTGATTGGAGGGAGGTTATGCCGGGTTCATTGGCGCTGCCAGTGACTTCTGCCACGGAATATATAGTCTACGACATATTTATGTCATAGACTATATATTCCGTGCTTATGCTATGCTGCTCATCTAGAAGCTCGCCTAGAAGCTGCTCATATATAAGCTAGCTAACAAAACTAGAGACAGTAGTGGCTAAGGATGACGAACTAGAGGCAGTAGAGGCTAATTAGCATGACTTGTAGACTTTGCGGTCGAGCGTGCCTTACCAGTTTGTGAATGTATCTCTGCCGTCGGGAGGAAAAAAGCCGTAAGTCGCATTTTTATCGATTTTTCGTTTTTGATATCGTTGGAAAGCTCTTTTCATGACGCGTTTAATGGTACTGCTCAAACGTGTGTACACTCAAAAATGAAAATATTATATATAATATAAAAATTCAAAAACGGATTTGTTACATCAGGGATAGCAAAACACGCAGGAAGAAAGCCGTATCCTTAAATTCGGCAGATACGGCATTTATGCAAAATTTCAAACAAAGAATGTGGAACTGATAAGTCAGGAAGAAAGCCGTATCTTGTAGATACGGCTTTTATTTGATGGTGGCCTGTGAAATATGAGCCGAATCGTTGGTCCAGGCAGTTTGGAAGAAAGCCGTATCTACTCATTTAGCATGGCCTCGGCATATCCTGGACGGAACAGTTGAACATTTACACAAACATGCTACGTGATCGCAGCAATATGTGACCATTTATAGGGGAATTTTAATTGAAATAAAATAGGGAGTGAACTTGAGAAGTTTGAAGCCAACAGAACTTTGCCAGCTCGGTGGTGTCAGGAGGGTGCCGGGCATTCAGTATTTTGAAGTGCTAACCAGCCGAGAGCGCCAGTATAATCCGACCGTTCTTTTCCCCAGCTTCGTTTAAAATTGCAATAAAAATACCCGATCTAGCCTCCCCCATGATTAATTTGTCCTCCCTGTCCTCACCCCACCCCAAAACCAAAATAGCATCATGTTAAGTTCGACCCGGTAATCATCATAGACATGCAGCTCGTAACCGGCACGCTTAGTACGACGACCTACAATCTTTGTCGTAAAACCGTTGAAGATATAGTGAAGATATAGTTGAATACCGTGAAAGGTCGATTGCTATTGCCAACCTCGTCACATTCATTGTGATAATTGTGACCACGCCCATGTATCTTTGGGACGTCATCCCCTGTCACTTCCATTCCTGGTCAATGACTTTACCGTCTTCTTTCCGGCTCCCTCATACCCATGATGCTCAATCATATTGGAAATTTAGGCTACCTTGTAGCACCCACACAAGCCCAACATTGTCATATTCTACGGGCAGCTGCCCAGAGCCTACCAGCACAGCTGTGGCCGGTGAAGGATGCAGCAAGGCGTACTGAATAGCCCTCTGCTCTGTTGCAGTAGGCGCTATAATCAGAGCCCTGTGAATACGAGTGCACATGCAGGGGCCTTTTGAGGGTGCGCCCTCTAAAGGGCGTTCCCGCAGACGTGTGGAGCTCTCAGCAGTCTAGCGATTTCCGACAATGAGGCGGAATTTGCTTACACCCTCAGCCGCGGCACAGTGCTGTCGCCCTAGATGTTTCGCACAGGCTTCGTAGATGCAGTTTCTTTACAGGAATTCCTGAAGTTCTACACAATCCTCTATTTTGGTTCAGGAGCCCGGCGGTTCCGTGCTTGTAGCTGCGCACCACGTGACTTAACAGCGTCCCTTTTCCGGGAACCTTGTGTCCAGCTAATCAGCAACATTCCCACTCATCGTCTCTTGCCCCCTTGAAGTGCTTTGAGGTCTGCAGATCGACGATGGGAAACTACACTATCTCGGTTCTCTCGACATTGTCGCCGTGGCTCCGGCGCAGCGGCAGACCGGCACACTCATCTCTCCGAATATATCGGTGGCTCAGAATTAACTCTGGAGTCCAGTGTAATAGAAAATTGAAGCACCGTACAAAGACAGCATTCGTGATTCCCCTGGTCGGTTGCAGGCACGTAGCCAGGATTTTGCTCAAGGATGGGCCACAGGTCGCTGCCTAGTGTCGTGCCCCTCCAGAAAAGGAAAACTCCTCGGATTTGGCCCACTATCTCTTGGGGTGAGGTGCAGCTGTGTTTTTTTTTTATTAAATTTTATTTTATTTTTCGCCTTAAGAGGGGGGCATGACCCCTGTGCCCCCCCCCCCCCTTGGCTACGTCCCTGGTCGGTTGGTCAAGCTGTCTTTTGATGGCACCCTGCACAATCAGAATCCAAGAGCCTAAAGTTACGACAATAATGCGATTATGCATGGATGCTGTAGTTTAAAATGGGTATCATGTTTGTTTTTGTATCGAACGTTCAATTAAATATCCATACTTGAGAGCTGAAGCAGTGGAACGGAACCAGCAGCGGAACTGCTTTAGTTCTTTTATGGACAAATATGTACTGTCAATACAAATGCACCGATGATACTGCTTTTTGACGACAATATGATTAAACAAAAATGGCGATACGGCTTTATTCCCGATCGGTTAACCAATGTATCAGACATACGGCTTTTTTCATGACAGTATTGCTCAGGTGTCTCGTACGATGCGGCTTTCTTCCACGATACGGCTTTTTTCGTGAAAGAAATATTCCGCAAACTCGGGGTTGAATTGGAAGCAAAAAAGTTTTTCGCCTTTTGCTTTTAGGTTAAAATAATTTCCCTTTTATAACCACTTTCATTGGATTTAAAATTTCTTTCAGATCACTGCAGTATGTTTTGTTTCGTTATTGAGCAAAGTTAACGAATTTTATAACAAAAAACGCGTTTTTGCCTCTCCTGAACAATTTTCAATTCGAAAAAGTGCCCCAGATACGGCTTTTTTCCTCCCGACGGCAGATCTCGTTTTTATATTTCTCATCGCCATCTTTGACTGCCTGCCTCACTACCACACCCTTCCCCGTCACCAGTCGTCGAGCGTGGCGAGCAAGACCCAGCTGCTGGTGGACGCCCAGCGCGGCCGGCAGCAGTTCGAGGCGGCGCTGCGCTGCCTGGCGCGCGCCGTGCCGCTGGCCTCCGACCACCTGCCGCAGCTGCTGACCGCCTGGGCCAAGGTCAAACGGGACGCCGCCAGCCGACAGCAGACAGACTGCATGGTGAGGGAGACGGCGACTGGTGGGGGTTTGCTGATTGCTCCACTCTTTGCGTATTGCCATCTTTATGAGGATGGCAATACGCAATGCGATGGTTCGCAGCCAACATATTGGAAGACGAGCAGAAATGATTCTGCATCTACTAGATGGAGTCCGAAATAAGTGTAAAGTAAAGTAAGATGGATCTAACTGCTTGATTTTGACTACTCAAGTAGATTCTGGGATATAAAGGTGCAACGCTGCAGGCATAAGTGTTTTCGTTTGGCCAATCGGGTTATTTAGGCAACCTTATGAGTAGCCAGCAAGGCCAGTAATTTCATGGCAATCCATTTTAGCTGTCATCTGCCGATGCGGCTTCAATCGTCGGTTAATTGCCTTCCTGGCTTTTTTCCATTCATCATTCATCGCGCTGCCGGTGCATCTCCCATTCCCTGACCCATGGCTCTCCCCCGCAGAAGGTGACGCTTCCCCAGCTGATGGCCGATGTGGGCTCTGACCGGCCTCGGCCCGGCGCCGGCGACTCTGCTCCGAGCACTGCCCGCCTGCTGCACCTGGAGGTCAAACACTACCTCAGCGTCAGGTGGGTACCGTAGCCTGTGAGGCGGCCAGACCGCAGACTAGAGTGTGGAGCTTGGCTCAGAGTAGGGATGTCTGTCAGTCACTAACCAGTCTGACGTGTGGGATATGTCGATGTTTTTGTAACCTTTTAAGCAGCTGCCTGTTGGTTGACTCAACATCATTCATTTTTCATATTGCCTAGTGTGTCAACAGCTGGCATAGATAGCAATTCAAATGCCGGGTCCCGATAAAACTCCACGATATATCTACGAGTATGACCGTGCACTGCTCTAGCCATCTAACCCCCCTCCCTCCCCTATCCAGCGGTGACCTGAGTGAGGCGGTGCGCGCGGCGCTGGTCCACTACGGTCAGCTGCAGCTCAGCCCGGCGCAGCGCGCCTGGATGCTGGTCACACGGGCTCAGGTCGGGCTGTGCGGCGCCGAGCAGGCGGCCGACGAGTGCGCAGAGGCGGTCGCCATGCTCGCGGAAAAGGTATGGGACGGGAGTGGGAGAGGAGATCGGGCTTGATATGCGACTTTTTATCTGGGCGTGAATGCAGTTGTTCTCAAACATTATTCCGTTTTATTTCCTTTTTCTCTTTCGTACTGTTGGCTGCAAGGTTTCGATCGGTGGCGTCTGAATCCATTGGGCTCTGACTTATTTTAGTGTCGTTCAGTGACGATGACCACTCTGTCAATGTCAATCATTACACGATCGGTCTATCGTTTCAGATCGGTCAGTCGAAGAAGTCTTCTCTGAGGCTGAACCTCTGCATGGCCAACTACTATCTGTGTATCAACCGGAAGAAAGTCGAGATCCAGGCGGCGAAGGTAGGCAACTCACGTATTTATCGTCTTTTTCATCACTTCACTAGTAGACCATACATATCGTCCGTCATTGATATGTGACTATGAGCCCTGGTTAGGCCCTAGTCTCCGAGGCCACCTCCCATACCTGACCGCGGCGCTAACCCTCGCCCTCCCCGCCTCTCCTCCGTCAGCTGTCGCCGCTGACACAGGTCAGCGGGGGAGGCAGGTCAGCTAACCCTCGCCCTCCCCACCTCTCCTCCGTCAGCTGTCGCCGCTAACACAGGTCAGCCAGCGGCCGTCCGCGCCTGACGACGAGGTCGACCTGGACGCGTCGTGTACCGTGGTGCCTGACTATCTGTCCATCAACCTGGACCGGGAGGCGGCCACCCTGCAGCCCCTGCAGGCCGTCCTCGGACTGGCCGAGAGCCTCTTCGAGACGGTGAGACGATAGTCAGGGTAGAGGTGGGGAGGGGTGATGGATAGGGCGGGGGAATCAAAAGGCCAGAGTACTCGGGGTGCGGATTAGATGGTTGCAGAATACCTGGTTGTTAAGTCATCGGTGGCTCAGTTATATAAAGTGCCCATCATTTTCTGTTTTCTGCAATATACAGTTGTCCGTGTGTAACAGTCTTGGCTCTCATATTATTAGAATGTCTGAGGTTTTTGCAACTTTCTCAAATACGCCAGTCACATTACCCTAAGTTAGCATTCAACGAGATGTGTCTCGACGCTGACAGTGTGTCCAATAAGCAAAGCAGCTCCTGATTTAGCGATTTGATTAGCTCAGGTGCCATTCTCCATTTACATAACGCGCCTTCATTGACCGTTCCCTCTGCCCCCGGCAGACGGGGCCCGACTCTGAGCTGCACCCTGCCACGGACCTGCTGACCGTCTGTCACCCCTCCCCCTCCTCACCCGCAGAAGGGGCCCGAGTCTGAGCTGCACCCGCCCACGGACCTGCTGACCGACCCCCTTCCCTCCCCCCCCCCCCTGCAGAAGGGGCCCGAGTCTGAGCTGCACCCGCCCACGGACCTGCTGACGGCGGTGACCGGTGCCGCTCAGATCTACACGGGACTGGGCTATCAGCTGCAGGCCGCCAGGGCGTGGAGGGCCGTCTACAGGGCCGGACAGCAGCTGAAAGACACCAACGCCTGCATCACAGGTGGGACGGACGGGGAATTATGGAGACTGCTTTTTCCTCAAGATTTCAAACATTTTTTTTTGTGACTTGGAAGTGGATTTGTCCATATAAACGAGAATTATAGTTTGTTGTGTCCATTGCTGACAGTTGTATCGGCTTGTTACGGGTTTGTGGTGTGTGCTCGCAAGTAGAGTGATCAATGCGAACTAGGATTATTGAGCGCATCTGGTCCGCTCATTGCGTAGCCGAGTGGGGAATGGGTAGACGCGTCGGGGGCCCCATATTGCCTCGTTTGCTTTGAGCTGATAGATTTGCAACTTTCTCAAATACGCCAGTCACATTACCCTACTAGCATTCAACGAGATGTGTCTCGACGCTGTATCGCGTATGTATCGCGCTACTCTCGTGCTACCTAAGTAATTAATCTGACGGCGCTGTGTCTGACTGTGGTCGTCCGTCTCCAGCGGCCTCTGAGCTATGGTGCTATGTGAGCACACACTGATGTGTGGCCGTGTGACGGTGCTGTCAGTCTGACGTTGCTGTTCTCCGCCCCCAGCCGCTTCTGAGCTGCTCCAGTCGAACCTGTGGCCGGAGGAGGAGGACCTGACTCCGGTGGAGGTGGCCGTCAGCGCCTCCTCCGACCGACTGGTCGTCCTCCGCTGGACGCTGGCCAAGGCCTGGGGGCACTACCACCTGCAGCAGGTCAGTACAGGGGCACTACCACCTGCAGCAGGTCAGTACAGGGGCACTACCACCTGCAGCAGGTCAGTACAGGGGGGCTACCACCTGCAGCAGGTCAGTACAGGGGCAGACTACCACCTGCAGCAGGTCAGTACAGGCCACATTTTGGGCGGTATCGACTGAGCTGCACCGAGACGGGAAATGCAGTACTAAAATGTGTGGTGAATCGAGAAATGCAAGCATGCGAATGCAATCCGTTACATCTGATTTGCACAACATTCCCGTAATTATGGATCGATTTCGTTGTACCTATTTGTTGTCACTCGATCCTATGTGGCTATTTTGGATAGCATTGCATCAAAGGTAGCGGCCCCCGGTGTTTTTCTTCTCGCCGCGCCCTCCCGTCTGACCCCCCCGGCCCCTCCCCTGTCCGCTCTCAGGTGTCGTCGGCGCTGCCGCTGCTGGACTCTGTGCTGGAGGACCCGGCACTGCTCACCCGCAGTATCCCCTATTTCCGGGTGGCCGCCGAGGCGTACCGGCTGGCCTCTCTGTGCGCCTGCGTACCGTCCAGCCGCGGCACCAACACACTGGAGATGGCCGGCGTGGCGGCCTTCCACGGCGCCTGCGTCAGCGCCTGGCTGGCGGCCGACAAACCCAGTACGTGAGCGGGACTGGCGGGGCGGGAGGTGGCCGTGGGACAAACCTGGTGGGTGAGCGGGGCTGACGGGACCGGCGGGTGGGGACGACAAACCCAGTACGTGAGCGGGACTGACGGGACCGGCGGGTGGTGAAGACAAACCCGTTGGGTGAGCGGAGATCAGCAGTCGGCACTGCCGGCTGAGCGGGTGGGTGAGAGGGGAAGGGGCGAGACGGCGGTGGCAGGACTCGACCGAGTGTTACACTGTGTGCTACACGCAGAAACAGATCGGGTGGTTTCGGTCAGCGCGGGATAGACGCCAACAGTGCTGGAAGACGAGGATCGCAATGTCATGAACTCTTAGTACATCGGATGTGGGGATGATCTGGATCAGTCACCCTATTGCTGTGACATATTGCGACATTCTTCCGGGCAACTTCGTGACCAATATTAGCCAAGTTTGTCTCTTACTGGCGTGCCGGTGTTCTGTCATTCTGAGGATATCATTTTCGAAAAGTTTGTCGTATGTAGGCGCCGCATGTGGTATATGAGTGTTTCATAGTCTGATCGTTTTATTCTGGCTTGTACTCGCGCGGTGTTAGATTGATATCTTTTCTTAGAACAGCAGCGTTATACGCTATTAGCTGCGTTGTTTTCAATGGCTGCCCATTGATCGCTCCATTGACTCGGCGCCCTGTCCGCTCCCCAACAGCCTGTCTGGCGGAGCACCTGTACGCGCTGGGCCTGGTGTTTGACGCCGTCCGTCACGTGGGCGCCGTCCTCACGTGGATGCACTGCCCGCGCGAGGTGCGCAGCTACGTCCGAGACCAGATGGAGGCCGCGTACAGAGTGGCCGCAGCGCTCAGGTAGGGTCGGCGGTCGCTGGGAGGGTGGCCTCGGCTAGGATGGAGGCCGCCGTGACTGCTGGAGCTAGTGAGGTGTGAATGTCGGGTGATCGCGTGGCGCGTAGTTGATGGAGTAGGTAAACTAAAAGATGTGACGTAGATGTGTCCTCCGATGAGCAAGCTCCTGCGTATATATTCTGCGGTCGATTGTTTAACGATATTATCTGTTGTATATACCTATCGAGTTTCATAATTGCTATGAAAAGAAAGACTTTGAAAACTGTGTATTTATTTAAACTGTGTATATAAACTGTGTATTTATTGTTATGTAACGCTGCCGCGTTCATTTTCTTTGCGGACGCCGGCTCCCGGCCGCGGCACACCGACCCACAATATCAGCCGGGACGGGGCCAGGCGCAGAGGAGGGCAGCTGCGAAAACCCAACACATTTAGGCCGTGGGAGGGGAAGCGTGTCACCCGCTCCCACCCTAATCTTCAAAGCGTGAGCGGCCGGCTTTGCAGTCTGGCGCCCGACTCTTTTCATAAACAGAGTCATCAGTCGTCCGCCGGCCGACCCCAGCCACCTGCGTGCGCCGCACAGGGCACAGAGGTCCGGCTCTCTCATCTGTCCAGGCCCGGCTCTCTCACGGCAGCTGACATCCAAAAATAACTGGCAATGCCACTGATGACCGTCCGACGACCATGGGAAAATTCTGACCGAACTCAACACAAGAGTATTCTGAAAGGGTAGCACATGGCAGCGCCACGTTCGATTAAATCGCTGCAGCTGCGCCCCTGACACGGAACACAAGGGCAGTTTTGAAGCAAACACATCTATTTTCGAAGCTGAACAGACGAAATGGCATGCCACTGGCCCAAACCTGCGCCCCATCAGAGACACGGGACCGCCTGGAAATCACGCAGCGGCAGGAACATAATGCCAGGGCACACCTGCGTTGGCAAAGCTCTCCCTGGGAAAGGGGTCGCCTTTCGATCCCCTTCCCCAAACCCCACCAGACGGCCGGCGTCGGCTTCAGTTGACCCGGACACGCGTGCCATTCAAAAACACGCGATCACCTGGAAGGCACGCAGTGGCAGGAGCATAACACCAGGAACCGTCACTGGGCAAGCAGGGCGCAGCTGTTTTCGGCACCGGCCGCCGTGCGAAATGGGTCATCTCTCGGCTCCCACACCTCTCCCCCCCCACCAGACGGCCGGCGTCAGCCTGCCATCACTATCGGCGTGGAGGGCACGTCTGGCAGGGCGGACATCGGGGGAGAGGGGGAGCTAAAGGAAGAAAAATATTGCTATTTCAGGCAGCTCGGAATTGATCAAGGACTTCGCCGAATTCCGGGACGTGGAGCACCATTATACGGTGACCCATATGCAGCTGGACCGCCTCTCCCCATCCTCAGCGACCGGCATCAGGGGTGCGTCTGAGGCTCGAATGGAAGATGGAAATGTGGGCGGAGCCACGACACCATGGCAGCTGGCCCTGAGGTTACATTTTCGTGGGAAGGGGTGGGAGCTTATGAGTTCCCACCTATCAGAGCAAGGGAAATTCGAAATAGGAGGAGCACCATCGAAGACAAAATATCACCATGACTACGGCCCGCCGGAGGGCACGCTGCAAAAGTTGGACGATTCAGAGCTCAAATCCAGGGTCAAACTGATGGAAACATGAACCTTTTTGGCAAGAAATACAACCGATATCGACAGAAAAGGGGCGGAGCGAAGTTGAGGATTCAGAGGATGGCCCGAGGAGGCGGCGAGAGGGATACAAAAAGGGCAGAAAAGAGAGAGGAGGGGCCTCAGGACAACAAGGACAGACAGAGACAGTGGAGCACAGTTCAGTCGGTGGTGACGCAAGAGGTGGACGGGTCGGCGCCGTCTGGCGCCTGCCCTCATCTCTATCTCTCCGGTCATGGCCAGCTTCCCGCCGCCGGCTCGACGACCCAGAGGGCTGACGCCAGTAAACAAGTAAGTCCCTGCACGGGAGCCAAGACCTGCTCGCCGGTCACATTCGCAGTCTGCGCCGGCGGTACCACGCCTCGTCTGCTCGTCTCAATCTCTCGTCATTCAACGGTCAGCTCAGCGCCACCCAGTCAGCCATTGTATCAAATTTGGCACCCAGCACCAAAAGGTTAGCACTGGTGGCACAAGTCTGCTCAGCCCATCTTTTCCTTATCATGTGCCCTGTTTGCCGCCTTGGTCTCTCTCTCTCCCTGAGGTGATTAATCCGGCCTTATTGGTTACTGATGGATCTGATTAGAGGGGACAGTAGAATAGGTGTGAGTGTATGTGAGTGTGGTGTGTGGGGATAATCGATGGGTTCATTAGCAGGGTCACAGGGGGGGCGTGCCCTGACACCTGGCACTGTGGCGTGGCGTCGTGGTCGGGCTCTGCTCCGCTCATCAGAGGTGCTCCCCGGGTTAATCTCTGAAGGGGGAGGGTAATGCTTTCTGCCTGCGCAGTGCGCATGTTAATTATCTGACTGGCCTATCGTCCGGCTTCCGGGTTTGATTACACTTTGTTACCTTGGTTTGCCATTCGTGCCACTAGCTCTTAGGGAAATAGGTTATTAGCGCTGTTATCTTAAATTTGATATCAATTTCTGTTTAGAATTGGTCGGTGTAAAGTCTTTGGCTAATTTGATCTCTCCGCTTTTGTGAATAAACCGGGGATAGTGGAACGATTCTTTCAGAGTTAATTGGGAAATGAGATCACAAATGGGGAGCGATCGGGAAGTTTAAACACGTTTATGGCGGGGCCGGGACACTTCGGTGGGCATTGCAGGTGACAAGACTGGGGGAATATCGTGTGGGTCTCAACGGGATACACAATGGGTCCACTAATCACGAGGATTCCGGCGGCGCAAGTGATTTGTCTCACGTCAGCGTCTGTGCTAGCGGTGCGGCTGAACCGGCCGGCCGATCGGCTGATCACTGATGGCGTACAGTTTGGTGAAGGCGGTTCCGTAGCTAAGTTTCCCAGCAATTAAATCTCCTCAGTCTGTTTGTTTTTTTTTCAGTTAATTCTTTACCTCGTTGCAAAATATCGTCAGTCCATTATCGTCATTTACCGGCCTTCATTTCGGATATCTCAGGTTAATTTCGGTATAGAATCAGTAGCTCACACCTCAGACTTATCTGATCAGCTAATAATTTGTTTTATGCAGCATCTGTTAGGTACCTACTTATTTTCAAATACTTTGAAATAACATACGTGCCATGACGCTGTACTTTGTGTTTTGCCGTTTCTTTGTTAAGCTTTTAAAAACGTAAGTGAAATGGACGTGCTTATGGTTAAATTTTAACTGTTATTATGGTTCGGTCTCCAAAGTAAAGTAGAACCTTTGATGGGAAGCAATCCGACTTGTCCTTATAATTCATGAATAGCTCGATATCGCCTCGATCGACTTACAGAATTGCTTTGCGTTCAGATTCCTTACGACACGATAAAATGCAGTAGTACGCTACACATTTATATCATTAGCTGTCCTGGTGATTAAGTGATAGGATTATCCAAGGAAAGAATAGGAACAATCGCGTGCCATTAATCACTCAACCCGCGGCCGGGTGGCGACGGTCAGCTGCGCTCTCGGAAGGAATGCGGGGGGCGGTCTGCCGCATGGGAAGGGATCAGACGGCCCGGGCGGAGCAGCGGATTAGCGAGTCGGAGCGGGACGGCCGGCCGGGCGCGCGTCGGGAGCGTGTCGGGGTCGTGCCAGGTCAGTGACAAGCAATTACGCTGTCAAAGAACGATTGAGCATGGACTTTTGTTTGTAAAGGAGATCAATGCGGTTAGTTGTTCAAGACACTGAAGTTGATCCATTTTTACAGTGCATTCAAGTATGCGTGTAAATAATCGACACCGCCACCTTCCCAACTGTGGTCCTCGTCAAGTCGATCGATAAGTCGTCGGCCTGTCTGTCTGTCTGTCTGTCTGTCTGCCTGTCTGTCTGTCTGCCTGTCTGTCTGTCTCTCTGTCAGCCCATCTGTCTGTCGGTCTGGCCTGTCAGTCTGTCGGTCTGCCGGTCTGTCTGTTTGTCTGCCTGTCTGCCTGGCTGTTTGCTAGTCCGACGGTCGATCAGTCCGTCGGTCAGTCCGCCGGTGGTTTAGTCACCTGTTGGTCGGTCAATCATGTCGGTCTGCCAGCCCGTTCGTCTGTTTATTCGTCAGATTGCACGCCATCCAGTCGGTGAGAGAGTCGACCTGTCTCGCTAGCCACCCCGTCGGTTTGTCGGTCCAATTGTCTGCACGTCCTTCTGTCAAATGGGTTAGATTGTCGGTCCGTGGATTTGTCAAAATGTCGGTCGGTGCGTCTGGCGACCGTCCATGAATGTCTGGTTGTCTGTTACCCCTTCCCCGTAGTTAGCCCTTCCCTAAAAACGCTCACATCATCCACTTCCCTCGTCTCTCTCTCTCTCTCTCTCTCTCTCTCTCTCTCTCTCTCTCTCTCTCTCTCTCTCTCTCTCTCTCTCTCTCTCTCTCTCTCTCTCTCTCTCTCTCTCTCTTTCTCTCTCTCTCCTTCTCTTTCTCTCTCTTCCCTGTCTCTCTCTCTCTCTCTCTCTCTCTCTCTCTCTCTCTCTCTCTCTCTCTCTCTCTCTCTCTCTCTCTCTCTATCTCTCTTTCCTTTATCTTTCGTCTTCCCATTCATTTTGCCCGGAAAGGTTCCCCCATTGCGGGTGGTGTCGATTGTGTATATAACACGGGAGGAAACACAATTGTAAACGATCAGTACGACAGGTGTCCAGCGCGCCGCACTCATAATAGCATGTCGCCGCGGTAGACGGAAGCGGTCCCCGCAGTCGAGCAGAAACCGCGCCGGGCCGGCGCCCGCCCCGATAATCCTCACCATCCGCTCGGTTCGCGGCGGGGTCAGGGTCATTAGCGCATACCAGCCGACCGGCGCCGGGACAGGGTACATCGCCGTCTGGTCGGGGAGACCACAAGAGGGGAACAGCGGACGGCCGTGCCGTATGGACGGCTAGTGCCTCCGGTCCAGTTAGCCCGCTGCCGAGCTCGCTGCCGAGCTGGCCGACCGAGTTGACGGGTGGTCCAGTGCGACGGTCACCCCTGCATGACGTCACCATGGCCTGGACGGCGCACGGCACCACCGGTCGTCCCCAAATATGCTCTGCGCGCCACCCCGTGGCGCAATAGAGCATCACTCCTTCCTGAAGACGGTCCAGAGGGCCATCCTATACAGACTGGCATGGCGCCCCGCGCCATTCTCAAGCAGAAGGCAGCCGCCCGACCCCAGCGAGCGGTCATTAAGGAGGATTAACTGCCAGCGGGGAGCAGAGTCGTCCCAGAGGGGCGGCGGTGGTGCGTTATGGGCAGCTACTGGTTCTATCCCAGTAAAGGGCTGCAAAGCTCACTGCAGATCACTGCAGAACTGACTGATCGCTGTCAGGGGCGTGACGTCTGCCCTCAGGCAATGTGAGAGGAGATGTTGTCGATCGGTGCCCTCCGGGGCCATGCAGGCCGCTCTACTTGTGCACTTGACGGGTGCTATAGCCCCGGTCCACGTAGGCTCACCCGGACCGCGCCCACTATTCAGGGTGACTGAGAAACACATGGTGATCATCCTCGTGACGTCATGGGCCTAATGCCAACAGCGCCCTCAGATGAGTGACGTCATAGGCCCGGAGCCCTCAGTACGTCGGGCTGGTCATGCCATTCATATTCATTTACATTGGAGAGTAGGAAAAGGACTCGTATGGAACCTTTGATGACGTCATCGGAACTATTCTTGCCGTGACCATCGATGAGTGACGTCATTGACACAGGACTCTCGACATGCCGGGGCAGGGTGCACCATTCATACGCGCGCGCTTCTGAGAACAGTAAAAGTCTCATTCCGACCCTTTGATGACGTCATTGATTATAGTTCGAAACCCGGTTCGGCGACCGATGTGCGTAGGGCCCTGCTTTCTTAGATTCTGTGTCGGCAGCAGTGGTAATTTCAGTATGTTAAAGGAAATAGTTCACTTTCACGAAATTATTTTTTTTGCAATGGATTTATGATTTTTTATGTTCAAAATGATCAGCAAAGAAAATAAAACCTATTTATAACAAAAGATTATTTTCTATATTTTGATATAAGAAGAACTTTTCAGTTTCTGTAAGGCACAGGCGATCCAGTATGAAAAGAGCATGGGTTCCGAAAATTCTTCAGAAACTAGAGAAATTATCGCGGCCACCGGCATTTGGGCGATCTGCTGCTGCTGAATGTCCTTATTGATCAGTACGAGAATTTCTCTTGAGTTCTCGTAGATAATTTCACTAGTTTCTGAAGAATTTTCGGGACCCATGCTCTTTTCATACTGGATGCGAATATATGCAAGGCACACATCCTCAACGCAATACACCTTTTTCGGGACGAGAAATAGAATATCTTTGCCTAGGGTGATCGTTGGGCTGTAAAAGCTCCTGATTTATGCTCGTCTCAGCCCAAGCTACGGAACTGCTATTCCAGTTCAAAACCCATGTTAAAAAGTGAACTATTTCCTTTAAGGGCGAACATGGTCGTAGTTTTTTTATGTTTTTTTTTTTTTTTTAAGGATGGGATACTCTAGGAGGGATTACGAGCTAAGTATAGGATAAAGGATACAGATATGGGATACATTGGTTGGCGTAACGTTTAGGGGCTGCGAGGCTGTCTATGCATGTGACACCCCTGTGTGTGATAAGCCCACCGACGCGACTACTTCACTGATGAGAGATGGGAGTGGGGAGGAGAGTTTAAATTAAGCTATTGAATGTCTAAACTATGGTAAATGTATGTCAGTGCTCGTTTAAGTTGGTATCGAATCAGAACGAGATTACAGTTCACAGGGAAGGTTATAGAGAGCCAAGGTAGTAAAAGGGTAGGAAGGCCGGACTAATGGAGGGTACAGGTCAGGTACGAGTAAGGCCACCGGGAGGTCAGGACGTTGGATTTCTGGGCCAAGAGGAGGTCGGGAAGTTACGGTTACAATTCAGGGGTATGAGACGAGGAAGTAGTAAATTTGGTTATTGGGTGCTGGACACTAAGGAGGTCGGCTCTGTGGGCTTGTTTCGCAGGTTCTCCGTCCTTAGGTAGTTAGATATAGATAATTTCGTTTACTTAATTATTTTGTGCGCGTTTTACTCTGAGTCATTTCGAGGCAAACGTATTTCGGGCAAAGGTTCAACATCATTCCGTAGACAGTGACGACGACCCAAGTGACTCAAACAACATGCTCTTACGTTTGAATGATCTGGCTCGTCAAATGCCCCTCTGGATGTTTCTACGGCGTAAGTCGGGCAAAATAAATAGCCGTGTCTCGGTCATGGCTAAGACCCATATGATTTATAAGTCCTGATGACTCAGGCGGGAACCGGTGGGGTGTGACGGAGCATTCACGATGAGTGTACAGGCCGTCGCACCACCTGGCTTTGGGGAGGTGCCAGAACGGTGCCTTTCAGATCTTATATCTCCCCAATGACCAGTTCAGAGGGACACAGAAAGTGTTGCTCGATTACGGGAGGTTCTCATGCATGAATGTTCGATTCAGGGTGTGAGTTTTCCCCGGTATTGCGTGAGGGCACAGCGTCTCACGAACGTGGATTGTCGCGGAGAGAGCCACCGTACGGGATTGTTCACCCGTTCGTCAACATTCCGGCCGCCGGAGTGGTTCTAAAGCGAGGGTCGATCGGCATGGATCGGTATACCCCTCAGGCAGGAAGCATTCCACCCGCCTTTAACTCCCCACTCCGGTATCAAAAAGTTAGGTTATACCCGGCGTATTCTGCCGAACGGGGTCCACCGCAGGAGCCCTTTCACCAGCAGATCACGAGAACGGATTTGGTTAGGACCTGGTCACGCTGAAAATTATTGTGCACGGATAGCGCAGGAAAGCGCGGGAAGGTAAACAGGGAGGGGCCAGTTTAGCGACCTGGTGTTTTAATTTGTATGAAAGGAAAGCGTGCATGATGGTGTGAATGTGAGCATGAATGGTTATATCCAGTGGGAGGCGCCCCTCTGTGCAGTTAATGGAAGTTTGTAATGTAATGTACTTTTGTTTATTTTAATCCTTTGATCGGGAAGAGAGATTTATCAGGGTAACCTTGTCAGAAATCCTTTTTTTTTGCATTCCAACTTAACCCCATTGCCCACTCCATCAGTGTAGCAGTCTATGTGTCCGCCAGTGACTGACCAGCCTCGCAAATCAAACAAACAAATAATTATCTTGCAGCCGAGCCCCGCTACAGTTACAATCGCTGAGTGTGTCGTCTTTCTGTGTGCAGGACGGCCGAGTTTCTGTCGCAGCTGATCGAGGCAGACCTTCTCTGTGAGGACGGCGAGGACACCCAGATCAAGCTGAACTCACTGCGGCACATCGTGCTGGACGCTCCGTCCGCGCGGCGTCAGAAGCAGCCGGTCCTGCTGGCCGCCGACACGCCGCCGGCGCCGCCCACGGTGGCGTCCTCGCGGGGCCGGCGGCGCCGCAGTCCAGCGCCACCCGCCGCGCCGGCCGCGCCCGAGCCGCCGCCGCCGCCGCCGCCCGAGAGCGGCCGCGACCTGGCCGTGTCGGTCGGCTCGGTAGGCTCGCCGCTGGGCCGGGACGCGCGCTGGCTGCAGCGCGAGCCGCGCTGCACGTCGCCGCGGCTGCGGCGCGCGCGCTTCAGTGCGCCGGCGCCGCTGAACCACCCGGCCGGCTGCGGGTGCGCGGCGTGCGCCTGTCCGCGCCGCCTGCTGCTGCTCTTCTCGCTCAGCCTGCAGACGGCGCGCGCCGCCGTGGTGCAGGATGACGTCGACCAGGCGCTGGAGTTTTGCGCAGGGGCCGACGAGTGCTACCCGCTGCTCGAGGAAAAGGTCGGTGAATTTTGTGGGGTGGAATCAGCACTGGGATGGTGGGGTTTGTTACATATGATTGCACTCTCGGTAACATGTGTGGTTGTCTTGCCAATGCGATTGATAAGACAAATCTCGAGCCGACACAGAGTCGGTCACTGTCTGTGTCCTGCCATCACCTAACCTTCTCACCCGCGTCTCTGTGACCTTCCAGATGCGCCGAGCGGCCGTCTCGTGCCTGGGCCAGCTGCGGCCGCGGCAGCTGGACGGCCTCCTGGAGCCGGGCCGGGTGCTGCGCTGCCGCGGACGTCTAGCGCACGCCGCCATCTGCCTGTGGTTCTCCCGGGCGCGACTGGCGCAGCACGTCAACCGCAAGGCGCTGGGCGTGCTCCAGCAGAGCTCCAGCAGGACCCAGGTCAGAGCGGCGGCAGGAGGGCCGACTGCCGGCGGCAGGACCCAGGTCAGAGCGGCGGCAGGAGGGCCGACTGGCGGCGGCAGGAGGGCCGACTGGCGGCGGCAGGAGGGCCGACTGGCGGCGAGGTGGCCGGAGGACGGGAGGAAGACTGACCTTGAATGTTTAAGACGTTGGCACTTATGTTTGAACAATAACCATTAGTAAACGCATACGTTAACGGATTTGATGATTTTCTTTTTTCAGCTGGTATCGCGGCACATGTACTTGCTGACAGAAATTTGGAACCAGAAGCTTCTGATCGATAAAGTTTTGAGCGAAGAAGAGGATGATGAGTTGGCGACGATTAGTAGAGGTGAGAAAAACCTTTGGTTTGGTTGGTCGGACAAGATAACAGTTGAGACGAGGACTTGTCCCTTTTGGAGCTTTTCAGCACGGTCCAGCTCTCATAGTGCTTCACTGATGGTATTTTGCGTTGAAGTGTCACTAGACGCCTCTCGTCTATACCTGTGCGGATTTCCGTGTCCCCAGCCCGGCGTCTGACCGGTGGCCCGCTCCCCGCTCCGTTCGCTGCTCAGGTATGGACCAGCTGACGACCACCGACAGTCCGGCGGACGAGGAGGTCTCCCCGGGCCGGCGGACTCCCACGCCGGCCGCGCCGCCGGAGCCGCCCGCCGAGCCGCCGCGCCGGCCGGTCAAGCGGGCGGGCCGGGTCCGCACGGTGCCCGCGCCCGTGCCGCCCCCGCCCACACCACCGAGCCCGCGGCTGGTGCGCAGCACGCGCCGCCGGGCGGCCGCCGTGCGCTCCGAGATCCAGGAGTGTCCGCCGCCGCCGCCAGCGCTGGACGACACGGCTGCGACCCCGGCCAAGGAGCCGGCGCCGCGCGCTACCCGCGCCCGCCGCCGGCCCCGCTGAGCGGCGGGGGGAGACAGGGGACAGCAGACACTGGACAGTGCCGGGAGCGGGCGGCGCTCCGTCACTGCAGAGGTCGGGAGGCTCGGAGACCGAGGTCCGACACTGCGCCCGTGGCTCCGACAGGCTGCGGTCGCCGGTCGGTAGCCGCCGATTGTGAGGCACTATAGAGTGGCAAGGCGTCAGGATCGTACGTCCTAGGATTGTTCAGTAGCTAGATCAAATGTCGTGTCAAGCCATATCAGCGGGTACCTGGGTTGATATCGATTCATAGTTTGTGATTCGCTGTGCTCTGTACTGCGATTGATGATGTAATCATTACGTAAAGCCGATCAATAGATTTTCAATGTGAGGTCCAACCAGTACAGCGACACTTATCAAACGTCCTTTCACGCGTTTGGCTTCCTGACGGCCGGTGAACTAGTGCCTTATCATCAGCTGTGACCTAGGATGGTAGGCATGCTCATTTACACTAATGCACACTTTCCATCTTCCTGTGCCCGTCTAATCACCAACACAGTGTGAGGTTACCGTAGCAGTACAAATGAAATGTGTTCATTGGTCATGCCCTGCCGTCCTATGGCCTGCGTCGTATGCCCGCATAGCGAAGGTTGTCATGTTTTACGTCAGATGTGCCCGAAATACACTCATTAAAACAATGTCCGTTTGATGAATTGTTCGAGATAACAATGTGGCATGTGGTAAGACGGAGCAAAGTTTTTCGTCATTTTGAATAGACTTTGAAGTAAAACGGCGAACTCACCGTTTTTTTTTTTCGCTTTTTATTTCTCTAAGCATACAACAGCTGGGTCGGAGCTGTATAACAGTTCCGACAAATCTTATAGCATACTGCATAACACTTTCTTTCTTGGCGGGAGACCATATCACAGTATCGAATGAAACAAAGTACACAGTACGCGGTGCTCCACGTCACTACGCGCCTGTTGGTGCCGATGTATCAACACACCACCCGGGTGCCCAGCATAGAGTCTACTAATGACTACAAACCAAACACGGCTGATACATCTCAACTGCTGGGGTTGCGAGAACGAGAAATGAATCCCGCATATCTGCGCTTACAAACAGGATCACTTCTCGACTGTCTGAAGTAGAAGGCAGCACAAGTCGCTCGGGTCGTGGCCCGGCGTCGGTCGGCGCGGCTCAGACGTGCGGCAGGCGGTGGCTGACGCTCTGCTGGGCGGCCAGCCACAGCTCCAGCAGCCGGCTCGGGTCGCCGCTCCACGCCTCCACGCGCTCCAGCAGGGTGCGCAGCCGAGACACCACGTGGCTGGGTATGCGCACCGTGTCGGTGGCCGGCTGCGCGGGCAGGCGACGGCGCAGCGCGCGCAGCAGCCGCAGCAGCACCGACAGCCGCTCGCAGCTGACGGTGATGAGCGTGGCGCCGGCGGGCTCGGAGGCGGCCAGCCGGACCGGCCAGCCCCAGAGGCGGCCCTCGGCGGCCAGCGGCGCCGCCTCGCCGGGCCGGCAGCGGCTGTCGCGCAGCACGGCCGCCAGCCAGTCGGAGGCCGTCACCGACGGCAGCACGGAGACGCCCAGCTCCAGCGGCGGCAGCGGCACCGGCTCGGCGTCCGGCGGCAGCAGCTCGGTCATCCAGGGCGGCACCTCCGCCGGCGCCGGCACCCGGCTGACCGCCGAGGGCGGCTCCAGCGCGTGCAGGGCGTCCACTGTGGCGGTGAAGACGGGCAGCGCCATCACAGCCGTCCGCTCCGTCCCCGGGTCAGCGTCCGAGGCCAAATCAGCGTCCGAGGCCGGGTCGGCAGCAGCAGCAGTCGGCGCGTCACTCCCGGCCGAGGCCGCGTCGGCAGGCATCTCATCATCCACGTATGAGGTCGGCACGACAAACATCAGGCTGCATGTCACTATCGTCGAGCTCTCGTGCAGAGGGCGAATGCGAACGCTGAAGTCGAGCGTTTCACCATGTTTCCAGGGCTTGTTCAGACACCAGGAATGGTAGAACTTGTGGTTTTCATCATCCGGAGAGCACAGATCGAAGATGATACGCCAAAAGTCTTGGTGAAAAGTGTTGTTGCACTTGTTTTTCAGTTTTATTTTAGCATAATGCCAGTCAGCATCTTCTTCATAAGCTACTTCATGCTTGAAAAGTTTAGCAAGGCATGTGTCTCCCAGATTGACAGCTAGAGATATCTGAGAGAAAAATCGTTTTTGAAACTCAGTGATTTCATTCAGTTTCTGTAGTTCTTCAACATACTGCTGAATCTTTGCTTCAGAATCCAATGCCATATCTTTCTCCACTCTCCAGTATGGCAGATAGCTGAAAAGGGTTGGCGGCAGGTAAATAAAATATAGAGAAACTGAAATGTTTGTTAACCACTAGTCCAAAAGACTGTAGTGCAAACTTCTGAAAAATACTCTTGCTGTGTCCAAATACATCCACAACATGTTGAAAAGTCAAAACAAGCTTAATTTGATGGATGCCTTATTCCCTATGCAAAGATAAGTAAGGCTAAAATTGATATTGACGTCCATTTAATATAATAATAGCTTATTACCTAAGATCCTACTCTCCACTTCAACTTAATAATTTTATGTGCTCTTTTAGTTTCCCACAGCATATAAGACCACACGCTTTTAAAATTACTAACTGAAACCACATTGACATTGCTACCTTTTTGTGATCTAGCTTTTTGGATTGAATCAAAGGCATGCATTGGATAGGTTCCGCAAGGCTAAGTCGAAACATCCTTATAATTTCTGCCTGTCATTTCCAGCAACTGCATACCTAATGTAGCAGTTCAAAAATTGCCAGATTTTAGTTACTTTTTAGTTTTTCAGCTATGGTCGAGGCATCAGCTTTTTTCACTTGACCCAGTCCCAGATGGAACATACTTGCTTCAGATTTTTTTTAGTAAAAATAATCCAAGCCTTGAAGGCTGGACAAAAAGGGCTGACAGGTCTATTAATAATTTTACTGGAAGCAACAGTGACAGCAAGTTTCAGCTTTGGTTTGAGGTGGTTTTGCTGGCATGTTTTGAATAGACAGATGATGATTCATCTGTCAAAGCTTTGGATTGCTTTGGATTGCCAAAGCAAGTTTGCTACATGCATCAATTAAAATTAACATGTGGAGTATTCAACCACAACAAACTAATAACACAAGAATAGCAAAGCATTTATCACTTATTATTGCTGGTTTGAGTTGTAAATAACAAACAAACAAATGCCCAAAATCTTTCATATTGCGCGCTTTTAGTCTGTTCGATTGTAGACCCAAGCTTCAGGTCTCCTAGCAACAGGCAGTCACTAGGGTAGCCTTTGAGAATACTGCACAAAACGTTGCTAGGCAACCCAATTAAGCCACTGACTTTTCTGTTTCTGAACGAATTATAAATGCCTAGCCCGCGTCGTAAATGATTTAAAGCAAAACAGTTTTATTTGAGATATTTGTTCATTCTCACAAATCTCTCAGTATCTTGGATTTAAACTTATATGAATGAAAACTAATGAATATTTTTCTGCATTATTTTTGTTCCAAAATTAGTTGCATGTTTGGCTAGCTTCATTCGAGCATTCTTTACTTTCTCTCAACTCTCCGTCTATGCTCACGTACTACTGCTTACAAACTTGTCGCTAGATGGCAGTAAAAGCAAACGCCTGTAACTATGCTGTACCGCATAGCCCATTACCAGACCATGAAATGGCGTTTCCGGAGCCAATATCTCTCACGATTTTAAGGAAACCTCTTCCGCAGCGCACGTTGAAATTGATAATTTTCATAATAAATGAAATTGATAACAAATGCCTGTCCCGTAGCTCAGTTGGTAGAGCACCGGACTCCCGGTAGTGAGAGCCCGGGTTCGAGTCGCTCCGGCGCTCGACATTTGAGACTCCTGACGGGGATGGTCTGCGGTTGGTTTGGTGGGAGCAGCCGCAGCCAGTTGAAGACAGTTGAGTGGGACAGGCCGTGTCCGGCCATGAAGGGCACGTTAAACTTTGGCATCTAAATTCTCCCGTTACCCGGAATTGCGCGATCGGGCGGTAGGAGTCGGGGTCTACGCAACAAGCTCTGCTTAGCGTGGGCCTCGGCTCTGTCAGTCCGTCCATTCAAACATTCGACCAAATTTATTAAAAAAATATGAGGCTGTGGGTGATTGGGTAGTGATCCAGATTCCAGTGTATCAAACCTAACCGTTTGTCATCGATCTCTGTGGCCTGTGCGCCGCGTTACTAAGACACAGCTGACAGTTGACACTAGGGCCACCCTATGCAAATGTTGAGTAAGGACTTGTTTGGAGTTCAAACGTCGAGTGCTTAGTTGCAAGAGCATTTGCTTACATTTACGTCGTGTATGTATGGTGAACGGATTGTACGCCAAAAAGTGTTCATGTGCTGCCTGTATGACAGTTGAGACAAACAAAACTTATAATAGGTACTGTTTATAATATGTAAGTCGACTACGTCTACAGCGGAGGTAATTCGACCCGATCACAGAGGCATTCAGCTTAAATGTCTCTACAGGGCTTCGAGATTGTTGTATAACCTCATATCAGTAATTTTAGTAGGAATATGAACTACACCCATGCACAGGCTTCTTAGTTTGCTACGGATGAGATGGGAGAATAACGTTGCTAGTTACGCCTGAATATATGATCTCTATAAACGCAAGGAGGGGATTGGAAGATATCATTTCTTCGTTGCTCAGTGCTTAATGCTTATACGGCGTCATGAGTAAAGATAACATTCAGATAATTATCAACTGTCTGTTAAAAGGGTAGAGTGGGGCAACGTCCAAGCCGAGTCAAAGCCCACCCCTTTTATACTTATATGAAATGCTCGAAATTCTATCAAATCCTTGACAGCCATTAACCCATTTTTAAGAATGAAGATGGTTTTACTTGCACTTCCTTTTTCGAATTTCTAGGTGAGAAGTTGTGGACGTAAGACAAGAAACTAAGTGTTCGATATCTTTTTTTAAGCATATATTCTTAATATATGCTTAAAAAAGTAGGTATGTATCGAAGCTGCTGAAGCTTCGATACATATTGAAGTAAGCAATGACATTAAGCTATGCCTAACTTGTTGATGTAAGCGATGTTTTGGGCATATCGATGCTTGTTATTGATACGTTTAGTTTTGTTTTGTTTTGTTCTAAATGTGTTGTTGGGGTAGTGGAACCTATTGGGTGAGGGACAAAGTGCTTATCATGGGCGCTCTTCCATCCTTCTATGAGCGTCATGCCGAATTAGGGGAAGCCGGGGGAAGCCCGGCATAGTAAGCTCTTTTTCATTTTTATTATATACCATACGTGCTCTATAAAATGTTGATATCCTGTTAGCTAGCTAAGTTCATTGGCCGTGTTTTCCCAAAAATTCGGTTTCGTGGAATAAGTATAAGGTTGAGAAAATCGAGTTTTAAAAAAGTGTTAATTTTTCTGGGGTAAGCCCGGCATAGGGGTAACGCCGGCCACCTCCCCAGCGCTTTACAACGAGTTGATGAAACCATTATGTGTCTTCCAAATATTAACGGAAAGTGAAATATTAAGGTACTGATTAGCTCTGGACATCTTAGAGTTAAGTTCACTACTGGTATTTTAGCTAGCGTCTACCACATATACAGTACAGGTCGATGAAAATAGTGATGCAAAGTTGACAAAAAATGTGCATTTCAAAATTCCTTAAAATTTATTTTTCTTTTCACCTTAATGCATCATATTGCATATCATTCGACTCAGCTGATGAAGAAGAACACAACGACACCATTTTTGAAGCTCTAGCTTCATTGTCTGTCGCGTTATCTGCAAAAAGGTAGTTTGACCCTAGTTGACCTTAAGTGACATGACTGGCTTTGTCTATGATAACATGTTTATTTTCGAAATTTATCTTTGATCTAAGTGTAAACCAAACCTGCTCAGTACCTATTATCTCATGGAAAACAGTGGTTTAGTGGCATTGCTCTCGGTTGGGGGTAAGCCTGGCCACTCGCCCGGGGTTATCCCAATGTGCTAATTTTTATCTTAGAACAGCGATATTCGAAAAAATGTCATACTTAAGCCAGCCTGCCTCGTCACCCCTCACTACAAACACTTAAACGGTCCTTACATAACATTCGTATAAATATTAGTACTGTATGGTATAACATTAACAGTGCAACATATCTCACTTTTTAGCTAAAAACCCTTAAAATATCATTTTTACGCTATAACTTTAACAATATGCAATTTTTGTTAGCCTTAACTTTTTTGCTGGCGTTACCTTAGCTGCCACGCTGAAAGGACAAACAGTTGAGCATTTTATTGTGAATAATTTAGCCGGAAACGGGGTGGCCGGGCTTCCCCCGCGCCCGGGCTTCCCCCGGCTTCCCCTACCTATAACGAGTAATTTGTCTCAAAGCTAGCTGTTGAACACGTTCCTAATGTTTAACCTTATTTTCCAATTTGCAATATATTAGATTGTCTGTCCTCAGTCCTGGAACGATTAATTAGCGCAAAATTGTCTTATAAAAGGTGTTTTGGCTCTCCGAAGCAATAACGGTTGTTGGCTGGATAAAGGATTAGGGCTATGACAGAAGAGCCAAGCGTCTACCAGTATCACCCAGGATTACTTTACTACCCGTCAATATGGGTTCAACTGAAGTAAATATATCAAATAGCTAATACCTATAAAGGAGAAAAAACAAGTGATGTTATTTCCCAAAAATATATTGGGCGTTATACTCCATGGGCGTAGCAAGACGCCTGATTCGCATTCCCTCAATTTAGACGGCGTAATTAAAAACAATGCATACTAAATACATATAATTGCGATCCATTATTCGATGAAAGACGAGACATTTGCAAAATTAAGAGGTAGGTATTGAGCCTGGAAAGTTAGGGTAGGCGCTTTGCCCCACCCTACCCTATTTGACGAATTACTCGTAAGTGGGTGGCTGGCCTAGCATTGTGGGCAGTGCGTATGCACAAGGCTGTCTCCCCCTATCTGAGCTCTTTTTAATTGAAGGAAAGAAATCATCAGAAAACGCGCTTCTAATCCGACAGTGTGCCCGTCATAAAATATGTTTGAGTGCGAATTTGCGACTTTGTGGACGTAGCCAATATGCAACTATGAACTTTGAACTATGTAAATGATAGAATAGTGCTTTGATTAAATCGCGCGCGACTCGTCCCTTTTGCACATTCTGGAAAGTCAGCGCTGTAATATCGACCGCGGCGGCAGACAGGTCCCCCGGTCCCGAGTGTCATGCAGCTGGAATGCGACCGTGCGATTGCCGGAAAATGACCTCATCGACCCGGTCGTACACCCGCCAAGGACAGACGATATCATATGTATGTGCTCGGAGGCATGTCACGAATGTTCGGGGATTAACATTGGTAGTTACTGGTTTAAAACTGAGCCTTCCTATAGTATATGTTTTCATCTAATTGAATGTTCCAAAAATACCCATCTGCTAGCGATGTTTCTTGGGAATAGTTGTGTGAAAATCCTTATATGCTGCTAATACCGGTCATAAATATAGTTAATTGCAATATGGATCTGCAGTTACCTATAATTACCTTCCGCACAAAATAGCAAGTAATCATTATTCGACGTTTTACAGAGCCGATGGATCGATTGTGAGTGTTCGATTGGGCTCCTCCGGCTGATTGGCCGGGCTCCATTGGCAGCGCAAGTGACGTCTATTGGCCGGGTTGTTTCTGTCTTGTACCGTACTCCTCGCTCACCAGTCGGCAGGCGCCACAATGCAATAGTAATTGGCGACAGTCAGCGAGCGACCGAAGCGTCCGACAGCCTGCACAATTTATGACGCTCCGGGAAGCGCATCAACGAATCGGGGATTGGGTAAAGGTAAAAAAACACGAATTATGCTCCTCGGGCTACAGTAACATTATGCGAAACGCATGTGGCGAGGCTCCTACGCATAGATTTTCTGGAAACTAAACTTGAGTTATTGATTCCGTTCAGCTCATGGAAAACGAGCGTGGTAGACTGTGCCGCATAACACAATGAATTGCGGGACAGTCTACCCACCCAGTGCAGCCTAGTGCTGGCGGGTGAGCTCCACCCGATCTTAGCTTGGCCCGTTTGATATCCCATAAAGTAACCAGCTTGGTGAGCTGCATGTTCGACTTGTAACAGGCCGGTAGCCCCTTCCACTGCACCGGTTGTGGTTTATGGACCAAACATTCAACCCTCGCGGACTTTTGCGGACAAAGCGCAAACTGCGCGGGGGAGGGGATTTCCTCTAACTACCGTCAGACATGCCCACGCCGCGCCGTCCAGCATTCGTTGGCCACCAGTCCCTATGGAGACTCGTGCCCCGGTTCGGTGACGTCACAGTATTGATGGGAGGGCGGGCGCGTTCCAGAGCGCGGCCGGCCGGCAGTGCAAGCCGGGGCGGGGGCTGGACGGGCTGCTGCTGCTGCCGCTCAACACGGGAGCGAGGTAAGCACGGGTAGGACAGGTACTGTGTAACGGAGGATGTGTTGAGGAAGGTGGGTGATTAACTTTTACCCATTTAACTGCGATCGTTATACGTATAATGATTAATGAAATGCCGGGCATCTATCTTTCAATTCTTTGCTATAGCTTCAGCATATAGGTACGCTGAACACAGTGGCTAAATAATTTCATATTGGCCTCAATTTTCGCTTACGTACAAAATTTGCCAGTGACAAATCGCATTTCAGTTGCGCATTTCGCCATTGATTACAGCCACTTACCAATCCGACATCCCGTCTCTGCCGCTGTGTATTGATCTGCCCTGATCTCTGGCGGCCTCTCCTCACCACCTGCTCCGTCTCTGTCGTCAGTCATGATGACGTCCAGCGCCACAGACGGCCACTGGGGCTCCGGCCGGCCGACTAAGCCGCTGTTTCACCGGATCCCGCTGCCCACCGGTCTGGAGCGGACCCTGGAGGACCTGGCGAGGGAAGTGCTCCGCAAACAGCCGGAGGATATCCATCGCTTCTGTCACCAGTTCTTTGAGCACAGGCTCAAGGAGAGGGAGGGTGAGTGACAGAGGGTGTGCCGGGTAGGTCTTTGGTTCACACAGTCTTTCGAGCACCGACGTCAGCGAAGAATTCACTGCAGGTATGTCTATAACCTAATGTTTTTTTTTTTAATTTACCACATTTAATGCAGCATGCGAGTGGTTTTTACCGACAGGTTGAGCGATTGTAAATGACATATGGTGTACACTATAAGTGAGGCGCCGTTCACATAAAGATACAGGGTGTTCTAAAAAAAGCACGCACTCACAAACAGGGGGAATGTATGTATTACCTACGTGAGTGTGTAGAAGCAGGGTATGCATTACGTGTTTATAAGCAGCGTCTCCGATGTGTGACAGATCTGCGCAACAAGCCGGTTCTGCGCGGCGCTCCGACGTCACAGTCGGAGGAGGTACTGCAGGAGGTGGATGAGGACGAGACGGCCGGATCGCTGCCCTCCACCGGCGACAGGGCCGCGCAGGTCAGTACAAATCGGTCACCCTCAGCTATAAACCCTTTAAAAAACTGCGCTACCAGATGGATAACGTATAGTTATTTTCACTCGGTGACGACATTATAGTCTCGTTCTACTAGAGCGTAGCAAGCTGCTCGCTCAACCTGTAAGTACTGCTATGGCGGCGGGACCAAGTGCTGAGAGAGGAATGCCGTGAAGCCATCTTCGGTGGTACTTACGCTTGGATTTCGGTCTAAATCATACCTGTGATCCGGGATTTGCTTGGAAATGCTTGGCTTGTAACGTTGAATCCACGTATACGTTTGGATCACTGAGGTGGAACTAAGTTTTTTTTTATATGTAATGCAGAACCATAGTTCTCTCTTTTATGGTAGGCATAAAGGCGTGTTGATGAAAGGTAGGCACATTTTACAACTCGTACGTAGGTACAATGTAGGCTCGTAACCATAAAAGATGGTTTTAGCCACAGAAAGCGCATTAAGATTCGGTGACACTTTCAATGCCGCCGAATAGTGCATACAGTGCAAGCCTGCTAACCCTCCGACAGTCGCCGTGCTGACACCTCCCCCGTCTGTCGGCAGGAGCGCCACGAGGAGCGAACCCGACAGGCAGCGCTGCTGGTGGGCGCCCTCAGCGCCGCGGCCGCCGGCGCTGTCACCGTGGGGGCCGTGGCCGGCTCGGTCCGCGCCGCCGAGGCCCGGCTGTCAGCCTCTGCCGAGCCAGAGGCCACAGAAGGCGCCGAGACTGCCGACGACACGCCGGAGGACCGGGAGGACGCCAGTGCAGGTGGCGCCACCGCGGCGGACGGCGGTGAGGGCGCCACCGAGGCGGCGGAGGAAGGTGGCGCCACCTCTGACGCCGACGAGCGGCCGGGGTCGGCGGGGTCGGGAGCCGGGTGGGCCGCTGCCGGAGCCGCTGGGCTGGCGGCCGCCGCTGGAGTAGGTGGTCTCGCTCTTGCCTCGGTGGTTCCCGGCTCTGAGGCACCAGAAGCGGTCAAAGACGAGGAGGAGGAGGAGGATCAGAGGGATGGCGGTCACGGAGAGGCCGAAGCAGCGGAGCAGGGTGAAGAAGAAAAGAAAGAGGAAGAGGAGGAAGTCCAGGAACAACCAGGGGACGAGCCATCAGCGAGTCCAGAGATAGCGGGAGAGGGATCACCAGCTCAATCCCCGACTCAGGACACTGGTTCGCCAGCTAAGTCACCCTTTGAACATCAGTCACGAGCTCAATCATCGGCAGCAGATGCAGAAGGCCGCGCAGCGTCACCGGCAGAGCAGTCAGGGCACCAGTCTGAAGCAGAACAGGAGTCAAGGACTCAAACTCAGTCAGGAGATCAGGACTCTAGACCACAATCTCAAGCGGAAGAAAAGGAATTAATAACTCAATATCAATCAGAACAGGACTCTCGATCGCCATCTCAAGCAGAACAGGAGTCAAGGCCTCAATCTCAAGCAAAACTTGAAGACTCGAGACCCGGGTCACAAACTGAGCTCCAATCCTCAAGACCTCAATCGCAAACCGGCAATGAAGGCTTAAACGTCTTCACATCCGATGAGACAGAAGAGATCGACGCAGAAATAATAGCTGCAACACATTCGGAAAGCACTGAGCTGCCGGACCACTTAGAGCGATTCCGCATTGAGTCACCGTCGGAAGAGTACAAGGCGCTCGTTCGCGCTCGACTTGGTGCCTCACCGGGTGAGATTCTCACTAAAGAACGAGAGCTTCATAGCCACCCAGAGACGCATCAACCGGAGGGTGATCTTCACGATAAAGATGACCAGACTCAGCAAGACATTATGGAAGCCGTTACTACGGAAGTATCTCGTCCTCAGTCTGCTGCTGCCGATAAATCTCGTCCCCAGTCTGTTAAAGAAGAATCTCGTCCCCATTCCACTAAGGAGGAGTCTCGTCCGCAATCCACTGCTGCAGAGGGATCTCGTCCGCAGTCCGCTGTTGTAGAATTGTCTCGTCCCCAGTCTGAATCTGCGCAAAAATCTCGTCCACAGTCCGTTGCCTCAGAGTTATCTCGTCCGCAATCTGCTGCTGCAGATGGATCTCGTCCGCACTCTGCTGCAGAAGAATCTCGTCCTCAATCTGCCAAAGAAGGATCTCGTCCTCAGTCTGCTGCAGATGGATCTCGTCCGCACTCTGCTGCAGAAAAATCTCGTCCTCAATCTGCCAAAGAAGGATCTCGTCCTCAGTCTGCTGCAGAAGGATCTCGTCCCCAGTCTGCTCAAGAAGGATCTCGTCCCCAGTCTACCATGGAAAAATCTCGTCTGCAATCTACTGCTGCAGAGGGATCTCGTCCACAGTCCGTCGCTGTAGAATTATCTCGTCCCCAGTCTGGAACTGCGCAAGGATCTCGTCCACAGTCCGTAAAAGAAGGATCTCGCCCCCAGTCGGCTGCTGCAAAAGGATCTCAACCCCAGTCAGCTGCTGCATCGGGATCTCGTCCTCAGTCTGCCGCAGAAGAATCTCGCCCCCAGTCTGCTGCAGAAGAATCTCGTCCCCAGTCTACCATAGAAAAATCTCGTCTGCAATCTACTGCTGCAGAGGGATCTCGTCCACAGTCCGTCGTTGTAGACTTATCTCGTCCCCAGTCTGGAGCTGCGCAGGGATCTCGTCCACAGTCGGTTGCTTCAGAGGTATCTCGTCCGCAATCAGCTGCTGCAGATGGATCTCGTCCGCACTCTGCTGCAGAAAAGTCTCGTCCACAGTCTGTACAAGAAGAATCTCGTCCCAGGTCGGCTGCTGCAGAAGGATCTCGACCCCAGTCAGCGACTGCAACGGAATCTCGTCCCCAGTCTGCCAAAGAAGGATCTCGTCCCCAGTCTGCTGAAGAAGGATCTCGTCCACACTCTGTTAAAGAAGGATATCGTCCTCAGTCTGCTAACGAAGGATCTCGTCCCCAATCTGTTAAAGAAGGGTATCGTCTCCAATCTACTATCGAAGAATCTCGTCTGCAATCCACTGCTTCAGAGTTATCTCGTCCGCAATCTGCTGCAGCAGAAGGATCTCGTCCGCACTCTGCTGCAGAAAGATCTCGTCCACAGTCTGTAAAAGAAGGATCTCGTCCCCAGTCTTCTAAAGAACGATCTCGTCCCCAGTCAACGACTGCAGCAGGATCTCGTCCTCAGTCTACTGCGGAAGGATCTCGCCCCCAGTCTGCTATAGAGGGATCTCGTCCTCAGTCTGCTGCTGCAGAAGAATCTCGTCCCCACTCTGCTAAAGAAGGATCTCGTCCCCAGTCAGCGACTACAGCAGGATCTCCTCCACAGTTTGCTGCAGAAGAATCTCGTCCACCATCTGCTAAAGAGGGATCTCGTCCTCACTCTGCTGAAGATGGATCTCGTCTCCAGTCTGCAGCTGCAGAAGGATCTCGTCCTCAGTCTGCAGCTGCAGAAGGATCTCGTCCTCAGTCTGCAGCAGGAGATGGATCTCGTCCTCAGCCTGCCATAGGAGGATCTCGTCCCCAGTCTGCCAAAGAGGAATCTCTTCCTCAGTCCGTTGCTGCGAAGGACTCACGCCCCCAGTCTGCTACACAAGGATCTCGTCCCCAGTCTGCAGCTGTGGAAAGATCTCGCCCTCAGTCTGTTACAAAAGGATCTCGTCCGCAGTCTACTAAAGAAGGATCCCGTCCCCAGTCAGCAGCTCTGGAAGAATCCCGTCCTCAGTCTGCTACAGAAGGCTCTCGTCCGCAGTCTGCTGTTGTGGAAAGATCACGTCCCCAGTCTGCTACTGAAGAAGGATCTCGTTCCCATTCTGCTGCTGCAGAAGGGTCCCGTTCCCAGTCTGCTAAAGAAGGATCGCGTCCTCTCTCTGCTGGAGAAGGATCTCGTCCCCAGTCTGCTACCGGAGAAGGATCTCGTCCTAATTCTGTTAAAGAAGGCTCTCGTCCGCAGTCTGCTGCTGCAGAAGGATCTCGTCCACAGTCTGCTACACAGGGATCTCGTCCACAGTCTGCCAAGGAAGGATCTCGACCCCAGTCCGCAGCTGTTGACGGATCTCATCCGCAGTTCACCGCTGTAGAAGGATCTCGTCCCCAGTCTGCCGCAGAAGGATCTCGTCCCCAGTATGCAGCTGCAGACGGATCTCGTCCCCAGTCTACAGCCGCGGTAAGATCTCGTCCTCAGTCAGCGACTGCAGACGGATCTCGTCCCCAGTCTGTATCTGCAAAAGGATCTGGTTCCCTGTCAGCTGCAGCGGGAGGATCTCGTCCCCAGTCTGCTAAGGAAGGATCTCGTCCCCAATCAGCGGCTGCAGAAGGATCTCGTCTCCAGTCTGCTACTGCAGAACAATCTCGCCCCCAGTCTGCAGCTGCAGACGGGTCTCGTCCCGAGTCTGCTGCTGCAGACAGATCTCGTCCCGAATCTGCTGCTGCAGACGGATCACATCCCCAGTCTGCTACTGCAGGCGGATCTCGTCCCCAGTCTGCAGCTGCAGACGGATCTCGTCCCCAGTCTGCTACTGCAGACGGATCTCGTCCCCAGTCTGCTACTGCAGACGGATCTCGTCCCCAGTCTGCTACTGCAGACGGATCTCGTCCCCAGTCTGCAGCTGCAGACAGATCTCGTCCGCAGTCTGCAGCTGCAGAAGGACCTCGTCCCCAGACTGCTACAGTGGAAGGATCTCGTCCCCAGTCAACTGCTGTTGCAGAAAGTCGTCCTCAGTCCACTTCTACTGCTGAAATGGCGCGTTCTCAGCTTATTGACTCGACTGGGTCCCGCCCTCAGTCCGCTGCGGGTGCTGTGTCCCGTCTCCATTCGGGTCTAGCAGAGGGATCACATTCTCAGTCTGTTGCCGCAGAAGATTCAAATCCTCAACATGAACCTGGCAGCCCTTCCTCGTCAAGCAGGATCACGTTGGAGCCTGTGCGGGCCGCGGTGGTGTACGACACGCTGTCAATGACCCGATACGGCGACCGGGTGATCTCTCCGGGAGCAGAGACCGAGTACCGGGCACAGTACCGCCGATCAGATGCCACAGAGTCGCTGGCATCAATGGCCAGAGGAGGCAGCCGTGCACAGTCTGCGAAATCACAGCAGGGGACGGAATCATTGCCGGGAGAACTGCAACAGGAGAGTAGACCTCAGTCGGCAGAAGCTCATCAGGAGCAGGAGTCAAAACAGGAGAGCAGGCCTCAGTCAGGAGGACTCCAACAGGAGAGTAGGCCTCAGTCAGGAGGACCACAGCAGGAGAGCAGGCCGCAATCGGAGGGACCAAAGGAAGAAAGCATATCGCAATCGGAAGGACCACAGCAGGAGAGTACTGCTATGTCAGAAGTACTTCAGGGAGGGAGCAATGCACAATCACAAGAGCTTCAAAATGAGACAAGACCACAGTCAGGGGAGCCTCAGCGTGAGAGCAGGCCTCTGTCAGAGGAACCTCTACAACAGGATACAACCCAACCAGAAGAATCTCAGAAAGGTGGCAGTCCCCTACCAGATACGGTCCAGCAGGAGAGCAGGCCCCAGTCAGGGGTGACACAACAGGAGAGCAGGCCCCAGTCAGGGGTGCCACAACATGAGAGCAGGCCCCAATCAGGGGCGCCACAACATGAGAGCAGGCCCCAGTCAGGGGTAACACAACAGGAGGACAAACCTCAATCGGAAGAACCTAAGCAGGGGAGCAGGCCTCAATCAGGAGCAGCTCAACAAGGGTACACATCTCTGTCAGATGAACACGAAAACCCAAATGCGTCGATTGCTGGTGAGCTCCAAGAGAATGCTGATAATGCCATGAACGAATCACTAATAACTTTATCGAATATTGAGGGGCAGAGTTCGGTCCACTCTGCAGGCGCAGTTCGCACTTCATATGATCTGATGAAGAAGCATGAGTTCGAATCCATGGCAAAATCGCCCCTGCATGAAGTCGATGATAGCGTGCAGCGTAGTGCGTCTCAAATGTCAGCCAAGTCCCCCACCGAAGATGCTGCTGTAATGGGCGCGGAGTTGACCTCCACTCATGACCAGCACGGACAAGGTGACGAGCTCGTAACCTCGGAACTGAACGGAAGCAGGCCAGCTTCCTCTACATCGGAGGCTAAGGAACCGGAGACAGAGCCGGCTGCAGCTGTTGAGGAGAGTCACCAAGCTGATGAAGATGAAAGTCAGCTTGGCCCCAACCCGGTCGCTTCCAGCCCACACGGAGACGAGACATCACTGCAGGGTAACGGACCAGCTGAAAAACAAGAGCAGTCTCAGTCGGAAGTAGACGGCTTATCCCCTCGGCCACTGGATGCATCATCAGGCCACCAGAACATCGAATCTTCAGAGGTAGATCATGCGTCTGTGAACCAGGATTCTGAATCAACGCATGAAGAGTTCTCGAGCATGCAGCCAGAGGTGTCCTCTCTCAAACTGGACATTTCGTCCCCTCTGCCGAACGATTCGTCACTGCAGCCAGACACACCTTCTCTACAACAGGATGCCTCGTCGACGCAGGATGCCCCATCGCCTCCTCCAGACGACGCCTCGTCCCCTCAGCCAGGGACGCTGTCTCCGCAGCCAGCCGACGCAGTCGAGAGTGCGCACGCTGATCACCTGGTGACCTCAGATGACGAATACGACCCGCTGGCTCTCACCCAGTCAGTGATTCTTCCCGTGGGCCTCAGCGGCGGACGACAGTCCGTCCAATCCGAGAAGGCCAGCTCACCGTTCCCGGAGGTAGCGAATGAACGCTTCAGTCCGTCACCAACTGGTGGAAAGGATCAGATAGAGAAAGCTACCGAACCTAATATGTTGGACGTAGAGCCAGGAACACAGAATCGTAGTGCTACCTTCGACTTAAGTCAGGGTGAAAATATCTTGCCCAATTCTTCGCTCGAGCGACAAGAAGAATCCCGTGCTGACGAAGATCTCAATAAAGGAAGCGTTGATCAAGTGGATGGTGCGGCAGTGCCGGATGAAAATGAGCCTGCAGTCAGCGAAAATGTTGAGGACGATCAGCAGACTTCGAACTTGAATCAGACACCAAATGCTGAAGAGGCACGCGTGTCAGACAATGCCGAAACCAACAGCGTAATCCCTGAAGCCAGCACATCGACCGATTCGAAGGATGTTGATGCCGGTCCTTCACTGACCGCAGTGGCTGCATCAAAGCTCAACGTCATATCGCCTACACCGACACAGAATAACAGCAGCCCGGACAGTCAGACGAAGGCGAGCGACGACGACCAATCCTCCCACCTGGCCGTGCCGGCGGTGGGTGCCATCGGCTCTCTGGTTGGAGGCAGCGCTGGGGCCCTTGGCGCCCTCACCAGACGTCCGGAAAGCCTGGAGAATGAGTCTGAAGTGTCTCAGAGCAGCGCATTGCCGGTTATTGAGCAGTCAGAAGGAAACCTGGAAGCAGACGGCGATAGAGCAGATGCCGAGGGCCAGGAGACCGAGAGCTGGCTCAGCAGAGCTAAAAAAGAAATCAAAGGAGTGTTCACAGGAGATGAGGAGCAGGAGCCCAACAGAGATGATGACCCATCAGGGACAAATGGCAACGCTACGGAAGCCGAAGAAGAGCAAGAGTCTGGCAGCTGGTTTAGCAAGGCTAAAGATGAGGTAAAGGGTGTACTTTTCGGAGACGAGGTTAAAAACGAGGGAGATCCGATTGACGGCTCCAAACCTCAGATAGGTGACAATGAACATCAGGAGAGTGATGCCGGAAATCAGAATGGCAGATCAGAACCACAAACCGAAGAACAGTCTGGAAGCTTGCTAGACAAGGCTCGAGCTGAAATAAAAGACATCTTTACTGTCGGAAAGGATGGACAAGAGCAGGATGAATCCAGTAAGGATGATGGAAAATCGTTGAGCGGCCAGACCTACGAAGCGGAACACCTAGAAGACAGCACGCAAGAACGGGAAAATTCTGAAAGCCTGTTTAGTAAGGCCAAAAATGAAGTGAAAGGTGTCTTGTTTGGGGACGAGGTAGACGACAAAGAAGATGAAAGTGGATCCGAATCCCACGACGCTCCTTCTGGATCCCAGCACGACAGCTCTCGGCCTCAGGAGGACGGCGCTGCTCTGGAGCAACAATCAAACGGTGAAGAGAAACACGAAGAGGACAGTGGACAGTCAGGAAGCTGGTTTAGTCGAGCTCGTAATGAGCTGAACAGCACCTTTCAAGATCTAAAAAAGGATGTGAAGGACACGTTTACATTCCCGGGCTAAGATTTGGATGACAATGGATGATTTTGTTAAATTCAAACTGGTTACTGAACACCTGACTGGATTATGTGTGTCACATGTTTACAGCACAGTCTTATGCAGTTACAGATCTCCAGAGACCTGCATAATCTGAGCGATTGTTCACGTTTCTCGGTATGCCGTTCCATTGGAGGCTGTCATTGCAGCATTATGCTTCTATTGGAAACACGATGTGCACCTCATTCACAACGCAACAATATATGCATGATTGTTAACTGTAAAGCCCACTTAAGACTTATGGGCTTATCGCTGATCAGTGTGATTAGTGTTAGGCGGGAGAAGGTGAAGACTCTTGAGAGTGATTTCAAATGAGTGTGAAATATTCGCCCATGCATCGAAGTGTTAACGAACATGTTTTTAACATTTTACGGGGACATGCGAGTTCTTGACAATAGCAGGAATGGTCAGTCGCATCATTAAGGACGCTTTCAAATTTTTAACTACAAATATTTTTAATAAACAGTTAATTGGGAAAAGGCATTGGCGACGGCATCCAGTGTGATGTTGACATTGCTAGTCGTTAAGCTGTGATTGCACCTGCTACTTATTGGTATTGAGTTGGTTAACTCGTGTTCACTCAGCACATGGACGTGCATGTTTAATTGATATCACCGTTTCACTGAGTTAACAGCCACCTGTTACGGAGCGGGAAAATGCCGAGTTTGTTTAGAGGTGCAATGTGATATCATTGTGTTGAGTAATAGCATATGTAATAGACATGCGTGTCCTACTCTAAGTGTTCCAAAAACTGTTCTGTGTTCATCTTGCTTTCGTTTTCTGCCGAGTACCAAATAAACTATATAAAAAGAAACAGTGTTTTGCATCGGACGACTGGTACCGACTGGCAGCACACAACATCCGCCCTGGCTTCCCCTTGCAGGACTAGCTCACCCACATTCTTACACACATTACGAGTACACCTCGTCCGGGCTGACCGTCACCCTCACCGCTGTGGGCGACCGTTCTTGGTAGCAGGGATGCGGAGCCGGAGCCGGAGCCGGAGCCGGAGCCGCCGGAGCCGGCATATTTTGCCCGGAGCCGGAGCCGGAGCCGGAGCCGTGAAACAATGTAGCCCGGAGCCGGAGCCGGAGCCGGAGCCGTCAAAAAAGGGGGCGACTCCGGCTCCTTTTCTTTAGAGGAAACAATTATTTACCTAGTTCGGTTTGACAGTAGGGACCGTCGAGGTCCTGGTCAGTGTTCTCTACCTTCAGTGTTCGCATACACGGTTACACCTCGCCTCGCATTCAAAGCAATGCTGCCACCACCTTCAAGGCGTAAAACAATGTGGTATTCAAAATGTGGTATTCCACCCGTATTTAATTGATCGCATAGGGGATGTAGGGTAGGGTGAGGTAATTTGAACATGTGGGGCAATTTGAACATAGTGTGAATAACACAAAATTACGGAAAATCCATAAGTGGCATGACAATAAGACCAATGAGAGAAATTATCGTAACTAAAAGGGCTATCATATGAACGGGGTTTAAAGTTTCAGGGAATGAAGATGTTGACGCACAGTGTAAAAAATAATTTCGCAAGGATAAACGCCTAACAACACGTCATTGCAACTTCATTGTAGCGCAAAATCTTGCATTGCTAGTGCCTAATACGTAACAGCTTTTGTTGTACAATGACCTAATCAGTGTCTTCAATCCAAGAAATTTGCTTTTGAACCCTGTTTTTGAAAATGGCAAAATAACTTTTTGTGTGGGGTAATTTGAACATAGTGTGAGAATTTCAATGAAAACAGGGATAGCTCCGAAAAAAACAGCTCTCCCAGTTTTTTTTTTGCCAATATTTTCGACCCAAAGCAGTAGCAGATAAGTGATGCCAGTTTTCGAAAATTTACGTCTAATTTCCGTCTAATGCCCGGCATTTTCGTTGATTTTCCGTCCAAAAATGTTAAAGTCAACTATTTGTCCAAATATGTCCGAAAATTATGCAGCTATCAACACTCAAAACCGTCATTTATATTGCTTATCACGTAATTTTACCAGCCGAAAAGTGTTCATTACATTGAGAGCTTAACAAGCTTTCCATTCGCCAAGCAATGCTACGCACGATTACTTGATAAAAATGCTCAAGTGTGGCAGGCCATCGTCCAATGTTGTCCAGACTACTATACCTACCTTTGTGCAATCAATTCCGAATTGGACATAATAAAGAATCGGAACTCCGAATGTCCAGGTTCCGATTGGCACCACTATAACAGATGAAGTAAGGTTTGGTAGAGTTTTTATCGAACGGAGATGATAGACGTCCTGTTAATTGAAGAGAGGCGAATTCTTTCAACTGACCTGTGTGCAGCGTGCAGATATCGATACTCTGCAACTGTTATTTTTGTTGCTGTGTTGATTTTCAAATGAAGGTATGTTTAGAATTGCTCTACCTATTCGTTTATGGGTCAAACAATGCATCGGTGCTGGCGAGACTATCGTTTTTATGGCAGGTAAAGGCAGTATGTTCAAATTACCCCACGGTGGGGCAATTTGAACACACCGTGACTTGGTGGAGAAGTGATGCTATGCTATTCAAGGTATGCTCGGCTCGTCCAAAAATGAGGCTTGCATGGTAAAAGCAAGTGACACATGCGCTACTGAAACAGTTTTTCTTCATCCAGGGTTGAGCTGGAAGTTGGTACAAGGGAGAAGACGTAAAAATATGCTCAAATTACCCCACACTACCCTACTTGGTAGAAGCCGGAGCCGGAGCCGCCGGAGCCGGAGCCGCCGGAGCCGGATCATTTTACTCGGAGCCGGAGCCGGAGCCGGAGCCGCCATGACATTTCACCCGGAGCCGGAGCCGGAGCCGGAGCCGATTTTTTTCTCCGGAGCCGGAGCCGGAGTCGGAGCCGTCTGAAATTTCCACGGCTCCGCATCCCTGCTTGGTAGCTTCGAGAGGGGTGACCGTTTGAGGCATGAGCGGCAGGACGAGCTGTGCCAAAGCGATATTAGCCGTTTTCACGACGGGCTATCCGGCGAATGCACCTGATTTGACCAAATCTGCACCTAATCTCTTTTACAGCAAATATCTTTATTTTATGAATATATTTCAGTGTTTTAATCGATGATACCTACTCTCAGATAATATGACAAAGCAGGCTATAAGCAAATAGTGCAACCCTAGCTGATAGCTACGAAGAGACACACTGAACCTGATTTGACCAAATCTGCACCTGATCTGCACCAGATGTGCACCAAATGTGTACCAGATGGCCGTCGTGAAAACGGCTATTACCGTACGTACTACCGCACGGGGACGGTCTCTGCCGCTGAGGCGCACCGTTGATCCGCACAGACCAGTGTCTTCGCCCTATCTTATCGTCGCATAGCTCTGCAACAGTTCGTCTTTTTGGCCAAAATAGATCGCCCCAACAAAATATTAAACGGGATACAAGCTAGACTCAAGACTGTCCCCGAGAATATTGACCCGATACAGTATGTTAGTTGCCGAAAAGTCTCTGTATCTTGCTTTTACTCAGACAAAAACAAATAACAAAAAAAGGTAAAGGTTGAACCTCCAATGGCTAGTCCACCGACACGTCGGGTTCGTGAATCGCATGACAGCCAGCACCGCTCACCTTGACCTGACCTTACCGAGGCCGACCCCGGCCCGGACGGGAGGGTCAGCCTGTCCCGTCCGGCCGCGGTCAGTGTTCTGTGAAGTGGCCGCCCGGCAGTGCGCGGTGGTGGGGTGAGCTGCGTGGTAAGATATGCCCGGGACAGTGAGATTCGGTGAGAAGGTGACCTCCGTTGGATCAGACGGCACTGTGCGGATCATTGCTACGCATCATGTTCTAGGTAAGTCACAATAATCGCACTGAGTAGGTATCTAGTTGAGCACATCCATCCAGCCTCGAGATATGATGCGATTGAATAGAGTAGGTGGCAGAGGAAAGAGCTACTATATACTGGGTTTAGGTTTAGGTTACAGCAAACTTCCGTCTCTGCTACTGGATAGCCCACCCCGGAAGTAATGACTGCAACGAGGATGAAATGACGGCACCGGCCACCGGGTATCAGAGTCGGGCTGAAACCTATTTATTAAAACCAGTAAAGCGCCTTTTGGGCGAAGAACGAGCGAGCGAGATAGTGAGCCCTGCACGTGCGGAAGGGCGAGAGGGTACTTCCAACGGGCTTGTGCAAAGCTCCCTTCTAACCGGTCGCTAGCGGTGTGCCAAATTTGAACGCAATCGGCCCAGCCGTTCCTGAGATCTGGAAGCGGCATTCTGCACGTGCGCACGTGCAAACGGGGTCCAAAATGACTTTTGCACGGCACCCTACTAACCGGTCCCCAACCGTGTACCAAATTTGAGCGCAATCGGCCCAGCCGTTCTCGAGATCTGGAAACGCCCCCTGCACGTGCGCACGTGCAGTAGCACCCCAACCGCAACACATGGGAATGCATTGCCTGGTGGGTGCCTACCTGTATGCCAAGTTTCAGCGAAATCGCACCAGTAATTACCGAGTTACTGAAATGGGAACAAATTTGGCACCTCTTGTTTTTGTATTTTGCACGTGCTGTGGGGGTCACTCACATAGATCAAGAGTATCCGACCTTTGGTAGAAGGGATGCAGCTACCTTATAAAAGTTACCGCAAGACAATCGCTCAAGCCGCTGCTGAGATATGGGCCTCTCAAAATCACTACTTTTGCAAAACTGCTTGAACACCCTTGACTTTTCACGTGGCACGTGCCACGACGGTCACTGAGATGTGTCAAAAGTAGTCAATTACGGGGTAGAAGGGATGGGGCTATCCAGCAAAAAAGACCGCAGGCCAATCGGTCCAGCGGTTGCTGAGATATAAGCCTCTCAAAAGCGTTACAGGCCGGGCCGGGCCGGGCCGGGCCGGGCCGCTCATACTGAGATTTTTCCGTTATATTGAAAAGACTCACTTCGCTCGCTGCGCTCGCTCGCTCGTAATTAGGCATGGCTTATGCAATCCGCTCAACCATTCAGCGACCTTCACCTATCTGGGTTTCCTTGTTTCCTTGTGATCAGGTAAATTATCTTACGCTTCACAACAAAGAAACCAAGGATACGGGTATCAATACTTGAAACGCGTTTTAGTTGCTGTAGTTAATCGATATGCGGCCACCCGATGTCTTAGGTTTGAACGGATAGCTTTATACGCTTCTTAGCAATGTTTAATTTTATTCGACTCTCCGCGACTCGGCCACTGCATTGCGTCTCAGCAGCACAGCAACTCTTCCTTCACCGAATTTTCCACTGAATCCCGGTTCATCTGAGAGGATCGGCCGCTCGGGCAGTCTCTGTTCCCCGGCCAAGTATCAAGAGGCCAACAAAGCGCACCGAACGCCCCGGACTGGCCATGATTTAAGCGGTCAGAGACGTGACAGAGAATCCAGATGAGCTTCTTTCCGGCCAGCACCGTCGTTTGTAGTGGCTAACGACGCTCAAAAATACCCCCAGAAGCCATTTTGCTGATTGCCCGGAGCATCTGTGTGGAAAGATTGCCAATGATTCATGGCGGTCGGTCTGCCGGCGAGTCGGCCGGCGAGTCGGGCCAATCCAATCGGCCGCCGCCGGTGCCGCCGCCGCCGCCCGCCTAATGCATTCAAATGACATGCAAATGGAGCGTGGCGTCGTCAGACGTAAGGAAGCGCGCCGCCGGAGTGGAGGATTTGCGGTCTAACGACGGCCATCAGACGGCGGCCGGGCCGGCCGGCATCATGGCGGCGCGCATCAGCCACTCGTTTTCAGACCATCAATCAGCGAATTAAATCGTCAACGGAGGCATCTCATCCGGATAAGAGCGGCCGGCGGTGGAGTCGGCCCGCAGCCGGAGCACGGTTTAGTGGAGACGGCGCCGCCAGGGCCCGCAGTGAACTGGCCAGAGTTGATGTAGAGAGGGGCGGCGGGACGGCCAACGTCTGCGGCGGTCGGTGGGACTCTGGATGAGTCACAGAATAAGTTGTGTCTTGTCCGTATTCTGGCTGTTTCTCATAGACTCTATGTAGTTTGAAAAATCAACGACTAAAAAATCAAAACATGTTGAATTAACGTAATAATTAGGTTGCAATGATTGGCACTGGACTACATTTTTGCATTTGTTGGAATGATGAGATGACGGATATTGCCTTCTTTGCCTCTAAAAACTAGTATTCTAAAACTTTGAATCTGGTTACCGGGATCACTTAATCAACCCACATCATAATAGCATCGCGGTTGAACGTCAAAATCATTCAGGTAGCCGCAATAAGACGTAGAACCAGGGCCACGCCAATTGCCGATCCTGAATGATTTGGCCCACACGGACACTGTGCGCCACCCATTTGCATCTCTATGGTCTGTAGTAGTTCCGGTATTTACATCTCATTGTACTCACTGATGGGCAGGTCCTCAGTGGAACCTCGATAGGGAACCCTGGTGACATCATCTGACTGGTGATCACTCCATTGATAGTCTCATTCTGACTACTCACTGTGGGTTAGTAAGACGTAAGCGAGAGACTCATGCATATGACAGATACCCATCAGGGGCCGTATTCACGTCGACTTCGTAAGTCAATTTTCTTTCGTAAGTGTAATTTGGTATTCATGTCGACACTTCTTAAGTTTTTTCTTACGAAATGTCTGGATATCTACAAAAATCGGTATTCACGTCAAAATTCGTAGGAATATCTTAAGAAAATTCGTAAGAAGCGTTTGGTGCATTGACCTTGGCCTTAATCATTGAGATTTAGGCATCCTCCTTGTAGGAATTTACACAACTATCCATTGTTACGGAGCGAGCGAAGCGAGCGTAGTCTTTCCTTAGATTAACCCTCGCATGTGTAGGGGGGGGGGGGGTCGGATGGACCCCCCATGGTTTTTCGCGAATAACTCGCGTAAAAAGCGGCCGATCGCGACGAAACTTTCAGTACCCTCGCATTGATCAATTTTACACCTACCCTGAAAATTTCATGACCCTGACCCAAATGACCTTTGACCTGTGACCTCTTTTCCGAGACCATGTTTGGCCGGAATCGCGATTTCGCGTATGTCGGCTCGCACTAGCCGCGTGTTTGCAAGCTTTTCGTGGTTTCAAACGTTCAAACATGTGATTTGATGTTACTCCCGTGTGTGTCAAGGTCACCTGAAGGTCAGGTCAGGTCATTGACCTTTGGTGACCTCGGGTGACCTCGGGTCACTTTTTCGAGTTTTACATGTTTCTAGGCTAGTTTTTGGAGCTAAATTCGAATTTAGCAACCATTTGAACATTTACGAAGTAGTTTTGGTGACTTCGTAACATGTTACGAAGCTGTCAGAGGCGGTTGACACGTACTACGAATACCCGTCACGACGCCTACTGGTTGACCTGACCTGACCTGACCCGACCTGGTCTAAATGCTTCAAGACATCATCTGTGATCAAAACTAACACGATATTCGTGATCAGCATCCCGAAAAACCCCTTAGCAGCCACACTTTACGACTTTCTAACAGGTCCCGATTTTCCCGACTTTGGGTCATTGACCTGACCTGGAAGGTCAACCAATGACCTAGGACCTTAAAATTGGGTATCATCGGCTTCCTCTCGTCACGGGCAACACACTCGTTTTTTTCCGCGAAGCTCTAGCTCGATCAGGGGCCAAACGGCAAGGGGGGGGGGGGTCCAACCGACCCCCCCCCTACACATTAGAAGCTGGCAAACGCCGCACACATGCGAGGGTTAACGGAAATTTCTTAGTATGAGCGGCCGGCCGGCCGGCCGGCCGTGGTCACGATTCTGCGACGCTTATATCTCAGCAACCACTCGACCGATTTACACGCGGTAATTTTTGTAGGGTAGCTTCATTCCTTCTACCAAGTATTGGACTATTCCCGATGCATGTGGGTGACCCCTTAAGCACGTGCCACGTGCAAAACGAAGAGGTGTCACTTTTGTAATTGTTGCAATATCTCGGTAACTACTAGGCCGATTGCGCTGAAAGTTGGCATGTAGGTAGGCACCCACTAGGCAATGCATATCTATGTGCCAGAGTTGGGGTGCTGCTGCACGTGCGCACGTGCAGGGGTCGATTCCAGATCTCGAGAACGGCTGGACCGATGGCGCTCAAATTTGGCACATGGTTAGGGACCGGTTAGTAGGGTGCCGTGCAAAAGTCAGTTGGGACCCATTTTGCACGTGCGCACGTGCAGGGTGCCGCTTCCAGATCTCGAGAACGGCTGGGCCGATTGTGCTCAAATTTGGCACATCGCTAGAGACCGGTTAGGAGGGTGCCGTGCACAAGTCAGCTGGAGGTACCCCGTCGAAATTTCGCACGTGCAAGGCTCACCCTCTCGCTCGCTCCGTTAGTCGCCCAAAAAGGCGTTATACTGGTATATAATTGATAGAGACAAGTAGAAAAACACGGAACAAATAGTGCATGGACGCGTTTCGATTATGAAATCTTCATCATCTTTTTTTATAAAAAAAAAACAATTTTTTGAATTTTTTTGGGGTCAAAACCCCAAAATTATGAAAATCCGAGATAGCAATTTGGTAGCACCGCTTTTTGTCTACTAGACCATATAAAGAACTTTGAAATTGCTTGATAACTGTAGATTTGGTGAGCGTTTCAAGATTGCATGTTTTTTTTGCTCATTTTTGCTCGAACATGACCTCAGTTTGACCTCAATAACTCCTGACCTAAGGTGACCTAAGACTTGAAATTTGGTGTGATGGTGTCAAATTTATGCCCGGGAAGGTACTGAAAATTTGGCGGCGCTACGCGCCGCCGCTTTCTTGCTATTCAGGAAAAACCACACTTAACCCTCGCCCCCAACGGGGCGAGGGTTAAGTGTTGGGGGCGCCCCTCTTCTACTGGGCAAGCCCAACTTCTGTATGAGGTGCCTTATTTCTTGACATTGATGGACATGCACTTTTAGTGGATGGGGAAGCACCTGTACCCCCATACATATAGAAAGTTACAGGAAAGCCTTTTTGAAGGCTTTCTTGCCTTTTTTTAAGCCTTTTTTTTTTTTTAGAAAGAAAGCCTTTTTGCCGCTGATCGGCTTGGCCGCTGACCAAACTTGAGCGCAATCAGCCCAGCTGTTCTTGAGATGTAGAAGCGGCACCCTGCACGTGCGCACGTGTAAAATGGTTCAAACTGGATTTTGCCCGGCACCCTTCGCACCGGTCCCTATAACCGTGTGCCAAGTTTGAGTGCAAACGGTCCAGGCGTTCTCGACATCTGGAAGCGACCCCTGCTCGTGCGCACGTGCAGTAGCACCTCAACCGTGACATATGACAACGCCTTTCCCGGTAGGTGCCTACCCACATGCCAAGTTTCAACACAATCGGGCCGGTAATTGCCGAGTTATTGTAATAAGAACAAACGTGACACCTGTTTGTACTTTGCACGTGCAGCGGGTGGTCACTCACATGAATCAAGAGTACCCGATGTTTAGTAGAAGGGCTACAGCTACCCTATAAAAATTACCGCAAGTCAAACGTCCTAATGCAGTGGTTGCTGAGATATAAGCCCACTTTGAGAAATTGGTAGTCTCAAAAGCGCTACTTCTGCAAAACAGCTTGGACGCCCTTGACTTCTCACGTGGCACGTGCCACGATGGTCAATTAGATGCATCAAGATAGTAAATTGCGGGTTAGAAGGGATGGGGCAGCCCAACAAAAAGACCACAGGTCTATCAGTCCAGCGGTTGATGAGATATAGGCCTCCAAAAGCATTACAGGCCGGGCCGGGCCGCTCACCTACTGATATTTTCCCGTTTTATTGAAAAGACTTCGCTTCACTCGCTCGCTGGTAATAATTTTGCTCAATAATAACAGCCATTCTTAGTCCAGACAACCATTAGTGTCAATTCTTAAAATAATTCGTCATTTTAGTCTTAGCCTACTGCACTGATTTATCGTTGCGTCAGTTTACGACAGCTCGGTGAGTATTCGTAAGTCCACCATACCGTTAACATTATGTTCTTACGAAAAACTTAAGAAATTCTTAAGATGACACGACTTGAATCGCACTTACGACATTCTTACGAGAATTCTTAAGAAAAGGTCGACGTGAATCGCAAACTGTCTACGAGAATTTTTTTATTCGTAAGATATTTTTGCTGTCAACGTGAATACCAAATTTTCGTAAGAAGTAGGTCGTGCGTAAGAAAATTCTTACGAAAATGATCGACGTGAATACGGCCCCTGTACTCGTTTGGAGCTGCCCAGCCAGCCACTGCCTGGGGGAGGGGGAGGGGTCAGGTCGTGACGGATGGCTCCTCGGGGAGTGTCCTCTCGTCCCGATGACGCTCCTGACTCGGTGGTCCATCAGTCATGACGGCGAGGCTCCATTAGACGGCCAATCACAGCGATGGTCGTCACTGACGTGCCCGACTGATGTGAGGTGGTACCCCGTCAGTGTCGTACACGTGATATGTGGTGATGTGCTACCATTGTGCGCATTGGTATCGTATCGTGCCTAATCAGCATTATTGCAGCGATTAACAGTAGTAGGAAATGTTTTATGCCTTTATAATAAAACGATTGAATTGCAAGAAATATTCGTGAATAAGATGGAAAAGAAATTGATCATTACCTAAAATGGCACAAATGTATTATTTTAGCAATTGAAAAGACCGAAATACATAATATTTCGTATTTCGTATTATTATGTATTTAGGTCTTTTCAATTGCTAAAATAATACAACTGTGCCATGTTAATGGTCAATTTCTTTCCCATCTTATTTCCAGTAATCATACCAAAAAACATCATCCATTACATTAGGTAAATATTTGTGAAGGTATAGGTAGGTAACAAAATTTCCAGGTGTATCACAGTTTATCCTTTCGAACACATCGTAACGCAGTCGTTTATTAATACGCGGCATAGGCGGCGGAACGGGGAGGGCACCGGGACACCGTGCCCCCTTTGATTTTGACATTTTAACATTAGACCTATGGGCGTTGCATGGAAAGAATTGGACCAAAAGTCGGCAGTGCCCCCCCCCCCTCCCTTAATTGAAGGTGTTCCGCCGCTACTGATACGCGGCTTATTTAGCTTTATAGTTCCGAAAAATATATAAATCCTTAACTTCGATGGGATATTCATTCTGCAAATTGCATTTCCTTTGTAGCAGTGGATCAGTCCTGAACAGAGAACAGGATTCACTCCGTCTCTTAATTTATTACACCGTTCTGACTGTGTAAAACTTTGTGTTGAATATGGGCTGCTCAGCGAAAACCGAGCACTCTACGACTGCAAAAGTCTTCGTGTATAACATCTTCAGTCTCTTGATCGCGAGCCAAACTCAGTTAGAAAAGAACACAACTCGGCGCCACGGACTTATTAGTCTGCATTATTCATCCAACTGCACACAAAGGAGGTCGTGACGGGCGTTAAACATCTCTGATCGCGCCTCTGGCAAGCAATGCAAATTTGTTTAGCCTGCAGTCTCTATTTGTTTTTGACTTTTTCCCGGCTCTGGCCATTCGTGCCAAAAACTGGGATAAATTTCGGAGATGAATAGGCAAGTAGGAAATTAACACTTTGAGCGTTGATGGTTTTGGTCACGTAAACACATGTGACCTGCTTTTGATAAACTCACCAACATAATATTCTCGTCTAACCTTCGGCTTTAAAAACTTAACACTCAAAAGCACAAATTCAGGCTTCAGCTAATTCTTATTGTAATTGATCGTTCTTTAAAACAAAAAGGGTGTTAAGTAATTGGAGCCTAAATTGCTCCTTTTTTCAATTTTCCACAAAAAACTCTTTTTACGTCACTTATGCCCCTACGCCTGTGTGGCCAGCACATACATCCAGGAAATGACATCAATCGGACCAATCACGCCCCTCTCCACCCGAGGCGCGTCAGGTCCCCGATCAGTCCTCCCTCCCTCTCCCCTATCCTTTCTTCTATAGCCCGTCCCTCTCCGTTCTCTCTCCCTCGCCGGCGGCGGGCTTTAATCGTGGCCGCGAGAGCTCCGTTAACGATCCGGCGGCCGCCGTAATTAGCCCAAGATTAAACCGGTGTCGCGCGATCCATTAAGGCAGTTAGCGTTAATTAAACGGGCGCTCGTCACGGGCGTTCGTTAGCGGTGCGTCCTCCACAGCCTGCGAGCGGGGCGGGGCGAGCGCGGCCGCCCGAGCCGGTCGACTGATCGGAAAATGGCGCTCACCGGCACACTCAGCCAAACGGAGGATGGAAACGGAGGTAGCTCCTGTGTTGAGCTCACGCCTCACATTGCGTGGTGGGTAGTTCGGATTTTCCAGTTGGTAAAACAAAAGTGCATAAATGCTTTATTTTCAAGCCGTTGGTCGTTTCGAAATGCCTTTTTCTTACATTTTGCGCATGGAATTGCAACGAATATGATTTTGTGCGATTCAATTTTTAGTTCTTAAGCATTTTATTGCCTGGAAGGAGGGTGGCTTTTTAATAAAGTTAACGTTTGATAATGTCCGTTTAAGATTTCTGCGACTGGGCATATATTGTTCTTACAGCTTGAACAAAAAAATGATTTTTTTTAGTCAAAATAATCCTTTTGTATTTTATGACCAAGAGACTCGCATCTTCATGGATTGATGTTGGATATATCTAGATGTATGCACAATACACACCGTAGGTACGCCAATGTGTGCGATAGCATTCAGCAATAAGCCAACTAACTGGAATTGCATTAGCTATCTGAGCTTCCGAGAATGCTCCCCTGTGCTGGCGAGTGAACGTTGGACTTTTGTCACAAGATCAGTCGCTAAATATAGGTCCACCATGGCAACCATGAACCAATGAATTACGCGCATTCAACACGTGGTCATAGCCGTCAGTGACTCATTTGCTCCGCTGTAGGCTTTGACTCATCCTACTTTTCTGAGTTTTTTTTTTTTTTTGAAGACTCATTTTCATCAGCAGGCACTTTTAAACAAGATGGGTTTCCGGAACCCTCAGCAAAGGAATGAAATGTGAAATAAACTCGCAAATCTGGGTACATCAAATAGGAACCAAAGTAAAACCTAAGCGACGATGAAAACGTTGTCACAAGCGGCACTCTACCTGTCTAGCACCAAAATATGTGCACATGACACGGGATAAAGCAAAACACCGCCTACCTTCGTGTATACGGTAAGAACGCCATGTCAAAAGGCAATCTAACTCTCTTTGTGGCATTCCAATGCATTCCAGTTTCAATGCGGCATTGCCTACACATGTATTAGACTTATTCGAGCATGCCTTTTATTTTGTCTTGAAATAAACACACAATTGAAATCCGCCCCTTGGCGTTTACCAAACGTTTATTTATTCGAACGTTTCGTGGTGGGAGCCCGTATAAAAATATAATTGCTCCAGTTATCGATGGTATGGTCACGACTACGAGACGATTGCAGTGTGTTTTATAAAAACAGATGGAAACAGTTGCAAGTCAGGTGGGTGGGTCCGACCGTGTCCGGATAGGTATGTAGTTTTTGGAACCATAAATCTTCTGCTTCAAAATATGTTTTGGCTCACCGTATGAGCTAATCCTTATGCGTTATGTTGATTTTCAAATTAGAAGCGAGAATGAGGCGGTAAGCCTTCGATGTTTTAGCTACCAAAAACAGTCTTTTGTAATGCTGTAGAGTGTAGATTCGTCCCTTCCCAAAACGAATTCCCTCTTTCCTCCTCCTCTCTCTCTTTCTCTTCCTCTCTCTCTCTCTCTCTCTCTCTCTCTCTCTCTCTCTCTCTCTCTCTCTCTCTCTCTCTCTCTCTCTCTCTCTCGCCGTGACAGAGTCCCACAGTAGGTAGGTTTACCTGGCACCCACACTCATTGTCCGCATTTCTCCACTCTGCAGCCCCCTCTCTCCCTCTCCCCCGTTTAGCCCCCTCTCTCCCTCTCCCCCGTTTAGTGCCTCTCTCCAGCGCCAATCGGCTGTGCTGCGCGGACAGCACAATCAGATAATCGCATTTGTGGATAGGTAGCGTGCTCTGACCAATCAGCGGCTGGCGCGCGGCTATAGATCCAATCAGCCCGCGGGCCGATCGGATTACGGGGCGCTCATGCGTCGGCGCCGCTCGGCCCTGCCGACTTATCGAAGCACCATGACGAGCGCTAACCGAGTTTGGCGGCGGCCGATCCGGTTAGTCGTCCCCGGAGAGGCGCCGATCAGGTTAGCGCTGCAGGTGATGATGAGAAAACCTGTTTGTCGAATTGATCAAGACCCGGAGCGAGGTAGTTCAAAGGCAATGAGCGGCAAATGCTGAATAGAGAGTGATTTTCCGGCGTCGTTTACATGTGATCGACCGAGGCGTGTTGACATTGGCGCCAATTGGCTTTCGGGTGTGCCGGTGAACACACACCGGGCGGGGGGAGTGGAGGGGTGCGGTGTTCTTGTTGGAATTTTCTAGCGCAAATCCAAATACTTCAGCTGTTCCCTGCCTGCTTTAAAAACACAAGCTCGGTAGAACAAAATGCTCCCTTCGTTTGGATTTTGCCCTGCCCAGACAGTGTTCTTGCTTCGTACCGTGTGCTGTGTGTCTTACCTATGTAAATGTTATTACTCTAGTCAATCTTCGTGGGCGCCGAGTCGGTTGTAAAAGCAGTTTTTGTGGAATGAATATGCCGCAGAGTACAGCATATGCAACATTTATTGATCACCACAAGACAAGCTCACTAGGCATATCTACGGACTATTTTCTTTCCGGAGACTACCAACGCTCAATGGACGCAGTTCTGCACTAGTCTTGTCTAGAATAGAACCTCAAATATCATGAGCCGCACACCGGTAGCACGATGGACTGGGAAAATGTGCCGTGGAGCTGCACTCAACAACGATAGAACTCGCGGTACACGAGCCATGTCGCACCTTAAAGCAATATGATAATGTGTAGGTGACGCTTTGACTTGGAACGCTAAGTCCTGCTACGGGCATAACTCACTGGAACTGTATGTAATGTGTAACGCGACTATCGACTGCACCGGCGAACGACAGCGGTGTATCGGGGGCTGCCACTGGTCACATCAATTCGCCACGGCTGTTTCCCGACCACCAGGTCAACACATCATTTATCCGCACATCACTGTCGAAACAACACTCACCAGCACCAAACATCCTAGCGCCTGTTGTCTGCTTATAATGACCCGCAACGGCAAACGAGAGGTATTTAAACTGACAAAGAAACAGTGTCTCCTTAGTTTAGAGATTAGGCTGGCATATTCTGATGGCACCTACAACTTCTACAAGAACTATTCCAGTAATGCGTTTCCTTCTGTGTTTCAGGTTCTATAGAATTCCAAAAGAATCGTTTAATTTTATCGCTTAGTGTTCCCGTTGCTGAATTATCTTACACTGGCCACAAACACAAGCACACGTTAACACTCACGAACCAACAATGGCGCTGGCACCCGTCACCTTATACGACATACCATCGGATCAATCACCCTACACAACGCATGATGCCCGCACCCGCCATCTTATACCACGTATGGCCTATACATAAGATCGGGATCTCGTGCAAACTTGCTGACACTGAGCACCCCCTCTGCGCGCCTCGGTCCGAAGCTGCTGAAATCCACCGGAGCAGCGACCGGCTCCTGACCGGACTCCGCCGTCAGCCGCGGCTCCGGCTCCGGCTCCGGCTGCCGCTCCCGATCTGTGCTCGGCTCCGGCTCCCGCTCCCGTCCCGACTCCGGCTCCGGCTCCGGCTCCGGGGTGGGCCGCTCGTGCGCCGCGTCACTCTCGGCCGAGTCGCTGTGTTCACAGACGTCTACCTCGGGATCCTCGGCGTCTCCCGCACCGCCGCCGCCGCCACCACCCGAGACTTCACCGCCGCCGGCGGCAGCCTTCTTCCCCTTACCGTCCTGGGAGGAGGCCTTCTTGCTTCGCTTCCACTTCATGCGCCGGTTTTGGAACCAGATTTTCACCTGGAAGAAATATTTGTGTTATGAGAGACGGTCTACAAAAATAGCCGTCAGGGATTGCCAGCCACTTCAAAAGTCAAAGACGGCCATCTTCTGTCACGGGAATTATCTTTCTGTTCAATATTTGTAATTGCATGTAAGTGATAGCGTGAGCAAACATCCATTGTCCTCTGCTCTCAAAGCTGCGCTGTTTCACCGAACTGTCCGTTTCAAGTGGCTCACACAAACGTCGGATTAGTGTGATACAGATCGGTAGCTGCAATATCGCGCCGTGCAAATGTAAGTACGCCAATGAGGCGCCACACTCCACTGCGGCACACGCGCTTCCGAATCGAGGGTCGGATGTATCCTGCTCGGCTCAAGTGTTCTTCGTAGTAATTGTCACAGTACGTGGCTCGATATCGGTAGATATCGGTAAAATTTGCCGAATAAACGGTGACAGTTGATGAATTCGACAGCCGGAAGGACAAAAAGGACATTGCTGATGAAATGAGCAATTGTCCACTTAGCCCGCGGTAGCGAGTAACTGAGTTTTTTTTCAATCTTAGTAGTTAGTTATGTCTTTGACTTTCTCGCCTCAAGTTCGCGTTGTTTGAGGCGCGAGACGTCTAAGATTAGGCGCAGGACGTCATAACTCACCCTGACAGTGTGATGTCTCACTGTGCACCACCTTTGGCGCGATGTCTCACTAACCTGTGTCTCGCCCACCACCTTTGGCTATGCCTCACTAACCTGAGTCTCGGTTAGCATCAGGCTGGTGGCGACCTCGAAGCGTTTCGGCCGCGACAGGTACTTGTTCTGTCGGAACTGGTTCTCCAGCTCCAGCAGCTGCTGGCTGGTGAAGGCGGTGCGCGGCCGGCGCGTCTTACCCAGCAGCGCATGCTGGGCTCCACCTGAGGACGGAGCACGGCGGTAACGGTCAGGGGAGGAGGCGACATCGCGGTGGTGTTGATGTAGGTCCCCGGGAATTGGTCAGGTTCTCTATATTTATTTGTTGAATGATTTAGCTTAGCCTTTTCTTGTTCCACTGATCGTTTTAATGCGATCGAGATACAAATGGTAGAACGATACACGCTGCACAATACATTAATGAATTTCACCCAGAGATTAAATGCTAAATCAGATGCGGCTCAGCCCAAACTGTGCCATCCCTAACACAATTCATTGTCTTCCTACTATAACTGAGCTCGCCAGGTGTCTGATCTCAATACAGCCGCGTCAGTGCCCTCTGAATGCGCTGCCCTGGTGTCGTCAGCTCAGTTGCACTGTGCCCGGGGCAGCCTCCCGCTGTGCGCTGCGCCGCTGTCGCCACCGCGCCCGTTCACGCGCCATCAATGTCTCAGCACGTGGCGGCCATTAGGTGGCGCGCGCCGATTGTGTGGCCGATGCACCGTAACTGTCTATTGCCGCCGAAATCACAAGTGGCCGCGCCGGGAGCGACGCCGAGCCGGCGGCGCCTGATGCCGTGCCATTGTTGTGCTAATTTAATATGCGGCAAATTGATGGTATGAATAGCTAACGCACCGTGTAATAGGCTAATGACACGCCGCCCGATTAAGGTGGGGGAGCGGCGCGGCGCGCGCGCAGGAGTGGCGGCGCCTGCGGCCGGGTGGCACCCCCGCGCGAGCCAAACGTTGGCAAACACCGCTTTGTTATATTTATGCGCCATGGCCGGGCTAATTGATACGTGATGGGGAGCTGGGTGGCTGGCCGGGCCCCAGATGTCACGCTCTGAGCGGCGGCCGTCAGCACCCAGTCCTCGTGTGCGGCGGGCGCCCAGTCGACACAGCGGCGGTCGGGTTAAATTCATTGGCGGCGCTCACAAAGAGCTCAATGGCTCAGAAGGCAGCCTATTGGCGGGTCAGTGGGCGAAGGCGGTTCACGCTCAATCAGGTCTCCCTGGAGAGATTTGACCGGACAAAGAAGATGGATGAGTTCAGTAGAGCATCATCAATGTAGGCCGCCCAGTGCAAGAAGTCAACTTTCAGACCTGATTAAATGCAAGGCTTTTTGACGTTACGGAGTCTTTCGTTTTAGATAACAGATGTTGCATCGCTCTCTAGGGTGTTGGGAGTGGACAATGGGCAGGCTTGCGATTGCTACGAAGGAATGAGTCATGTTACGGTTCTGCATTGCAGACGGCATGCTGTGCTGTTTCTTGATTGCTCGTGGTATGCTCGTGAGATCGTGGGTTTTGCTGATATGCAAAACCGTAAATTACTGAAAGGAGGCAATGATGGAGAGCTGTCATACTGTGGAGTAAACGCTTGCAACATTTGGCTGCTTTTATTTTGAACGCTCGAAATGATCATTTAAAACGGATATTAGATTCTGTTAGTCACCGCAACCGGAAACTAATACCGAGAAAGCAGTGATCTTTGGACATGGTAAGCCGGTCGGAAATATCATTCAGCTTTTGGAATAAGGCTGGATGCTGGAAGATTAACTTCTTGTCATCTTCAACTCTTTGACAAATAAATGAACAAAAATGTCAACATTACCGAAATAATCACTGCTATTTCTTCAGAGAGCTATTGCTTTAAAAAAATGTGTTTGACGCATGTAAAAAGCATTGTCAAACTTCATAGCTGATATTGAGTAGATTGTTCTGAATTTTCCGTTTTCTTGATCAAACGCTTACGACATAAAAACATCGTATCAAGAAGTCTGTTGTTTCTGCGCTCTTCCCAGCCGTCCCCTGAGATGCCACGCGCCTCTCGCGCCTCCCTCTCTTCCTCGCAGCCTGTTCTTCACTCTCGTCCCGTCCCGAGGGACAGACGACACGGCCCGTGCCGAGACGCGGCACGGTGCCGGCATACAAAGCCCGGCGCGTGGAGCTAGATTTTCCGCACAACTAGGCGGCGGCGCGGGCGGGCAGCGGGCGGCGGGGCGGGGGCGACACCGACTCTCCACTCTCGACGCGGTCCGTTCAGCCACATCAGCGATATTGAGCGGTATCCGAGAGACGGCCGTTCCGAGCGGGTCCGCCGATCGCCGCCGGGCTGCCGAGCGGTTCGGTTCGCCGGAGAGTGAAAGGAGTTCTGCTGGATATGCAGTCGGATGGAGACGATTGTTAACTTGTCTGCAGCCGGTCAGTAAGAGATACGTTACATGATGATCAGCCGGAAACCGTTGATAGTGCTCGGGTGAAATGATTCGTGACCTTTTAGGAAAATTGCTTTTAGTTCAAGCTACACGGAAAACAAACATGGACGTAGGGTTTTGGCTGCATTGTGCTGTTGAACACTTCAATGACCTTATGCATTAAACGGTGTTTTTAAATGCTTCAATGCTTTTTTACAGATTTGAGTCATGATCGCAAAATTTGTCAGCCATATGGATTTTGTTTTCATCCTTGACATAGCTTCGTGCTTTGTGCTCTATTCTATCTACTTTCTAATATTGGCAAATTAACTGTTTCTCCAGGTGAAACGTTTCCTGGACATTTAAGAACCAAGATTCTATGAAATATAGACCTGTCGCAGTTATATTGAGATAAGTCTGGAAGCGGACAGTCCGCCGTTATCCCGTAGCGACTTGATCTCGATTCCGTTGATTCTGCCTGTAATTTGCTTTTGCACTGATTCCGGGGCTCTGACGGCAGTCACCGGTCATCTGAACAGTCCGATGAACCTCAGCCGTCATTGTGTCGGTCAGCTACCAGCATCGAACAGTTCGCGCCGGTCGGCCGTGGGCTCTGGAGATGTCAGCTAACCAATGACAGATTATCTGTCACCCGAAACTGCTGCCTCCAGCATGCCTGCCAAAATCAGACCACCAACACCAGTGGATGAAGAAGACGATTTATATATTCGGGCAAAGGCCGAAATTAGGTCGAAATAATAAAATCGGAAGGCCAGGAGGGCATTTGTTTGGATCAGAGCAAAAAAGGGTTTATTTGGAGTTGACAGTCACTACCTTTCCATGACACGTCTAAATCGATTTAGCGAAATTTCACGTGCGTTTTTCTCGGAAACTATTTACCTTATGCAAAAAAATGAGCGCATACATATATGGTTTTAGCTAGTAGCACCTAATCCTATTTTTTCATTTTAATATTATGCCTAAATGCTATGATGGAGCAAATCCATTTTTCAAAATCGGCTTACGGCTTGTGCCATGGAAACGTAGCCATTATAAAAACATTCTTAAATAATTTAGCATTTTAAATAAGGGATTTCATTCGCAGTTTGCACAGATGTTAGAGTCGATGAATGATTTTCAATCTCAATGTATTTATCGCGCTATCACATTTCTGAGTCTATTTCCCAATCCTACCCCTGCCAGTCACCACCACCACCTCCTCCTCCTCCTCCTCCTCCTCCTCCTCCTCCTCCTCCTCCTCCTCCTCCTCCTCCTCCTCCTCCTCCGAGGTCTCCTCCTCCTCCTCCTCCTCCTCCTCCTCCTCCTCCTCCTCCTCCTCCTCCTCCTCCTCCTCCTCCTCCTTCTTCTTCCTCTCCTTTCAGTGCTCCTCCTCCTCCTTCGCTTCCTCCTCCAGTGTCCCGGTCGGCCATCTCCCGCCTCTCCTCCCATCATCTTCCCTACCTCCATCGATACCCCCCGATGGCCGGCTCGTCGCGATCGACCATCACGATCGTCGGTACGACCCGTCGCAGCGACAGACGACCCGACGGCCACACCGCCATTTAGCCTTAATTACATTACCAATCTAAATTAATTGGCGGCGCGCGAGCAGGGGCCCACTGGCATAAATCACGCGGAGATGATGCCCAGTGCGGGGAGGGGAAAAGGGGAAGAGGGAGAGAGAGAGAGAGAGAGAGAGAGAGAGAGAGAGAGAGAGAGAGTCAGGGAGAGAGAGAGAGAGAGAGAGAGAGAGAGAGAGAGAGAGAGAGAGAGAGGAAGGGAGAGAGCAGATGAGCGGAGCGCATTCACAGGGATTAGCGGCTGACGCGGTATCCCGAGTAGGTGATGTAACGATGGTAGGGGTGTGATGTGAATTAAAGGGTGGTGAGTGATTCAGTTTTTATGGTGATGCAATGCTATAAGAGGAGGCGGAGAGGTAATTATATATAATAATTTATAAATAAGGATTTTACCGCCTATACTTTGCTCAAGTACTGACAGTGCTTTGCTCCCATGTTATCTGTCCCAACTTGTCCCATTTTATCTGTCCAGTGCCCACCCGTATATAATTGACAACGAGTTATTGAAAGAGTTTAAAACGGTGTCACTTTATGAAGGACGATGTGTTTTGCATTGTCTTCAAAATACACTTGACTCGGCTATGAACGTGTCTCCTCGCGTCCCTGACCATTGTAAAGGACCACAAAGTTTCAGCTAGCACCGGACATAAATGTAGGTATCAATATATAACGCTCAAATGTTGATGGATACGAAATTTTGAAATAGCACAGGTACGCACATTAACAGGTATTTGCAATTATTGATCTATATGTATTGAAGCACAACTTATAGATATTACTTTTGATACCGTCCTGTGTAGTGATATAGCGCAGCACCCCAAAATGGCATGTCACCAAGTGTGTCACAGACGCCATGTTCCGTGAACCCATTTAGCCGGCCGGCGAGCATCTGACTGCCAACGCGATTTCCATAATGCCTCGGAGCCAAATGTTTTATATATTTGTGTCTCGACGCGTGATGTTCCGTCAACACACTATCTAACAAATTGCTTTCCCGGCTATCGCTGGCTATTTTCATACATAATTCACACAGCTATTTTCCGCCCTGCTAACCGTTTCCAAATCCGCGTTTCAGTCACTACCACTCAGTGGAATTAATCGGACTATTTTGGCGCCGATATTTATCGCCGCCAGCTGTGCGCGCGGTGACAATACCACGCGCCGGCTGATCGCATTTGTATGCGGGCTCGTGCGCGCGCGGCCGACCGGCACGTGCCGCCGTTTACCCAGCGGTGCCGTGTAGGGATGAGCTGCGCCGGCGACAGCGAGCCCATCTGTCCTCTGAGGAGAGCCGACCGAGTCGACCGAACCGACCGAGCCCGGCAGACGGTCCAGAGAGCGCCGCGCCGGGTTCGTCACGGCGGCGGCGTATCTGTCGCCGATTTGCCGCCTGTCGTCACCGACAGGGGTGGCCGCTCGCTCCCCGGTCTGCTCCCCGACTCACCCCAGCTCACCGCCGGCAGACAACGGCCACTATTGGAGCAGAGCAAATAGCAGAGTGTGGCGCGCACAGATAATGTCACTGGTGCCCATCTGGCAGCGTTTGGCAGCGACGGACGGGTGACCCCGGTCCGAGGGACTCTGTCGGACGCCATGCTGAAGTGCGATGTTCATAAAAGGCGTCGTGTGTCCTCACTAGTTAGTCAATGGAGCTGTTGAAGGTCGGCGATGAAAGGCTAGAAGCCATAGCTCGACTTTGTATGCTACTATCGCCGTAAAATATTGCACCTGTTCAATGTTCACCATGAAATTGACTAGGTACTGTTCATTTGGTGTGCTCAGCCGGAACACATTCAACCTTCAAAGCTGTCGAAAGCTAAGCAAGTACATTTGAACTAGGTACCGCAAATCCATGCAAGTCATTAGGCACTCATCGAAAGGGAAACGGCAATCAAATCAAGCCATTTACAACACACCGCAGAAACACATTCATAATTGGCCTCAACGACTATTTGTCGCTGACTTTTTCTATTGTGCGACCTTCTGTATAGTGGCGGCGGCGGGCCACGGTCGGCATATATCGGAGCTCCCGGACAAACACAGCTGTCTGGCAGCAGGTGCCCGGTCCGAGTTCCGAGCCACCGGCCGGGGAGGGGGAGAGCGCCGCCACCCGCCGGTGGTGCTGGTGACGCCTACTCACTGTCTGTTTTCTGTTCAACCCTGGGTCGGGTACTGCGCCGTATACTCGGAACGGTTACAGTCAAGAGGGCCTGCTGCCTGACCTCGACAGGTTGACCTTAATTTTTTTTAACATTTTTAACCAAACATTACTTCATCATCATTCAACCGAAAAAGAATTGGTTATGTGAAAAAACACGGCCCAGGCGAGCTCATTAGGCATGTGATTAGACTTCCACCACAAGTTCGAAATGTCCCTAGGCACTCAGCGATCGCTCTGGCAGCGAGCGCTGCAGCGTCTCTGGGCCGCCAGAGCAGCGAAGCAGCCCGGCGGCACGGTGCCACGTTTGCCGACCGTGCCGGTGCATAGGGCGTCATGTTTGCCGCTGGAGCGTCGCGTCATGCCGCCGACCTCCTCAGCGGCCGTTCTGCCGCCACTTAGTGGCTCGTTGTGTTTTGATTGCCCGGCGCCGCCTGGTTGGACACACAAAGGCAACGGCGACCGGGTCGGGCCGGGCGCTCGGAGAATGGGCGCCGAGCCGCCGAGCTGACACGAGCAGAGGAGAGTCGCAGTCCAGGTCATCGGGAATTCGAATGCCCGCGCCCTGCTCTGATCCTTCCGGATATTCTTGTTGGTGATTTCAGAAGCCTAGCTGCTTTCTGCTAACTCGTGTCACTTCTGAGACAAATTTTTGAAGCTGCTGAACTTGACAATGAACCTTGCATTCCACAAACGCTTGAGTTGGAAACATCTGGCGTCGTTGCAAAGGGAGGAAAGGCCCAAATATCTTGCTAAATATAGCCCCTCAAACCACCTTTTGTGTGAAATTTGCTCAGCTCTGAGGCACCTGAGTCCAATCCTTTGTCCGTCTCGCGGGCCGGCCCAGCTGCGTGCCGCCGATAGTACACTGAGAACGGCCGCGGCGGGCGCGTCTCACGCTGATAGGCCCGCGCCGACCTGTTTGGACTGCGATTAGCCGGCCCCCGTTTCCGCCTCGGGCTACCGCTCGCTGACAGACGAGCGTTCATCTCCGGCCGACAACAGGCCGCTGAGAGACCGAGCGGCAGGTTTACCCGCTCATTGACAGCGCTGTATGTCCAGCAAGCACTCGCCCGACGCTGGAGGCTGATAAGGCTGCAGAGGTGCCGGGAGTGCAGTGATGGCCGGTCCGCCCCCGTATGCTACCGCGGGCTGAGCTGTCCGTGAGCGGACAATCTCGGGTGGGCAGAGGGCCCGGGAGCCATCTTGGATTGTAGCACACACTGCAAGTGGCGGGAGAAATTCCAGCCAATACAGCACCGTCACTGCACTGGCCGGTGTGACGTCACGCACGAATAGAGCGACGCCATGCTAGGCATATCATTTATCAACGCTGATTCTGTTTGATTTCTGATACAGCTCACAAACGATCATCTGTTCAGCTCGTGGAACATCCTAGACGAAAGGCGCATTCAGTTCGTTTCTAATATTGGATACAGACGCCTATCCAATGCGTGGGAAATTGTGTGGGAGCTATCGCCGAATTGTCGAACAAAACGTGACTGACGCTCAGCTATGGTTGTGCTATCAGTATCCTATGCCAGGCGCCGTAATAAAATGGCTGACTGAGCCATAACTAATAGAGAGTTAGTTAGTCTCTGTGTGGTAACGGAATATACTCTTAGAATAATCCCTCGATTACGAACAGTTCAAATACAAATTTAACACTTTATAGGTATGACGCATCTCAGGGCTGTAAATTATCGGTACCTTTTCGGAGAGACGTTTTGCAGCAATATCCGGAGAAATTCCCAACTTCTCGGATCCTTCAACGTTATTCAGCGAGCGCGGCGTTCCGTTTCCTGTTGTTTGTAATATTCTGCCTCTGAACACCGGATGCCTCCAGAATAAACAGCCTCTCAGGTGTGCAAACAGTTGAGCCGAGCGCGCTGACGCGCACGCTACAATCGCGGCGCGCCGTGACAGATTTATGGGGTCTCGGCCAAAACACAGCGCCACTAATTGATAGCTCAGAGGCGAATCGGGCCCGACGCACCTCGGAGCCTGGGAACCGAGGCTCGGTACTGGTGACTGTGCGGGGTGACCCAACACTGTTGGAATTTACGGGTCTGATAACGGAAAACTGAAGATTGGGACCCTATTTTCGTTTATAATTAATTAAGGTCCATTTTGAAGAGGTTTGAATTGTTACGAACATATTTGTTTTAGATATTTCCCGGCGTCAGGATGGACACTTAATTTTGTAGAGCCTATCGTACTGCCCTTTACACTTACCGGTCGTTAAAAAACTCCCGGAGTGGACTGCATGAATCAGAGAGCACCACAAGGGTCCGTGTCGCTTGTGGTCCATTACAAGGGTGCGTTCAGTTCCGCTCATCGACATTGTCTGGCCTGTGACAGTATTCCGGAGATAAAAGATACCCTCTAATTGACCATCGTTCTGTGTAGGGTTACATCGATTATACAGGGTGATTTTTTATACAGGGCAAAAAGTAAAGAGCAATGGCGGTACCAGAAAACAAATCAACTGACAGCAAATGTATATCTTTGTAATAAGCACATTCTGACATTTCATTTGCACACACAAACTTTGAGTTTGAGCTCCGTTTAGGCTTACAGAACGTGCTTGAAGTGAGCACAGTTTTAATGCACGCAAGCCTGGAGTAATTGGCGATTTTGGGGAAAACATTTTGTTGTGCGCCATTTTCACGGAACTTCACAACAGAATGAGTCCCAAGAAGTCTTTAAAAGGTCCTGAAAACAAAATGACAAACAATTTCCTTTCACATGGATATACTTTTTTCGCGTTTGTTATATGTTTTGGTATCTCTAGGCTTAAAAACTTTTTGCCCTGTAAAAAAATCACCCTGTATTTGATTAGGATATGTCTTTCATGCAGGGCTTAACCATATATCACAGGGTTTAGACCATAAAATGCATTAACCACTGCAAAGCAGCATCATAAAACGTTTCATCATCTGCAAACGGGCTAATAAAGTTGTATAAACGTTCTTGTCGGGGGCAATAACAGGCTTGAGCCAGTGTTGCCAGCACTGATCTCTTGTGACACGTTTTATGGCTGAGCTTTAGCTGGTGTGGGTTCAGCCAGTGTTGCTAGTCGCTATGGTCTGTGGTGCTCGGTAGTCGCTGTGCAGTGCTGTCTATTTCACTGTCACCTACCCGATGAGCACACCAGCTGGGTGGAGCGTTCACCAATCGATTGTTTTATCATTAGGTCTCGTCAGCGTGCAGATAGGGTGTTTGTCCCTGTCAGCGGCCTGACACTCTGCAGACAGAGCTGTGACGGCAGGGGCACCGAGAGGGACACGCCCTGGGACAGAGGGCTTCCGTCCCGCTACCAAGATCGGCACCCGTGACCCGTACCACGGGTGACACGTACCAGCCGTGACAGGTCCCACTCCCGAGTCACCCTCTCGAGAGGAGAGGCAGTCGCGAAACCCTGAACGGTAATTAAAGGATTAACTGAAGAGAGGTACAGGCGCCGCGATTAACACCGCCTCATGTTGCGCCTTGTGGAACACAGATCCGACAGCACATTTCAATTAATAATTTAGTAAGCTCTAAAATCGATCAAAAGTCCGCCGAAGGTACCAGATGTTACCCTAAAATCTTTTGAAGCTATATACGAGTATAGCTGATCTTTTTTCTTATTTGTTGCTGCCATCATGCATGCATGTTAATGTTACCAATAAACTTCAGAAACTTATACGCTAATTTGCAAGGAATGCCCGCAGTCAGCAGCAATTCATAGTATATCTTTTATTAGTTTTAATGATAAACAAATACATCAAGCTGACTTCAACAAGTATAAACCGAATAGTATGTTGGAAACGGTGAGCTTTCGGCCACTGGCCGTTATCACACCAGCGTGATTGTTACAAATGTAATAATCACGCTGGTTTGATAAAGGTCAGTGGCCGAACCGAAATCTCACCGTTTTAATATATTGCTCCGATTCTACTTTTTTGAAATCGAGGAAAAAGTCAACTTCATATATTTGTTTTATTATACATTCAATATTTTCATTATTATTATTATGTTTATTCAATATTTTTATTATGTTTTCAATATTTTCCTGCCTAGAGCGCCTAATAGTGTTATTAATATTTTACTGATCGTTAACATTCGCATCGGAGGCCTGATATTGATTGACAGGACGTTATTCAAACACGACTTCAGATAGATGAGCCTGGGCAGACGGTGTGCAGGTAAGTTCAAACAATGATGAGCGCTACTAACACCGAGGATTAGAGAAGCACGCATGATTTCATGTTCTGGGAAGCCAATCTCCGTTGGACGACGTCTGAATGGCCCGGTAAGCTGTGTATTCTAGATAGCACTTGTCATGTCACACTTGTATCCTCTTGTGGCTCAAAACCTCATGTGTTTATGGCGCCCCGAGCACGGACACTTGGACCCAACCACTTGATATCGATATGCTTGGTAATAATAGTAACCGAGGTGGTAATGGCTCCTCGCGTTGACGATTTTATCAGCTGCGAATAGACTGTTTAGAATAAATTAAGAGCTTGTTTGTAGAAATAAAAAACTTTAAAGCTGGAAGGCTGAGCCTGACAGGCATTCATAACGAAGCCAAAAAGGTGCAAAATGTATGCGTTGTATCGTGCTCGCTGGTCGCCTGCCTGAAAGGAAGCCTAGCAGAACAATGTTTTCATTGCAACCCACTCTCAACACTGATCCAGTGAATTAAAACACTTTTCATAACTTATTATTTGTTAAGTCTGATGAAATTGAAATCAAAAGGCTGTAAACTGTATTTTTTAGGTACCCACTACGAAGTTGTCACTTATATAAGAAATGAATTTGTCCAACACCTCTGCACCAGAATATTCCATCAATGTTATCACTCCCATCGATAAATAACATGATTTAGTGCCGAGCATAGCGCCACCACTTCATTCGGCTGTTAGCAGACGGTTGGCGGTCCCCGGTAAATCTGTCAGCTCTCAGTGCCAATATATAAGAGCCCGAGGTCCCTGAGGCGTATATGGAGCCCACCGATCAGCCCGGATTGGTCCAGCTACCTCCTCAGGGAAGGGGGGGGGGGGGGGGTGCACACCGGCGTCCGATCGTGCCCCGCTAACGGGCGGCGGCGGCGCGGTGATCGCCTAAAAGGGATGTCAGGTTCTCATCAGGTCCGATCGGGCCGGTCGGCGCCGCTGCTCGGTGCCGAGGGACCGGGCGTGATTATGGTGAGTGGCTGCTCCGCGCCCGCCGCGGACTCGAGCCGGTACCCCCGCGGCACGGCCCGTGTGGCACGGGCTGTGTGCAGCGCGACAAATCAGTGCTGATCAGCCGAGCAAATTTTAGGCAAATTGCTCTGGGTAGATAATCAACACTACTTATAGATCAGACATGTTTGCGTCTTAATTCCATGGATGACTGCTCTCATACTTGAAAAAGGTATCGGTTACCGTATTACGGGATAGAACATAGGTAGCTGTCATTAAGCTGACTAAATGACACTTACCTAAGTTCCTTTTTGCTCTTACGTGTCCCTGAAGGAAATTTCAATTCTCAATAGAAACTATGAAATGAAGCTGAGCATTTTACCATTTATTTTGAATGGACCACATTGTTTCTCAATGTAATATTCTTAAGCAAACTTTTAAAGTGTGTCGTGTGTTGAAATGTGCTCTCATCTTGTTTTTCCTTGCATGACTTCAAAGGCTGCTTAGTATTCATGAGAATGCTTTTTCCCTTCGGAGCCGCTATATAGTATTTTTTTTTCATTCAAAGAAAACTAGAAATGCATTGAGCCACAACATTATTCCCTCAACTCAGCGCTAAGTAATTCGAGAATCCTGGTCGATGAACATGATCACTTCACAAAATCAACTCATCATCCAAAATACTAATAGCGACGCCGTCTTCCTAACAACACAGTAATCGTGAAACCCTACTGCCCAGACAAGCCGTTCGCTGTTGATCGTGATAAATTTCCGTTCTGACACTGAGCTCCGGTCCGAAACCGAGTGTCGGATGTCTCTTGGTGTATAAATCCGACAGAGTTGACCGTAACTCTGAGAATTGTCACACAAAGTTTCCAACTGAGCCGATGAATCACTGCAACCATCGCTGATCACTGAGACATCAAAAATATCAAAATTTGTACATTTTTCGATCGGCATCGTGTTTTTTATAAGTATCTTTTGCCGGTTTGTTTCTGTATTCTATATGGTTGGCATGCTCTCAGTCAACCATATTGTAATGAATCATGGACTACTTATTATTTTTCTACAATTGCGTTATGTTTGGGAACTATTCTCACTTTCAGGCATTTACGATTATGGCAAATCGCAAGGCATGCAAAACATTTTCACTGCCTTCGCAGCCCATTCGTTAGCAGTATGGAAGCATGAATTTGGTACGATCTGTAAAAATGGGCTTTGCTGCAGCTAAAGGCTTCGGAATAAGCTTTTTAGGAATCCGATATTGCTGCGGGCAACAAATTTACTCTCAATTTATAAAGGCACCAACTTGTACTGCCGATGACAGAGTGGGGACAGGACCCGAGACTATGGTTGATGTTCCGCTCCGCTAACACGATGATCGTGTTTGTCTTGCTGTGGACGAGAAAACTTTGCTGAATATCACCGAGAGAATGTTGTCTTGCAGTGCGAGTGACTTTTGGCAATCGGTTGCAGAATAAAGTTCCAGGACTCGTTATCCGTCGATTACTTATGCTTGACGTCGACAGCAGCCGCCTGTTACTGGTAGGCTGTGCCGGTTGACTTGAGTGTTAACCCGCGAGTTGCTGGGGGGGGGGCGTTAAACGCCCCCACTTTTTTCGCCGGGCCATAGCATAAAAACGGCGCGCCGCAGGCGCGCCAAATTTTGGGTACCTGTAGGGAATTGATTGAAATTTATTGTGACAAAGTTTCAAAAAAATCGGTCGGAAAATTTTTGAGATATCGAGGTTTTAGTGACGTCATGATTTCTGAGTTTTCGACCAAAAACGGCATATGTTCAAAAAATCATATAAAATCACAGAATAGACATACAGACATGCCGTAAACGCCATTAGACTGCCAATACCATGGTAAATCAAATGGCTATCTTCGATTATTGATTATCGTTCCGCATTTTCCATAATCTTGAACTGAATCTTGGCAATTTTTCGTGACTAGGTACTTCACGACCATGATACGTGAATTTCTTAAATTGAACTTTTTGAGCCAAACACGTACACATATGATAAAATGAATGTCACCATCGTGTTCTACGCCCCAAATTACCTATAAAACATGTGTCACAGGCTGCAAATATCAGTTTTGATTTTCGGGATATGTGCCTACCCGGTTGACCTGACCTTGACCCTGACCTATGCTTGACTGACCCCTACATGGAGCTGACACTCTTGTAGGCCTTATAAGATGGATTGGGCACCGTTTTGACGGAGTTTATGGCGAGAGGCGCCCATTGCGAAGTCCTGAAGTCCATGCTACTGAAAGCCCGATTTCAGGTGTTTGACCTGACCTTGACCCGACCTGTGACCTCAAAATTCAACTTTAACCCTCGCACGACCAGGCCATTTCTCATAACACGAACGACCAGGGGGGGGGGGGTTGTTACGACCCCCCCCCTGGCGTTTCGAAACGGAAGGTCGTAGAGCTTAGCGGAAAAAACCAACGGATTGCTCTCAACGAGATCTCGCGATTGGTGGTATATTTTTTGGTCCTAGGTCAACATTTGACCTACTTATGACCGGTCAAAGGTCAAATTTTCCGAAAAAATCAAACTTTTTCAACTTTCCGCGGCGATTGCGGCAAAACGGTGGGAGATATCGACTTAAAACCTTCACTATCGTGTTCCTTGATCAATTCTCTATCGTTTGGTATGTATTTCGTTTCTCTAGCTCTAAAAATGGCGCGTTGGGAGCGCCGGAAGTCGGCAAGGTCACAGTCGGCGGCAGAAATTCGAAAAATCAAAATTTAAATTTTTGAAATCTGATTGTATTTTTGGATTTGGGAGGTCCATTTGCTCCCTATAGAAGCTAATATTGCTGCATATTCCCATTGAGGTGACAAGAATTAGCAAAATAGTGGTTCGGGCGCTTTTCAAAAATAGTACCGGACGCTGTTCCTCTTGTGACGTCATAGCTCCGTGACCTGACCTGACCCAGTCAATTTTCTTGCACCACACGATAGCCAATGCTTGCCCCAACATGCATGGGAAGTTTCATCATGATCCATCAAACAATGTGGGTATCACCGGCAGAAAACCTAGGGATTCGGCGCACACGTTTGGTAACTGTCGGCCGGAGGCTGTACCTCTTATGACGTCATAACTCCGTGACCTGACATGACCCGATCAATTTTTTTTCGGCGAAAGATGCGCAAAGGTTGCCCCAGAGGGTATTGAAAATTTCAGCCCGCTACGACAAGCCGTTTAGCGTGCACTTCGAAAAAACCTCAGGGGGGGTTGATACAACCCCCCCCCCCTAGGCGTTCTAGGGTTAAAGTACTCATCTGAAGCGTCCCGTCGCGCTCTTTCGTTTGCGCCTCGTGCGTTTCGCTGCGCCTATTGGTTCTCGAGTTATCGGCTGGGGGCGTTTAACGCCCCCCCCCCCCCAGCAAACGGTGGGTGGCGAAATACCCCAGCAACTGCCGGGTTAAGCGGCAGAGCCTAACTACGCCATCCATGCTACGCCGTATGACACCGGTCCGGGTCGGCAGATGCAATGCGATGTGAACTGGGGAACCGTCAGCGAAACGGCGAGACAGAGCCTATGCGCCTTTTCTTGTCACCTTTCAATAAGCATGTTGCCGGTTTTCCACATACAAGAAGTCAACTGTTGGCGTTTCTCGGCCTCTCATTGATGATCCGTACACTTTACCTGAATATCACCAGCTAAAAGCCGAGAAACACCAGCAGGCTGGCCGCATATTGATAGCGAACCGACACCGGGCAGCGCTCCGCTGACCAGACTCGGGTCAGCAGCTAACGCGGGCTGAAGAGCGGTGAGAGGCGTGAGCGCGTATTGCTTAAAAGTTACATTTGTTAAAAGTACCCAATTGTAACCCGCGCCCCACTGGGGGGGGGGGGGGGGGCTATTCATAGCCCCCAACCCCTCCCGTTTTTCTGCAATAACTTCCAAACCGCTTGACGTATCGACGCCAAACTTTCAGTACCTTCGGCTGCATCAATTTGACACCTCGTGTCAAAATATGAACTTCGTAGCTACCATAGGTCGGCCGGAAATGACGTCAGAGTGACGTCATGTTCGGCCGATTTCGACGCAAAACATTGAACCACGGCAATCGCTCCCAAGAGCTAAGTTTTTTTAAGCTAGATCCAATTTCTTTGCATGAGAGGACTCAGAATAGACTGCGCTATCAAACTGCTATCTCGGATTTTCGAAATTTTGAAAATTTCGAAAATTGAGTACAATAAAATTCAAAATTTATATTTTTACATTTTTTAAAAAACAAGTTTTTGACTTTTCGAAACAAATCGGAATATATGTGATAGAACGCATAATTATGACCAACTCTAGCAAGTTTTAGCTTAATATCTTCAAAAATGGCCAAGTTATACGCATTATTGCAAAAAATCACAATTATTAATTTTTCAAATCACTTTTTCAGCACGTAGGGTAACTGTGGGGAAAACGCACCCCTGGGTTAAACGCCTCCCCTAAAAAATCGTATTTCTTATCGACGGATAAGTGTTTTATCCTGTCTTTCAGAACAGTCAGCTGCTTGTTTACGTAGGTCTCCATTTCCGGTTCTGCGACTTGAGGAGCAGCGTGGGTAGGTGCTGATGTTGGTTTTGGGTGTGGTTTTTGCTGTTTTTACAGAAGTTTCCTAATATTTTGATGCCCTCTTTATATCACAAAACTTGCTATTGTGCACATCACTCAAAACTGCGTTTTATTGTCATTCTGTTGAATGTATTATGCTGCGGCTTTAGTGGCGCGTTTTTTGTCAATATTTTGTTGACCGGAAATGGAGTGGATGGGGCAAGACGCCTACTCGATGCATGGGGCAAGACGCCCCCAGTTTTCTGAAAGGGGGGCGTTTTGCACGGTGGTGAGAGTGCAGGGTAGCGCCCTGTAGGTCGGGGCCGAAAAGGTCTCTCCCTGTCCTTTTTTGCTGATATATCCTAAACGACTGCAGATATCGTCACCAAACTTTCAGGACTCCTCCGGGCATCCATTTTACACATTGCAACAAAATTTTATTCCAAAGGCTATGATAGGTTGACCACAAATGACGTCAAAATGACGTCAAGTTCTGCCATGTTCATCATTTTCTGTTGATGGATGGGGTGGGGGCGCTTTGCACATGGGTGTGGGCGTATTACCCAGGGTATGGGGCAAAACGCCCTTTTGTAAGGGTATGCGAAAACCTTTTTGGGGGGTTATATACCACACGCAGGTGTCTTTTCTTGGTCTCAAAGCGTAGTAAAAAGAATGAGCTACATGATGGTGCCCAAAGGTTTAAGTAATCTGTGTTGGGTTGAGTGTCAGAAGATTTCGCGCTTAAGGGGGGCGTTTTTGACCTATTCACCCTACCTATTTGACATCGTACACCAATATAAATAACACCATCGTGTTCCTGAGCTCAAACTGCATCCAATAGATACCTTTTTTGTTGAAAAAATTTAACTTCAAAATTTGACCTTTTTTGACCTGAAAGTGACCTGACCTAAGCTAAATTCGACTCAAAATGACCTCGAATGACACAGACGACATCAACTTCGAAATCTTTGGCCTAAATGGACCATAAAACATGTGTCACGTGACCGACGCATGATATAATACTTTCGTGACCTGTGATGACCTGACCTTGACCTGAAAATCAAAGTACAAGTTTGGTACCCTCAGGGTATCTAGAGCATCTGTTCACGAGTTTGTGAACCAAAAATGAGCCTGATCTGACTTGTAAGACGGTGGCCAGAGCCCAAAACGTGAAAAAGCCAAAATGCTAATAATTTTTACTTTGATCTGACCTGTGACGTCATCGGTGACCTCGAGGTCAATGAAATTAGGTATCGCTCGACAGTTTTTCCGGGGCTATCAGAGCCGTTTGAATTTTGACGATCGGCCCAGTAGTTTCGGAGTTAGGAGGGGGGGGGGGCTATGAAGAGCCCCCCCCCCCCAGTAGGGCGTGTTATACGCAGACCCCAGTGGAGCGCGGGGTAACGGTTCGGGCCACTGCTGGCCCAGGCCCAGTCGCTGTAGTGGTTGCAGTGTATTCAGTTCACCCGTCAACATACGGTTTGCAGCCGCCAAAAGCAGATCATCCGAAATCAGGATAAACAGTGTTCGCCCAAAATGGCTCGGACCGGCCTCAGACTACTACCGGTTGGAGTCCACCGCCACTCACTGAGCTTGCGTAGCTTGCGGTTGGAACGTTAACCGTTTTCACGACGGTTATGTGGCACACAATTTGGTGAATTTGTGGTTTCACCTTGCGGTTGAAGACGTAGGGAAGCAGAATAATTTATTTAACTGATGACCACCAATGTCAAAATTTTGTGTCTTTCGAGCGTGTGCTGTGCCATAGTGGTGGAATGGAATATCAATAACCTTATAAAAATGGCAACGGAGGCGAGACTCACAGTGGCTTTATACACAGCATGCGTTGAACAGAGACAACATTGCGAGCCGATTCTGGATGTAATGCAACCGAGACATGGCTCCGTTCAGTCAGCTCCTGAGTCCTGCTACCACAAGACCCCTGAGCCCGCAAAGATTATCAGTAGGCATTCGCGCAAGGAATCTTTTTGAGGTAAATACATGCCTTAAAGATGAAAAAGGCAGCTTGTCAGCAAACGCAAAGCTTTCGAAAAGCAATCCAATCTAAAGTCGGTGGCCCATTTGTAATTTCTAATGCCTCACTGGACACTGGTTGTCGACTGCGTTGACCGGGTGAGGTCAACGCAGTCCTGAGGTCACCCGACAAGCTGATCGACCTGGTGAGGTCACCCTGACCCGCAGCTTGACCTGGCGAGGTCGATCCACCCCAGGACCCACCTGCGAGGTCGGCGTAGCGAGGGTAGAACATGGACGCCCTGGCGGCTAGCCAGTCGAGCGGCACCTGCGGGCCGCCCTTCCCGTCGGCGGCGTGCTGGAAGGCCGGCGGCAGCAGGCCGGGCAGACTCGGCGCCAGCGGGTACGGGTAGAACGGCGGCCCAAGCAGCGGCAGGCCCGGCGGCGCCGCCGGCCGCGGCCGCACCGGCTCCTCCGGCGAGCCGCGCCGCTCGCCGGCCGGAGAGCCCAGCCGCGGCGACTCGCCCGCCAGCAGCGACTCGATGCAGAAGGAGCGCTTCTCGGCCATAGCGGAGCGTCGGCGCGGCGCTTCGGAGCGACACTGGCGGCCGGCCGGCCAGTCCCGCCTATCAGGCCACCCGCCGCTAATAGAATACAAACGAGACAAATTGCCGGCCGCGAGTCAATTACAGTCGTCTATCGCTACTATCTGATCATTACAGCCACTTCGCTGATTGGCCGAGCTGGCGGTGGGCGGGGCCGCCGCCGCACGCCCCGCCCACGACATCGACCGCCCAGCGGCGGCGGTGGTCGGCCGCGTCGGAGAGCGGGGTGCAGGGCGGACGGGATGACGTCGCGACCCGTCCGACACTCGGAGGTCGGGCTGGCACGATGGACACCGACTCGGACTCCGATTGGGCTGACGTGTCCAGCAGAGTTTGGTCAAATTTCAGGAGTGAGTTATGAAAAGAACATTCCGCTTTTACACCATCAACAAAGCAATGCTAAATATTTTTGAACTTCGTGTTTCCAGTTTCGGTCATTCAAAAATGCAATAAATCCAAGTTTCTTTCCACTATCGATATAATTGAGGTTAATATAATTCATTACAATAATTCTAACAAAAAATGTTTCCAACTCAACGCTAAAAAAGAAAGAAATGTTTGACACTATTCCGGAAACACTAAAAAACGGAATGCTCGTTGATTCCAAATATGCCCTTTAAATCGACCGGTAAGAGCTTTCGAAATGTTTTCTAAATCAGTCCTTGTCAGCTGCATCATATCCGGTGCATCAACAGCTCGCCCAGAGCCCTGTTCGGGTCCGCGCAAAATATTTTGCTGAGTGTGAAGTCACACATGCGATGATGTCAGCCCCCTGGCTCCGCCCATGCTCCGCCCCCTCTCCGCCGGTTCGCAAAGCCGAGGGCCACGCGACACGCGGCGAACCGTGGCGCGGATGGACTGGTGTGTTTCGTTCAGTTACTAAGTAAAATGCGTTCAAATGTGGTTAATAGCAATGTGCCACTGAAAAGAAAGATAATGATACCAAAACAACACCATACTAACCACTTACATTAAGAAATATATGAGGGTAAACTTTAATCCGCGCCACTTTTGCCTCCTGCAGCTACTATTTTCTTCTTGCGCAAAACTGAAAGATTTTGCGCGAGCCTACGTCACACGTGTGACGTCATACGCCGAAGGGCGGAGCTTGGCACCCGAGAGACCCCAACTGCGCATGCGTGGTGCAAAATTTTACAACAGGATGCGCTGCCCGAACAGGGCTCAGTTCTTTGTTCGACGCCTCTCAATACATTTTAAACGTGTATTGCTTGTTGCATGCAAGGTGATTAATTCATTTGGCTCTTTTCGCAAGAATTCCTGACAAATTTAGCCTTTTTACCCTGTTTTTTTTTGCCTGGAATAAAGTTTTTGTCACGGACCTTTTGTTCCCACCACTTCCACGAGGCCCTGGGCTGTATGTTGGGCGACACGGAATGTCTTATATTGGGTGACGTGCAAGAGGGAGTGTCTGTCTATGACGTCTGAAGCATCGGCAGCGTCTTAGCTGAATAGAAATCCCGCAACACATAAACGTCTGGCGACGGCTCCGGAATAAAGATTACCTAGCGACTACCAATAAAGAAATTTGAGCCGGACATTGTAGCCGGTCACGCGCGAGGTGGCGTTGGAAAGATCTCACCGAGATGCATCAGAAGCTATCCTGAAACTGGGAATTCAAGGTCACATGACTGATCATGGTCAGGTCAAAGGTACAAATTGACCATATTCAAATTAATGGCTCTTGCGTCAATGGTTGAAGTCTACGAGCAGAGTTTTTACTGTATACGTATATTTGTTTAAATCTTATCTGAAAATCAATGGGATAAGATTAGGTACTTACTTTACGTAGAGACATGGATAAAAACTGACGGGATAAAGGATACACATTACACATCTCATTTCTGGTAACTTTGTGCTAACTTAACACGCGTAGTGGTCGGAAGGGTTCGGAGAACTGCGCCCAGTGGAAGGGGGAGGGGCGAATGTCGCCCACCTAATATCTCAGCTCTTATGAAAGCTAAAAATATGAATTTGGAGGTTTAGTGGGGGCGGTGAAAATGTCATGACATTGAGTGATCATTTCATAACACTCAATGTCAACTAGCTTAAAGGTAGTGTAGGGGAAGCCGGGGGAAGCCCGGGCGCGGGGGAAGCCCGGCCACCCCGTTTCCGGCTAAATTATTCACAATAAAATGCTCAACTGTTTGTCCTTTCAGCGTGGCAGCTAAGGTAACGCCAGCAAAAAAGTTAAGGCTGACAAAAATTGCATATTGTTAAAGTTATAGCGCAAAAATGATATTTTAAGGGTTTTTAGCTAAAAAGTGAGATATCTTGCACTGTTAATGTTATACCATACAGTACTAATATTTATACGAATGTTATGTAAGGACCGTTTAAGTGTTTGTAGTGAGGGGTGACGAGGCAGGCTGGCTTAAGTATGACATTTTTTTCGAATATCGCTGTTCTAAAATAAAAATTAGCACATTGGGGTAACCCCGGGCGAGTGGCCAAGCTTACCCCCAACCGAGAACAATGCCACTAAACCACTGTTTTCCATGAGATAATAGGTACTGAGCAGGTTTGGTTTACACCTAGATCAAAGATAAATTTCGAAAATAAACATGTTATCAAAGACAAAGCCAGTCATGTCACTTAAGGTCAACTAGGGTCAAACTACGTTTTTGCAGATAACGCGACAGACAATGAAGCTAGAGCTTCAAAAATGGTGTCGTTGTGTTCTTCTTCATCAGCCGAGTCGAATGATATGCAATATGATGCATTAAGGTAAAAAGAAAAATAAATTTTAAGGAATTTTGAAATACACATTTTTTGTCAATTTTGCATCACGATTTTCATCGACCTGTACTGTATATGTAGTAGACGATAGCTAAAATACCAGTAGTGACATAAACTCTAAGATGTCCAGAGCTAATCAGTACCTTAATATTTCACTTTCCGTTAATATTTGGAAAACACATAATGGTTTCATCAACTCGTTGTAAAGCGCTGGGGAGGTGGCCGGCGTTACCCCTATGCCGGGCTTACCCCAGAAAAATCAACACTTTTTTAAAACTCGATTTTCTCAACCTTATACTTATTCCACGAAACCGAATTTTTGGGAAAACACGGCCAATGAACTTAGCTAGCTAGCAGGATATCAACATTTTATACAGCACGTATGGTATGTAATAAAAATGAAAAAGAGCTTACTATGCCGGGCTTCCCCCGGCTTCCCCTACTAGTGTGCCAGCTTTCCTGGACCATATGGAGTTAATGACCCGGATAAGGAGAACCGGATTTTTAGAACTTATCCATACCTTCAAAACTCATGGAAACGTCTTAACTTATTCAAATTTTGAGTACCCCAGTGCGAAATTCGCCCCGACGGGTTGTCGGTCGTACCCCAACCACATTTCACACCACTATGAACAATAAATGCACACTGAAATCGCTATTACCGATAGGCTCATCCAATCAAGTTTCGATAAACCCGTTCATCATCATCTCCTGCGGTTTCGAACACGCCTGTTAGGTGGCTTCTGCTCATACTTTGTGGTGCGGTGGTGGTGCGTCGGGCCGCGCGCTCTGACTTCGGCCAAGAAAAATGCGTCAGCTGATCATTGTCATCATTTCTGCCACTTTCGTGTGGTGAGATGGGTTCATAACTTAAGAGACGGCTGTTTCATATCAATTATTTTACATAAAATCATATTTCAAACCATAAATTAATGTTCGACAGCCAAATTAAAGAAACAATACCAATACAGGCTTACAGTTTAAGTTCGACATTGTCTTGTCTACGATTAGACAGCTGATAACTCATTCCCGTACGTCGTAACTCTATAATGACCTTTGCTTATTGTCACATGTGCGCCGCATTCGCGATTGCTGCCGACGCCTGTTTGCAGGTCAGCCCACTACAGTCGTTATACATATCGGAAAACCGATAAACTTTTAGGCGAAAAAAAGCACTATTCCAGGCCCATTTTTGTTTTGTTTTTGCGATATTAGGTAAAAACAGAAGCTTCTTATCCTAGGAAAAATAAAATGGGAAATCATTGGAAGGTGGCACACTACCTTTAAAATGTTACCGGCCGATTTTCGTATGTCCTTGACCATAAGATTGCCTGTACGGTGTACATTTCTAACTCCTCACATATATTTTGACGCGAATCGATCATTAGCAGCGGTAAGAATCGCAAAGCAAAGACAGGGCCGTCCGGCGCCGGCACAGTCTACCAGTCAGGTGGCGAGTAGCGGCCGGCGCCGGCCGCCGCGCCGCCGCTCCGGCTAGATTTGTTACTTTACATCCATGTTACTAGAAAAGCTGTGAAGAGATTTATTAATTGCATCCCGACGGCAAGATGTGCAATTCAATGCTAGACAGGTCCTGACAATTTGACGTTAATAGAATGATTACGGAGTGAGATATTTGCGAAAAACAGGAGGGGGAGGGGGGGGGGGGGGGCGAAATTCTTCTCCTCGTCCACGGCGAGTGTTAAACTCGTGTCATCACCTATGTCGCTTGGACTTCGGAAACGTCGAACCAGAAGCACCGAAAACCGGAGATGATTTAATGTTGATAAGCAAAGTATGGCAGCCTTTTTCACATTGGTTTTCCCAGATTTCTACCAGCTTTTCTGTAGGAGGCATAGGTCGCAAATAGGAAAGGGTCGCTAAGTGAACACTTTACCTACTCAACGTCTCAATCCACTTCAAATGAAAACTACATCAGCTATTCACTTCGTAATTTAGTTTCTAGTGCCTAATTCTAGTGTCTAGTGTGTATGATTTTCATGTTGTTTTCATCTTAGTCTCATTCTTATTTTTCTTGTATATATGTTGTGCCATGTTATGTCTTCTTCTATTTCTTTTATTTTCACTTTCATCTTATTCTTCATTCCCGACCATCATTTTTTGAAATATATCACAATTCCTTTCAAAAGCCTTCGCCTTTATTTTATCTGAAGCTGCTTCCATCGCATATACCATGGGAACGGTTTTGGCTCTCACCGCGGCCCAGATAGCACCTAATCCCCGCGTGAATGGTTCAGAAGTCCAATCGCTCTCCCACACTGCTAACCGAGACGCAATTATCGACACTTGGCCCAACTTTAGCGTGACGTCTACCTTAAAAGGTAGTGATGGATTAGACTAATGCCCGGAACTACCTACTTTACCTACAGTCTCTAAGATTGTCACAACATAGGCTTTGGATCGATTTTTTTAATCAATGTAAAAAAGCAATAAACGGAATTTGTCTGCTCTCTCGTGCAGGAAGCAAGCATTGAACTATTATTAATGTTTTTCTTTGCGTATCACCGATTTCAGTTCTTCTGTAACGCGACCACTGCCACCGACTGATATAGGCCATCTCTATTGGAAGCAATTTTGCGAGAATGGGCATCCTCAGTGCACCGGATCGAATCGAGAACCTACGACCATGGTTTCCTCAATAACCTCTCTGCCTCGCACTGAATCGTTAACCCGCGCCCCACTGGGGGAGGGGGGGGGGGCTATTCATAGCCCCCCTCCCGTTTTTCTGCAATACCTTCCAAAACGCTTGAGGTATCGACGCCAGACTTTTAGTACCTTTGGCGGCATCAATTTGACACCTTGTATCAAAATATGAACTTCGTAGCTACGATAGGTCGGCCGGAAATGACGTCAGAGTGACAACATGTTCGGCCGATTTCGACGCAAAACATTGCACCACGGCAATGGCTCCCGAAGTCTCGAGAGCTCAGTTTTTAAGCTAGATCCAATTTCTTTGCATGATAGGACTCAGAATAGACTGCGCTATCAAACTGTTATCTCGGATTTCCAAAATTTTGAAAATTTTGAAAATTATATATAATAAAATTCAAAATTTATATCTTTATATTTATTTCAAAACTGTTTGGCTTTTCGAAAAAAACGGAATATATGTGATAAAACACATGCTTATGACTTACTATAGCAAGTTTTAGCTAAATATCTTAACCCGCGCCGGGCCGGTGCTCCACGACTTCCGCGCCGGGCCGGGGGGGGGGGGGGGTCTGAACACCCCCGTCTGACTCGGCTCCTGGGCCACGTAGCGACATGCGGTAAGCGGCATCCAAAAGAGCGTCAAAAATAATGACGGAAATACTTCGGTCATTTGTTTTGGGTCAGGTCATAGGTCAGGTCGCCAGAGGTCATCAAAGGTCAAATGTAGGCCATTTCAACAATTTTGGAAACTGCCAACGGCTAACTCGGGAACCAATAGACCTACAGCGCTGCGGAAAAGCAAGCGCATTCGATTGCCCTTTTACAGAACTTTCTGAGTATTGTTCTCAGATTTGACCTCAGGTCATCGGTTTAGCCTCCAGAGGGCAAAAACTTGAACTGTAAAAATAGCAGTTTTCACGAAACTGGTTTTTCGTCAATAACTTTTGATTCAAGAGAGCTACGACATTACTTTTGGCAGCATTGTGTTCCTCTCGTCGAGAAGCGTCGAATGAACTATTTGTTGACCTTGAAAGGTCACTTTGAAAATTTGACCTCAGGTCAAGGTCATGACCTGACCGGAATGGGTCATGTTGCATATAAGTCGATCCGTATCGTCGAGATGAATACATCTGACGTGTTTTCTTCGCTCTAGCACGTCTTTATCAAAAGTTATAGCCAAAAAACTGCTGGTGACCGTTCATGACCTGAGATGACCTCAGGGGCACACAGAGGGGTCACAAGTGCATTTTTCCGATTCAGTGTGTCATGTTTACATATGAACCGATGTTTGAGAGGGTTTTGAACATCATTCGTCCAAAAGAGGCGCATTTCAATTTTCTCCCTTTGACCTACATGGAGATTGGAGAGGTCGCAAAATTGGCCTGACCTTAAGTCACCGATATCAAAATTCTGAGATGTACATTTTGTACGTACTGTTACTCTTATCAATCGCTGAAAGTTTCAAGGCGATCGTTCAGTCGGTGTAGCTATGACGAGGATTTAAACTTTTTCTGAAGTGAGGTCACTTGACCTGACCTGGTGACCTGACCTTGAGAGCCCTGGCTGGGTCTGAAATTTTCACAATATGTGTGGAAAAGATGCATGAACAGGTGTGCCACCGCCGTTTTTGAGATATCTGCGAATAACTGCGGGGGGGGGGGGGGTGTTCAAACACCCCCGGCCCGGTGCGGGTTAAAAAATGGCCTCGAGTTCCCTAATATATATCTTATTAAAAATATTTGACCTTAAAGGTCAAATCACGGATTGAAATTTTGAGTCCCCCGATTTTTTCTACACCGATCGTCCGATGCGATTTCTGATGGTCGCATTCGATAGCTAGGGTCAGAATCTCGAGTTCCCTAATATATACCTTATTAAAAATGATTGAAATTTTGAGTCCCCCGATTTTTTCTACACCGATCGTCCGATGCAATTTCTGATGGTCGCATTCGATAGCTAGGGTCAGAATCTCGAGTTCCCTAATATATACCTTATTAAAAATATTTGACCTTAAAGGTCAAATCACGGATTGATATTTTGAGTCCCCGATTTTTTCTACACCGATCGTCCGATGCGATTTCTGATGGTCGCATTCGATAGCTAGGGTCAGAATCTTGAGTTCCCTAATATATACCGTATTAAAAATATTTGACCTTAAAGGTCAAATCACGGATTGAAATTTTGAGTCCCCAATTTTTTCTACACCGGTTGTCCGATGCGATTTCTGATGGTTGTATTCGAGCTAGGGTCCTAGCTTCGATAGCTAGGTCGATAGCTAGGGTCTTCTGACCCTAGCTTTCGAATGCGACCATCAGAAATCGCATCGGACGATCGGTGTAGGAAAAATCGGGGGACTCAAAATTTCAATCCGTGATTTGACCTTTAAGGTCAAATATTTTTAATAAGGTATATACATATTAGGGAACTCGAGATTCTGACCCTAGCTATCGAATGCGACCATCAGAAATCGCATCGGACGATCGGTGTAGAAAAAATCGGGGGACTCAAAATTTCAATCCGTGATTTGACCTTTAAGGTCAAATATTTTTAATAAGGTATATATTAGGGAACTCGAGATTCTGACCCTAGCTATCGAATGCCACAATCAGAAATCGCATCGGACGATCGGTGTAGAAAAAATCGGGGGACTTAAAATTTCAATCCGTGATTGATTTTTTTTTTATGTGAAATTTCGTTGATTTGAAAATTTTCAAATCAATTTTTCAGTACGTGTTTGACATCGTACACCAATATAAATAGCACCATCGTGTTCCTGAGCTCAAACTGCATCCAATAGACGCCTTTTTTGTTGAAAAATTTTAACTTCAAATTTGACCCTTTTTGACCTGAAAGTGACCTAACCTAAGCTAAATTCGACTCAAAATGACTTCGAATGACACAAACGACATTAAATTCGAAATCTATGGCCTAAATGGATCATAAAAAATGTGTCACGTGACCGACGCATGATATAATATTTCCGTCACCTGTGATGACCTGACCCTGACCTGAAAATCAAAGTACAAGTTTGGTACCCTCAGGGTATCTAAAACATCTGTTCACGAGTGTGCAAACCAAAAATGAGCCTGATCTGACTTGTAAGCCGGCGGCCAGAGCCCAAAATGTGAACAAGCCAAAATGCTAATAATTTTTACTTTGACCTGACCTGTGACGTCATCGGTGACCTCGAGGTCAATGAAATTAGGTTCCGCTCGACAGTTTTTCCGGGGCTATCAGACACCGTTTGAATTTTGACGATCGGCCCAGTAGTTTCGGAGTTAGGAGGGGGGGGGCTATGAAGAGCCCCCCCCCCCCCCGCCCAGTAGGGCGCGTTATACGCAGATCCAAGTGGAGCGCGGGTTAACCTTATGCCCACACTGAACCGCCAACCGTGTGCTCATACTGGTCTGAACCGGACACTAAACCATCAGTGACGTGACTGACCAATGGCCATTGACACATAAGCCACTAATCTTTTTATTGAGAACAGCCGATTAAAATTCAAGCAAAGCCCTTCAATCCTGTTGATGCGAAGTGGATCTTAGAAACATCACTTTGAAGTTTGAGCAATGGGCCCGGCAGTGCGATTGCAAAGAAAAACGACACCTGAATCGCAATCTTCCTTCATATAGGAGACTCATCTCGATACATCAACTTACTAACAATTCTTGGTAGCATCGACCATACCATTCGGGGAAATCGGTCAACTCACGCACGATTGACGTGTGCGTGGGCTGGGCGCGCGCACGTCCGCGTGCACAGTGGCTGGTGCGGTCACACTGGGTCATAAATCAGCAGCTAATCCGACGCGGCGTGCCGATACCGACGCCAAACAGCGCCCTGCACAAACACACACACACAGACACACACACGCGCGCGCGCGGGCCGTGCGGCGGCGGGCGGCTGCCGTTTAATTAAATGAGACAAAGTGTTGATGGATGGGCGCGCGTCGCCGCCGCTCGGCCGCCAGCCGATAATTGGGTGTGTGCTCCGAGATTAGGTGACCAAACAGAGGCGCGCCGTCAACACCTTATGGAAGCCGGCCGTCAGCGGTGGCCGGCGAGCGGAGTGATTAGCGCCGCCCCCGCCCCCGCCCGGAGGGGGGGGGGGCGACCGTGGTCCGGCGGCGTGGTGTGGTGCGGCACAGGCGCTGATCAGCTTAAAAAGATTCGAACAGTTGGCGAGCACCTGAAGTTCGCCTTATACTTATAGAGCACATCAATTTTGCATGCTTTTTTTTTGTGCGCTATACGTAAAATCGTGATCTCCCTCATAGCTTGCATCCCTCGGCTTTTTTGTAAGGTATACTCGTAATTGAGGTCAGATCGGTAAGTGACCTCACCAAGGCTTAGTGCCTCAGGGAAGATGTTATAAACCTAATGAGCTGTCAAATCGAATGCCATGCTACGTAACCTTTCTTGACCAGCTTCGTCTCGCCGGCCGAGGGGGGAGGGGCGGGTGCCGCCCCCTTCCCCCATAGGGTTTTTTTTCGCGATAGCTCGGAACACGCTGGCGATAGGGAGCTGAAACTTGGCATACCTGACCTTTGATTCAAGCCGGATCTTGTGACATCAACTGCATTTTCGGGTCAGGTCAGGTCACTGACCTATGACGTCATAAGTGAACCTCTGCACGGTCTTCAGATGTCGCAACTTCGGAACGCCCTCACTGCCAGAGGAGCTTTCACAGGGAAACATAGGCGGCGGAACGGGGAGGGCACCGGGGCACCGTGCCAATTGATTTTGGCATTTCAACATTAGCCCTATGGGCGTTGCATGGAAAGAATGGGACCAAAAGTCGGCAGTGCCCCCTCCCCCCCTTAATTGAAGGTGTTCCGCCGCTACTGCAGGGAAATGAAACTTGCGGGATCATAGTATCCATTACGAGTCTCACAACTTGTATACCTCGGATTTTTCGTAAAGGTCATATGAGGTCAGGTCATTTTCGTGACCTCACCATTATAAGTCAATGGGGAAAAATGAAAACTGCTATTCTTCTGGCGCCGGGAACGATCTCCAACTACCTCAAGCACACAGAATCGTGATGTGATGCACTCCTTGCAAGGTTAGGATGCGTCACTTTTGCAATATTGACCTTGCGTGACGTCATTTATGACGTCATCAAGGTCATATTAGTTTTTCGTCAATAATTCCCGAACAAATTGAGCTAGCGAGTCGGAAAAGCCACCAATGGACTCAGGAAGACATGCCAAATCGAATGATCTGCGACATGACCTCTTTCGATTAACTTCATGACCTGGGGGCGCTGACCTGACCGTGACCTGAGGTCAACACCCTAAGTTGACCTGACCCAAACCAAAAGTATATCAATCGACGCGCCTGAGCGAGACGAACACGATGCTGCCAAAATCGCGGCTCTGCGGGCGTTTTTTTTTGCGAAGTTATTCCCCAAAAACTGAACCGTACCTTGGGGCACTTGACCTAACCTCAGAGGTCACCGTTTGACCTAGGACCTTAAAATCGGGTAGGTACCAATCTCTGCGTCTCGTAACGGCGCACATGCTCGTTTTTTCTGCGACGCGCTAGCTCCACCAAGGGCGAAACGGCGAGGGGGGGTTGGTACCCGTCCCCCCATCCTCGGCCGGCGCGCATGTAGAAAACCAATAGGTCCGGCGAGGGATAGCCCTCGCCAGGCCAGGCCAGGCCAGGCCAGGGCCTTTCTCATAACGCAGACGACCAGAGGGGGGGGGGGGTTGGTACAACCCCCTGGTGATTGGCTCCTATGGCACTTAGAAACACCAAATTTACAGAGTAGGTAGGCCCATAGAAGGTCTCGCCCCTGTGCAAATATGATTACTCTAGGTCAATATTTAGGGGGCTTTGGGTGGTATAAGTGTAAAAAATATAGAAATAAGTGAAATAAGTGTACAAATAAGTGTAAATTTTAAATGGGTGATAAAATGGACAGACTGATTACTCAGGGAGCCCAGTTTTAACTGATAGGCAGTCCTGGCAGTCGGTGTGGGTGTGGCTCTCTCACTCCTCACTGTCCTCCCGACGGCGACCAGTCTGAGGCTGGGTCCCCTGTCCGGGCGTAGGCTAGCTGATGCACCTCATGCATGCCAGCTATTCAGTATATGCTGGAATGTGGACGCTCAATGTCGCGGAGCGGGTGTTGTCTGTCATGTGTCATGTTATAACATATCGTCATCTCTCTCGGGGCCAGAAAGAACGGGGGCAACTGCTACACTAGCGCTACCTACATTCCGGGCTCTCACCGACCTCAGTTTGTGGCGACATCTACAGCAGAGCTAGTTCCGAAACGGCAAGCCTCCATCGCTATAGATGTCGCTCTGGGTATCTAGTAGCTGCTCTATGGTAGGTGGCGCCAGTGACCGTGGTTTGCACATCCACCGCGCTGCCGCCGCCGCGGCGCTCCGGTCGCCGGAGAGACGTCACGTGTCCGGGCAGACCGTCGTCAGGACCACAGTGTATATAAATACAGTGGCGGCAAATGCGCTCGGTCACGTGACCAAATCTGCGCGTGCGGTTGTGGCGAGGGCACTTCCCGAAACTCTGGTGCCAACGGCCTCGCGGCGCCCATAGAGAATACATGGGACCTTTTCTTTTCAGACCTATCGTGTCTAAACCAAGCCATTTAGTGCAAGGATACGACTGGTTTGAGATTCAGTAGTCTTTTGGCTATAAGTCGGCATAAGAAACGTATTTTTATCGGCAAAATTCGCTAAGTACCAGGTGGTTTTCCGATACCCTGCACGCCTCCTAACCCCCGGCGGCCGACCGGAGGAGTCAGTAGCGCTCCACTCACGACTTTTGGCGATAGCTGAAAACGACTTACAGCTAGAGGGCTGCTATTTGGCACACCTTATCTTTGCTTCCATACGCATCTTTTGAAACCAATTGCATTTCCGTCTCAGGTCAGATCACTGACTTATGACGTCACACGTGAACCTCTGCAATAGTCCCAAAATACCGAAACTTCGCAATGCCCTCGGTGCCAGAGGAGCTGTCACAGCGAGATGATACTTACAGGACCTAGTATCCTCTAGAAGTCCCAAAACTTGTATATCTCGGATTTCTCCTAGAGGTCACATGAGGTCAGGCCGATCGCGCGACGTCACCATTACAAGTCAATGGGGAAGATATGGAAACTGTCATTTTGACGCCGAGAATGATCTAAACCTAGCTCAAGCACATGTAATCGCAATTTCATGCACATCTTGCAATGTCCAATGCTTCACTTTTGCATCTTTAACCTAGCGAGACGTCATTTATGACGTCACAAAGGTCACAAGTTTATTCATCAATAACTCCTGATGAAATTGAACTGGCAATTCGGAATAGTCGCCAATGGACTCGGGAAGACCTACCGAATCGAATGATAGGTATACGATATAACCTCCTCCGACCAACTTCGTGACCTGAGTGCCTCTGACCTGACTTTGACCCGATGTGAACACCTTGGCGCTGTTTCACCGCCCGACGCTGCGCGCGCTGCAGCGCGCTGGGAGCTGAGGCGTACCCCTGACGTCACTCGAATGACGTTGCGTGCGATCCGTTAGCTTATGATGAATCGCGTTTGGAACAGAGGTCCTAAAGAACCAAGTACCTACAGAGAGAACAGAGGTTTGAGTGCGAATGCTGCTAGCGTGCTGATGGTGCTGGCGCTTGGGTGCTAGCGTTTTGCGATGACGTCATAGCATAGCGTCAGAAGGAAGTTTGTTGATATTGCCATGGAAACCCAACGCGCCGACGCGCGCAGCGCACTGCAGCGCTCCGCCGTGAAACAGGGCCCTTATGTTGACCCCGCCCAAACAAAAGTGTATGTACCATTTGACGCACCGGAGCATGACAAACATGATGGTACTAAAATCGCGACTCTGCGCCGTTTTTTGGCAGTTATTTCTCAAAACCCGAAATCGTATTTTGGCCCTCGGGGCACTTGACCTGACCCTCAGAGGCCACCAGTTGACCTGAGACTTTTAAACCGTGCATCAATCGCTGCGTTCCCGGTCCCGTAACGGCACACATGCTTGTTTTTCCCGCGAGGCTAGCTCAATTAGGGCGAGAGAGTCGTACCCACCCACTCTCGCGGCCGGGGCGTAGGTATGTAAAAAAACTAATAAGTCTGGTGATGATTGATGCAAGATTCTTGCAGATAATGGTTGATGAAGGTAAGGTATAAGTTATTAAAGATTAGTGAAAGAAATTTGCAGCCCTCAGTAGCCTTGATATATGCATTAACCCTCGCCCGCACATGCCATTTTCCCATCCTAGAACGCACATGGGGGGTTGCCACCCCCTCCCCCCGCGCCATTTCGTTCCTGTTGGAGATAGAGCTTAGCAGTAAAGACCAAAAAGATTCCTTGGGAAGAGACGAATCCAATGATACCCAGTTTTACCTTCTCAGGTCAGTCATTCCAGGTCAGGTCAAACTAAAGAAATGTTGCTGTTTTGGATCACCGTTGGATATTAAGTGCGCTGCTTATCAAATACCGATGACGATGCTGTTTTCTGGTGCCAAGCCAGCTAGAACCTCTTTGTCACACTATCCGACCAGAATTTTGCTGCTGAGGTCATTTCAGGTCAAGTTAGGTCAAGGTCAATTATATGTGTTTGTATGTCTGTGTGTGTCTGTGTGTATACTGATGTGTGCACCGATTGTTTTTGGGTCCATATCACATGAAATCATGATCTGAGAAGCTTTTACCAAAAATGCAGTCAAAAAACTTCACAAAAAGTAAATTCAGCTTGCCTAAAACGCAATTATCTTAGATGACCTAGGTTGACCTTGACCCTGACCTTGACCCCTGTACATCGTCGAACAACATGTTCCATGATAGGTGGGAGGTAAGACTGGCAAAAAAGGCCGAAATCAGGGTGTCAAAAGCTCACAAGGCCCATGGCAAACGCAAGATGTTGAGAATTGGCCATTTGGGTCATGACATGACCTGAAAAACAAGGTCATATCTCCGAAACCAAAAATCACAGAAACTTGAAATTTTCAGTGGACATCAAGAAAGGATAGACGAGCAGCTATACGAAAAATCAGCCTTCTAGCTCTAAAAATGTTGAGTGCAGAGCAGAAAGACTGCCTGGGGGGGGGGGGGTGGCAACCCCCCCCCCCCATGTGCGGGCGAGGGTTAAAAGAGTTATAGAAGTTAAAACAACTGTAAGCTGCAGGCTCAGCTCTTCAGTTTCTACCTATGCCTGCAAACACAATAAAATCAATGGAAGAGTAATAAAAGTTTAATTATATTTTATTGATGCTATTCAAGTTTTAATGGTAACTATGTCACCGATGATTCAATATTATTTGCACGGAATAATTTACCACCGCACGTCTAAATATTTAGTATCTAAAATAATGCAGTAAAATAAGCTGCGCCACATCTGTCGACAGAATCTGGTGCCAACTCAAGGTCAAACGGAAAATGTGGTCACGTGACCAATGTCCGGCAGCTGGTCAGGACCACAGTGTATATAAATAGGACCATATATGGACTTACGGATCACCCAGTGAGCTCAGCGGACAGCTAGTTTTCGAGAGAACGGCATTGCCTGAATCCTATAATGTGGTGCAGGTTGGTAGCTTTTAGGTCTGCGTCTGCCAAAAATTCTAAATGGGTTGTCGGCTGACCCTTGCAGGAAATAGGAAGGTCGGGTTTGTGCGTGCTTCTCGGGTGAAGCCCCAACGTGGGTGGGCCGTGGGGATAGGGGGGGGGGGGGGGTGACTCCCTTGCCTTCTTGTCTCTAATTGAGCTAGAAATTTACGGAAAAATGAGCGCGTATGCTGTTGTGAGGCGTAGCTAGTGGTGATCAATTGTAAGGTCTCAGGAGATCAACTGGTGAGCTCTGAGATCAGCTCAAAGCCCCAACGTCAGGGTCTGGTTTGGGTGAAAAACCTCAGTCGCAGACCTTAGATTTATTTGGTGCCAAAAGGTCCTGCCTAATTTTGTGACAGAATTAGTGATAGTCACCATCTTCGCTCGAATACATCAAATCGTGCCAATATCGAAGGTCAGGCTGCCACATTCAAATTTTTATAACCGGTTCTGAGCCACCGCAAAAAAAAAAACGGCCGAAGGTGACATCAAAACTTTTCTCCCCTACCTATGCTTAGTTTAAAAAAATAGTTGTCTTCCCGTTCCCGTTTACGTAAATCATCGTATCACATCATCAGACTTGACGATGACTGAAGACAGACACGACAGATGTTGTTATTATGTCGAGTTGGCTCGACAGTAGCACACAGCAATAGCATTTAAACCAACTTAAACACAACCTTCTTCAGGGAAACAATCTCAGGAGCTATTAACAACAATCACACGGAACCATCAAAAACTCAGGCGTCGCAATTCGTATTCATTAATCACGTGTCATATCGCCTGTCCAGTTCAGCCTCAGGCTACATGTGCCTACCTGCCCGCACTTCAGTCAGCAATCCGGGCCAGTCCACGCTCGTTACACCAGATAATGGCCCGAATTCTCCGGCACCTGAAGGGACCGATTGTGTCTGCGTGTGACAGGCTGGTTTCGCATGCGCCAAGGCTGCAGCTCGCAGCCGCAGCTGCAGCCCCGTGCGACACGGCTGCTGGAACGAAAACAGCGGCTGTCCCGCGAACACGCGCTTGTCCCGACCTGAAGGTGAAAAGTGAAAAAGCGACCACAAAACCTGCACCAAGGCTGCCGGTTTGAATGCGCCACCGGAGACGGTGCTGCCGCTGGCGGGTGGTTATGGTGTACAAAAACAGCAGACAATAAGACGCAGCGCTAGACGCGACCTTATTTAGTGTGTTTAATCGCCCGTAAGCGAGCGGTTGCACTCGGTCTGAGCCGGCATCCGCTCTGGCTACATAACGACGGTGGCACAAAAACGGTAAATAAGTTGGTAATTGCCGACGGCAATCGGCCGACCGATCGCAGGTAATGGGACACACATGAGTTATTGGCTCATGCTCCAGCTGTGTACTCCGGTGTAGGCAGGCTTTTGAGAAATGGGAAATCGTTTGGTTGTGGTCAACAAAGGTTTAACCATTTATCTTGTGGCGTAAATCAGCCATCCCGAATTCATCACAAACAAATGAAAGTGCACAGTTAAAACGTTGTAATTTGTAAGAAGTGGAAAAGAAGTTAGAAGATATTTTAGAATCGATATATAATTACAAATAAATACCTAAAAAATAAGAATGAAACCAGAGAAACATAGCATAGCATCGAGGTAACATAACATCGGTAAGACACATAGCCTGTTCTTACCGATTGACATTGCACTATGAAAAGCCGCCTGCCAGCGGATTTAATGTGAATACACGAACGAACGAACGTAACGAGCAAACAAACGAAACTAGTATAATTGCGTGAGTACTGAGCAATGAGCCTAGTGGACTGTGGATGTGTGTCATGCGGATTTCAAGAGCACACCAAATGACTTGCACTAAAACGACCATGCGCGGTGTAGTCAATTCGGATGCACATTTAATTGATCAATGTTATTGGTTGATCAGCGGTCTCCTATGGAACCCGGAGCTCAGAAATGTTATGTCGTCTATGCCTTCTCAGTTTCGGGTAGGTACCTAGGCATTTTTATGTTGCAGTAGCCTGTGTTCAAAGCCCATTGTTTACAGTTTCAGAGGCCCGTTTGTCCCGCACCGCCTGAAGGTCGCTCATGCTGCTCGAATTATTAGACTGCACAGCGCGGTCCCCGTTTTCCAGTACGTTCGCCTGTGAACTGAAGACGTCGCCCGCAATGGCAATCTCCCAGCTGGATACCAGTCCTCTGTGGCCGACCCTGTTGTTAGGCGGACACGGTCCCGCTCTCCACCACTGTCCCACACCACCCTCGGCGGTCGGGTGGGCCCACCGTCCTCCCCTGGTCCCCAGTGTTCAGCGCGGTCTGCCCCTGCGCTCACACACACACAGCCGCCATCTGCCAGAGCAGATTCCGCGCCCATACCGACACAGGCAGCGCAGGCGGCGCGGCCGGCACGCAGCGCGGCCCGCGTACGCACGCTCCCACGGTCGGACAGACGCCCCTCTCTCCCCCCTCCCGTCACAGGGAGGGGCGGACGGGTGTGGAACGCCGGATACCATCTGCTATTTGGTCGTGCGTTCCTCATGACAGGATCAATACATTTTATCGGTAAACGCAGAGGCGTGGGCTGGTCGGGTCTCCAGTTTTCGGGTGCAGCTTTGCCCCGAAGGACCGCCGGTTTCAGGAAACAAAAGCAAAAGTTTAAAGGGACACGCATGAGAACGATGCAGCCTGGCACGATGAGAAGAGAGAACTGATGTTTTCAGACCTCTTGTATATTTTGTCGGCCCAACTGGGATACATTTATGAGTTCACAGCTTTCAGATTTTGTAATCATTTTTTTAATGCTTTGGGATTTATAAAATGACGTGAAATATTCGCTCGTTTGCTTTCCCGATAGTTTATTCAGATAATTTTTTTCTATAACTACGCATAACGACGAACGTGCCAGTAATGCCTAGTAACATATGCGTACCTACGTAGGCAGTTGCTTCATCCAGATTTCAATAGTGATTTCTCGTGGAAAGCACCTTTGCGCATCTAACTTGTATATTTTTACCGGTTACATATGTATTTGAGGAAAGTTAAGTTGATCATATGCCTAAACTTGTTAAGCGGTATATGGGCGGAAGCATCGTTGCTGCAAGTGATCATGCCAAACCAACAAAAGATGAGGCTACCCTTTTGATTGACTTTCCAGGCCACGTCATGTATGATCGGAGACAAATATAACTTACCCCTGTTCTACTCTATCCTTGCCCGCACCTTATACTTTTTCAGCTATGTACTCCATAAAGTATTTGTCGTGGTCAAAGTGAGGCAATTTGCATGTAAAAAGTAAATGGTAGAAAAACTGCCACCAGAAGTTGTGCGCAAAAACTTGAGAAAGATCGGGGAGTGAGGGAAGAAAACCGCTAACAATGCCATGTGTGATTGCTGTCTATTTGTGAGTTCCCAGGTCTGCCGTTTTTCTGGCTGTGCACTTGGTGGAGGTAGAAATGAAACAATTACGACACAGTGTAGAAATGAAACAATTACGACACAGTTAGAAATAGCATTCTCACAGCATCATACAGATGTTCGCAAACGGCTCACCTTTCACCTCTAATATCCAATCAAAGATCATCAAAAGCACATCTATTGACTCTGGTGATTGTCTCTCATATCGTTGTCACAAGGACCGCATATCCATCACTTTGATACACAGCGAAACTCTGGTCGCCCTTTGTTTTTAATAGAATGGGCACACTTAAATCCCAATTATCTCACGACCCGGTCGTCGCTCGGCATGGGGACTGCCGTGTAATCTAGGCGGGGCCGACATTTTCCCAGCGCTGTCCGGTTCCTTTCTGTCACTTCACCGCAGAGCGTTCCCGTGACACAACCGACACTAATTATAACGTAATTATACAGTTCCACTACTGTCAGATGCAGCTACTTGGACAGGAGCGATTGCTCAATAAGCGAAAACTATGGCAGATACTTGTCTTGTCGATTTAAAGGAAGACATAATTGTTGACTAGGATAATGGCGCTCAAGTTATGAGCTCTGAATACTCACGTCAATCATCGTCTAACCGCAAACTCAGACGGAGTTCAAGTAATAATACAGTGTCAAATACCGATATTGGTGCAATTCCTACAGAGCAGCTGGCACCGGCAAGAAAAGTTTCCTGTACGATATAAAAAGTACAAACGAAACGATCAGCATTACACCTGAAATGCACAACACAAGGCACGCATTCCGTGAGAACATTCAACATCCGGCTGGATATCTGTCCGTCAACATATGTCACCGGACGCGCCGGCGCTATACCAAGTGTTTCTGTCACACCATGACGTGTGAACTGCAGTACGACCGGAGTGGTTTTGGCCCGTCAGCGCCAGGCCGTCCGACTCGCGGGACGAGTGAGTTCCTTTTCAGCAGAGTGTTTCAGGTCAGTCCCGGACGAAACTAACGACCAGGCAAAACCCGGATAGATGGGCTGCGGGGGATTCGTCGCGGTCCTCATATCTGAACGGTCAGATTATTCACGGCTGTGGGAAATGTAGCTGATCTCGATCAGCTTGAGTTAGCAGGACGTCCGTCCGATCCCATGCGGTTCTTGGTTTGGCTTGACGGCTCTTAGTTAATTGTCTCTGCTGGTATGTCCATGTAGGAAATGATTCTCATGGGATTTGACTGACTAATAATGCTCCACATGGGAAATGAAACTTAGATAGCATGTTTGTGAACATTCGTTCCAACGAAGCGTTTCATTTGCTATCATTTCGGATGCAAAAACCTTTATAACAGCCTGGGATATTGCGTATTTCATTCATAAAACTTGATTAATTTCGATATAATTGCCTGCTGGGCTTATTTAAACCAAATCAAAACGGGATTCGGTGAAATACTTACCTAACTAGTTTCCACAAAGCTTGTGGGAACAGAGATCCTCGTCGTATAGTTTTATTGGTCACTTCGGTATTTTTGCTTTTTACTTTAATCTCACAAGACATAAGATTGTCGGCCTACAAAATGCAACCCAATGACTAAATATTCGCACATTGATTGCCTGCAAGCAACGTGTTTTATTCAAGCATATGTTAACCCACGCCCCACTGGGGGGGGGGGGGGGCTATTCATAGCCCTCTCTCCCGTTTTTCTGCAATAACTTCCAAACCGCTTAACATATCAACGCCAAACTTTCAGTACCTTCGGCTGCATCAATTTGACACCTTGTGTCAAAATATGAACTTCGTAGCTACCATAGGTCGGCCGGAAATGACGTCAGAGTGACGTCATGTTCGGCCGATTTCGACGCAAAACATTGAACCACGGCAATCACTCCCAAGAGTTCAGTTTTTAAGCTAGATCCAATTTCTTTGCATGAGAGGACTCAAAATAGATCGCGCTATCAAACTGCTATCTCGGATTTCCAAAATTTTGAAAATTCCGAAAATTTTATATAATAAAATTCAAAATTTATATTTTCATATTTTTTCAAAAAGTTTTTGACTTTTCGAAAAAACCGGAATATATGTGATAGAACGTATGCTTATGACTAACTCTAGCAAGTTTTAGATGAATATCTTTAAAAATGGCCAAGTTATAGGTACGCATTATTGCAAAAAATTCACAATTATTAATTTTTCAAATCAATTTTTCAGTACGTATTTGACATCGTACACCAATATAAATAGCACCATCGTGTTCCTCAGCTCCAACTGCATCCAATAGACACCTTTTTTGTTGAAAATTTTAACTTTAAAATTTGACCTTTTTTGACCTGAAAGTGACCCGAAAGTGACTGACCTAAGCAAAATTCGACTCAAAATGACCTCGCATGACATAGACGACATCAAATTCGAAATCTATGGCCTAAATGGACCATAAAACATGTGTCACGTGACCGACGCATGATATAATATTTCCGTGACCTGTGATGACCTGACCCTGACCTGAAAATCAAAGTACAAGTTTGGTACCCTCAGGGTATCTAGAGCTTCTGTTCACGAGTGTGTATACCAAAAATGAGCCTGATCTGACTTGTAAGACGGCGGCCAAAGCCCAAAATGTGAACAAACCAAAATGCTAATAATTTTTACTTTGACCTGACCTGTGACATTATCGGTGACCTTGAGGTCAGTGACATTAGGTTTTGTTCGACAGTTTTTCCGGGGCTATCAGATGCCGTTTGAATTTTGACGATCGGCCCGGTAGTTTCGGAGTTAGGAGGGGTATGAAGAGCCCCCCCCCCCCAGTTGGGCGTGCTATACGCAGACCCCAGTGGGGCGCGGGTTAATTGCTTGATGCTTACGGATTTGTGAGAAGGCGAGCAATTCAGAATGTAGCTACCTACATATGCACACATTACGTAGAGTACGTCATCAACTTATTCATTTCATTCGACTACAACCTATGTAGTTATATTGTATATGCGTACGCGAATATGCAGCACAGCCTACTGACACTTGTTCCGATACAATGCGGCCCTCGATCAGAAGAAACATTCCTTACAGGTATAACTGACCATGTTATAGGTACCCTTCGGGTGCTATTCCAGTCCTTATAACTTGCTCACCCATCCTCATCGGCACTGATATTCCCATCTATCGTTGGCTACAGACTAAAACACTGTCTGCAATCTACCTGCTCCGACCATCTATACTGCTCGTCAGGTCGTTCGGAGCCGGTGTCTTAGCTCCTGGTCATTCTGAGCCGGTGCCACCTCAGGGTTGGTCGGAGCAAGTCTGCAGTGTCCACGGTGTGCAGTGTGCAATGCCCTGCTCATGTCGGTTATCCTGTGGAGGCCGGTCCCCCGGTGCACGTCCCCCGGTTCAGGTCAGTCGGAGTCCCCCGATCCAAATCGGTCGGAGCCGGCTATCCCCCGGTCCAGGCTTATCGGAGCTGGTATACAGTCCCCGCCGGTACACCGTACAGTCCCCGCCGGTACACCGTACAGTCCCCGCCGGTACAGTCCCCGCCGGTACACCGTACAGTCCCCGCCGGTACAGTCCCCGCCGGTACAGTCCCCGTCAGGTCGGTCGCAGCCGATCTGCAGGGTCCCCCGGTGGGTCGGAGCCGGTACAGTCCGCGACTGGTCGGTCACAGCCGCGGGCGCGGTGGTCTGCAGTGTCCCCCGGTGGTGGGTCGGAGCCGGTACAGTCCGCGGCTGGTCGGTCACAACTCACAGCCGCAGGCGCGGTGGTCTGCAGTGTCCCCCGATGGGTCGGAGTCGGTACAGTCCGCGGCTGGTCGGTCACAGCCCGGCAGGCGCGGTGGTCTGCAGGGGGTCGGAGCCGGTCCCCGGCGGGCCGGTCGCCGCGCCGCCTGCGGTCGCCACTGGCCACCGGCAGTCGGCGGGTACCAGTCGGACGACCTTGGAGCTGCACGCCCGTCACCACCTGGTGCTCTTCCGTGCGCCATTATTCGTACTCGGCGCGGACTGCATCTGGCGCCGCGCGACTGTGTGTGCCGTGACAGAGCCGACCGTCAGCTGCGCGCCGCTCCCGGCGCCCCGGCTGCTCCCCCTCCTCGACCATATGCCGCCCGACCTGGACAGCAGCAGAAGGCCCCCCCCCCCCACCGGTGTCACCTCGCCCCCACCGCAGCCCGGGAATGGCCCGGGGCCAGCGCAGCTAACGACCGAGTGCTGCTCTATAGGGACAGTTGATCTACACGGTCGCTCATCCATGCGGTCAGGCCAGGGCCGCGCGGCTTTTGAATGGGACCTGCCACCGCTCCGCATTCCCGCTGGGTCCGTCTCCGCTGACCCTGGGCTCAACCACCGCGATGGCTGTTTTTCTTGCAGCCCTCATCACTCGGCGCCTGATCAGCAGCCGGCGCGGACGGCAGACGGTTGAGCGGTGACCCTCCCCGGGCCGGCGCTGATGCGGGGATTCTCTGGCGTGTCTGCGGCGCCCAAGGGCCAGCGTCACTCAGCCAGCTGTTGACGCTTCTTGTTTATACAAGAGATTGTGTAACAACAGCTCGGCGAGCCGCAGCGGTCAGACGGCGGTCTCACTACGGCAAGGTAATTGTCCCTTATTAGTGGCGGTCGACACATGGGGTCCAGTGGGGGCCGCGGACATACACGCACACAGGCAGACAGACAGGCAGACAGACGGCAGGCGCCCGGGGCTATGGGCGTAATTTGTCGGCGTCCGATGCACCATATGTCGTGTGAAGGCGGCTGGGTGCCCTCTGGCCGGGCCGTGGGACGGGGTCGCTCGGCGGGTCGACTATGGACGGACGGACGGACGGACGGGCGGTTTTGGCGGCCACCTGTCGTTTGAGCCGGCTCCGGCCACGGCATTCTGACACGGCCCGTGCAGAACGACACGGCACGGCGCCGCGCGGCGGGTACGGCGCGCCGCCGAGGAGCGCCGCACCTGTCAGGGCCGATCGCCAGATGGGCCACAGGCGGCGACCATCTGTGCAACATGCTCACCGGCCCGGGGATTCGCGCTGTTCGCCACTTTTCAGATTCGGTGTATTGTTTCACGTGACAAATTTACGTTAATTAGCACTGAAGTATTGTGTTCTAAAATTAGCGAGTTAAATGAGAAACTGGATACGACGGAACTTGACGAAATGTCTCTGGAGAGATTAACGATCTGCTTGTAATGCTAAAGAGTCATGCAATGTCTTTGACTAGACTGCGTTGCATGGCCAGATAATTATCAATGCGCCGGTTTTCCGCAGGACAAAACTGCGGAGGACAGCCTATACATGGATGGAAATGGCATGCTCACTTCAGAGAGCGGTCCTACGATTTACGATCAAGAATACTCGGAATTTTTCGTCGTTTCCAAGGTGGAATGTTAGATAAGCAGACTCGTTGGGACGAGTCTGTATCTCTGCCCGCGTATCTCGCCTTTATACGGCAATGGAATATGCATGTACTCCGATAGTGCTTTAACAGCTATCGGTAAAAATTATCGATAACATTTTTATATCACTTTTACTCTAGCTACTATTGCTTTACTTGCTGAGGAATCAGTAGGCCAAAAAGTTCGCAATACGCATTCTGTTGCCCACTCGAAGATGGGGTAGGAGTGGTTACCTACTGGTTAGTCCTATAGTGTTCACCTATGTATACCTAGTTACTCACCCTAAACTCGTCTTAGTTTTAGTTACCGCGCTGAGTGTCTGACTTGGAGGATATTTGACTTATCACTTTACTTGTAGGCATGCTGCAAACCGACAGCAATATTTTGTAAGCATAGGTAGCAGATGTTTTGGGGCCAGTAATTCAAACACTAGTTAGAATTGTGTTTTTCTATTAAAAAAACAAACCTGAGTGCTCTGACCATGACGCAAAAGCTGCCCGAGATCAGTACATCTTGTACCGTTACCTGGCACCCTCGGCAGCTATTATGAAATATTTTCTGCAAATAAACACCTCTGCACATCCATCATAATCATAAAGGCTACACCTATCATGCGCACAATCAGATTCCTGCTGCCCATTTCAGATACGTCGGTAAATGTTAAGGCACTTGCACCGTCTGAAAATTTATGGCTACGAAAAGGCGTGGTGGCGACGCACATTAGCGAATCCCAAAATGATTGTTGCAAGCTCGTTAATTACATGAATCACTTCAAGTCAAATGATGATTAATGGTTTTGATATCGAATTATATATGCATGAGCAAACGCTGCCAGCGGTATCACGATATTAAGTGGTTCGCGCAGGCAAATTACATTGATTTTTTGCATCTCGCCGAGTTTCATCCGTCACATTTATCACATTTGAATGCGCGCCGGCACTGGCTGTCGTGCCATGGAGTCGGCCTTTCCGCGGCGGACGCGGCCCCCAGACGGGACCCTTCTGGTGTCTACAGGAGGCAGCTGGCTGACATGACAGCCCCACACCAGGAATAGCAAACAGCTGTCGCACCTATGTATACCCCCGCCGCCTCCACCGCTCCTATTTCGGCCGATGTCCTCCGGGGCTCGTGGCGGGGCCGGGTGGGGGGCGAATGGAGCCGCTCATGGAGGAACGTTCACGGAGGGACACTTACGGAGGGACACTCACAGGGGGATGATCACGGAGGCAAGCACAAAGAAGGTCGCTTATCGGAGTGTCCCTCACGGCGGGACGTTCACGGAGGGTCTCTCACGGAGGTCCGCTCGCACGGAGGTTCGCTCGCACGGAGGTTCGCACCGTGGGCACTTCACGGTGAGATCGTGAAATACCCACTGCACCGCCGTCGGCGACTGCAATAAGCCGCCGGCTGCATACGGTGCATCGGCAAAGGTAAAACTCTGCCCAAGGCTGCGCCAGTGGTGTTGTGCTGTGTGCATTGTGGTCTGCAAAAATAAATGATGATTCGACAGATGGTAGTGGCCGCGAGGGGAGCGTGATTTGATAGATATGATCGCCACGGCCACGATTAATCTTAGAAGAGCCCACTACGGTCAATGTGTCAGCAAATTTGCACCACAGACTGCAGAGCAGCGCATGGATGGAAAAAGAATATCTTGAGCCGCAAAGGACTCTGGGTAATTTTGACGCAACAAATTGTGGTACAGGACAATTTATTGTTTTGCATTTTGTTTTCACGCCGTTTTGTAACGCAATCTCACAAACAATAAATCGTCATCACCTCTGCTTTTCAATTTCGGTAATGCAAAACGCAGCTGCATTACAAATCCACACACTAAAACTCTCTAGCATCTGTCGCAAAATAAGATTCTAAAATATCGGAGCAAGACAATACCGATGTGCCAAAATATTTAAATGAAAAAAAAATCGTGATAATAAAATATTGAAGTCACAGACAAAAGAAGACAAACAAAATATTGAATACGAGCTTCGAAAAAGGAAAAGTTTTCGAAAAAAAATGTTGTAACTTAATCATCGGAAAGGGAAACTATCTGAACGCGAGTTGTCAGAACGTTTAAATATCCAGCGAAGTAGTCATGTCGAAGAGGCAAAAAAGGTCCGACGTGTGATGGAGACTCGGCGTCTATTGGGTAAACCGTCCATTTCGCGCGAAAAGATCCCCTCAAATTACTTTTTCAGGCTCGAGAGGTGTCCACCCACATCACTTTCAGTGCCCGACGAGTGGTGTAACAAGTCGCTCTATCCTTTGCAGCTTCCTACAGCAACTGGGAAGCTTCCATAGTTTTGATTTGATATCCAATTGTTCCATGTTTTTTTATATTTTCTCTCTCGAATATTTTTCTTTCGATATTTTGTACTCGGTTATTTGTTTACGCATAAGCAATAAGGCATGTTTGCTATAAGTTACACACAGGACTTCAATTAATAAAAAAACGAGTCATTCAGTGCTAAGCATCTCTGTAGGTACAGCTGTAGATTTGATGGTTTTCATGAAGAAAGAAAATAAGTGTTTGCATGATATGGTAAGTATAGCGTGCACGTTTCTAAATCACGATCCATATGTAATATCTCACAAAAGTTTATTCATCCATTGGTAGGCGCAATTTTCTATCTAATTTGATGCATTCTCTTGCTATAAAGCATACTCGTGCTGTTTCCAGGCAGCCCTTTCATGAGCCGTGACACACACTTTTTGAGGATGACAGCACTATTATGAGCTCGCGACGAGAGGAGATTTCAAATAAATGTTATTGTTCTGGTGAACTTAAAGGCGTTTACCTCGTTCAGTAGAAAAGAAGCAGAAATTGATTTCACTATAATACCCGTTCAAATTAACCAGCCTTGCATACGCTTCACTGCGTTCAGGCATTCGAATTACGGAAATAAAGTCCAATTAACGAGCATAGCCCATTCTTCAGGCATCGAATACATGTATCAAATATCCCGAGCCGGACGATAAGTAATCACCATCCCGTAAGATACCCGGGCAAGCCTTCAATTAAGGGCATAGCCACTCTCCGAAAAAACCCTTCCCCCAATTTAGGAGAATACGGCGGCGGCGGCGGCGGCCGGTAAATCAGCGGCCGTGCCGGTGCGGCCCGGTAAGCGCGCCGTTTGTATGCGGCGGCCGGCCGGTTCCGTGTAGTGGCCCCGCCGTCCGCGCGGCGGCCGCTGAGCGGCATCTCGGCGCCAGCTCCGAGCGGCCCGTGAGAAAACACCTGCCGAGCGGCCCGAGCGCCCAGAGGCCGGATAAATTAACGCCCGCACCTGGCGCCGGCGGCGGCGCAGATTAGCCGGCCTGCCCTCGGCGGCGACCCTCGGTGGCTCGGCGCGGACCAGACTGCCCTCGGCAGTCGCTGAGCGGTGCTCTCGGCTGGCGGTGATGTGACATGCCGCACCCGGTCCGGATTACTTCGGATCCAGTCTGGAGTTCGTTCGTTTCCGTACTCCGAGCTTAGGGGATGAGGAAGAGGGTCAGTCCGGCTGAATGTGGTTACAAACTCAGCCGATATGGCGAGATTTGACGCTTAATGTGCAGCGCATGCAGTATTCCCTGGCTGGCCAGCACACGTGCAGTGTGTGTTCGGGGTTTATAGGTAGGATTAGGCACCGCTTTTTGTGTCCGAATGAGGTACACTAAACACAAACCGGTTCCCCAGCCGGCGAGACGGGGCTCCACGGACGCGGGCCGGCTTCACTGTAAACAGAAAACACCGGCACTGGCCGCACTTTTAGGGCTACCTTATCATCCACATCTTCTTTCCCGTCTGCCGTCCAAGCTAAAATTGGTTTCACATAAACCCACGCCTGGGCGGTCGTCCGATCGTAATACATCGATGCTATGGGGAGGTGTTTTTACGTCCAGCTCCTCTAACTAGGCTCCTGAGCCACATAGCAACAACTAATGAGCATTGCAGCGTTCGAAAGAGCGTCAGAGTCATTAAGAAAGCATTTGAATCATTTTTTAAGTCACGTTGAAGGTGATGGTAACCAGAATTATAATCATACCTATATAACTCAATTTCGCTTTAAATTCGAAAATGTTTCGAGGGGGAAAATTAATGGCTGGGTTCTATGAACGGCATGTTTTCGATTCGAGCAGCCCCTACCTCAATTTTGGATGGAACACTTCCGAATAATTCACAAATGCCATGCCAGCCTCCTGACTGCGTCTATAGTTTACAGGAACTACAGGGTTGGGCAGATAAATTGGGACAAAATACATATTTGCATTTAGAACGCCGTAGCTTAGAAATTTGTTAACATAGGCATTTCAAATTTGGATCACATATTGTTACACCAATTTTACACATTTATCACCAAATATGGTCACCGTGGTCCACCTGCATCAGTCCTTATCGGTGCCTGGACTGGCCGCACGCGCGGCGAGATCTCCAGTCTGAAATGGCTCGTAATTGTAGCCAACTGGCACTGCTGAGGCTCACCACAGTCACATGGGGACGTTCATTAGACTCACGCGCAAAAACGCCCCAGCAACCAAAACTTGTGTGGGCTTAGGTTTAATGAGGAAGGGGGCATTTTCCCTTGGGTACAGTTTGCGGGATCCTCCGTTTCAGGAGATTTTGTATTTAATTTACTGTATGCCGGGGAGCTGACTCCTCGAAGACCATCACTCCATGCAGGATGTTGCCTTCTTCCATCTTGTTGATTCGAACCGCCGGAATAATGGTTGGGTACCCTGTAATGGCGAACCCCCTCCCGATTCCGTAAAATGAGGGGGCCCCACGTGACCGTCAGAAGTCACCGAGTGGAATGCCATCACCAATGTCTGCTGCATGCTTTTTGGAACTAAGATCACGTCTTCTGGGCTGGTTGCGATGTTACACATGGTGTTTGCGGTTGTTCATATGTTCGGTTATGGGGATACCATCGTCGAAAAAGACCTGCACGTGCTTGCTCGCTTCTCCAAGCCCTTCAAGAGGAAACAATCTTTTTAACGTCACAGCTGCTTCAACATCTATGTTAACAGGTTGATATGCATCAATGCATAAGAGTACATGCTTGAGGTGCTGGTATATCGCTTTCTCATGGCGCGGCTACCTTCGTTGTAAGCTCGCGCCACTGTTTTCGCGAGGATCCTCTGATTTAACTGAATTTTGCCTTTGAGCCCCCCTGGAAAACCGGGGGAGCGGCCGGTGTCAATGCAATAGGTATGTAAGGATGAGCCAATATCATCTCTTCCTCCAACGTTTACGTCTGTTCGATACACACTACTTTCGCCATTTGATGGAGCATAATTAGAGTGTTGGCATGCATGTGCGCGCGGACTAAGTTGATAGTGGCTTGCTTAAGCCCACGTTCTGTGACCAGCCGGCTCAAAATTACAACGCAACCTGCATAACATGGAAAAGTATTCATTAGCCTATATTTATGTTCAAAAATTATCTTTATCACTCAAAAAATAGTTGTTTTAGAGGAAGTTGAAATTTGTCCCAATTTATCTGCCCAACCCTGTACACATTGCACAAGCTGGCCGCTGATAAGGTGTACCACAAACTGCTTACACCTGGCTAACCGGAGCCACCCCATCTCGATTTTACCCGCCGGGCACTGCAATTAAATCAATGAAAACGAAATGAACACCACCGTAACCAGGCCGCTACTAACTATAATGCAATGCCTGACTGGCGCCGAAAGCGAGTCGTAAACCAAACAGGAGCAACAGCTGCCCTAACGAAAATAGGGTGGCGGAATTAGTGGACTCAAAAGAACCTCTTAGCGCCCCGTAATACCAGCCATAGCCCTGAAGCGCCACTGTTTCTTCGTGAATACGCGCGGTCTTGGTCAGTACGTGAGGTGTTTACACCCCACTCGGCCGTACCTAGACAGATATAAAGCGGCATTGTTTCTCAGATTCAGACAATTGAGCCGCCACTTGAGACTGATTAGTTCTCACAGAAGCGGTGGCTCCCACATGTCAGATAGGCGCTCTTTGCTGATTAGCCGACGCTAATGAATGAAGTCGTCACATGCGGCGGTGAGAGTCGCCGCGAAGGACGCGGCGCGGCTCCGTTATCAGCGCGCCGTGCGTCCACAGAACCTGGGAACAAGGCCGTCCACCGGCGCGGCGCGGCGCCGAGCCCCGACAACCCGTTCACATTCCCCCGCCGACAGGTCGACCCAGGTAATTGGCGGCCCTCGGGGCGGCCATCGGTCCGGCGCCGGCCGCTCAGCCTAGCCAGGCCCGCTCTACATACAAAGGACGGTGGGGTTTCTTTTTTATCATACCATCGCGGCAAACCGCGGGACGCTGGGGGACGGTCTTCCAGTGGCCGGCACGGTGAGGGAGAACAAAGAAAGGGGTGACCAGCGGGCGGCCGTTTGTTCGGAATGTAAATGTGCGGGTTTTGCTGTGAAGGGCTTTTCATTTACTGTCAACTTTCCATGGCGCAACCATTTGGGGGGGGGGGGGGGCGTGAATTCTTTAATCTGGCTTCTTCTCCCTCTCTCTCTCTCTCTCCCTCTCTCTCTCTCTCTCTCTCTCTCTCTCTCTCTCTCTCTCTCTCTCTCTCGCTTTCCATTCCATTCCATTCCGTTGACCCTGCGGCCTCTCCGTCTCTCTCTCATCATCCCGCTCTTAGAGCCGTCCTGTTTTTGTGCACCTGTGAGATGAGGGACGGCGCTGGCCGCTGTTTTTGTGGCGCGTCTTGCGTGACCCGCACTCGTGTCGCCCTCCTGGCTTTGTGCCGAGGCTGGACGCGGTGCTGACGCGACCCGTGGACACCCGCTCGTTAGGAGGGTGGGTTTGTTTGATTCACTACTCCGGGGGGCGTTGACGGGCCTCCACAACTGACGGTTTTTCTGACCGCTCGGAGCCGGTATGACACGCGCGGCGGTGTCGTGAGATCGCCTCCTCCTCCGGTCCTTCGCGTCGTTGTTCTGTCCCTGACGTATAGCTGGTGGTGCGGATCATTGGCTGCGCTTTACCCGGCGTCTGCCGAACAGGGCACTGCTGGGCGCCTCACGAACGTGGCAGATAAACAGCGCCTGTCCCGAGTCCGACAGAAAACGGTCGCGCTGAAGAAGAGATTAGGAGTGATTTCGCTCACAGGCGCCCGCGCGCTGAATGGGTGTGTAAAATATCGACTGGAGCCGTCGGACCGACTCGGCGGTTCCGGCGCGACGTTCAGAGGTGTTCAGAAGGAGCCACACAGACCCGGCCGTGCTCAGGGACCGTGACGGCCTAGTGTCACGGTCCGACACGGCGTGACGGTCAACTGTGACCGTTTCCTCCCCTGGATGGTCGCACACCCGACCAATTCCATGAGAACACGACATGCTTTTTCACTCAGACACGGAGCTCTAAAGTGATGAGGAATTAATGACAAACGGGACTAGAGATTCAAGCGGAACAGTGGAGACCGTTCTGAATGCACGTTACAGCTGAGTGGCGCCAAATCCGCTGACATTTTCCTTGCCGATGGTCCCCTGCTACGCGCGCCGCATTGTAAGTATTCTGTGCCTCGCACAAGTCCAACTGCGGTCACCGCTGTCACAGCCATCTCTCACTTCCTGTTCTACTTCAAGTACAGTTCAGTTTTCCCGTATACCTTAGTCACCGCCCTGTTCCCCAGTGTCTCAGTTGTTCGGTGCTCAGTTATCCCACGTTCCTAGTGCTCAGTCACCGCCCAGTTCCTGCCATACCAGCCACCCTCGGCTTGGTTATAGCCGCAGATACCGGGCAATCGCTCTCATCTCCCATCATAGCTCATCTGCCACTCATTCCGTGCCGCCGAGTTCGTGCAGTGCTGCAGGCACCGTACGGATAGTGCCGCACCTTAATTACCGCTCAGTTAATTGCATTCATAATATCGGGTCAGTTCTTGCCGTGCCGCAGTTTTTGTCGCTCCTCGGCCCTGGCCGCTGCTCTGGCATTCCTCGGCGGCTCATGCGTGGCTGGGCCGCTGCCTTATCTGCGCCGCGCGGCTCGGTTTTCGGCGCAGAGGCGCGCCATCTCCGCCGCCCCCGTGCAGGGGCCCGGCGGCGCGCCGGTCGTTGGCTCCGCGGGCCCGGCATCCCGCTTCTGCACCTGTCGACCAGCCCGACTGGTTCTTCCTCCTGCGAAGGGCTGCTGCCTGCACCCCGCCCCCCGGCCGCCGTCCTGGCCTGTGTCTTTGACCAGGGGCACCTGCCATGCAGCCGGTCGGGGCGGGCATACCTGCGTCCTCGGCGCGGCCGAGACGCACCTGCCACCGGCCGCGCCGGGCCGGACCGGACCAGCCCGCCGCGCCGCCGCAGGTGTGTGCTGCACACTCGATCGGCTATCGGCGGCCGCCTTTGCACGTGCACTGGCCGCTATGAGGTCAGCCGACAAGGCACTCTGCATGCCTTCAGCATGATCGGTACCTGGCCATTACCCAGCCGCGGCCATGTGATCGGACGTGAAGAGCGCTGCGGCCGCACCCAGGTCGGACGGACACGTTCTGACGATCGAGGCATGGGCGATACCGAGGCGGCCATATCGGCACAGTGTTTGACAGGGTTTTAGTTTGATAAGGAAAGACATGCCTTGAGTCAGGTGTCAATATATCTGCAAGTGAGCGAAGGTTCAGATGATACTAACTTAGTACGAAGCACGAGTGAGTGAGCTTAGTTATCCTTTTTTTGTCATTCGATTGGAAATAATCTTTGCTAGTTAAGTAACATTCAGACGTGAATATTTCTCATTTCATTTTTTTTTTCGTAACCTCAGCCTAGGGGCTGCGCAGTGCGCTGGCTACGTAGTATAGTATAAACCTACATATATCAACCCCAACGTTAAGTTTCATCCACGACCGACCTGTTGGATCGCAGGGTGCCGCGCCCTGTGGCTGGCCAGCCCGTCCTGTTTTTCGTCCGCCCGCAGAAAAACAGCGACGTGCGGTGCCATTTTTCAGCCTTTTTGTCGCATCCCTTCCGCGTATGGAGCAGCAGGTACTCCTGGCTCCAGGTCGGCCTAAGCCAATGTCGCCAGGTGCATGACATCACCATTCAGTGCGCTTCAGGTAAGTGTCACAGCAAAATTAATCCTGGTGGATGTGCGGCGGCTCCAAACTTGTTTTTCTTGTTCGTTGTTCATGGGCAATGCTACATGCCCAAATATGGCGTATTGGTTAGGTCACATGCGTGGCCTTCCTTTACACGAGGCCAGGTTAGCTGAAGCTCAAACTCCTGTCTATTGGAATCGACGGGCGTGCGTCCACTTGCGTAGCTTTGTGTGATAGAGCTATAGGAGCTAGACAGTTGTGCATAATGGTAGTTCTACACTAATCTTTGGCATCCATGTTCTCCTGAGAACCCGAAATTGCACGATCAGATGGTAGGGGTGAGAGCATGGAAAAGCTCTGATTAGCGTAAGCCCCGACCGTGGTGCTGTAATTTCCCGGTGCGAGCGACTTTGGCGAGTGTCATTTGAGCGAACGTCATTTGAGCGAACCATTTTCAGCGACTGGCAACTAAGCGAATATCAAATTGAGCGATTATCAAATATAGCGATTATCAATTTAAACGAAAGCTATATTTCAGCGATATCTTTTTCGTCGACTACAGTTTGAGCGACTGTCATTTCAGCGAAACACTTCATCGTCCCGTAACGGTGTATTTTTTATTTTTTTATTTTTTATTTTGCGAGCGTACGTACTACGTACGTACAACGAATGTTTCCGGAACTTTTCATGGTTATCCGGAACTGGATGGCGGATGTCACGTTCAAAGTTCAGACATTAAGCTCCAAATTTAGTGCCACATTTCTCAAAAATTCGAGCCGTTCGATTTCACCCCCCCCCCCCTGCTGTTTGCCAATAATGATGACCAAACGTTTGTTCAGACCCTAGCGAAAAAGTCCTATAGGACTGACGAACTGCCCTATAGGACCAATAGGATTCCTATAGGAATTTGTCCTATAGGACACTCTTCTACAGGACTCCTATAGTATTCCAATAGGATATTGTCCTATAGGACAATTTCCTGTAGGACTCAATAGGAAACCTGTAGGACACTTTCCTATAGGACATAGCCCTATAAGAGTGCTATAGGAATCCTATATGGAAGTTTCCTATTGGAGACTCTCCTATAGGAGTGCTGTAGGACTCTTATATGACAGTTACCTTAAGGATACTGCCCTATAGATAGGAATGTTATAAGACTCATATATGATACCTACTTTCCTATAAAAACCCATCTGACAATGTCCCAAGGGATTCTAAAGGTAATCCTATAGGATATGCCTATTGGACACTTTCCTATAGGAGTCCTAAGGACACTGACTATTATATATGATTCCTATAGGACTCCTTTCGCAAGCCAAACTTGTAGCAGAGGGGTGGGTCTTCGAGCCAGATATACATGTATGTGAAGCATGGGATCTTTGGAAATAAAAACGACGGATGATCGATCACTGAAATTTTTGTATGTGTGCGTATGTTGTAGTTTGCATGTGCGTGCGCGCTATATACACTATTCTGTATTCTGTATTTGGTACAGCCGTCAACAGGACATGACCAATTAATGACGCGGAGTCATATAAATAGGTACCATCAGGTCAACTCATGCATACATGCTAAATGGATTCATATTGCTTGTGCTGTTTTTCGCGAAATTCCCCCGCTTGAATTTGGATCAGATCAGTTCCCCATGCTGTAAAATTTGTTTTTGCCCCAAGCAACGTACGAATTTCCAGATATTTGGGTGAGGTCCCTGAAACATAGACTGGATCCCCTTGTGCCATCCATCGAGTTTATTATTGGTCCTTGGCATTCCTTCCATCTTCCTATCTCTCACGTTCCACATTTCCAGATCAAGGTTGCAAAATGAGGCCAGATATTTTTGTGGTTTCCATGCTTAAAAGCAAATTTTTAATTTGCCGCGCGCAGCTTGAAGCATGACACATACCAAGCGGGTACCTATATCAAGGGCAAGAATTCCCGAAAAGTAGCAAATGATTGACTTCCGTCGCGTTCGGTTTCGCTGTAACTGTGTTCGCTCAATTGGTCCCCCATTGACCTCCATATATTCGCTCAATTTGGTTTCGCTGATTCTGGTCCTCGCTTAAAGGGACCCTCCCACCTTCAAAAAAGCTAATGAGTTGGCATGAAAGTGATGTCGCTGGGTTCAGAAAGAGCAAAAACGAATTTCTACCAAATTTCACCGAAAAATATTCACCGGTTTTCAAGATATTAGACTTTTACTTTTGTTTACTTTTTTGGGATCTCCGCTGTTCCTAGCGACTTCATTTTGGAAGTGCGGCGTTTGCGGCAGATGTTGCGCGCAAATAGCATATACCACCACTGCTTCACAAAGATGTTAGTATAAGGTTTTAAAATTGTTAGATCACCGCTGACGTCACAAATTCTAAGGGGGCATCCCAATGCATTAGCCCCTTAGAATCCGAAAACTGCAAGTTTGAAATTCCATATCTCCGAATTAAAGCATTTTTCGATGTTGTGAGTGCCCAAACCGGTATTTGCAGACCATGGCCACCAATTTGGCTATCTCAACTCAAAACTAATGTCAAGGTGGGATGGTCACTTTAAGTTGATAATCGCTGTCATTGAATTCGCCGACTTGACAATCGCTGAAAAAGTCAATCGCTTAAATTGATAATCGCTGAAAAGGCTTCGCTCAAATGTCGTTCGCTGAAATGACGCTCGCTCAGGTGTCGCAGAACCGTAATTTCCACAGTGTATATGTATGTAATTTCTACCTTATAAACATTCGAACAATTTTCTATTTATCACGCAAACATTATAGACGCCTTGAAAAAGGCCTTTTCTGCGTTACTTTACAGAACAAAAAATATACCTTTTGGTGAAAGCTACCGGATGCGAGTGATTTAATTGCTTCAAAATTTTATAGTCCATTTTTTTCAAAAGGCGCACGGCCCGAAAATCGATTTTAGAATTGTCACGTGCAAAGTGATGGTTTTTACAGAAATCAACGAACACCGGCTTGGCACGTTTCGAAATCACTGGCCGGCTCGGTCGGCTGGTCTCTGACTTCCGATCGTTTGGAAAAAAAGTATACCTATAGTTCGTTTTTTTTTCAAAAGGACGCTGGCTCCAAGTATGTTTTTCGAACAAGCACGTGTTTTAGCGCGCAAAACTGGCAAAAACTGAACCTGAGAAACTCGAACGTCGCCTTATCTTAACATGTGAATTATTCCCGATAAATTCCATGCCTGCGTTTAGAACTAGACATGAGAACAGTGGTGGCGTCATGCTGTGGAACTTGCATTGCAATGCAATGCATAACTATCATGGAAAGAATCGCTTACTCGATTCGGGCCTCAATAAGAGCAAAAAAAAATGAAATTTTCCCAAAATTTGTTGGCAACGAATGCTTTCGTACGGACATTGGGTGTCAGCTGCCACCAGTGACGTCATCAGAGTATGCTCATTTTTGAAGTCTTAGTTTCCATGTATTTACCGAGCACAATTTGAAATCGATCATTTTTTCGGTAAGAAATTCTTAGCCAGACGCTGAAGTTGCCAAAACTCACGTGAGAGCTTCGATAATGAACTTTGAGCCAGCGTCCTTTTGAAAAAAAAAACGAACTATAGACATTCGACTCATAATGAACTGTGAATCGAAAATGCTTCCACACGGGGTCTAGCCATAGGCACTTAACAAATGATTAAACTGATGACGTGGATGACCTGTTTGCAGACCTACAAAAGTAACACACGGATTGACATTTTGTTTTAGATTTATTTCTGTTGAGTACAAAAAGAAACATGAGCCAGCATATCTGCCAACCTATTACAATGCTGATCGATCGATTTCTGCACTGGGAAGAAGTCGGTATGCGCCAACAAAATCTGGAAAGACTTATAAAAAGACGACTGAAGTTTGTAGGTAGCATGCGAGAACACAATGTAAGACAACAATACGGAACGTCATCATCTTCAGCAAATAATGACATGTTTTCCATGAGCTTGCCGCTCAGAATTCCGGCCCCCGACAGATTCTGTCTTGAATGTTTAAATAGTTGCCGCTTGCTGTTTCTCAAGTGATGGGCTGGCTGTGGAATCAAGGTTAATACAGGAGTGAGAATAGATACGTGAAGAAACATTGACCTTTTCCTCGAAACATGACGAATATAAAACCGTACTTCTGGCATTGTTTTTACATTTTCGAGGAAAAGGTCAATGTTTCTTCACGTATCTATTCTCGCTATGTTCCTCGCTAAAGCACTTCACACCATTAATACAGGAGTGACGTTAAATTTGCATGCAAAATCAACAGAATGGCTCAAATCTATGAATTTACTAACATTCTGCAATGTGACACGATTTAAAAGCTAAATTGAACAACTTGCTCCGTTGCACCGTGCTTATCTTTCAAAAATGGCCGAGAAATTCATCTCAGCTTGCGTTATTTTCTAGCGTCTCGCACGTGCCAACTCCAAAATAATACTTCGGGCCATGAGCCTTTTGAAAAAAAATGGACTATAGTGCACTTTTTTGTTATAATCATTTAGCCATCAAGCGCTGGGTTAGTGAACGTTTTAATCAGTGACGTGTCCTTGTCACTGTCAGTCTCATTCCCAAGATATTTCTTGAACGGCCGGCTGGGTTACTCGTATAGCTGAAGGTCACAGGCAGCGTCCATTCCCCGTCTCGTCAGGTGCTGGCTGATTTAGACATAAGGCAGTTCATCCGAGGGAGCAGTTAATCAAAACCGACCACTGCGCATAGCTGAGGCTAGATTAATTAATACCCATAAATTGGAGAACTCTGGAGCAACGATTATACATGTAGCGCATCTGATTCGGGTAATATGTAGGGTGAGTTGTGCATTAAATGCATTTCCGCATGTTTAGGCATTACCTAGATATCTGCACCTGTGTGTAAATACTCAATGTATCTTTGCATGCAACACATTCAAGAAACAATAGGCATGATGCCAAGCAACTCCACTCGTGAATTCACAAAAATGCATATATTTGGAGTCGCAAATATAAACGCCAAACGAAGCGGGCCTCCGAAAAAAAACACGCATGTCACATCTCTCCTTGGTTATAGATATTTGTCCCAAACTCATTTCGACGGATTGCGCTCCGCGTATAAAAGTCGTTACGAGGGAAAATTAAAATACATAGATGAAAGTGACGTCTCTCCTCGAAACGTTTCGATCCCGCATTGACTGTCCTGTGTAATGCGCCCTGTCCTTTCCCAGGCTTACCCTACGTCTGCCCTGTGCCTCACCATCTGCCTTGCCCTGATACATGCAGCGCTCTGATCTCGCGGCGGCGGCCGTCTAGCTGGAGCCGCGGTCTCTGAGACCCGGGGCGAGGTGCTGAACTCGGGCCGCGCCAGGCCGATTTACAGTTATCCGACGGCGGCGCCCGAACTCGGCGCGATGACGGATGGATCAAATGTGTTTGTCTGCTCGGCATTACGGCTGTGAATGCTGCCGCCAGTCACAATTTAAATAAATGGTTTTCCGCATTCCTGATTATATGACACTCTGTGACCGTTCATGACCGTTCTATACACACGTTGCCTTTCTAGCTCATTGCATTGTACATAAAAGCCAAAAGATATGCACATTTGCGATTAGCTGGTAGCATGATCCTCCCGGCGCGGTGCAGTGGTCTTGAACGGAAAATCTTCAATCATCACCTGCCTTGACAGATAGGTCTTATCTACTCCAATGATGCGCGTCGGCGCAGCCCACTGACGGGATATGATGAAGCGCCGACAGATTAGGCAGAAAGATCAGCGCTCGATACATGTATTTATGATAAGTGCATGTAATGAAGGTTCGGCGATATAAGGAAGCACTTTAATGAATATATTTTTATAGAAGGAAATATTGGGTCGAAGTAGCCAGAGGTGCCGAAACCTGTATATTTCCAGTGTCTGTTTGTTGTTGAGGAGCAATAAACACGCTTATCACGGTTGGTCTGACCTATAACGCGGCCACTGCACTGCCCTGCGGCGGCTCCGCCTATGCCCCATGGGCATCATGCCCAATACCCATAGTGTGGGCATTTCCCATCGGGAGCTGATAAGAGAGCACCGAACCGGTGCAAACCTGTCCCACTTCTCCACGCTTCGTTCGGGAAACGATCCCTTCTTTCCCAGCTAGCCCGCAGGGTGAGCTGGATCAGATAGAAATTCAGAGCGTTCTAAAATGCACAGCTCGGCCATGGTGGCCACCATCGAAAACTTCGCGGTGATATAATCCTCCCCCGCGACAAAAGGAATGAACAAGTAGGCAGAATGAATCAAATAAGATTGATCGTCCCGCTTTGAATGGTCAAAATGACCTCCTTTAATTTCATCATTCAAATCACACCTGCGTTAAATTTTTGAATTTTTGTGGCATCAGCTCATCTAAAACTTTTAAAGTAGGTACGAAAAAATAGCAGTAAGCCCAATATCACTACTCTGAGCACCAAACACTTTCTTAAAAGCTTTCGTCTTTAGTTGTTAAATGTTCAGACAAATACTGCAATTGAAGGTAAGCAGTAAACACAAAATGCCGAAGTTAACGATGCAAATTGATGCAAGGTTGCATTTCCTTAAAATATTCAGCCCAAACTTTCCAAGAAGGCTTTGGTCTCCACAGAATCCATCGGCGGTCGGCCCATCAAATACCTACCCTGAATGTATCCATCAGCAGCCCATGTCTACAGCTGTGGCCTAAAACAGCCGCGGCGCGTCTCACGCCGTCGGTCCGTGACCAGGAGCGGGGGTCACCGTTGCGTTACGGCGTCACGCGAGTGGCGTCACGATGGCTGGAGACGTCTCACGCCGCCCCATTGTACCGCTCAGCCAGTCGCGACCGGCACACAGTCTCACGTGAAAGTTCCCAGGCCCGCCGTGCCCTGAGAGCGGTGCCCAGGTGCCCGTGGCCGCCCTGCGAACGTTGCAGGGGCGCCGGCCGCGCCGCCGCTGCCGGGCCGCCGGGCCGGCCGCTCTGTGCCGGTATATGGGACTGTAATTACGGCCGGCCGCTGGTTCACATCCTGTGCGGTGATGGTTGGTGGTGTGTGAATGTGCATGCAGTATAGTCAGGTGTCTTGCATACGCTGGCGAATTATACTGTGGTGTCGTAGCTTGTTATGAGCTCGGCTGCTTGAATATGCATTTTTGTAGATAAGTATCAGCTCGAAGTTCCGCAAGGTGCAAGGGATTAGGACCATCTGGGTTTCGGTATTTCTTTGCCGAATGGAAGCCGAATCTTCAGAAAATTATTGCTTTCTTTTCTATAACAGTCAATACAACATGATATGATGATTGAGTCACTAGCTTCAATAACACAAAGTGAAAGGAGTCTTAGCATAGCGTACTAACAATTTTACCAGCTGGGGGACCCGTGAATGCCGCAAATGAAAGATTGTGCTGCCATCCGCCGTCCAGAATCCAAATGAGTGAGTCCCACGATCTCACTGCGGCAGACCGCGCCCAACCCTTCACCTGAACGTCTAACGATCACCTGGGTATGTCAGCGTGCGAGCGCTCCTCGCACACCTCTCACATAACTCGGCCGCGCCGTCAGCGCCGCGCCGCGCCGCCACCGCCGCGGCCTCCCCTGTGAATGGCGCGGTCGTGACCTGTGCTACGGAACGGAGAGAGCCGGCCTCATCAGGCGCCCTTTGTGGCCCGGCACGAACCGCACTGAGAACGGCTATTACCTACCGGGCCGATCGGCTGGCCGATACCGAGCAGGACCAAGGACACACACTGCACAGATACCACAGCGAACGCTGCGTCGAGGCTCAGTATAGTGCACACGATTATCCACGCACGACGGTCGCGTTTTTTAGGCCGCGTTTCACCTCGCCCCGAGCCTGGAGCGCTGGCACCGATTCCGGTCCATTGAAACGTTGGCGGCCGGTCGACTTTTTCGGAATGTTTTTCAGCGCCCGATCGCCGATCGGCGAGCAGGTCGTTTCCGTTCCCAGCCGCGCGGGTGGCGCCGCCACAATGGTGGCTCTGTGACCCGGGCCGCCTGACCCGTGACCCGGGCCGCGCCGTGACGTGCGACGGGCCCGCACAATGCGGCTCGTGACGTCGTAATGGAGCGCCGTGACGCAGCCGGCTGGCGGTGGTGACAGCCGGGCGCGCTCTACAGGGCACTCCGGACCCGATAGCGGCCCGGCCCGGCGCACGGAGCCTCAGTCAGGTGCAGGGCCGTTTGCACGCTCGTGACTAACATTTCACTTTCAGGAGCGGTGATTTGGTCGGCGGCCATACTTTGCTGGAAAACGGCACGACCAGGCCGCGTCCGTGTTTCGAGGAACGGTTCAGAGGGATCGAGCGCCGCGGGAGGTCACAGATAGATAAACGAATCATGTAATGTATTGTCCGGATCATGTCACAGATACAGCTATCCTTTGTCGTAATTTATAGACATTGATGGTTTTTATCTACTAGGAAGCGATGGCCGGCGATCGCTGGTCAGCGAACGGTGACGATCGACCGCTGACCGGTCAGCGGCGCCGCTGACCGGTCAGCGGCGCCGCTGACCGGTCAGCGGCGCCGCTGACAGATGACTGGCTCTGGCGGCCGGCCAACACCCGAGGCGCGTCTAACGCGAATTAGGACACGACCATTTTCGGACGCCCACCCATTATATTTCTCGGACACGGTTCCGTGGCAAATCTCTCGCTCTTTGTCGATGCCACTGCAGTTCGGATGATCCATTAGACCTCCCACTGTTGCGTGATGCCATTACGTGATCGTTCACTCGTCAGCTGGGCGAGTTGAGAGGAGCGCCGGCCGCGTCGGTCAGAGGTCAGCGGCGAGGTCAGGCCGGTGACCCCCGTGTCCGCCTCGCCACCTGTCTGACACTGCTCTCCGGACGGCAGGTGGGGCGGCCCAGGGCGGCCGGCCGTGGGACGGACTGACCCCTCCGCCTCCCAGCTGCCGGCCGGCCGATCCCCTAAACACTGCTTGGCATGCTCGGCCAGCGCGCTGAGATATTAGCCCGCCGACATGATTATCGCCGAGATAGATGGGAGAATCGATAATTCCATTCTTACGCCTTAATAGCACCGCAGCGGCCGGCAGCCGCGCAGAATATTGCAGCGTCGTGCTTTGGCGCTAAGTGAAACGAGCAATCTTTTATATTTAGTTGATTGGCAATTACGCTGCATTTGTTACTTGGAATGTATTATGTAAATTCGACATTGCAGAGCAGCACGCTAAAGCACTGGATAAAAAATCAGCCTTCATAGAGATCCGTGTTGAAAAATTCTAATTTATGCAGGCATGCAGACTACCGATCAGTAAACAACTACGTCGGCTGCGCCCTCCATCCTTCACCCTTAGCCCGTAACGACAGCGCAGCAGCCACAAGCAGCGACACAGCATAGCGAAGCTGGTGATGTAAAGTGTGCACTGTGCTTGGTCGGGGAGACCTTACCAAGACCAACAAACTCGGCAGCTGTGCGTTCTCGTGACGTCCCGGGTCACAGGTGGTGATCGGGACCACGTGCCGGGACTCTCCATAATCGTGTTTGGAATAGTAATGGTTTCGGTAATGGTAATGGCTGTGCTAATGGTGGACGGCGATGCGGCGCGGCGCCATCGGTGGCGGGTCGGGACACACTGAAATGCGCGTCTCGAGTGGCGTGCCTGGGTTATCAGCCGCCCGCGGAGGGCCCACGTGGTGGTTAGGCGGGGCGGAGGGCAGCGGCGGCCGGCGCGCGCGGCAGGTGCGCACCGCTGCCGGCGCCGGCCCGCCTCCCTCCGAGCGGCCCGATCGCACCGCGGAATCTGGGACTGCCATTGTGTGCGCCCGACCTCCGGGCCGGGGCGGCGGAGCGCCGACCCCGGCCGGCCGGCCGGCCCAGATTCGGAGCCGACGGCCGCCCTCTGACAGCCCGCTGAGTGCTGACGCCTGGAGCTAGCGCACCTGGAAACTGGAGAGGCAGCCTCTATAATCCTACTGTCTGCCCCGGGCTGTTCGATTTCGAATCAAACTCTGGATTATGGCTGTGGGCCGGGCTATCTGGCTGTGCTATCTGTGTCCTGCGGCTGCCTCGCCGGTGGTCGGCTCCCCCAGACGGTCCCCGGACCCGGTCCTGGCACTCGGGCGACACCTGTCGCATCGGTAATGGACTCTGAGAAGGTCACTCGGAACCCGACATCAATCACCCATCTGTGACCGCGACCGCTCACGCTTTATTCGATACACATCTCTGACATATCACAGACAAAATCAGATCACAGGAAACTCAAACGATACCAACAAACAAACAAACATACAATATACATTAGTTGTACACCGCGCGCCGCATGCTCGACCTTGGCTAAGATGGATAATGCTAAATGTCGCGCACTTTCCCAACCACAGTGAGAGAGCTTCACCAATCGGATAGAATGTTCCAACCTCCCCTCCCACACCGGGCACTGGCTTCGAGCTGAGTGGAAGAAACCGTCACAGGTGTGGCCAGATCTGCATAACTGGCGCCTGTCTCTGCCCCCTCGGAAGCGTGCTCTGGTCTCGCCCTGTTGTGGGCTCTGGTCTGCCCTGTTATGGGCTCTGGTCTCGCCCCCATATGGACGGAATCCAGGTCGGTGTTGGTCCCACGCCTTGGCCCGAGGTCAGGTCGGCCCGGTGACCCAGGTCGGGTCACTGTCGGGTCGACAGCTGACGTTTTGTACTGGTGGTGTGTCTGGTAGTCTGGAAGTTCTACTCCGGAGACGGCTCGTCGCTGTCATCCGGAGACGTTGAGCTGGGCTCAGAGGACACCTGGGAAGAGACGATACCGAGGTCAGAGAGTGATATCGTGGGACAGTTAGTAGATATCTATCACAGCTGCTTCTATGGTTCACCTGTGCCGTTAAAGAGTAATAACTTTGAAACTCAAAACACAATCCGAAGTAAACCGTAAACCTCATTTTTATGATGAAAGAAAATGACAATGGGATGAAAAAAATGGGTATAAAAATGAATATAGGCCAAATAAACAAGTTGAATACGAGCTTCAGTTACAGATACAACCTTGCCGTAGTTACAAAGGAATGCGGTTTTCGCTGTCGCCACTCCCCGAGTCCGCCCACACATTCACATTCCATTCTCACCTGGAGGGTTTCCTCCGTCTCGCCGGCCGGCTCTCTCCTCGCCTCGGTCTCCGCCTCCATGGCTTCCTCCCTCTCCCCTCCCTCCTTCCTCCTCCCCTCCTCCGTCAGTCTCACGGGCAGTTTCTCCCCCTCCTTCCCCACGGCCACCATTTTGCCGAGGCGCGGGTGGCGCACCACCTGATGCTGCAGCTGGCAGATGTAGTTGATGACATGTTGGATGACCTGGACCTGCGGCAGCTGGCGGTCCTTGGGCGCGGCCGGTACGATATGTTGGAGACGGTTCAGCAGGGCACGCACGCGCTCCGTGTCTCCGGAGCGGGGCCGGCGCAGTCGGCGACTCTGCTGGAACACTGCGGGCGGCTGGCGGCCGGGCTTCATCTCCGTCTTCATCGAGGTGAGATCGACTGGCGGCACCGTGATCACTGGTTTTCCCAACTCTGTGAGCTGTCCTTCCACGTTGCGCTATGGCTCTCGACTGGCGCGGGGCGGCGGCGGCGGTCGGTTTTGGTGCGCGGCGCCCGCCGGCCAGGCTCCGCCCACCGGCGGCGCCGGCCGTGTCTGGCCGCCGGCGGCGCTCGGCGGCGGCCGGCACCGCTGCCGGGCGCCCGCCGGCCGGCGCCCCCGGCCCGGCACCGGCAGAGATTGCGTGCCACTCAGATCAGACGGGTTATCTGGCCGCCCGCGGGGCGGAGCATCGTCCCTGGCGCCCTGAGCGGGCCGGCGGCCAGGGAGGTGCGCCCGCGGCGGGTACAGGTGCACACCGCGGAGAGGGCGCCGCTCAGGCGATGAACCGGCCGCCCGGCAAACAGCGGGAAGGTCATGGGCTGGGAGATAAGGGGTGTTTACCGGTAAATGGATGGGACGGCGTCAGGTGCGCGCGGCCAGACCAATGTTATGCGCCGAGGCTAAGTGGTGAAGCCGATTTATTGGAGTCAGGCGAGAGTTCACGGCTGCGAGTTTAATAAATTGCACGGGGCGCTTATTCAACGGTAGGCTGTTGCTAAGCCGGCTGTTTGAATCCCCAATGGGAAATTATGGACCGAGTGAATAAAGACAGGAGGTAAAACATCATATCATAAACATCGTTCTATTTCAGGTTACCCGTAAGGTCTTTGATGTTTTCCTTCTACCAAGACTGCTGCTTGATTTGAAGGCACAGGCATGCACCAAAGCGATAAGCTAGCATGCTATTGCACATTTAGTTGCTCCTCATACCGCTTCAGCTGGATCTAAATGCGAATGAAAAGAAAATAATCACGTTCTTGCCTCTAAACCAGATTCTTCAAACTAACCACTTTGTGTAGGTAACAGCCTGAGTTGAATATGCTAAAGTCTTATCAGTAGCTCCGTCAGGAGCACGCCAATACAGGCGATGTTCAGAAGAACATTCAATAAAGTCATTTATGTCTGTATGACCAATTCTGCCCAGCCTTCTTCCAGGAAAACCCTTCTCTCTGTGGTCTATGCACAATAAATGCACATTTTCTCTCCCCGACGATCCAGTTACCGTCACGCGAGGCTGGCCGTTCGGCCGTGAGCTGTGCGGTACAGTATACCTTCAGGCGCAAACGGTCAGTGCCATCTATCAGCGGAATGCCGCCCCAAGCCATGGATGCATGGACGGAGCAATATCGAGAAAAGTGGCGCAGCTATCGGGCCCACGAAATCGACCAGCGTCCAGCAGATTTAGATTCTGAGTCGGATAACTCGGGGCTGATGAACCTGTACTGAGGCTAGTGGCGATTGTCTCAGTCAGCTACCGCTAGTCTCGAGTGAGATAAATCGATGATCGTGAGCTGATAAATTTCACAAACACGGCGCTATATTTAACATGCCTCTACTAACGAGTCTAGTGACAAGATGATGATAAGGGTGCTGTAAATTCCCAATATTATGCGAGGTGATCGACAATACGCCAGCTATCATAAGACTCATGATGCATGTCTCTTTCCCTCAAGCGATGATTGCAGCGAATGAGAAACTGCATATATCGCATTGTAATGCTACCTAATTGTTACAGTGGCTCTCCGTATCCCTTCCCACAAAAATTCTACAATGTTAACCATAAAAGAGCCTAGAGAGGAGCTTCTGTGTCTTAGACAGGAAGCTTAATTAAAACCAGTATAACGCCTTTTGGGGCGACTAACGGAGCAAGCGAGAGGGTGAGCCTTGCACGTGCGAAATTTCGAGGGGGTACCTCCAGCTGACTTGTGCACGGCACCCTACTAACCGGTCTCTAGCGATGTGCCAAATTTGAGCACAATCGGCCCAGCCGTTCTCGAGATCTGGAAGCGGCACCCTGCACGTGCGCACGTGCAAAATGGGTCCCAACTGACTTGTGCACGGCACCCTACTAACCGGTCCCTAACTATGTGCCAAATATGAGCGCCATCGGTCCGGCCGTTCTCGAGATCTGGAATCGACCCCTGCACGTGCGCACGTGCAGCAGCACCCCAACTCTGGCACATGGATATGCATTGCCTAGTGGGTGCCTATATACATGCCAACTTTCAGCGCAATCGGCCAAGTAGTTACCGAGATATTGCAACAATTACAAAAGTGACACCTCTTCGTTTTGCACGTGGCACGTGCATAAGGGGTCACCTACATGCATCAGGAATAGTCCAATACTTGGTAGAAGGAATGAAGCTACCCTACAAAAATTACCGCGTGTAAATCGGTCAAGTGGTTGCTGAGATATAAGCGTCGCAAAATCGTGACCACGGCCGGCCGGCCGGCCGCTCATACTCAGAAATTTCCGTTAATCTAAGGAAAGACTCCGCTCGCTTCGCTCGCTCCGTAATCATTTTGTCATGGACAAGTACTGATCTGCATCGAATATTCATGTTATTTCCCTGCGCATTTTATTAGACGCGTTGAAAGTTGTTATGGGCTAGAACAAGAGCAGCTTGTCAGTAGCTTGCCTTTTTGTAGTTATCCATCACACTCAGCGAAAAGAGACCTGCCTTATCTGTCCCCAGGCCAAAACCCATCTTTATCGACTGAAGCCACCCTCCCGGCGCGACCCATTCATCAGTGTTAGTCCGGCGAGCGGTGGTCTGGACGGCGGACACGGGAGCCGCCAGTTTTCCCCGGTCTTGTGCCCGGCAGCTGTTTCGGCATTATATAGATTATAGAGTATCCATGGTTTGTCTCGGTGGCCGCCGAGCTGACGGCCGCAGAAGCTCGCCTTACACTCGCGCTCGTCGTTATCTCGTCTGATGAAGTGTCGCCGCCGGCGTCTCCTTTTTGTCGTCGCTCACGGCAGGCTGTCAGCACCAATCATGATGGAGCAACGTCGTCTCGAACACGAAAACAAACATTAGGCAGTCAGCACCAGTTTGCCGCTGAAGGGGTACAAAAAGCAGCTCACTGTCTGCTGAGGCAGCTGCTGAGAACACGATACCCAGTGGTAGGTGACACTGCTACCGTCTACTCGCTACAGGCTACCGGGGCGCGGCTAGATCCAAGCAGCCACCAGTTCTTTGTGATTTGACGTCTTACAAAGCAACGCTTTCAACTTTTCGCCCATATAGTCATGGCATAAAACCTTCGTCAACTTTTAATTGCATATTGCATATAGGCATCAATAGTTATATGCCATAAACAACAAAAGCATGTATTTCTACTATCACTCTCTTGAATATCCTCGGTCCTCTCGGTAACGAGCGCCGCTGCCAGTCCCATTAGACCCCGGATCAGCTCGGTCCTATCCACCCGCTGTCTCCCCGATCGGACCCATCTGCCCGGTCAGTCGGCCCGGCGGCTCCATGCGCCGTCGATGCGCCGCGATGCGTGTCTCTGTGCGGTGTCGACCGGGGCGTGGGGCTGGCCTGCACCTGGTGCCGGTCTCGGCCCGACCGACGACCGGCGCACGGCAGCTGCCGACACCCCTGTAACAGCTGCCACCGCCGGCTGCCGTCACCGACGCAGCCGCGCGCCGGCTGCCGTTCGAACTTCGAACGGCGTCTGTCTGCCGTCCCTGGGAGAGCCAGACTGCCAGATAGTTTCGATCCGACGTGTACTTCCATGTAATAGCGAGGGGGCCTACTAGGTCACAAGATAGGTCACGTGGGAGGGGCTGTCCGCTCGGTGTGTGTGGTGGTCTGAGCGAGAGAGAAGGATGAGGGGAGTTTTTAATGGTTTGTCGGTTGGAAAAATCAGGTCTGACAGCTAAATATGAACCGGCATATAAACGCAGTTTGCGACTGCTTACCTATGTACTTCACACATCACAGCGGGCTGGACAAAAGAATGCTCGGGGAGATCCAACCTCTCGTGATAACCCGGTTGGTTGAACCGCTTCGGCGCGCACTAGTTGTTTCCACAACGGGGATGGTCTGCGGTCGTAAGTGGCAATGGTCGCGTTACTATCCATATAAAGTCGGTGAGCGTAGCGAATTGTGCTCGGCCCGTTAAATGATCAACTTTAAATTCTGTAGCAGCCCGGATTTTCCCGATAGGATGAGGGGCACATGAGGTCAGGTCCTTTCCAACGCAATTTGTTCCGCTTGGTGTAGGCTCTGGCCTGAGAAATCTGCCGGCTAAAAATACAGATGCAGAACTAAAAACCGGCATTCGAATATTTTTAAGAAAAATGTCGTTTTTCATTTGAATATTAATGCGAAAAATAACGCGGAAAATCGCACCTATGTAGGCCTACATACGTGTGCGCTGTTTACAAGTTATATATTACAAATGTTCAACACATGAATGATCATTCAAATCAATTTTAAAAGGTAAAACAAGCCGCTAGTGGGCTTAATGCGAACCCAATCTGTGCAGCGACAGGTCTGTAATCAATCCCAAATCCAATCCCGTCTCAAAGGAATGATTATGAACCTATCGACGCCAAATGCAAATGAAAATGCCATGATTCTTGTCTGTCTAATAAAACTGCAGAAAATTGGCATATCGGTGACCAACTGACCAGATGTGAAGATTCTTATTCCTCTGAACCTTTAAAATCATCTTGCTTTAAAGGTAGTGTGCCAGCTTTCTTGGACCATATGGAGTTAATGACCCGGATAAGGAGAACCGGATTTTTAGAACTTTACCATACCTTCAAAACTCATGGAAACGTCTTAAATTCTTCAAATTTTGAGTACCCAGTGCGAAATTCGCCCCGACGGGTTGTCGGTCGTACCCCAACCACATCTCACACCACTATGAACAATAAATGCACACACTAAAATCGCTATTACCGATTGGCTCATCCAATCAAGTTTCGATAAACCCGCTCATCATCATCTCCTGCGGTTTCGAACACGCCTGTTAGGTGGCTTCTGATGCTCGTCGAGGTCGGAATTTCCAAATACGCGTGGTGCGTCGGGCCGCGCGCTCTGACTTCGGCCAAGAAAAATGCGTCAGCTGATCGTTGTCATTTCTGCCACTTGCGTGTGGTGAAATGGGGTCATAACTTAAGAGACGGCTGTTTCATATCAATTATTTTACATAAAATCATATTTCAAACCATAAATTAATGTTCGACAGCCAAATTAAAGAAACAATACCAATACAGGCTTACAGTTTAAGTTCGACATTGTGTTGTCTACGATTAGACAGCTGATAACTCATTCCCGTACGTCGTAACTCTATAATGACCTGTGCTTATTGTCACATGTGCGCCGCATTCGCGATTGTTGCCGACGCCTGTTTGCAGGTCAGCCCACTACAGTTGTTATACACATCGAAAAACCGATAAACTTTTAGGCGAAAAAAGCACTATTCCAGGCCCATTTTTGATTTTTTTTTTGCGATATTAGGTAAAAACAGAAGCTTCTTATCCTAAGAAAAAATAAAATGGGAAATCTTTGAAAGGTGGCACACTACCTTTAATGAAAGAATACAACAAGGAAGTTGGAAAGGAATCATCAACAGGCATAGGCCGCTTTATTCTTTTGAACCTGAAACAAATTACGACCACGTATACCTACCTACCTACCTATATGCCGGAATACGAGACGTGGCTTCGTGATTCATCTAACTTTTCAATATGGCAGCGTATGCCGCTTAATCGCTGCCAAAATCGGACAATATCTTTTATCTTAGTCCTATGATGAATGGTTACCTGTGCTTTCCTCTCCTTCATACAATCGCCTTGCTGATATGCCAGCCTCAATGGCTTTGCACATTCCTCTCCTCTCGCATAATTGAATTTGCACACAATCGCACAAGCTTCCGACATGGTACCGACATGCCAAAGGCTTATCAGTTAAAGAATGACGTTTAGGAATAGCTTATTACCAAGCAGCTTATGCGGAATGGAATCCAGCACAGCTCATAGCTTATGCAGTTGTAACCAGGTGTTCGCAGGTGCGTGCGTTGGGTACTCGACATTACATCGGCGGCTTCTCTGGACTTTTATAGCGCCGCTCTATGCTGTGAACCGGTGCGGTCCGCGGCTGTGGGCCGGGCGTACAGCTCATATGCCGACAGGCTGGCTCGCCGGGTTCGACAGGCTGGCTCGCCGGGTTCGACAGTTGGTCGCAGCCGCCGCCGGTCCAGCCGCCGTGCACAGATGTGAGACTGTCAGCGCAGCCGGGCCGCACGCAGATGCCTCGCCCACCCCTCCCCCTCAGTGGGGGCGCACCTGGCCGCGCGCCTGGCTCGCTCCCTCCCCTCCCCCTGCGGCCGCCGGCTGCCGGGCCGCCGCGCCGCACAGCCCAGGGAGGGGTGCAGATGGCCGCCCAGTGTCACTGGTATGCGGCCAGCTGGCGAACAGTGCCGACGCGGAGGCGACGCGCTATTAAATTACTACAAATCGATTACCTATAGACAAAAGCCGCGCCACCCACTGGTCGATTTGGCGCGGTCAGAATGCGAGGAATGCGTGGTGACGCCGGTGACGCTCAGGGTGGTGACGCCGGTGACGCACCCGGGGTGACGGCGGAGGGTACTGTGACGACCCGAGACGCCGAGGGATTGGAGGGGCTCCCGGGAAGGACAGAGGGCTGAGGGTGTTTTATTAGGGCTATCGAGGAGACCCGACGCCACTGAGGGGATTTGGTGTGCTAACACAGGCTGTGTGCCTTTGGATGAAACGAAGCTTCGGCTCGGTTTGACACGCTATCTCGAGGGATCGCGAGTGCCTACCCAAAGCTGTTTTACGAGTAGCGATACGGGTTTAGGAATTTACGATAATACCGAGGCTATATAATACAATAGGAGCGTCTTCTGAATGGATGTCATTGAACTGCTTTATGGAAAACGACAAATCCTGGTAAATTTCAGCCCTGGGGATATTCCTTTATGCTCCTTGGTCCTGCTAGTTGAAGGGCACTACGTCCTACGACATGAATGTGGCTGAGTCACTCTGCCGTTTAGTTTATCGACAAAGGTAACACAGAGACGATGCAGGTGTCCGTCGGTATGTTCTGATAAGATAGCAATACGAGTACTCGACTGTCGACACTGTGTACTTTGTGCAGTGTGCAATGTGCATGCTGATAGAACGGATATCACTAGCAATGATAGATATATTTGATTTGAGACATACAATTCTACCTAGACTTTCCTGGACCTCCACGAAGGTGGCATAAAGTGTCCATTTTCTGATTTCTGATTTTCTGATCCAATGGCGGCCACAGAAGGGGAGGGAGCGGAGCCGTACCTACCCAAGATATACCTATGGGCTATGACCCGAATGGATTGAACACCCCACCATCAAATTCGACAGTTGCCCTTCCTTTCTCTCATGCCCGGCGGGGTGTGCCATAGTGGATTCGACAGGCATACTACCTCGCCGCCTTAGGCATTTAACTCTCATGGAGGCACGCTGTAGAAACTCGGTTCCTAACGGTAACTATGTTATTTGCATCCTCGCCAGAGGAAAGCGTTACTGGACAAAACAGAAGTGATTTAAATGCCGGCCACAGCATGCAAAGGGATTCTTCCCCAGATTAGTGAAATGAGCACTGAGCACGGAGCAATCTTCTTTGAACGTTCGTTCTTCCTAATAGTGTGATGTTTTGTTCTCTAAAGATAGGTAACAGTCCTCGGCTAGAAACTGCTGGTGGGGCGCTCCAGAAACAAAAAAAAGGATCAGAACTTTCCACGCATAAAGTTTCAAGACATTCCTTGTGGTTCTGACTTTCTATCGCACGTGGACTGCGCACAATGCTTACCGTCTCCTATATATCGGCTTTAGAATCTTGACGTGACCACATGGACCATGGTATAGGTATACAGAGCAGACCTCTGCTGTCTCTATGGGAGCCCGCCAGGTCCCGTGGTGTGCTCCTGAATCTCTCCGAAACGACAAGAGGCGGCGCCCGAGCTTTCATCTCGCCGCACGAGAATGGCCAGGTAAACATTTTCCCCGCGCCGTGATCGTGGGAGCGATGGGCGGCGCATTCAGCGCCGACGAGGCATTTCTGGCGCATTCAGTCGCCGGCCGCGCCGCCCTCGTCGACAAACAACTCGCCCGCGGCCATCGGGAGCCGGAAGCCCGACATAAAGACGGGCAGAGAGCGGCCGGAGCGGCCCGGTGGGAGGGTGGGAGGGAGGTTACGGGACCGGCCGGCCCCTGAGGCGGTCACCGGCCGTACCTACGCTGTGTTCACGGCGGCCGAGGGTCGGTGAGGAATGGCGGTCCGTCGCCCAGGCTAAACAATAAACATGGGCAGGTGGAATTCCAAACTGACCCAGAGTTGACTGACCAGCAGACAAACAGACCAAAACGATTTTTTATGTAAAATGATCCACAATTCACAACCTTTATGGACAGGTAAAACGATGGTCAGTAAACAAATATCTTTATAGAATTACGCCCAGCACCAAAAACATGTCAGTGACGGGACATTTAGTATTGTGATTTGTGCGCATGGAACTAATCGTTCAAAGTCCAACACAGTTGTCTGTCTACAAAAAGTGAGGAAGTAGCCGCACCGGCGAATTGCCGTGGTTGGATCATAAACGAGAGAGCGACATAACCGGAAGGCCTCCGTCCAATCGCAGCACCGTTATTTGGCCGGACACGCACTTACCTGGCCCGGCGGCCCGGGCGAGCGGCTCGGCGGCGGCTCGGTCGAGGCAATCACACACCTCTCAGCCACTGGAACAGCATCAGCGCTCAATGTTCTTCACGTGTGCTTCCTGAGGCGCGCCGAAACGAAATACTGTGTGCGAATTACTGAGTGGAAACCAATAAATGGGCGTCGGTAGGGCGGCTAAACATCACAATATCCGCGCAGTGATAGCCCATCTAAACGACCGGCACAGTGGTGCTATTCATTAGCTACACCGACCAAACGATGGCTTTCATAGACTGGCCAGGTGGCAAGATGTATGAAACAAAACATTAGACGTGTGATTTCTCTCGAAATCTTATGGGGTCTGGGGAAGAGGAAATTTTCCTCTTTCAAGCAAAAAAGCACTCAACACTTTCAGAAACATCGTTTGCAGCTTAATGTTTAACACTGAACTGGAAATATGTGCATACATAACACCCGACACACCAGATAACCTACACCCCGAGGTCATCTTGGGTCATAAAATGTCAGCCCGTAGTTTTTCGGCATTAATTTTTGAAAGGCATGCTAGAGCGATAAAAGTGATCAGATACCTTAGATACCCTGAGGGTACCAAACTTGTACTTTGATTCTCAGGTCAGGGTCAGGTCATCACAGGTCACGGAAATATTATATCATGCGTTGGTCACGTGACACATGTTTTATGGTCCATTTAGGCCATATAACTCGAATTCGATGTCGTTTGTGTCATTGGAGGTCATTTTGAGTTGAATTTAGGTCAGGTCACTTTCAGGTCAAAAAGTCAAATTTTTAAGTTAAAAACTTTTAACAGAAAAGGTGTGTATCGGATGCAGTTTGGGCTCAGGAACACGATGGTGCTAACTGCTATGCATATTGGTGCACGATGTCAAATATGTACTGAAAATTGATTTGAAAATTTTATAACTGTGAATTTTTTACTATAATGCGTATAACTTGGCCATTTTTGAAGATATTTGGCTACAAGTTAAAACTTGCTAGAGTAAATCATAAGCATGTGTTCTGTGATACCACATATATTCCGATTTTTTTCTCGAAAAGTCAAAAAGTTTTTGAAAATAAGATAAAAATGCAACTCTTGAATTTTATTATACATAAGTTTCAAAATTTTCAGAATTTTGAAAATCCGAGATTGCAGTTTGATAGCGCAGTCTATTCTGAGTCCTCTCATGCAAAGAGATTGGATCTAGTCAAAAACTGAGCTCTTGGGAGCGATTGGCGTGGTTCACTGTTTTGCGTCGAAATCGGCCGAACATGACGTCACTCTGACGTCACATTTCCGGCCGACCTATGGTAGGTACGAAGTTTATATTTTGACACAGGTGTCATATTGATGCAGCCGAAGCTACTGAAAGTTTGGCGTCGATGCGTCAAGCGATTTGGAAGCTATTGCAGAAATGACGGGAGGGTGGTATGAATAGCCCCCCTCCCCAGTGGGGCGCTAAAAAATAAATTTTATATGAAAAATACGACATAGTTCAGACTAGACGAAACGTCTACTAGACGTTTAACAGTTTGTTAATCGTCTAGACGTTTGACAAATCAGTTAAACGACATCTGACAATTTTATCTCTTATCACGTGAAGCAATTGTAAACACTGTCTACGGTGCGGGATAACAGGTTGTTAATTGTCTAAACGTTTAACAATTCAGTTAATCGACATCTGATAATTTTCTCTCTTTGCACGTGAAGGAATTGTAAACACTGTCTACAGTGCAGGATACCTAATATATATTAAACCGCGAGTAGGTAGAACTCAACAAATCTCGAGCCGATGGCGGGACGTTTAAAAGATTTTTTTCAACCTACTAGCGGTTTAATAATTGTATCCCGGTACCGCCGATATGTTTCGGGCGCTTAAAGGTAAAAAATACATGCCACTATATATATAATATATATATATATATATATATATATATATATATATATATATATATATATATATATATATATACATATATATATATATACATATATATATTTATATATAAAACACATGCCGATAGTCTGCCGACATAATTCAGACTAGACGAAATGTCTACTAGACGTTTAACAGTTTGTTAATCGTCTAGACGTTTAACATATCAGTTAAATGGCATCTGATAATTTTATCTCTTATCACGTGAAGCAATTGTAAGCACTGTCTTTGGTGCGGGATAAGTAGCAATTATCATTATGCTCTAATTTTAGAAGCTATGCAGGTACGTGCTGTGAACCAATAAGTTGAAGAGCGGGAACATTTCGCCGTCGATTATTCCTCTTGACCTGATCCTTGCCCTGGCCCCTGGCCTTCAGCATCAACGAAGCCCTTTTAACCCGGCAGTTGCTGGGGTATTTCGCCACCCACCGTTTGCTGGGGGGGGGGGCGTTAAACGCCCCCAGCCGATAACTCGAGAACCAATAGGCGCAGCGAAACGCACGGGGCGGCAAACGAAAAAACGCGACGAGACGCTTCAGATGAGTACTTTAAAGTTGAATTTCGAGGTCACAGGTTAGGTCAAGGTCAGGTCAAACACCTGAAATCGGGCTTTCAGTAGCATGGACTTCAGGACTTCGCAATGGGCGCCTCTCGTCATAAACTCTGTCAAAACGGTGCACAATCCATCATATAAGGCCTACAAGAGTGTCAGCTTCATGCAGGGGTCAGTCAAGTATAGGTCAGGGTCAAGGTCAGGTCAACCGGGCAGGCACATATCCCCGAAAATAAAAACTGATATACGCAGCCTGTGACACATGTTTTATGGGTAATTTGGGGCGTAGAACACGATGGTGACATTCATTTTATCATATGTGTACGTGTTTGGCTAAAAAGTTCAATTTAAGAAATTAATGTATCATGGTCGTGAAGTAGTCACGAGAAATTGCCAAGATTCAGTTCAAGATTTTGGAAAATGCGGATCCATAATCAATAATCGAAGATAGCCATTTGATTGTTCATGGTATTGGCAGTCTAATGGCGTTTACGGCATGTCTATATGTCTATTCTGTGATTTTATATGATTTTTTGAACATATGCCGTTTTTGGTCGAAAACTCAGAAATCATGACGTCACTAAAACCTCGATATCTCAAAAATTTTCCGACCGATTTTTTTGAAACTTTGTCACAATAAACTTCAATCAATTCCCTAAAGGTACCCAAAATTTGGCGCGCCTGCGGCGCGCCGTTTTTATGCTATGGCCCGGAGAAAAAAGTGGGGGCGTTTAACGCCCCCCCCCCAGCAACTCGCGGGTTAAATAGTTATTTTTGACATCGTTCGAGCACCGCTTACCGCTTGTCCCTGAACCATTAAACGGGCAGCTTTCCAAATTCACTGACCGCTTCGGGGGTTAGGAACTTACCATGGGAATCATGCTCCCTTTCCCACAAGATCCATGCTCCCCTAAGAGAGGCTAATTTTAATATTACGCCCAAGATTACGCCTATGACATTGCACTGTAGAAAGAAATGAACGACCCACTATGGGATCTAACTTTGGAGGATCCCTCTCAGCTTTTACTTTTTAGCACCGGTTGGGGCTTTGCCCACCGAGCATCGGTTGCCGGTACAACCTATATGAGCCTTCGCCCATCAACTTTTGATGCCGGTCACGGGAAAACACTTATCGTCAATAAGGAAGCCACATTCAAGTCAAACATAGACAAATGCATCCTTGAGCTAACTGGGGCGTGTGTGCGCCTGGTAGCATTACGCCACCGAAGCGGAGCGTGAGGGTAGCGCCATCTAGTCTGGCATTATCAAATAGAAGAGCGACACCTACAGAACTTCACTTGTGCTGCATCGCTGCTGTAAGATGCTGGCCAAGACAATCAACTAGCAATTCATGGCAATTTATGATTTCTTTCCGATGAATACTCACCCTGATAAATGACTGAATAGATAAAATCTCACACATTCTTATTTTCTCAGCGCTGGGACCTAAATTTCAAACATTAGCTGCAGTGGCCGTTTTTGATAAAATTGAAATATAAAATTCCTCAGCTAGAAATTCCTTTGTTAACGTATCATGCCATTCGAATAACTTGCACTTACATTTCAAAACTTTTTAAATTGTTGTTATTTAGTAGCTTAATAAAAAGATCTCATAGTTCATACATAGCACCGCATGGCACGTAACAATCACGCAATCATTCCTCGCAGTTTTAATTTGCTTGTGCTCACTGCGCCACTATTTGAAACTAGAGCTCCGATAGTTGTCTTTTTCCAAGGTCACTCGTGTTTGTACCAAGTTTGTGCACTGGGAAAAAAGAAAATCTCCACCTTCAGCAACATTTCGGCTGAGACCGTGTTTGTGAATTGTGGGTTCATTTTGGGTTCATTGAAGGAATGCCGGGCTCTTATAGAAAGCACCGATAATATTCTAACCGTGCTGCTGACTCGGACTCAACACAAATTTGGGTTCGAGTTGAAGACAGAGCTGAAGGGAAGCTGCAGAGTTTCTGATTTTATAGCTTCATAACGGGTTAGTTATTGCTTTGGGACTCATTTGCCTCACTCTTGAGTTAATATTCGTTTAAACCCACAACTGAATTAAAAATGTGGATTTCATGATTTGCTATTGTCATTCCAATTCTAATTCTTTGAAGATTCTTTCTAATTCGAGAATTCAATTGAACTGATTCCCTGATTTCAATTTCTAAACTGTTAATCGAGGATTCATTTAGAAAATACAAGGATACATAACTACCTAATTGTTAGATCTGGTCACTTCTCACATTCCTTTGAAATCTAAGTAGCAAAGAATGAGTTATAATCACTTAAATCATTGACAATCAGAAAGGGTGGCTGAAGACTGAGGCAGGAGGTGTAGCAATGGCAGGTTTTTTTTTGTTTTTTTGCTCTGATGATTATCATTGATAAAATCTCTCCTATCCTTCTTTTCTACTCATTTTGTGTTTAAATTTGAATAAATGAGGATGTTTGTGTCTTTAAATATTTTAAAAAGTGAATAATTTGGATTTGGACATCTGAGGCTAAATTCTAAAATGATTTCAAATGCATCATAAGTATTCAAAGCAATGTTGTTTTTCATGAGGTGACTGAGCTAGTGTTACTCACTTCCATTGGTCTATGACTGTAGATGCACCCTTCCAATTTTAGTACATGGACTGTGCGTAAATGCATGCAATTTGCTTAGGATTTGGTGTAATAGTTCTTACAAATACTGACAGTCTATATTTTGGCCTGTCTTGTTATCTGGGTCGCCCATTTGTCTTTCTCACAGCCAGCCACTGTCAAACAGCAGCAATGCCCAGGTCAGAGCTGTTCAGGGAGCAGCGTACTTCCCTCCAACCAGTGCCAGAAGGTCGTTCTGCAGCTTAACTTGCCCATGTCTTCTGGTCTGGCACAGCCTTTTTAGGCATGCACCCCCTTGTTCCTCCAATTTGGTCTCTATGGGTGGTGCACTGTGGTTGGGTTGCTGTTCATGCAACCCCAGAAAAGGTTTTGGTGATGCTGTTGTTGCTTTCACACATGCCCAGTGCCCTGTAGTGGCGCATGGATTCTCCATTTGAACACTGGCAATGCAGAAACAATAGAATCCAGCTCCAGGCTTTCAAGAGCAATGTGTCAACCCTGTTGGGCCAGAAATTTCTGCAGAAAGGTTTACGATGTTGGAAAGGAAAGATCATAAAAAAGAGAGAATGAAGTCAATGTTTTTTCTGGAAAGTTTGCCAAAAAAACTGCTATAATTTTATATTTATTGATGTACATCGTGTGAACGCACATTGCATTGCAAGCGAAATGCAGACCATCAGTTATAAGGGATGCAAAACCAGGGGCGGTGGATTCGGGGGGGCAGGGGGGGGGGCAGCTGCCCCCTGGCAAACTCGTGGGGGCAAAAAGTATCTTTTTGCCCCCCCATAATTTGTGACAAAACTTAGTCAAGAAACACATACCTGATTCGTCTGTCGATCATCTGAAGATTAACCAGATGCCCATATACTTTATCATACGTTGCCTTCTTAAATGACAATGTTCGCGTTCAATTCAAGTTTTCCTCTCTTCAACCTAGTTTTGGAGACATTATAAGCGTCAACGTGACGCAGCGGTAGTGATGTCAATTCAGAAAACATATGTCCAATGTCTGTCCAATGTCCAATACTTACGTCGACCGTCCGTCCAAAAATGTCCAACCCGCATTTGTCCAAAGATGTCCGACATCTACGCATAGTTTCACTCAACACCGTTATTTAATTGCTTTTATGTATCGTTACCAGCTCAAAAGTGGTAATCATATCGAAAGCTAAGCTTTCTACGTGGGGTGAATGAAAAGTTTTGAGCCTAACCACAGTTACAGGTGACGCAGGTAATGAAAATTTGGTCACACATTTTGCAACTATTTTTAGATGTGTACACCAAGTTTTGAAGTACTAGTCCTTTTCGTTTCGTTTTTAGAGCCCGTTAAAGTGAAGAAGATTACGCGTTCGGTGAAAAGGGAGAAATCGAGAACTGAACTGTTATAAAGTTTGCGATTTCAAAGCCATGCCTTCATCTGAAATTAAAAAGGACCTGAAATTAAACTTTTGGTTGTGGCCCTCATATGTCACTGTTAAGTTTGAGCTGCTAATTTCAAGCAGGGCAGGAACGCGTCCAAAATGAACAAATCTCAAAACGCCGTAAATGTGACAAAATCCGAAAACATTGACCCTGCTCTAGGGTGTGGATGCTGGATCCAAGACTGTGAGCATCATATAGCGGTAAGAATGGACATCTCGCAGGACCAAGCTGGCGACATTCTTACCAATGGGCATGACATGAGAAAGGTCTCTGCTCATTGGGCCTCTCGGCTTTTGCTGCAGAGCACGACGAGAGATGTGTAATGACATTTGGAGCTAGTTGAAGCAGATTCTGAGAATTCAAAGTCACTTTTCGCTACACATGATCATGATTAACCCTCTTAGCGGCAGGGGGGGGGGGGGTTGTTTTCATCCACCCCTCATTTTTTTTTCGGGAATATCTCCGAAACCGCTGAAGCTACGATGCTGAAATTTTCTGACTTTTCCTAAAAAAATTGGGCACGTTCCCTGAAAATTTCAGTTCATAACTTAACCAGGGGCGGCTCCAAGCACTGGGAATTGGGGGCTATTTCGTGAAGCGAGTCATTTGGGCGAAGATCACGATGCTGATGTATTATAACTGTATGCACCAGTTTACGAACAGTGAATGAAAGGTATCATGTGATAACATATACAAAGTTTGTGCATCCTCTTTTGACACGTTTTTGCTATAATAGGCGGATCCAGGCGTCCAAAAAGGGGGGTTATGTTTTACCCCCAACATAGATGCCCTGACACGCCTATGCATGACCCAATACAATTGTAGTCGTTCTCTCACAAGAAAATTTGTAACATAACAAGACCATACCACCCTTTTTAGAAACAGTACCAACAAAAACCTTATTTACTATACTTTTTGTGTACCCCCAATCTCAATGATCTGTATCCGCCTATGATTTTTGAAAATGCATATTTTTAGGATCCATGTGAATTCCTGGTTCATTCTCTATCGATCGGCAAAAGTTGCGTTAAGATTGGTTCAGAAACCTGGCCGTGATAAACAGTCTAAAATGTATCTGCAATTTGCCCGTTTTTACCCCCCTCTACCCCCCTATTGACATTTTTAATTTTTATTTTTTAGAAATGTAGATCACGTTGAGCGAAATCGAATGCCGTTTGAATTTTGAAAATCGGCCCGTTAGATCTCGAGATATCAAGGGGGGGTCGTAAACAGCCCCCCCCCCTGCCACTAATAGGGGTAGCCAGGAGCCTGCCACTAATAGGGTTAACTGTGGGTGTTTCACTTCAATCCAGCATGGGAAGAACAGTGGAGTCAGTGAAAGAACGTCTCTACTCTAATCTGAAAAATTAAATGTCAGAGTCACAACAAGGAGGAAAGTGTTCCGTAATTCGGAAAATAAATGAGATGCCTTGCAAGTGTACTTTTTCAAAGGGTCTTACTGTAATTGGGCATTACTAGGATGAACCACTGATACACCTTTGTTAGAAAATCAGGAAGATCAGAAGGGCAATCCTGACAAAATTGGTCGTGTTTCACCAGGACAATAAATCAGGGTATTTTTCACTGGTTGCAATGTAAACAATCAATTACTGAGCCTTCCAAAGTATCCCAAATTTAAATCTTTTAAACAGCATTGGCATCCTTAGGGTGTCTATTTCTGTCTAAACTTAAAGAAAAAACTTACTGGATGACGCTTCACAAAAAATAATGACGTCATTGACACCGCGAGCACTTACCCAAAATAGCATGATTCAAGGCGCTATAAAAGTGAGGAAAAAAGTGCTAGGACTTCACAATTTTGTGTCCATTCATATCAATAGTGGCAAAATGTGTGACCAAAGTTTCATTAATCTGCGTCACCTGTAACTATGTTAGGCTCAAAACTTTTCATTCACCCTACGTAATAGCTAATCAATGTTAAATACGATTTCTTTATAAAAATGTTGAGGTGTAGCAAGCGATTGTCCAAAGCTGTCCAAAGCCTGCTGTCATTGTCCAACCGAATTCCGAATTGGACATTGGACAAAATCGGAGTTCCGAAGATTCAAGTTCCGATTGACACCACTACAGCGGCAACCCAGGCCTTCAGTGACCGCTTACAGGGGCGACGGATACGGAGCGGCAGAGGAGGCATCGTTCTCTAAGAAACTTCTGGAGGAGGGACAAACGTATATTCTTGCCCCTTCATAATTTGTGCCCTAAACATGAGGAAAATTTCCATAGCCTGATATTGCAGGCTGCAGCTATGCGCTCCTACAGTTTGTCCAACGGTGCCTTTTGAATATGTGTAAATGCTAACCATTTCCGCTTTATAGCATTTTTTGTCTTTTCAGATTCGATTTAGAGATATTTTAAGTGTGCAAGAGACGCAACTCACACCATCAGTGGTCGTTTGCCGCTATTTTGTACCTACATGAATGCCAAATCGCAAGCGAGCGGAGACGGAAGGGCTAGCCATTCGCTTGCGGGTAGTTAGGACTGATGAGCGCTCGTAATGAGCCACTCCCCTGATTTTTTTTCGAGCGCAACAGTTTCCAGTGCAAGTAAAATGGTAAACGCCGAGGTCGTACACATGGACCACATTGACCACGGTATGACACCCAAAGGCCAGTCATCAGAGATCTGCTTTGGGCATTCGGAGCCTTGTGTGGGGCCAGTGTAAAAACTGGATGTTCACAGTTCAGTATCCGCTTTATTTCAGTATTCACTATTAAATAAGTAAAAAATTAACGTTGGAAACTTTTGAAGGTTAGGGCACTGATCATTAGTGGGGTCCCCTCTGGCTAAAGGCTGGCTATAGAATACAGAGCATCGAACACGAAAGCAAAATCTTTTTAAAGGAAGGTTAAACGGAAATCGAACGTAAAATGAACAGAGGGAATGGTAACGAGTTACCTCATTGAAGAATAGCGCTCGCCTTCTTCAAAAGGTTTGGCACCGTTCTTCAAATCTGATTTGCGATCGGGTTATGGGCTATGGCACAATTTTTCCCATTGGAGCTTTTTTCTAATACAGCAATACGAAAATCGTTACATCGTCCACTGGCAGATCCAGGGAGCGGCTATATAAAGCAAAAATTTACTCCCCCTCCCCTTGCATCGCCCGAAATAGACAAAACGTACCTTGTTTCCTAATAATACAACTTTTATCAGAATGTTTTTTGCTTTATACTGTTCAGCAGTAGGTCCGTAAGGAATCGAAATCCGAGGAGTTTCTGGATTTTGGACACTTGGGGGGGGGGGGTATGTCCCCTACAGCGTCGAAAACGCCTTTCTGGATCCGCCTATGACATCATCTCGACTGGGATCTTGCCCCCCCACGCCAAAATCGAATCCGCCGCCACTGTGCAAACTCAAAATTATCAGTTATTATGAGAAGTCATGCTAGCAACTCAGATTGCTCACGCACACGCTCGAGTGACGAGAGGTCATTTTCCCACAATGTTGACGACCCGGTATCGACAGGCCACCAATCGACCTCATTGGCACAGACTGGGACACAGCTCGCCACTCGACGAGCTGTGGTTCTGATCTCGTATCCGTCGTCCTCGCCTGTAGAAGTAGTGCCAACTGCCAGAGTGGTCCTCGAGATTGTCGTAGAACGCTCCCAATCAGCTCAGCAGACCCTGCTTTCTTCATGAGCGTATATACATCTTCACCCTAGAACCCGGTGCCAGAACTGTCCGCTTATTCAGACGGTATTTCCTATTGCAGCGACTGACTCGGACTGAGTCAAAATGACGCTAGCCTCCGGCGACCCCGACTCCATTGAGCCGACCTTTCGAACAGGTTTGCCGGGATGCTGCCTGCCCTAGTCGTTTGTTTAGTGACATGGCTGTCTATTCGGATGACTTATATGATGTGACTAATTGGTATTGTAGCCTTTAGACTCTTAGTTAGGTGCTGAATTATAAAGTATGGTGTTTGGTGGGCATGGCATGTGCTGGTCTAATGCCTTACGGTGGTGTAATATGGGCTGAGTCGGTAAAGCTGATTTTCATTGTGTGTGTTTCAAGGCCAATTTCAGCCCGACTTTTTACGAGGAAAAATTATGTTGGTTTAGTGTTTGCGTTTGCATCACACATTTCATTTCCATTAGGTTCTTTGTAGGACCTTTTTTTTAGGCTACCATCAAACAGTTTGTTTGATGCATTTAAGAAGTTGGCAAATAGTCGAGCCTAGCGATAGACTCGCAACAAGCTCATAAACTGGATCAACTTTCCACTTTTCTTAACTTCGATATTTCGAAGCATAGCTGCATGTCATTGAGACTACGCTCTGATACTGGAGCTGTTTATGCTTTTAACAAAGAACGTTGACCGGGTCATGTACCCGATTGCATGTTGCAACTCGTTCTGCCTTGCATGACGTGACAATGGCATAATCCTTGTGAAATCTGTATTCTTGTCATGTTTTAATCCGATGTAACTTGTTGGTGCCACAAATTGTCTGTTTTATCTCATATAACGGAGTGAGTTGAAAGACAGTTTATGTTCGTTATGTGGCCGTATGCCCGAACGTTTCATATGCATCCCCGAACAATTAAACTCGTGTTGTGGAAGTCTCGAAAAAAGTATTTTACCGTTTTTGTGGCCAGCGCTTCATCTTGAGCGCTTCAACCTTTCGCTTTTCTTCTTGAAACGAATTATCACTCAATGATTTAATGCACGTTTTATGCACTTCTAACGAATGTTTATTTGCTCCATCATCCATTTAATAAACTCGCTCGGCGTCCCACTTCACGCTGTACTCAGTGAGGACCTTATGTAATCTCTTCTGTGATGTCACTGACGTGTGGAGCGAATGCCGTAAGCCGTTCCGGTATCTTTATTTGCCGGGATTATCTCTCATATTTGGCACACTTTGGTCCTGTTTATTCGGACGGGTTTGTAGGACAGTGCAGCTGACCCACCGGACCGGTATCTCACGGTGACCCAGTCTTTGTGAGGGGGGGAGGGGGTGGCTAAATACGGCCAGTCCCGGCTGGGAGGCGGGCCGGCCGGGCCTTCTGTCGGGTCTGGGCCGTGGGTCGGTCAGTGTCCAGGGAACCGGACGCGCCGGTCCGGTCCGGCCGGCCGGCCGCCGGTATCGGCCGGGGCGATGGCCGCTGTGGGTGTCGGCTGTCGCTCCACCGGGTCTGGTAGACCGTGAGCTGCATACCACGGCACTGTTTGAAAAGGGAGTCTGGGTTTGAATGGTATCCTCTCGACTCTCGAGGTCCAGTTTCCTGGGTCAATATCGGGATGTAATGTGTATGACTTGACTGTTTGGAAGCCCGAATTTGGATGGACTGCCAAGGAGAAGTTATTTTTCTTTTTGTAGATTGGAATGTGCTATTTTCGTACCAGGATGGTGGTATGTAAGGCCTCTTCTTAAGGAATTGGGATCGACCGGCTCGAGCTTCGTGAAGTATTTAAGGATGGTTACCGTCAGAGTTCAAGGCAAGCCATTGTGCATATATAGTCGCGTATTCGATTGGAAAAAAAATTTAGACGGTGTTTGAGTTACCTGCACCGTGTGCAAAATTACTTTCCTATTGGCCATTACACATTTTACAATTAATTGTCCACGACTGCCTTTTTTAAAAGGTCATGTTTGGGTGCTTTGTTAGTTTTTTTTTACACTTTTTCCGAAGAAAGTTTTTGTGGTTATTCGTATATTTGATGCCGCATTTATTGGTTACCAATTACCCTTGGTGTGTCCATACATGGATTTATTTGATTAAAGGGTAAAAACAAATTTGCTCGATTTGTTTTACTCTTGTGTGTGGCAACCTTGCCGTGCTGACCTTGCGACTCGCATACTCTCCTCACTATATGTATCGACCGCTTACCCTCCCCTTCACCGTCCTGCCCTCTGTTCCGGCTGGCGCCGCCCCAAACCGACTCTGACCCACCGCCGTCACGCCGTGGGCGTGTGATGTCGCGGTGCTCCCCCGGCCCGTCCCTCCGGCTGTGACGTTGCTCAGGGCGGGGGCGGGGGCGGCCGAATGCGTCATCGGCCGACGGCCGGCGCCGGCGCCGTACGCCGTACGCCGCGGTCGCTCAGTCTGACGTTGGACGCCGGCCGGGCGAGTGTACGGTGACTGAGACCTGGCCGAGTTGAGCGCTCTGTGTGGAGAGAAGAGGTGATCAGTGACCAGTGCAAGAGCGGACACCAGATTGGTGAAGGTTGAACGAGGTGAGTTGATACTGGGGGGTGAAAATGATGAAGCGTGAGCCGCATGCAGCAGGACGTCGTGCACAGCACAACGTAGTTGTTTGTATAATACGATATACTGTTAATTGTACTAATTTGTGCTGGGTATGACATGCATTATGTGGCGTATGCATATAATGCAGCTCATTTGAAATAGCTCCTTTGATACGCTTTATATTCGGTGATAGCTGCCCCACCGTTTTTCCTACATGATAAGTAAGATGATTTTACTCTGCTATGGTTGTGATGTTATATAAAGTGGAATTCCCTGGATACGTTGCACGAAACATCGCTTTATCACTACTGTATTTCAGCATCTAAGACCCGGATCCCGGTCCCTATCTGTGCGTGTCCGTCGCCGCCGACGGCCTCTGCCTTCAGAGCGAGATGACGTAATCATTCTCGGTCCTTCTTTCCTTGTTAGTATTCTGAGCTGTTTATAGGTTATATAACTCATTGTTCAGAAGCCTGTTCAGATCTGTTACATAATTTTCGTTTTCATATTCGTCTGCGACATTTATTAGATTTATTGGAGTCCGTATAATGTAACTGCGCACCGCTTCAGCCGTTGCGTTGTAGCTGTAATATAGAGACAAGCCTCCTTTCAAAAATCCCGTTAGCTCTCTGCGTTTGGCCCAGTGCCTGGCAGCACAGTTTGGCCCCCGAGCCTCCCTCGGTGTGATGACAGGCGTCAGTGCGGTCCTTGCGTCACCTCACGCCACTGCGGCGGTCGCCGGGGCCCCCGGGCGGGCGTACTGGGGTGGGCCGGGGTGGTCTGGTGCGGGGCGCCCCCGCCCCACCCCGGCGCCGGCCCCTGGCGGCTGCAGGGTGCAGAGTGCAGAGGCCCTGTGCCGGCACGCTCTGCTCCAGCACCCGGTCCCGCCGCCCGGCCGGCGCCGCTCACGTACTGGTGACAGGCGGACCGAGCGAGCCGACCCGTCAGCTGACGGCGGAGCCTCGGCCGCCGCGGTTGCGCTATCTAATCGGGACGGGACGGGCTTTGTGTCCGTCACCACCCGCGCGGCCCATCCCGGAAGGCTGCCTCCGCGGCTAGCGCAACCCACCCAGCCGGAGTTGCCCAAAAACCCGGTGTCGCCAGCGAAATGATTTTTGTGCTGGACTCGAGAGGATGACTGTAAACAGTAATTAAAACAGCTTACGTAACTCTTGTAGTTTCGTGTTCTGTGCCCGGCTGATAATGGGGCCGAAAGACATCCTCTCTCCTTCATCGCGTTTCACAATCAGCCTTTCTGAGACATTTGAGTACTGCAAGCAGGCAACGCTCAGACCAATCCATAGATCTAGACCAACAACCTTATTCTGGGAAGTGGGGCTTGATATTTATTGGCTGCTGATGGCGATGATTTGAGAGCTTCCAGGGACCACTAGCCACAAGGTTATCCCGCGCTCTTGGAACGCATTATGAATAATGCATTTCTCCGTGCTGTTGACCCGCTATCTGACTCCGTCGTTCTCTGTGTTGCAGGCGCCGCACCATGTACTGCCTGCAGTGGCTGCTGCCGGTGCTGCTGCTGCCCAAGCCGCTGCAGCCGGCGCTGCTGCACACGCACGCCGTGTTCGTCGCCCTCTACCTGGTCGGCTTCTTCCTGGAGAAGCGGCCGTGCATCGTGTGCACGCTCGTGTTCGCAGCCTCGATGCTGGTGTTCTGCTCGTCGGGCCCCGGCGGGTGCCTCATCTGGGGCGTCGGCTGCGAGGAGGATGAGTTCGTCTGACCGACCCCGGCGGCGACTGGCACCATGTGACCAAGTGTGACAGGACGCCGTGTGACGGCGTGTGACAGGTCGTCGCGTCACGGAGTGTCGCGATGCCGTGTCACAGAGGGTGATCAATGAACGCGGTGTGCGGCCGAACCGTGCCGCGCTGGCTACTCAGGGTATCCGCTGAACGTCGCAGAGGTCACAAGTGCGGGACGCGGACACAAAACTTGGGTCGGCGGCAGGTCTATGACTGCGGACTTCTACAGTCTTCTGCGGTTCTGACCTTCAGAATCAGCGACTGCATATTCCGATGGACAGTCGCAGACGGGGATTGCCCTTGACAATCGGTACCGCTGGGCCTACTGACAAGAACATGTCACGTCTTTGTCCGTGACAGAAGCCGTCGTTGCGAATCATGATTTCACCATCATTCCTGATCATCAATCTTACCGGATTCGACATGAGAGTATCATGTGAAGCCTCTGGTACAACGTCACAAAAAGTCGACGTCGGCATCACACATTTAACAAATAAGGATTCGGCTCATGCTGATTACGCAGAGGTGAATGTCGGAAAATCTGAGATTGCCTTCTGTTTGCGTGATGCTGGTGATTTACGCAGAAGTATGGAGTCATCCGAACCGCAAGCCGGGTGGAAAGTTTGGGGTCATTGGAAGGTGAAGAGCGGTACCTGAAGATAAAATTGCGTTTATTTACCCTTCACCTGTCAGTGATGTGATGGCTTAACAAACCATCAGACATGTATTCGGCGTTCTCTGATTGTCGGCTCCGAATGTTATCGAAGGAGGTTGGCTTTGGCGCTGGGACGCCTTTTAATCACTCAGTGTATGTGCTATTGATATGTTAGAATTGCAAGGGATTAGTTGGCATTAGTTCATTGTAATTTATTTATTTAAATGGTAGTGTGATGAACTCGCATCCTTTGTACTTTCAGTTCAGACATTACCAGACACACAAAAAATAGTTACAGAATGTCTTAGAAAATAGTTTTCTTGCCAGCATAGTACTTGAAGCACTGATACTTGTGTCCGAATTTTCGCCGCATCGGGCGGTCGTTTTGGGTCAAGTTGCACGGCCTTTGCAACGGTACCTTCCGGTCGTGTCCTCCTAAAAAGTCTCCATGGAGCTGGACTGGCTCGATGGGACCGAAACTGGTTTACCTGGTGCTTGCCTCCTGCTGTAATCGAACCTGGCCGGTGGGGTGACCCTGGAGTGTGACTACCGGTCCGACGGGGCGCGGGGCACGGGGGAGGGGAGGAAACTGGTCACACCGCAAACTGTGATTGTGTTGCGAGAGGCAGGCACGCCTCGACTCTCTGTGATTGTGTGTAATGTGCCGAATTTACCAGTCAGCGTTGGTGGACGGTGGTATCCACTGTTAATATTGTGTGCTGTGCTTTGTGAGGGCTCCAAGTACCCGACCGCAGCGGTTGCCATTCGCCCTTTCACCGTGTACTTTGACCCTGTGTCGATACTGTGCTCAACCGTGTGTGTCTATATCTGATTGCAATACATGGCTCATGTTTATGACCTTGTTTTGGCCGTCACGAACCCGCGCCCCTCCACTGTGTCATGTTGAAACGACGCGCGTGCACTGATGCCTGTGGCTCTCCTTGGGGCACTGGGCCCGACCTTGGCATTCACATCGCACCGCCCGAGGCTGAGGGGTGAGCCCTCGCCGCTGTGTCACGGCACTGCTTTGTTGACGGCCGATTTCGATAGAATCGGCTTCGTGGCAATGCAATCGCCGAGGCTGCGCTGGCCAAGGCTGTAGCTGGCTGCTGGTTGCTGGCTGCTGGCCGCTGGGTGCTAACCGCTGGGCGCCAGCGCTGGTTGTTGGACCGGCTTGCCACGGAAGTGGAGCACAGTTGTGTGCAAGGAAAACTGCCCAGGGCCACAACGGGGAGTTCCGTGCACAGTGCGCGCTTGCAGAGGCGTGGTTCGATCGACGCTGGTTCACTCCAACTGGGGCAAGGTCTTTCCGCGTCGGAAAAAGGCGGCGATGTCGCTGCCCTCTTTTTATAGAGTAGCAGGAACTCCGCTTTGAAGTCGTATAAACATCGTAAAAAGCTGGCGGAATAGTCAGTTGAGCATTGATCGTCAGAATCTTGTGGTTAAAACATGTTTGGAGTTGTCAATAGCGTCGAAGACATGGAGACCCTCATCACTATAGGGTTGACAACTGCAAGGCATCGCTCGACTATTGACCTCTTGACCTCGAGCCCGGCCCTGGGCGGATTATAGCGGTTGGATTCCAGGAACGACAGCGACGCTTCTCGCCAGACGTCCTGCTAAAAGAAGATGTAAACATTTGTGCGACGAAGTCTGCTCAGTGATCGCCAGACGGTCGGTGCGATTGATTCCCGTACGAACTTTTTGTGAGGTTATCGGTTATTCGACAGAATGTGAAACGAACCACACGCACTCGATCGATGTTCTTTGTCTTCATAATAAGCGTTTCAAGTAGAATTACTTCCAGTCGGAAACCTTCAACGAGCAAGCGTAAACCTACAATACACAGATATTTTACAAGCGTATCAGTTCTCTAAAACATGCTTACTTGCCGCTCTACCCTCTTTTGTGGTCCGGTCTGAGGTCAGCTTAGACCGCCTCCTTTGTCCCGTCTCGCGTTACCCGGCCACCGTCCACTGCCTGCCTGTCTGACTGGCGACCCGGTCCGGTATGGCGGGATCGACAGGACAGCTGCGGCGCGCCGGTGTCCACCTGGTTCCCGGGTAGGTACGTTCAAACGACACACCAGAGGCGGGGCCGGCGGTGGTCCGTCCGTTGGGTCTGCAACACCTGGCCTCCCGGTCCGCCAGACGTGGCGGGCGGACGTCCGTTTAGTTGGCAACAGATGGTCGACTAGATAGATACACGAGGTCAAGACTCAAAACTCCAAGACTGGAGCGGCAGTGGCAGACCGTTCGTGGGGGCGTTAGACCAGTGTTGGCTCCTTCTGATCCGTTCAGGACACGGCGGTCCGCTGTCGCTATGTGAAGGACGGCTCTCTTGGCAGGGCTGCAGTCCGACGCGACAGCCTTGTGTCTGATCTCGGGCGGCCGTCGCGTTCCTGTCGTGCCTTTGGATTCTGTCCGCCGGAGACAGATGTTACCTGGTCCAGAACCTTGACCTGGCCACGGGGTTCCGCCGCGCCTCAGGTCGTGATGCTCTGGCCGTTACTGGGATTACTGGTACAATGAGACGAACTCACGACACAGTCTCACGACTCACAGTCTCAGGGTTCGCAGGCTCACGACTCGTGCTTGTCGGCCCCTCCCGTCCAGCGGTCTCACAGAGCGGTTCTCGACAATTTGTCGGCTGACCGTCAGGCTGTCAGTCGAGTTCTATCGATTTTTGTCGGATGCCCGTCAGATTGTAGGTCTTCTTAGCAGCGTGCCAGCGTTGCCTGCGTTTGGCACACCGTCAGCTTCCTCGGGTTCTCCTTGGTTGCTAAAACGAAGCACGATCCTGGGGTGGACCAACGGCGCTTTTCCTCCTCATCGGACATGACATGTTCGTGGTCTTTGAAATTAATCGGTTATTCACTCAGGAATGATCAACGGTGATTGCGAAACAATCGCTGGGGCACAGCGGCCGAATAACGGGTTACACGATGAATACGATGGTAGACGGAAAAAATATTTGTCATCCACATGCTATTTTAGTCCTTGACTCCAGTCCCCAAGGCCGCTTTGTTTGCAGCTGGCGTGAGTTCGTTGTCTCTTTATTTCGTCTTCGGTAACACAGGCGTTGCATAGAACCTGTGGTTTGCTTAGAAGCTGTTCGATGGGCTGGGAACCAGCCTGGCCGCTGTATGGTGCAAACATGTCTGAAGTCTGCATCGCAAACCAGAAACGAGCCTGGGGGATCTTCGCTGGACACAATTTACCCGCCATTTATTGGATAGTTTGTTATAGCTATACAGAAATACGACATTTTCACCGCCACTGGCTGTGACAGAGCGGTGAAGGAGCTGTACCAAAGTGAATATTGCAATGTAAATGTAAATGGTGGTAAATTGTAATGTAAATATTGTAATGTAACGCGACTTTTTCACATTTTAGCCGGCGCAAGCCATGACGCACATTTCTGATCCGGCGATTTCTGGTAACTGAGGTCTGGCGTGCAGCTAAGCTTCTGTATGATCCGCGGACTCACGCTCCCACGCACATATAGGATTTATTTCTACCTGCTGAACCCTGCGACACATGGCCTTGCCTGCAACGGATCTATTTGTACCTGCTGAACCCCGCGAGAATGGCGTGCTGGATAAATTTGAATGCGCCGACAGGTACCTATTGATGTAGGAGGGCTTGCCGTGTTCAAATTGATAGCTTTATTCTAGTTCACCCGGCGCAGCTCACAGTTCATTGAAGGAACAGCAGCCATTTAGGCTGTGTTCCGCGTCAAGCCTGGGTAAATACGCTGACACCGTCCGATATCGGGTCCTTCCTGGCGGAGCTCGGTTTTCCCTGTTGCCGTGAGCCGCGCTCCAGTTGGCGTGTCAGAATGTCGGGGGCCCATCGGCCTTCCTTGTCGCTACCCAGAGCCGCATTGTTCTTCCATCAGCCGGGCTGTACAAGGCGACCGCCGCGCCGTCCGCCTTCCTCCAGAACTATGCATTGTCTGTGAAACAGCTTAGATGTTGATCCCCTCTAGCTCCGCTGGCGGCATGGTCGTTTGTGCTTTGTTGAGCTTACAACTAACAAGCTCAGAGCCTCATTCAAGCCTAAAACACACCAGCATAGAATGCCGGATCGTTCGTGTGTTGCTGTCGTCACGGGTGAGTAGGCACCCTTGCTCCTCGTTCGGCCAGCTGGGCCTTTCACGGCGCCGTCCAGCGCGGTTGGCGGTCAGGGTCGCCGCGTGTACCTACACTTTCCCCGTCTCTCCCCGGCTTCTTCCAAAGCGCTCCATGACTTTCCAGTTGAGCCTCCGCCGTCCGAGTCATAAAGTGTTGATCAATTCAGAGGTTTTGCTACATGGTGAGAGGCCAACTGCATACAGTGATTGCCTTACCACTATGACGGTGATAGGAGTCTACATGAATTATTGATGGTGGTCACATATATATGGAAATTATCGTCTCCGGCTGATGCACCGCGTGCCAATCCATCTTTTGCGTCTTCAATCGTCTTCTGCGGAGTTGGGAGCGGTTCGTTTGGCTAGTGGACATTGGACATTCCCTCTGCGACTGTATCTAAACGGTGTCAAGGAGATGCCCCCGCCCCCCCCCCCCCCCCACACACATTCACCATGCGCGCCCAGTGTTTACACTAGTCACCGATAGCCAAATGGTTTCCCTCAACACGCAACAGTCGCACCACTGCAGGGAGTGTCAGACCCGCCGTCACTCGGCCATATCCTCCTAGTCTGGAATACTGAGCCCTTCATAGACTGAGGAAATTAGCCCGTTTCGTGCAGGTATTAGCCAAATTTTAGTCACTGGAATCCGTGACGTTTTCAGATTAAGATTGCCTTCTCTGTAGCTACTATTTTCGGCTCATCTCCATTGTGTTCTGTCAGCGCCGGGTGACGGACGGTGAGTCAGCGTCTGCAGATAGTCCCGCATTGTGCACGGGCTGTGCAACGTGCACGGCCGCTGCTCGTGCACGGTATACCTGACGGTGACTCAGCCGATCACAGGTGCGTCATGCTCCGTCTGCGGCGAGTTCCGACTTGCCTCCAGGGCCGGGTGGTGCCCGGAGATGGCGGCGGGTTTTACCATGACGCTCTGTCCGGGGGATAAGCGGCTCCGCTGCCGAAAATGTGCGTCATTGTTGCAGAAAGTGAAGGCAGTAAAGGCATCCGCGTAGTTAACTTTTACCTTTCTCAAGGTTCCCTTATGTAAAGCGCACCGACGCAGTTGCCATCAAGATTGTCCTTCTATCTTTCTCTAGAAGGCTGTCTACCGATTAAAATTGAGCAGCACCACTCTGATGGTTCCCGCTGTGCACTCCTGTGCCACGGATGATCAGTACGGCATTGTTTGGGCTTCACGACTTGTTTACATTGAGCTGAGGTCACTTGTGCTGGCCGACATGCGATGATGTTTGGCTAAAGAACTGGTCAGCAGACGGGTGGCGCCGGCCGGTCGGGGGGCGGGGCGCCCGCGCCGGCCTCCGGGCTGGGGTCGGGACGGCAGCCGTGACCGGTTCCTCGCGGGGTCGGCCGGTCGGCCAGAGTCTCCCACACTGACTGCTTCCTGCTCCAGCGCGGGGCCTTGACCCCGAGACCGCGTCTGCCGGGTGGCTGACGGGTCGGAGGTCGTGGCCTGTCTGTGTCTTGGCATGCCATTGGGTGAGCTACACTGCACTGCTTGAACTCCGGTGGGTACTGGCCGGTAAAGAGGTGGCTGGGACCATAGCCTGAGCGTCACAAAGTCTGTCGGTGCATTTCCCAAGCTGTGAGGTCATGACCTTGTCCGCTGTGGCCTAGTTATGCAAAGCCGTACTCTAATCGCGTCATCACGAAGAAGGTCACGTCGCGATTATGACATAACATTGTTTGTCATTGTCGTTATCTCTGTAGCTTTACACAAAACACCCCTGTAAGTAGTTCAGCATCGCTTTGGGTCAGGTCCTTGCCCTTCCCGCTAGCCTAATGCCAGCATCAGTTTATCGCCCCAATTAGTCTCAACACAGTCTCTCATCACTGATGACAACAAAGTGTGACACCATTACATCTTGTTACTACCTATTCCCATTCGCGTGACGATCTCGGAGTCGACGTTCTGCGAGGTGCGTGGTGATCAAGTGATCACATTCGGCCAGCCTCGTGTCTTTACACCGTGACCACTGCCGGCTGCGTGAATGTCGCGCTGGCTGGGGTCGAGGTGGGGTCAGAGCTGAAAGGTTTGAACTTCGGAGTGCTGTTCCATTCGCTGACCACAGCTGGGTGGTCAGATTGTTTACATCACATCATCACCCGTTCGAAGAAGGTGGAACTTTGTTTAGCTATTGGCTATTGGCAGGACCAGTGATGGAGCCCTCCCGTTTGTTTCGCCATGCTCTCTAGCGTGATGTAAAACTACGTCGCTGTGATGTAAAACTACGCGTCCGTGATGTAAAACTGCGCCACCGCAAGCCTTGCCAGCCAGTTACGGCGGTGACGTTGCAAAATATGAGATGAGCTCAGCTGGATAAGCCGTACTCATGGACATTTCATGAACGTTTTGCGATGCTCGGTGCTATTATCACCACTTCCCGAGGATGTGCAAGTTGATAATCACCTACAGTTGATAATGCAGTGATTCACACTGACTAGCCCGTCAGATCCCTGATAGATGAAGCTTCGGACACGTTCGGTTATTCCCCGGGGTTCCATTTGAATTGTGCAATGAAATGGCGACGATAATCTTTGATCGCAACTTATGATCGCTTATTTAAGACGATGGGTGGATGCATACTGAATGTCCTTGCCCTTGCCTTGCCCATCATTTTGGTTCTCCGCCCGCGGGCTCGGCTCTCGCCCTAGTGAGCGCGCCCATGGCCACAGCGGCTGTGATCCACCCTCGCATTTCGGTGAGGTATTACCGACATGACAGACTGTGACAGAACCCGGCGGTGAAAGCTCTCAATCTGCGCAACCCGTGTACCAAGTGGTACTGCGCAGTGCACTGAAACACCCGCTGAGCTACTTATCACAACGGATGGATGCGCATTGCGCAGCAACCCGATCCATTTTTGACACTTGCGCATTTCCAGCTTTGATCTTTAACATGTTTTTTTCATAATACTTATTACTGTTTTATTTGAGTAGCTTTTATCCGCATGCTTGGATACCTAAAGAAAGATGTCCATTGTCCATTTTTGTCGGTTAGCCATTTACCACGGGGATTGGTTGCATGCACGGTGCTAAATGGTACTAAATGCCACGCTGAGATGTCCCCAGCCCCAAGGACGGATCGGAATGTAGCTCTGTGCGGTGGCCCCTGGGCCCCCGGCTGCACGTGTGCCGGCCTCGTGCATGTCGCAATGTCAGTGATGCCGGTACTTTGTTGCCATGGTAACCAGCAGCTAATGACGGACATGCCGTCGTAAGGAAGTTTGGTGGGTCTTACATAACCCGGTAGGTGGCATGATTCGCCGTTCCCGCCCAACGCTTTAGTACGCAGGTGTCAAAACTTGAGTCTGTAGAATTATTTCCAGCTGTTACCAGCACTTAAAACCAGTCGTTTTATTCCATTAATTATTTATGATGTTGAAAACTCATTAGTCATCTCAGTAAGATTAGAACGGGTAACTTTCCGTGGTTGGAAGCAGGGCTGCGGAGTCGGAGTCGGAGTCGGAGTCGGAGTCGGTCGGAGTCGACAGTTGTGACCGGAGTCGGAGTCGGAGTCGGAGTCGATTTTGGAAACCCGATCCGGAGTCGGAGTCGGAGTCACCGAAAATCCGTCGACTCAACAGCCCTGCCAGGTCTGCGGAGTCGGAGTCGGGAGTTGGAGTCGGTCGGAGTCGACAATTCTGCCCGGAGTCGGAGTCGGAGTCGGAGCTGGTTTTTGAAAGCCGGAGTCGGAGTCGGAGTCGGAGTCGCCGAAAATCCATCGACTCCGCAGCCCTGGTTGGAAGTATCCATCTGATGCAACTACCCGTAACTTTTACCGTTCATTACCTAACTCGATCGGTCACTTTTAGCGAACCTCGTGGTCGTTTATTAAAAAAGAGGCGTATCGTAAATGGCTAGTGACTCTTCTCACCCTTAGGCCAGTGCTCTCCCGAGCGCTGACCCTGCTGACCTCTCGCCCTCCCCTCCCCGCTCATCAGGCCGTCGTCCGTCGGCCATCTGCACAATTCCAACCATGAAGGTAACGCCGACGCCGACGGCCGCCTACCTGTCGGGCGTCGTCCACAGTCGCCGCATGGGGCGCACATTCAGTATCGGAGACATGGACCCGGACACGTTCAGCCGCATCAAAAACTACGACGAGACCGTCGGCAGGCTGGACCACTACTACGGCGTCGGTGAGTGCTGCCGCCGGGGTGGGTTTGGGTGTAACGGGTATTTGGGGTGTGACGGATGAATGCTGAGTGTGCAGATGGGTGTCAGTGTCGGGCGTAAATTCATCTTTTGTGGCGTCATGGTGTGGATGGTGGTGTACAGTACTCGTAAATGTTTGGTGCTGGGTTTTGGCGGCTCATCATTATGCGGTGTTAGATGTTTGAGGATCAATGTGAAGTACCGGTGTGCTAAGACCAGGAAATCAGTATCGATGTACCCCGAAAATGCACCCTATCTGAGTATTGTGCGTTGTGTTCCTCAGTGAAGCGGCAGCTGATTGCCAACCAGAGCTTCATGACCGGCCAGTTCCCGGAGAGTTCGGCGGAGCGGGTGGTGTCAGACGTTCGCACCAGCCTCTACTGCGCCTTCTCCATCTGGTGTCTCCACCAGGCCTACAAGTGAGCTGCTGTCCTCTCTAACCAGGCGTACAACTTACAAGTGATCTGGCACCCATATCCTCTTCCCATCTAGCGTTATCCACATGCGATACGGTCTCTGATGCGCCTTCTCAATCTGGTGTCTCCACCAGGCCTTCAAGTGAGCCGACTTCACGAGTGATGTATTGTTAATGTCCTGCGTTGACGTCCCTGGTTCGATGTCGCAGGGATGATGTCTCCTTGTGACCACATTATCCCTGGATGTGATGACACAAGTTGAGTTTGTTGTGTAATGTGTTGACAGTGGTTAACGTAGAACTATAATAAGAAACGTGTGGCCAGGTGTGGCTTATCGCATAGCTTAGTTATCATATGAGCAAAAATAAATTACACGAAACCAAACGTTCCAGCGCCCTAAACCCCCAAATTGTCATCATCATCAGACCAAACGTTTTGACACATCAATCGCGCTACATTGAGTGCTGTTGGTATGAGCTCTTGAAACGAGACTGCTATTGGATACGAAAAAAAATGAAATGTATTGGTAATAGTTTATCTTAAATTCACTTCACGACATAAAATTGTTTAATGTGTCCCAATGTTTAAAGTACTGGGGACGGCTGACTCGGGCCTTGAGGCGGGCACGTGCTGTACCGTGGCGGAATGTGTATCGTTTTTACCCGCCGTGCCCCGGCCGGCCGCGGCTCAAGGCTGCGCCGCCGCTCGCGCAGGGAGGCGGGTTTTTGTGCGCGGCAGCCGTTTGTTAGTGTCCCCTGAGGGCGGGATGGTCCATGTTTATGAACTCGCATTCCCCCGCGTTGTCCGCAGCTCAACTGACGTTACCGTTCGGCCGATATGCGCACTTGATCTTTGGCCCACTGATAGAGCGGAAACGTGATTGAATATATCGATTGATCGGAAACGTGACTGAACGCAGTGACAGTCGATATCTCTACCCATGATACATGAACGGCTATGTGACCGTTGATGGTCTTTGTTATGGCTGCCAGTTTTTATACCGTGTATTTAATGAGTGTCTCTTAAGTATCTCTGGACATATACTAACACCCTCTCCTTCCGTGAAGATGCTGGGCGTGACGGTCGACCAAACACTATCCTGGGAAGCGCACATATCCACTGTTGTCAAAAAGTGCAATTCCATCCTTTTCTGTCTCTATAAAATTCGACATCACCTTACCCCCGAGGCCCGACAGCTTCTTATCCAATGTCATGCCTTCCCACATATCCGATACTGCCTCTCCGTCTGGGGCGGGGCCGCCGCATGTCACCTTCAGAGAGTGCAGAGGGCGATAAACTTCGGGGCCAGGATCGTGTCGGGGGCACGTGCGCGTGACCATGTCTCGCCAATTCTGAAGGAGCTGGGCTGGCGTGGTTTAGGTGACATGACCGTGCACCACGACTGCGTCCGTGTCTTTGGCGCATTGAAGGACGAGCGAGCTCCCGCCGCGGTCCGGTCCTTGTTTGTCGCCCGGGCCGATGTATCCCAGAGAACCACCCGAGCGACAGTGGCTGGTATGCTGGAGCCTCCGGGCTTTCGGCTGGCCATGTCACGTCGCGCCTTTTCTTACCGGGCGGCCTCGTCCTGGAACCGCCTGCCGTCGGCCGTCACCAGCTCCGAAACTTGAGCTGAGTTCTTACGTTTACTGGATACGTGCTTTTAATTTTTATGTTTACTCATCAGTGTACATCGTGCTTCTTTCACCCTTTTCTTTTTAATCGATGTCTCATTTATGTATTTTGACTCAGGCATGACATTAACCCACCATGTGGAATGGCCTGTAAATACACTGTACTGTAATGAGTGGCTGCTTATGTTTCCCATCATGATTTAGTCAACCTGAACATATCCCGAGGCCGACCCACTCTCTCATAGTCTAGTTCTACCCTCTGATACACCGCAAATCTCCTTCAGCTTGCCCAGTGACATATTCTGTTCTCTCCCCCTCCCCCTCCCGCCTATTTTATCCTCACACCCAACCAGTCTGACGGACTCTGTCTCCCCAGACGCATTGACGACGACCGCGGCAAGACGTTCGAGCTCGGCCAGTCTGTCGTCAAGTGCATGCGCGGCATCCTGCGCTCCTGGATGAAACAGGCCGACAAGGTGGAGCGTTTCAAAGCTAACCAGACGACGCACAACGCGCTGCACTCCAAGTTCCACCTGGTCACCGGCGACGAGGTGCTCACATGTGAGCAGTACAATCATCTACAGGTGAGAGCGGAGGCGAGGAGCTGGTGGAGGCGTTTGATTTGGTTGAGAGGGGATGAGGTGGGGTATGCGAGATTTTAACCGTACAATCGGTGGAAATTTGACACATACTACGTCAGTGGAACCCGGCTGTTTTGTCATGAATCCTGGATGCATTACGTCATGGAGTAGTTTGATTATTTACTATTTAGTTCTTGGAACATCAACGCAGGACTGGCTGTATTTCGTTGTTATTTTGTCTAACGGTAATCCCCTTGCTGTGGTTATAATGATTTACGACTCGTGGCTGCCACTTGATTAGCTCACTTTGGTCTAATGCTATTTCAAAACTGCGCTATGCCCTGATCTTTAAAATACATTAACAACCACGTATTTAATGCATCAGGTTTGGACGTATTGCGGAATCTGACGGACTATTAATAGACTTTGCTCACTGTACTTTTCCGCAGATACCAGCTTTCTGTCGACACTTCCTGAATGTTCGGTATCAGGGCTTAACACTCTGCCCTTTAGCCACCCGGTCTTTTACCACATCGGTGCACTCACTGTCGTCTCCGCGTCACGAATATTACCAGTGAATTCACTTCCCTAGCAACGATTCAACTCTGTGAACAGTGGACTGTAGTGCAGTGTCGACTCGGTGTCACTAACTGGAAACACGTACTGCTCCTAACCTATTGAAGTTTCACTATCCTCGGTAAATATGCGGCGATGGGCGATCTGGAAAAGGAGTTTTGCCCGACAACGCTCTACTGATCTCAACGTAAGCCAAGCACGATTGAGGAATTCACTAGCATTCACTTGCGGACAATCTGTCCTTTTTACAACCGGTTTCAAGTAATCAACGCAGGTACTGGTTTAAGTTTCAGAAACTCATCAAATTTAATCCATCAATGAACTCAGCACTTTCACTCTTGGCCACAATGTCTTGAGACCGGACTAAGCCGTCCTGATTGTCCTGCCTTGTTTGTGGTTTGAGCTGAGGTCTTATTATGTATTACAACAGGCTGAAGCATTGATTTACGTTAAATGTTTGGTGTAATCCCAAACACAGCTGCTTGCTTTGTGGTAACATTTTAGCTCTACCCTTGCGAGTTTTGTTGAATTTTGTCCTCGCTAACTGGACTGATGTATGAGAATCATGTGATGGCCAATAAAGTAGTTGAAGTTGAAGTTGAAGCTGTCAATGGAAAGAGGCCCCATTCAAAGGGCCTGCGACTTCCTCGCTTTCACTTTTACTTTCCCTCCACGATATTCCTTCTCTAAGTAGCTTACATAATGGCAACACCTTAGAATCGAAACCATGGAAAGTGATTTAACTATTTCATAAGAGCGACGGATCCGTCATGGATCTTCATGAATGCTTATCCTGTATTTTAATCGAATTTAAATTCTTCAGCTCACATCTTCAAGTGGTTTCAACACCGCCCCAATTGCCTGTCTGTAGCCTGTCCTTTTCGTGTGTCAGTTTTTTAATCTATTGCGCGATATTATAATGTTAGGAAATCATGTTCCATAGCCGGAAGTCTAAAGTCAGTGCTGCAGCATGCCCGCACGTGTTGACAACAGCGGCAATGCTTCCCTTCCGGGTCCTTGGCCGGACAGTGCCACCAGCCAGCAGTGACCTTGGTCTGTCATTGAACGCCGGACGATTTGCTGATTTATCGCCCGTTAACCTATTCATCCGATATCAGTCTCGGAGTGGGGTCCGGGCGCGTGCGGCACCGCGTATCTAAGCTAAATGTATGCCGAAATGCACCGAAGCCGATTACACACCCTGTTCCGCAATGACATGCATGGAAATAACATGGTAGCCATGGAGCAGTGAGACTGGTTGTTGAGCATGACTCTGCAGTTTTTGTTCCAGAAGGCTTTCGGGGTTTCTAGGCTCATATGGTCTGTTGCTGGGCATATTGTGTGCAACGGTAAACATGTTTCGGCTGCTGAGGGGCTTTGGATCGCTTTCTAATTTCATATCCATGCAATGCACAGTCGGATAGTTGCAGAGACGACGTTCGACCTTAATGTGGCGTGCTTGGGGCGAAGGACGGTGGGATAAGAAGGAAATGGGATAGCCCTCCTCTTGCGGCACACAGCGCTACTTATCTGTGTCTGAGCCGTTCATCAGCAATGCATATTTTTATCGTATTTACTTTGAGCCCTGTCAACTTGTGGGATAAGCACTTTGTTTATAATTTGACGCTTATTTTTTGACCCACCCACGTCGCAGTTTGCTTTATTCGTGCGAACCCCTGCTAAACGTATCGAACTCAGGCCGTGTTTTCATGCTAACGATCTGGTACTCTCTCGATCTGGATCTGTTACTTATTCGCTTCTCGCTCCATCAGTCTCACAAACTCATTATCCACACATCACTGTTCACATCTGCCCTGCGTCTGACTGTCCTATCCCGCTGGGGACAATTTCCAATAAGTGTTCTTCATTACACGCCCCCGGGGATATCCCCCCCCCCCGCCCACCGGGCGCTCATCTGACGCTCCTGGCGCTCTGTTTCGTCTCCAGATCGACGTAGTGTCGCTGTACCTGCTGTTCCTGGTGCAGATGACTGCCTCCGGGCTGCAGATCGTTTTCACCATCGACGAGGTGAACCTGGTACAGAACCTGGTGTACTACGTGGAGAGGGCTTACCGGACACCAGACTTTGGCATGTGGCAGCGCGGCAGCAAGTACAACAACGGATCGTCCGAGCTGCACGCCAGGTGGGGGAGAGGGTCACAGGGATGGTGCAGAGACGAGGGCTTAGTTGTGTGGGTAGGGATACTTGAGAGGCTGGTGTCGGCAATACGAATTATCGATGATAGTGCCTGCGATCCAACAGCCAGATCATATATGTAGGTGTATATAAAAGTGTTGTAACGACAGTTGGCTCAGGCACGCGTCATGCAAGTATCATTTCGATATGCCGTTTTCAGTCTCGACTCTTGGATTCGTCAGGCCCGCATTGTTTGGAATTCCACTGAATTTTGCTCTGCCTAGAAGTATTTTTGTTCGTCTATATCCAAGTTCAATCGGTCTGACTTTTCCCCTCTCGCCGCAGTTCGATCGGCCTGGCCAAGTCGGCGCTGGAGGCGGTGAACGGCTGTAATCTGTTCGGAGACCACGGCAGTTCCCAGTCGGTCGTCTATGTCGATATTGACGCCCACAACCGCAACCGAACCATCTTCGAGACGCTGCTGCCGAGAGAGTCCAGCTCCACGGTACGCAGCGAAGGGGCAGTGGGAAACGGCGCTGGGTGTTACGGCGGTGATCAGTCAATGTGATGAGGTGAAGTAGAGTTAAAGTAACTATACGGTGTGATTAATTTATTTGAAACTTACGAGTGGGAGTGTTTAGCTGATGTCAGTATTAGAATTGGTGTATTTCGTGTGTAATATTTGCAGCGTTTGCTGAATTTGCTATGGCTGCATCAGGTGATGAATGGCCTGACAATCTCTCTCACCCACCCTCTCCCCTCTCTCCCCTCTCTCTCTCCCCAGTCGAGCGACATGGCTCTGATGATGGCCATCTCGTTCCCGGCGTTTGGCACTCACGACCAGCTGCTCTACTCCAAAACAAAGTCGAAAATTGTGCAGAAGCTGCGCGGGAGACACGGCTTCAAGCGGTTCGCCCGTGACGGGTTCGGGACGGTACTGGAGGACAGCTCGGAGCGCTTCTACAAGGACAGCACCGTTCAGGTAGTGACGGGATAATGGAAGGAGGCGCTAGGATACCTATGTGAAGATGATTTGAGGGACAGGCTAGGATGTCTGTGGCAATGATGTAGAGACTAACTAGAGACCATTGAATACGTACGCGAATGATGATGAGCAAGAGTAGCTGTTCTAGTGATATGATTTATGGTGTCATGATAGACCGTAAAAGAGAAAGCGTGGTACCATGGCCATAATTATGTTTTATTCGGCTGTAGAACCCATTAACTGCAGATCATATCAACAGACGACGTACATTTTTTTTCTTTTGGTCCCCTCTCTGCCATGAGTATAAGAATTGCCTATGTTTTATTTCATGAAATGCGGTTGCCATTTATGCAGTACCATTACTTTTCAGACAGAAGATAGTCCCTTTCCGAAGTCACGAGCCGAGTTCAGTCGAAGACAGCGCACTGATCGATTCCCCTGCACCCTGCCCCGACCTCCCCCGCGCCCACAGAACTTTGAGTGACTGAGCTGGACTCAGTCGAAGACAGCGTACTGACCCGTCCCCGGTGCCCTGCCCCGTTCTCTCACGTCCACAGAAGTTTGAGCGTATCGAGAGCGAGTGGCCGCTGTTCTACATGTACATGATCATCGACGGTGTGTTCCGGAGTGACAAGAAACAGGTGGATGAGTACAAACAGCTGCTGAGGCCGCTAATACACTACGACAGACGCACAGGTACGGATACTGCACGGCGGCTGTCGAACGGGGACTGCACGTTGGTTGTCGTAGTGAATTGTACCTTAGCTGTCGTCGTGAGCTATACGGAGCCCGGCTGTCGTGAGCTGTTCCTTAGCTGTCACTAGCTGTTCGTTAGCCGTCGTCTTGAACTGAAGGTTCTCTATCGGCTGGTGTGTGTAGGGTGAATTCAGCGCGTGTGGTGGCGGGTCGGTCGGTACGCGAGGAAGTGTGGTATTCGCCGGCCCTGGGTCACGGGTGGGGGGTGGGGGGGGGGGAGTAATGTTTATGCTGGTTGGGGTATTGATGAGCACAAGGAATGGGACGATGTTTTAAGCACTGCATCCGGCTAGAATCTATATGGATTTTACACGGTACCTTTGTTGATTCAAGCATGAATCGAGTTATTTTTATGGGTAGTAATGGTTTTGTTTCTGACATTGGGTGGGTGCATGCTTTGTCAAACACACATTCGCAAAAAGAAACCCGATGCAAGTTCGGGACCTTTCGTTTGCCCACATTGCGTTTGTCATCCGATTTACTCATGCATGACTGAGATGTTCGTAGGTACTGGCGGGAGGTAGTGATCTCTTTTTAGTTAATTGTGGACAGAGTGTGTTTGTCTTGTCTGTTTTGTGTTGTCTGTTGCTTGTCTTGTCTGCCTTTACATACGGCTTACATTGCATATAAACCAGCTGTGATAGAACATGAGCGCTAGAAAACACTATCAATGTGGTGGTATTGCACACCCGTTGTTTCTAATGGGGACATTCGTATGTTTGCAGCTGCATTTGCTAACGGTACTAATTGGTCTCACCGCTGCTTCAGTTAACAACACAGTAGTCTATCATGTAGTCTTGCTCTGTTGGTACATACTGTACCATGGGTGTTTTGCATATCAGTCAGTTTTATGCTCCCCGTTTCGCGCCAGTTGCTGTCCGGCTTGGCTTTGTAGTAACACCTTTCGGTGATTTTCAGGGGAAGATTCGTTCGGCGGTAAGTTTTCTGACTACTGTAACCTACCTATCTTCCCAGCCTCGGCGATGTTTTCCCTACGTTTCTTTACGAACGCACCCTGGCATGATCGAACACACGCTATTGTGTCCAGCCGATAGCATGCATATCGGTGGTCTATTTGGTGTTCTGGTGGTCTGTGAATGGTCTCTGTCCATTTCAGTCTCTTGGTGAGTTTCAAAGGTTTTCGTTTCAGGCTGTCGCACTGTTGATATGCATGACAGAGAAGTTTACTTCGGTGACTGATGACTAGCTGAGTAAGCATTTCAAACATTCGAATTTGTTGTTTATTGAATGAGGCAACTCTCTGCAATAAACGAACAGACCATTATGTTGAGTGCACAGTAGGTACATACGGTCATGCTCAGGTATGCCCCCACGGAAACGAGTGGATGCGAAACGCAGGCACGAGATCTTGTTGCGGAAGCTAGAAATGAAAATGAACGTGGTAACTTCCCCAGTAAGCAACATGATGGTCAAAAGAGACATGGCATAATCCGCATTACAGGAAGGTCTGGAACGCATGTGAAAGAAACACTGGATGACTCGTAAAACACACGCAGTTACGACGAACACACGAGTGCGCACATGACTCGTAAAACACACGCAGTGACGACGAACACACGAGTGCGCACACCGGGCGCTTGTCGGGTACATGTTGTGCATCACTGGGCGCTAGTAGTCGGTAAGCAACACATAGGTGGCGCAGAGATACTACAGATCCAGAACATCACGTGCAAACCGTCGGCGACCCCGAGAGGACGGTGGCAGCTCCCGGTCTGAGCGAGGGGTGGTGAGGGAACGCGAGCACGGGTGACAGGGAGTCGGGAGACACACCGGTATATCAGTAGGCTGTCGGTCAGGGGAGTGCGTCCCTGATTCAAGGGCCACAGCTGGAGGGGTCGCCGGGGGCGATGAGGCGGCGTTTGCAGGATCTGGCTCTGGACTGGGGCCCTGCGAGGGGGGCGGGAGTGACTCAGCCCCGTCGGTCTGGGACGGTGGTGTGCCAGTCAGCGAAGACTGAGCAGTGCCAGGTCGCAGCTGTGGGTGGTGCAGACCGTGATCGGCGGGGTGGGGCCTGGGCGCGGGAAGAGGAACAGTAGGTGTCGTGTGCGCGAGGGGTACAAACGAGCGCAAGAACTTCCGATTGCGTAGGGTCATCCGTCGTGATCCGTCGAGCATGATCTGGTATTGCCGAAACGGCAATGCGGCCACCACCACTCCACGGCGGTCCCAGTTTCGAGGGTGGTTGCCCGACTGATTTTGAACCAGCACATGCTGGCCAGCTTTTAGTGGAGGCAGGTCCTTAGTGTGTGCTTGCAGACGCTCATGGTCACGAGAGGTGCGCTTGGCTAGTGCTTTCTCCCTCCAGCATGCGACATCTTGCCACGTCTGGCTGAGATCCTTGTGGTTACGTAGGGGGGGCTGCAGCGGTAGCCCTGGGAGGAAGTCCCGCAACTGTCTCCCGAGGACTAGCTCAGCTGGGGACAAGCCGGTGTCTCTGTCAGGGGTGTTGCGGTGCTGCAAGAGTGCGCGAGTGAGTTTCACAGAGTCGAGGGACCCATCAGCAGTGACGTTGTCCCGTATGAGGCGTTTGGCCGTTTTCACAGCGACCTCAGCACGGCAGTTCGCGTGAGGAAAAGCGACCGATGTGAGGCGGTGGTGGATCCCGTGCTGAACGAGGAAATCCTTTACCTCTTGGGCCATGAACTGAGGCCCACCATCACTTGTGAGTGTTTCGGGGACCCCCAGACCGCGGCAGAGTTCCATGAGGACGTCTTTTAGGCTGATGCCGCGCCAGATCTGAAACCAATTGCTGAATCGGTCAACAACGACGCCGTATGTGTTCCCCATGTACGTGAAGTAATCGGCAGCCACGTGTTGGAAGGGATATTCCGGCGTGGCTGGTGGGATAGGCGGCATGTCGGCCTGTGATGGCGCATGTCTGTTGCAAGCCGCGCAGCGTTGCCGGACCGCTTCAATGTCCTGGGACATGTGGGGCCAAAACACGGAGCGTTCCGCGCGTAGCCTCATGCCAGTCACTCCCTGGTGTGCGGCATGGAGGGTGTCTAGGACACGGGACCTGAGAGCCTCGGGGATGACAGGTCGGCCGTGGAAGAGAAGGACGGGCCCCGACGTGCTGAGGTCGTGCCGGATGCGCCAAAGAGCGCGGAGTGGATGAGGGAAACCATCCGGACACGCAGGGAATGAGGTGTTTGCCATCTGAACTGCCTGGCGGATGATGCTGTCTTGTTCCGACGCCCGAGATAGGGTCGGCCAGTCGATCGGCTGCAGTGCTGGCGACACCGAGCACAGAATGTCGGAGTCGTCTTCATCACCTGGATCCTGCGGGCGTGCCATTAGAGAGAATAGGTGATGGAAAGAGTAGTCCTCATCGACCACAAACAGCTCGTCGATCTGTGACTCGACCAAGCTGTCATCGGACCCCTCGCGCTGTTCTCTCACACCATACCTCGAGAGAGCGTCGGGGCCTCCATGGAGGCGACCCGGGACGTGGACCAGAGAGAAGGACCAGCCGAAGCTTTTCTCCTTTAGGCGTCTCAGCCTAGGATTGTCTATGCCGTCCAGGGAACGGTCGCCGAAAATACCCAGGAGAGGTTTGTGGTCGGTTCCCACCACCAGTTGGTCACAGCCGAGTGTGAAGTATTTAGTTTTTTCGAGGGCATTGGTGACGCTCAATGCCTCGCCCTCTGTTGGGGAATAGCGACTCTCGGCGCTAGAGGTGAACCGAGACCCGACGCCACACACACGCCACCCAGCGGGGCAGCAGGTCGGCTTGAGTTCGGTGCAGGTACAGTGTTTTTGAAGGAGGACGTACCCGAGTCCTGTTTTACACCAGTCCGTGAGGATGCACGTGGGCTTGGCGCGGTCAAACGACTGGATTCCCTTCTCCACCTCCCGAGCGATGACCTCCCTGGTGTTTCGGAACAGCTGGTCCAGAGTCTCGTCCCAGTACCAAGGACAGTCCTTCTTAAGGAGGGCGCGGAAGGGGAGGAGTTTAGGCTGGGTGGCATAGAAAGCCGACACTTGATTGACCAGAGCCATGAATGATCGCAGGTCGGTCACCGAGGTCGGCGTCGGAAACGACCGAATAGCCTCCGTGTGGGACGGCAACGGTCGGACGCCGTCAGGGCCCAGACGAAAGCCGGCCCAGTCCACGGTCTTTTCACAGAACACGAACTTGTCGCGGTTCTGGAGGATGCCGTTTCGGCCACAGAGCGTCAGATACTCCGCCACATGTTGGAACATGCATCGAATCGTGGGCTGGTACAGGATGGAGTCGTCGATGACCCTGTCACAAGACTTCACATTCAGTGTGACCCGATCGAATCGGTGAGTGTAGGCATCTCCGGAGACCTTGTACCCTTGAGGGACGGTTTTGTAGCGGTACCTGCCCCATGGTGTCAGAAAGGTCGTGAGGTGGCGGTCCGATTCGCGAATGGCGACGGAGTGGTAGCCGTTGAAGGCATCTGTAGTGGTTTTCCACTGATCCGCGGGCACGGCCATGGCTTTTTGGAAAGGGGGCATAGTGGGATGCGTCTGACGGATGCTGGCCTCGTTGAGGGCCTGGAAGTTGATGGTTCGGCGGGGCTCGCCGTTGTGCTTGCGGGTCACTACCATTCGTGAGCACCACGTGACTGGCTCGTTGACATCTACTTTTTCCAGTACCCCCATGGCGACGTCCCTGTCAAGGTCCCGACGCACCCTGTCTTCCCAGTGTAGGGGAACGACAGCTGGTGTGTACACGGCGTGAGGGGTCGCGCCAGGCTTCACGGCGAACTCTAGGGGTGGGCCGTGCATGAGGGGGAGGGGCTGGTGGCAGCAAGTGTTAAACGTGGATGACGCGTAATGGTCGAGCAGCAGCTGCTTCAGGGCAGGGATGTCAGCATCGGTGGGGTTATCTGGCAGAGGTGGCGGCTCGGGTGTCGGAGCGCGGCGAGGGCATCCGCATGGTGCCAGGTCAGGTGCAGACGGAGCCGAAGCAGCCGGCTCGGTGTCGAGCGCGGAGACAGCTCCTGGTTTACCCGAAGGTGGGTAGGGGAACTCGGAGGAAATGGAGCCCAGCGCCTGGAGTGCACGGGCAGAGAGGTACAGTGCAGTCAATTCCTCCGCCACATACACAGCCTCCAGCGTAGACGCCGACCGGCCCCCGTTACTCACTTGGATGGTGGCAGGGAGGGTTCCCCAGATCGTAAGTCGGGCCCGGTTGGCGGTCGAGAGCGTGATACGTGACGGCAGCAAGGACGACCGCCGCACACCTAGGGCGCTGAGGGTATCCGGGCCGCAGCAGGTCACTGTGGCACCCGTGTCAGCCACTGCCACGCACGTAACTGGTGGCGGGACCGCGACACTGTCACGGGCCCGGTCGGTGCATGGGAGGCTGGCCACGTCGACTTGGACCTGCACCGGCAGACGGTTTGATGCTGGGCCAGCGTCGGCGATGGAGCTGCTGCTCGGTTCCAGGAGAAACCGGGAGCTCAGCTCTAGGAGAGTGGCGTCAATCTCATCTGCTGTTTCTCTACGGGCGGGCTGACGAGGCCGGTGTTGGCTACGGCAAACAGCTGGCAGATGGCCACGACGACCACAGGTGCAGAGGTGGTTGGCTGCCTTACACTGGCGACGGTGGTCGTGGGCAGCCTCCCCACAGTTGCGACAGACTGTGTGGGATGCCTGGCCGCTTGGCTGTGGCGGTGCGTTGGTGCGGGGTCCAGAAAGTTTCAATTTTTGATACGATGAGCGAATCCGACCCAGTTCTTCACTCTGGATAGCTTGCTGGCTCCGTTTGGCGGTTTCCTTCGTCACTGCATACTGCTCGGCCGCCGCAAGTGTAAGCGGGGTTTGAGTCAGCAACTCTGATTGCACCTCGGTGTCGCACAGGCCCGACAAGAACTGGAATAGCACCATCTCCTCCTCGAAGCTTACTGCCCGGTCACAACGACACTGTACGACCAAGTGACACTGTCGCGCCACCTCACGCAGCCTCGCCGCGAACTGCGCCACGGGCTGACCGGGATCTTGCTTCATCCGCTGGAGCTTGAGGATGTGGGATAGCCGGTTCTCCGGTCGCACCATGAGGTCTGCGATATGAGTCAGGAGTTGTTGCTCACTCAAGGATGTGAGTCCAGCACCAAATCGGGCGTACAACAGGCTGTACGCAGGCGAAGGCAGCGCCTGCAAGACAGTGTCTGGGTCATCGCCAGATATGCCGGCCCTTCGCTTGTAGGTCGTGAGCTGCTGCCTGAAGACCCCCAGCGCCGTGTCTGTTACAACACCATCTGGCGAGACCTCCAGTGTTGGTAACTTGGCCTTCTCAGGGGCGGCAGCAGCGGTTGGTGGGTGCGACGCTGTCTGATGCATCTGAAGGAGCTGGATGCCCACTGACCCGTCAAGCGCCGGAGTCTGGAACCCACAGTTGGGCCAGGGGCACTGCATCTGAACAGGAGTGGCCATAGCTGTAGTTGCAGGCTTGTCGGCTCGATCAGATAGCAAAACTTCAGTGGAGTTGCCTCATAGCTGAGTAAGCATTTCAAACATTCGAATTTGTTGTTTATTGAATGAGGCAACTCTCTGCAATAAACGAACAGACCATTATGTTGAGTGCACAGTAGGTACATACGGTCATGCTCAGGTAATGACATTACAGTATTTTGTGGTTTTGAGAGCCCGGTTGTTTATGCACATCAAGCTGTAATTCAGTGACCGCAAAACAAACCGGAGACCTTAGCGGAAAACAGGTGTTGACGGTTTCTGGTTATTGTGGTGAACTGGGCTAACGCGATGCCCTGTTTTTCGATCATTTACAGAGTTTGCAATTATTTAAAAGCACCTGAATGCTTGAATGTCCTATTGAAAGCACCGATGTGCGTTTTTCTTGTCCCTCCTCATCTCTCTTTTTCACGCCACAATTATTTTATTTTTATTGTTTTTCTGGATTCCTCTAAAACCATAATGAAAAGCGGTGTTATCTCGGCAGTCGTGACCTTTGAAGCCTAAACTGTTGGAACGAAGCCAAATGTGCGGGCGCACTTCAGATAAGCCATTTTAATTTGGAGCGTTGCTTATCTTTGTTTGCGGAACACAGTGAGCTGTTTGATTTTACGCGGCAGGGTGGCAAGCTGAACTATATTTTGGACCAAAAAGACGATTGAAATGTCTCGCTTTAATACCCTTCTGAAAGACAACGCATTGTTTTATTCGCAGCACTTTGCTTCACATATTCGTCGTTTGAGTTGGCTATTTTTCTGCACTAGCTGAAAGAAATGGGAAGCGGTAGAGTATTTTAAAGTAATGCCGTTCAGGCCATACGGTACCGCCACATAAATACACAGCATCGTTTCTACACCAATATAGTGAAATCATGTCTTTGTCTGATAATCACAAATTAACTAAATGCAGAAAGTTTTACCGTCTTTCAGGGATGGTCTGATCGGAACGATGTGAACGTCTGTGTTGTTGGCAGTCCTGTAGTTGGCGACCTTACCCTGAAATTTGTGCTTATTCACGTTGTTGGATTCGTCTTAGTTAGACCCCAGTTGGCCCCTTCAGTCTCCTCGCATGTTTTTAGAATTGCTTAAACCATCGAATTGTCATGCCGTCCATCGTTTGTTCTCGGAATGCTCCCCGTTTTTAGGTAGTGAACCTTCATCTGACCTTGACCTCTGTGTTCACCGCCATTACAGCGGCTTCCAGTAAGTTTCGATCACTGAGGGTTATGACGGCTCCGTGATCTGCATGGACCTTTCCATCACGCAAACAGATGGAAAGTAAAAGTCAAATTATATGTCAAACGCTAGCGAATTTCATGCATGTTTTGACAATTAACACGCTAATCTGCACACTGCTCAAGACGGTTCCGCTATGCACATTGCACCGATCATTCCGCTTTTCTACTCATCTTTGCACGGGAATATTGCAGTGGATATAATCCTGTTTGCGCATTGTATGGAAGGAATATCATATTTACTGTATGTCCGTCATTGCTTATCCCTAGCTTTATGTATGCTTCTAATGTGATTTTACCACCTGCTAATAATTTCAGCAGGTCTTCAAAATTACGGCGTTTGTTTGCAGAGACGAAGTGTCGCTAAGCTGGTATTAACATCGTATTTTTATGCTAACGACGCAATATTTTGAAGTTTCACCAAGTGCCGGATCAATGTTGGGTGGATAGCAGTATTCAAGCCAGCGTCTCTGCTCATTTTTTCGAATATATGACCGGTAGGTGTGGTTCACGATAGGCAGAGAGCTGTGTGCTTGTGTCGATTCGTCTTGATCGGTATCCCTTTATCTTACATTTAACCGTACAATGACTCAACTGCAAACAACACTTCTCAGCGTACTTTTTCAATCTTTTCATGTATAATGCATATTTGTTTGTAACACCATGGCCCGCCGTTCCCTTTTCTCCCTCTCCCCTTCTCCACGCGCCGTGTCTACACTCTATCTCTGTGCGCCGCAGACCCGACGCTGCCGCAGTACTATTTCGTGCCGTCGGAGCACCTGAGTGGCGAGCGGGCCGAGCCGGGCAGCCAGCCGCGGTTCGCCAGCGCTGTGGGCGGCCCCGGCGACCTGTTCCTCTGGGGCCAGGCCATGCTGGTGGTGACGGAGCTGCTGCTCGAGGAACTGGTGCACATCAATGAGATCGACCTGATCCGGAGGTACCTGCCGTCGTACAACCGGCCGCGCCGTACCACGCGCTACTCGGCGTTCCAGGTGCGTGGGGGGCGGGGGAGTGGAGGGGGGACGGGTGGAAGGGTGGAGAGGGTGGACAGGTGGACAGGTGGAGAGTAGGTCTGAAGGCGGAGGACTTGTAAGGTGGACCGATTTAGTGACGGAGATCGGCAGGAGTAAGCGGCGCAATGTGTTCTGGTGCTTTCCGTCAAACTCTCGGGGTCTACGGGGATGTGATGGAGTTATTGGACCAAGCATTCCCTTTGTGGGATGTAGTGCCGTTTAGTAGTTCAAGAAGTAGTTTCTTCAAACAGTAGTGCACTGTTGTTGATGGTAAGTTCAAGTTAGTTTTTTTCTGGCATGTCTGTTGCTGTACCATTTCACTCAAGACGACCTTAGATGGGTGTAGAAGGGTGATTTGGTGTTGGTTTGGTCGTCTTTAAAATATGAGTTCGGTATCGAACAAGTCGTTAACGATTAGCTCGGTGAATGTGCCTTGGTTGTAACCACTCTATCTGGAAATCGTTAGGAATGAACTCTTGTCAAAATTCTTAGTCTTGAAGTTTTTCAAAGTTTTGGGCTGCTGATTACCGGTGGAAATTTCTGAGGAATTCACTTGCAGTGCGAAAAACGCATACATTAGTAAAAAAGGTTTGTGTTTTGTGTGCTAAAGGCTTAATGCAGCGACATAAGATGCATTGCTATGTTTTGCTTGGTTTCGTCATTGCGTTCACCGTGCAACACGGGTGGGCAAAGACTCCTATAATGGCGCATTCTTGTGTAAAAGCTATAGCGTTTATGTACACAGCAATATGCCAAGTGACGTAATCGCTTACAGTTATATCACGCTGTCAACAGTTTACACGCCGCTATTGCCACGCCACAATTTTCCCCGTTGTGTGTGATTTTCAACCCCCGAGGCCACCGCAGCGACTCCCCGTATTCGCTCCGTCTCTGTCTGTCTTTCTGTCTCCCACATACCGGCCAGTGGTCCGTTTGACACCGGCGAGGACCCTCCTGTCGGCAGAACCGAAACGAGGTAACGCCACCGCCCGCAGGGGCGCCCCCCGCCTGTGTCCGCTCTGCATGATACCCAGACCAGTGTCTGCCGCACCGTCAGCTTACGCGCGCGTCTAGCTGAGGTGTCTGCTGGCTGTCCTAGCATACGGAGACCCAGGCGCCTCCCTGCTTCAGAGCCCCGCCTCTGGTGACTGACACACATTGTGGTAGTGGAGGATCTATTACACCATACTGCAGCAACCAGGAGCGTACAAGCCTGTGGGCATCTCCGCCGCCTAGGCACCTATTCACCGTCCGTGATTACTTATCTACCGCCTCTAGGCACCCATGTGAGGCCTGTAGGCACCCATCAAACGTCTGAAGGCACCCATCCTCGATATTGTACAGTCTGTCCATCCTATCGGCCTAGTAGTGATTTGCCTCGCTCAGGCATCCCGCCCGGCCCGGCCCGAACAGTAGCAGTAGATTGGCAGATGGCTCAGCCCAGGACTGCGGAGGTAGTAGTGATAGCATGCAGACGTAATGCCGTATTTGAGACGGAGGCAGGAGTGGCAGGACGAGACTGGCAGACCCCCGGCTCACCCACGCTGTGCGACCTATGCAACAATGACTGTCGTGCAATAATGGAGACCGGTCTGTATGTGTGTGTGCGTAAACTGTGGCTGCGTGTGCGTGTGCGTTATATGTATGTGCGTGTGTCTGTGTGTTTGCGATTAGAAACTCCTGCTCACTGGTTTTTAAGGCAACTGACAAAGCGTTTGTGTGCGTTTCAAGGCTTGTTAGCAGTTAGCGGGATAGTACCTTTGTAGAAACCAAGCGGAAGAGTCTGTTTCAGCTACTAGGGTCCACCAGGGCTCTGTGATTGCTGGACGGAACCCGTGTGTATGTGTGGTGACTAAAATCTGACTTACCAGTTGGAGGGCGGATCGTTGATCATGCCTCGCCCGTGGCGATGTGCGGTGCCTTGATGTTTTTACTTGTACATATGGATGTATCGGTGTACTGGCCGCAATCTTTGTCATTCTGGAATCGCTTTGAAACTTCAGGGTATCGTGGAGTAGAATTTTAAAGTGCATTTGCTGTATGTTAAATGGTGCTCGGGGTACGTAGTGGCGCATGTTTGCTACATGTACCATATTCTGCGCCACGGCAGTGGGCACGATTGTTCACCCTATTGCTACGGCTGTATGCGACCCGCTCTGGCGTGACCGGCAATGTAGGAGCCGTATTTGATTGATTTGGCCAGGTCTGACCTAAGCTAACTTTCAAGATGTATCCAGTGCTTAGATGTAGCCTGACGAACATTTGATGTGTTTTGATGTAATATTTGACGCGAGGAAAACTTGTGACATTTTCGGTGTTGCTGATGGTACTGATTGCTACTTTCAAATGCTGACAATGGAGTTGGTAAAAATATGCGGGACGTAATTTCAAGTGACCTCACTTGGTCCACAGGGCACTGCCAGTGACCTGGAGATCATCTCACCAGACCTGACCTGACCTGACCCCCAGGGCACGGCCAGTGACCTGGTGGTTCAGGTGGCACTGACGCCCTGACCTGACCCCCAGGGCACTGCCAGTGACCTGGTGGTGCAGGTGGTGCTCGTCGCCGAGTCCCGCCGCCTTCAGGCCATGCTGGCCACTTACGGCATCCAGTCTCAGACGCCCAAGGAGGTCGAGCCCGTCCAGATCTGGTCACAGAAACAGCTGGTGCAGGCGAGTCGCACTCCCGGGCGAGGGAGGGATTGTCAGCACATACCGGTTGGTCGTTTCTTTCAGAGGCAGAGCTCGACAGGCCGGCGTTGCAATTCATTTTTTTTACGGTCCATTCGCCAGCGTGCCTAGCTGAACTTAGATATGATGTGAATGGAGCGATGCGATTTCGCGAGTGGGCTGTCTTTCACCCGTACATTACTCTTAACTCCGCCAAACTGCTTTCTTGCAATTACTGATGTGTAGCTTCAATTCATTATTCTCTCTCAGTACCTACTCTTTATTTCGGTATCCGTTGAGCTCTAACGGTGTGTTTGTGATCTCCTGCAGGTGTACCGTAACCTGGGCGTCAACTGGAAGCTGGGTCTGGAGGGCCGTCCGCCCCGGCCAATCGGAGCTCTCGGCACCAGCAAGGTAAGAATCGAATACCGAAAGTTCCCTCGCGTGAAAGGCCAGTAAGATAAGAATGGGACGGGATCAGTCAGAATGTTAACATGACAGCCTTTGATAACAATGTGGTGATCAGAATGTCTATCAAATTGGTTACGAGTTTGTATTATATTCTCATCTTTAGATACGCGTTTTCCTCATTTGTTCCACACCTCATTCGGCCGCCGTTCTTCCCCGCCAGGTGTACCGGATCTCTGGCCAGACGGTGCTCTGCTACCCTCTGATCTTCTCATCTGCCCCCCCCCAGATCTTCAGATCTTCTGACCCAGATTCTGATCTTCTGGTCTGCCCCCGCCAGGTGTACCGGATATCTGGCCAGACGGTACTCTGCTACCCTCTGATCTTAATCTCATCTGCCCCCCCCCCCAGATCTTCAGATCTTCTGACTCAGATTCTGATCTTCTGGTCTGCCCCGCCAGGTATACCGGATCTCTGGCCAGACGGTGCTCTGCTACCCGCTGATCTTCGACAGCACCGACTTCTACCTGAACCACGATATGGCGCTGCTCATTGACGACATCAAGTCTGAGATCCAGTTCGTGGGCCGCTACTGGCGCCTCTCCGGTCGGCCCACCTGCTGTCTCATCATGAAGGAGACGCACATGAGGTAGGACATCGTGGAGATGCGCATGTGGTGGAGTGTCGTGAATGAAACCAAGATGAGGTGGAGTGGCTAGTCCCAGTTTACACGGGAGGGTTTATTCCTATTTATCGCTTGTTTGTCAACTTCTACGGGCTGTTCAGGGCTGGTCTAGTGATGCTCCAATAGCCACACACTGGTGGTCACACACAATGGCCCTTTTTTAGTTCATCAAATTTATCACTGAGCCCTAGACCTTATCACTGTATCTGACTGTATACGCCCCTGCCTCCGCGCAGGGACACCAACTTCCGTAAGATGGTGGACCTGCTGGCCATGCTGAAGACGGGCTCCTGCGAGGGCGTCAAGGTGCGCGTGGGGCGACTGCAGAACCTCATGTCCTCCTCGTGCACCGGTGAGTCGGCAGGCCACCTAGACAGGGACGGCAACGGGGTGCCGGTCAGACGAGCGAAGAGCTAATGTGGACTGTGTGTCTAGCCTTCTCGGTACCATCTGAACATACAATCACAAAGTTACGTTTTGTTGTTTGTTGTTGTTTCTTTTAGTTGTGTCAGAAAGATGGCTTTAGCAAAGAGTCACGGCAGGGGCGTAGGCAGGGGGGGGGGGGCCACTGGGCCATGGCCCCCCCCTTGGGCGCCGAAGGCGCCCTCCAATCGCAAATGCAATTGTAATAGAATCGAATCGAAAAACAATCGCAACTGGAGGGCGCCCAATCGCGAATGCGTTTGCAGGGAAAATACGGTTGGAGGGCGCCCTCGGAGGGCGCCATTCCAAATACGCACTCCAAATACGATTGGAGGGCTCCCTTGGGCGCCCTCCAACCGCATTTGTAGGCTAAAGCTTTCTAAGCGTAGCGGTAGTCGCCTATGTAAGCCTGTTGATCGCTGCCCTCCTACCCACTGGCGCCCTCATTTGATCGTTGTACTCCTACCTATTGGCGCTCTCTGGTAAACAGGCGCCCTCTCACCCGAAGGCGCCCTCCTGTAGGTCGCCACCTTGCCCATACAATGGTGCCCTTCTGCTGGTCGGCACTCTCATAATTATTGGCGCTCTCCCACCAATTGTGCCCTCGTGAAATTTTGATGGCCGCCCTCCTCCCTTTTGGCACCCTCTTGTTGAGTGCCACCCTTCTAGCCATTGCATGGCGCCCTCTTACCTATTGGTTCCCTAGTCCCTCCTGTTGAATGTTAATCGGGGCCCTTCTACCTATTGGCGCCCTCGTGTTGATCGCCGCCCTCCTAACCAATGACGCCCTCCTGTTGATCGCCGCCCTCCTACCCACTGGCACTTTCCTGCTAAATTGGCGCCCTCCCCACAGGTCCCCTCCTGTTTAATGTCATCCTCTTGGGCAAAGGCACTCTCCTCACCATTGCCACCCTCCTGTTGAACTTGATCGTCACCCTTCCACTCATTGGCGACCTCTTGTTGATCGCCACCTTCCTATCTATTGGTGCTCTCCTGTTCCTTGCCGCCCTCTCACCTGGTGGCACCCTCCTGTTGATTGTTGATCGGGGCCCTCCTACCTATTGGCGCCCTCCTGTTGATCGCCGCCCTTCTACCCATTGGCGCCCTCCTGCTGCTTGCCACCCTCCTACCTATCGGTGCCCTCCTGTCGAAACTCGGGATGTTGATCGGGGCTCTCCTACCTATTAGCGACCTCCTGTCGATCGCAGGCAGCCCTTCTACCTATTGGCGACCTCCGTTGATCGCTGCCCTCCTATAATTTATCTACTCCTTTGGCATGTTTCCCAACTTAGCAGTTCTCTTGCACATATTGATGTCTTTCCTGATTTATCTACTTTGTTCATTTGTGGCCTGTGAAAACTGCCACAAATGAACGTGCATTCAGCATAATGAATGAAGCATACCAAAACTGTCTACGCTCTACCATGCATAAAACACGTCTTTGGTCTTAACGGATTGATCTTACTTTACATGCATCATGACATCTATTTTATATGGATCACGATTAAGTATTGTCAACAGGTTCGGCTGCAACAGCAGGCATCAGTTTCAGTGATTGAAGCTGGTTATTTAGGTATTCAACACTGTAATATGCATCTGTGAGAAGGCCATGAGGGCTGGTCGAGGTAATTTGGATGAGAAGCCCGAGGAGGCTAATCAATCTCATGAGGAACAGTCCTGTTATGGTTCACCTATCTTTCTGTTTCTGCCGCCTTCTCGTTGTGCGCTTGTGTTTACGCACCTCGCGCTCCGGTATCAATCCGATATGGTGGTCTGGTGTGTATGCCACCGCCAATAAACTTTTCTGCATCGTCACCCATGGGCGAAGCTTCCTATACAGTTTGTGTGGCACCGGCCCCACCAAACCTTAGGTATTTTTACACCTTCAAATTTGGTAAAAGAGCGAGAAGAGCTTTGAACAGTGAGCACGTAAAATATGTGCCTAAAAGGCGGAGGAAAAGGTTGTTTTCAAAAATTTCGCGCGCCTTCGGCGCGCACAACAACACTTCTTTAGTAGGAACTTATAGCCAATCACTTCCAACCTTTTCGTCACGTGTCAGAATAACCCGCGCCAGGACATTTCTTCAGACATGCGGTAGAAAAATCCCATATACCACTACGCTACGAGCTTCCGTTTTTTCCTGTTGGGGGAGGGAACTGGGTGAGCGGGAGGGGCACACCTTTTGGTACATTACTCTTACACGTGCTTTATAAAATGCAAACCATAGTCGCTAAAAGCAAGGTCATCAGGCCATGTCGAGTGACCTAACTTTAAAAAAATGTTTTAAGCATAGTCACTTAAGCTGAGCGGGTGACTTGACCTTTTGTGACCTGGAGTAAAAACAAAATACACACGATGGAAAATCAATGCAGCATAACCTATACCAAGGTACGCAAAAAAACTGGTGGCGTAGTAAAAAAGGCCTCCCACCCCTCCCCCCTCCGCTGAGCGATCGTTAAGGATTTTTATCTCGCGAACGTATGGCGCCCTCCTTGGGTGAGGTGGCGCCCTCCAAACCCTTGGCCCCCCCTTCGCGATTTTCTAAATACGCCGCTGAGTCACGGCTAAGGTCTATTAGAAAGGAAATAAGGTCCGACATCGTGTAAACTCGTTCGACCCCTAAGCCAGAAGAGATGATAGCCATGACCGCCTCACTGTAAGTCACCTCACTGACAACGGTTTTCCGCGCTGCCCCTCAGAGCACTTGGACTTTATGGACGCCGCTGAGGACTGGGGCGTGGAGCCGGAGCCGTTCCGGGAACTGGCCAACAAAACGGTGGGCTACCAGAGCCTCACCGACATCCCGACGGCGACCATCTACAACGAGACAGAGCCGCTCACCATTCAGGTTAGTGGGGGAGGGGTTACTACAGAGACCATCTACAACGAGACGGAGCCGCTCACTATTCAGGTCAGTGGGGAGGAGGGGGAGGGGGTACCGACCGAGGTCCCGACGGCGACCATCTACAACGAGACAGAGCCGCTCACCATTCAGGTCAGTGTACCTTGGAGTGTACAGTGATGTAGCTGCTGCTATCCTCCCACGTAGAGACTCAGCGGGTAAAGGCTGGACTGAACATCCGCCTTTAGACGTGATGCACGGCTTCACTCCAAAAATAAACCTTTGTTGCTATCATGTTCTGTCTAATGTGCTCCTAGTTTCTCCCTTCGGTGAGCTACACCTGTGTCTGTGACCTGAGGACTATGACCACTTGTGAGGCTGTGACCAGTACCAGCTGTGACCTGTGACCGACTGACCGAACACCTTTCTTCGGTCACAGGAGCTGCAGCACAAGTCTGACCACGAGCTGCAGCACATCTGGCGGGGTATCACCACGCTGCGCGGCCGGAGCTACATCCTCAAACTGCTGCTCGACCGGCACGGGCCCGACTATCAGCTCGAGGGTGTTACTGGTGAGTGGTGGGGGAACGGGGCGGGTCGGGAGGCTGGTGGTGAGAGGATGTGAAGGGGTTCAGAAGAGGGTGAGAAGGGCTTTGCTATTAGTTGATTTAGGGACGGAACAGATATGGGCAGATAAGCTTCCGTCTGCTTTTCTCCGGTGTTAGTAACACGGCTTTTTTCTCTGTTGCTTGTTTGTTTTCATCAACAAACTATTATGAAGTTGGCAAACAAGAGGCGGATTCTGTGAATTACTGGGACGCTTTATTCTTTATGTTAGGTGACACATTCTTAGATAGATATTTTGTGTTTGTCCGCCATTGAGTCTGATTGTGTTCACCTGTCCACGCTGCCGTTTGTGTTTGGTCAGTGCACCAGCGACTCGTTCAGCTCAACAGTGAGGCAGGCACGCTGCGCTGCTGGTCAGTGCTGCGCTTCTGCAGCAGCCTGCTGGGCCGCGTGGTGGACAGCATCAGCCCCTACCTGACGGCCATACTCGTCTCCGGGAAACAGGTCAGTCTCAGACCTCTGAAACCACTCTATAGACAGCATCAGCCCCTACCTGACGGTCATACTCGTCTCCGGAAAACAGGTCAGTACAGGAACCCACAGCCACACCTCAGACATCTAACCCTGAAACTACTCTGTCTAAACTACGGATTAGTCAGAGAGAGAGAGAGCATCAGAACAGAACTACTCAATTAGCATCTCATGCTACTTTCCTCACTCGCCCCCTAGCTACCACGCATACCGTCTTACCCCTTACCCCTCCCCCTCCCCTCCCTCCCCCAGTTCGCTATCGGCGTGATCGGCCAGCCGGAGGTGGTGATTGACAAGCCGCTGACTCCGGCCGAGATCGAGTCGCTGTTCTTCGGCTCTGTGCGTCCGCTGGACGTGGTGCAGGCGGTGCTGCAGCAGGAGCTGGTCCTCTGCAGTGGACGGCTCATCCTCACCCGGCCTGACCTGTTCGCCGGCATACTCACCATCAGGATCGGGTGAGCTGCTCACTATACTCTTCATACTCACCATCAGGATCGGGTGAGCTGCTCACCAAACTCACCATACTGACCATCAGGATCGGGTGAGCTCACAATACTCACCATCAGGATCGGGTGAGCGGGATACGGCGGAGGTGGGGCATCCTGGTGAAGCTAGCGTGAAATACCGTGATATGTAAGTGAGTTGGACGGAGTGGGAGCGTGGCGTGGGGATGAGATGCTAGGAGCGGAGGCTAAATAAGTCTCCAGTCCACGCAAGGGCTTAGAGTGCTGATTGGCGAGAACTGAATGCATCACTTTTGTCTCGTGGCGTTGACATACCGGTATGAACCAGCGAGATGGTATCTCCCTGAGTCTGATGCTACCCCTGTGCGGTACAGTGCGGGCTGTAATGTGCTGCGCGGCTCTGTGACCGTGTACCGTTTCCCCTATACAGCTGGTTCCTGCAGGCCATGGAGCTGTATAGCAGGATCGAGGGCCGCGAGCAGCCCATCGCTGAGATGGCGCCCAGCGAGGTCCGCGCGCTCCTATACAACGTGCTCTCGCTGGACAGCAACTCCTGCAACATCAGGTGGGGAACTGCTGTTTGTAGTCTGACTTCAGGACTGAGGAGCTGCTGCCCTGCAACATGTTCGTGAAGAGACCGTCAGATGGGGATCTGCAATACCTTGTCAGCGGTTCATTTTTGGCAGCAAGCTGCCCAGTATAAGGGTATATTTATCAGGCAGTGGTAATTCTTACAGTGGATGCCTTGCATAATGCATTGCAATGTTACACGTTTTGTCGAATCACGTGTACTTTCATATAACTATCGCTAACAAAGCTGTCATCCCAATTAGGTTAATAAACCATCTGACCCTTGCTAGTCTGCCAAGCTCAAGCTCGCCCCCCCCCCCCCTCCTCTCTCCCTCTGGCAGCATCACGCCGCGCCAGCAGCGTCAGATTGACGGCTGCCTGGGCCGCAGTCCGCGCAACCTGCACAGCTCTGTGTGGTTCATCCTGGGCCGCACAGCCGGCGGCCTGACGATCGGCCAGCGCCACCTGCCCCAGTCGCCCACCATCACCGACATGACGGTCGGCGAGCTGCGGTTCGCCATCCTGGTGAACGATATGCTGGCCCAGTGTCCGCAGCCGGAGCTCCGGCAGATCGTGGTGCAGGTGCGGACGCGGCGCGGGGAGGCCTCCCAATGGAAGACTTCCTCTGAAGGGGGCTTTTTCGAGGGGGGCGGGGGTCGGATTGTTGATGGTTATCTGTTCGTAAAAAAATTGGCTGTACAATCTGCTGCCTTTATAACTTAACCTTTTTTTCCTATGCGCATCCTGCACTTTTTCCACACGCGTACGAATCCCTGTCCTTAACCCTTCTTACGACCCTGAAGACCGACTGATAACCTCCCCTCCCTTCGACAGCTGATTGCGCTGATAGCCACCATCCTGGAGCGTAATCCGGAGCTGAGTTTCCGCGGCTGCATCGAGCTCTCCCAGATGGTCGACGAGGCGCACCGGCTCTACCTCAAGGTGAGGTGTGACATTGGCTGTGTGGTGTGGGACAGATGGGGAGTCGCAGACGGGACACTGACAAAAGAGCTGGGGCATTCCACGATAGATCGTACCAGGCCCGTCACCCTCATCTCTCAGATTTGAATGAAAATTGGTACTAGGGGTAATCATAGGCTCCAAAAACACCTGTCAAAATTTCAGACTTCTCAGATGAAAACTTTTTGAGCTACATTGCATAATATTTTCTAAACTTCAGATTGTAAGGGTGAGTTTGATGAGCTATAACTCAAAAACGAGCTAAGCAAGCAACAAACGGTAAACAGCTTTGAACTAACGGTGAATCAAAGATTAATACAGCTTTTTTAAAATTGGAAAGAAAAGCTTTTAATATTGAAAAAAGTCGTAATATTTTTTGAAATTGTCTATAACGGCCCTTGGGACCAAAAATTTTGCCATTTTTATTTCTTCAAAATAAAGTTTAGGTCATTTAAAATCGACATGCAAAAAATTAGAAAGGTGTTCTTTCTATAAGTTTCTCATTTTAATGCATACAAAATGGGTTTCCGGGGGTCGTTTCGCCTCTAATGGAGCTAGAACCTTGCGGAAAAAAACGAGCATGTGCGCCGTTACAAGATGCACCGAATGATACCACATTTTAAGGTCTCGGGTTCATTGGTGACCCCTGAAGGTCATTTCAAGTGACCCAAATTACGGGTCCGGTTTTTGGTAGATAACTTCGCAACAAATGGTCGCAGAGCCCCAGTTTTAGCATCTTTGTGTTTGCCTAGCACCGGCGCGTCGAATGGTATACTGTTTATTCTGGTGAGGTCAGCTTAAGTTGCTGACCTCGGGTCAGCACACTGCCGTGTATTTGGCTCCGCTCCCCGACCGGGCGGCCCAGCCGGCAGCCAGCCGCCGGGCATCACGTGACCGCCCCGAGTCCGCGGCAAAGCCAACCAGCGCCGCCACAGAGATGGTTAACAGTCGGGTCAGGCCACGAAGCTGGGTGAATGAGATCATATTGCACATCATTCGATTCGCAAGGTCTTCCTGAGTCCATTGGTAGCTTTCCCGTCTCTCTAGCTCAATTTGATCGAGAGTTATTGACGAAAAACTCTTATGACCCTAGTGACGTACGAATGACGTCACGCAAGGTCAACAATGCAAACCTGAGGCAAAAATGACTTCAATTGGACTTTCAGTAACCAGTGATGTCACTAGGCAGCTTTACCACGCCATTTGTAGGCTCTCTTCCCGAAATCACAATTCGAGACCATTACTGTGACGCAAAATTAGTACATTTATAGAAAGAACACCTTCCTAATTTTTTGCATACTACTTAATAATGATCCAAAAATGTTTTTAAGTAAATAAAAATTCAAAAAAATTTGGTCCCAAAGGCATAAAAATGCAAATGAAAGGACACTCGATGTGTTATATATCAAAAATAGTTTATATTTCAAAATTTTAAAAATGCATATTATTCTTCGTTTCAATGCAAGTTCAATGCCGTATAACATTTGGCATTTGGATTATCCGTCTTAGAGTTACAGCCCGCCAAACTTGGCGCTGCAACGCAAGATCCAAAACATGTTATACATTATAACTCAAAAACTACTCATCGGATTAGCCTGAGATTGTCACAGGAGGATTCAGAGCCCCTGATGGTATACTAGACCAATTATCGTTAAAATCCGAGAGATGAGGGTGTCAAATTGGAAAAAAGTGGTACGATCTATCGTGGAATGCCCCAGCTGCTGGGTGGGATGCTATCTTTCTGTCTGTTAGACAATAAATGCTACGTTGGGTTTTGAATATGACCATTCATATGAATCGTACGTTAGTTTTCGTTCATTCCATGTTACCGTTCTACGTTAAAAACCAGTATAACGCCTTTTGGGGCGACTAACGGAGCGAGCGAGAGGGTGAGCCTTGCACGTGCGAAATTTCGAGGGGGTACCTCCAGCTGACTTGTGCACGGCACCCTACTAACCGGTCTCTAGCGATGTGCCAAATTTGAGCACAATCGGCCCAGCCGTTCTCGAGATCTGGAAGCGGCACCCTGCACGTGCGCACGTGCAAAATGGGTCCCAACTGACTTTTGCACGGCACCCTACTAACCGGTCCCTAACCATGTGCCAAATTTGAGCGCCATCGGTCCAGCCGTTCTCGAGATCTGGAATCGACCCCTGCACGTGCGCACGTGCAGAAGCACCCCAACTCTGGCACATGGATATGCATTGCCTAGTGGGTGCCTACCTACATGCCAACTTTCAGCGCAATCGGCCAAGTAGTTACCGAGATATTGCAACAATTACAAAAGTGACACCTCTTCGTTTTGCACGTGGCACGTGCATAAGGGGTCACCCACATCCATCGGGAATAGTCCAATACTTGGTAGAAGGAATGAAGCTACCCTACAAAAATTACCGCATGTAAATCGGTCAAGTTGTTGCTGAGATATAAGCGTCGCAGAATCGTGACCACGGCCGGCCGCTCATACTCAGAAATTTCCGTTATTCTACGTAAAGCCGGGTTCACACCGGTTTTCCGGTCCGGAAAAATTCCGTCTGCCGGGCCGGCACCAAAATGTTGAAATTGTCGCTAGATGTCAAAAAAAGTCGCTAGAACCGGAAAACCGGAAAGTCGAGCCGGAAATGTCATTCTAAGTACGATAAGTAGGTACCAAGCAATCTCGCGAATTATTTTGAAATCGCACATGCTTGTGTGACGGCTTTACAAGTCACTGATGCAGTTCCATCCAACCGAAAATCATCCATCCTTCACTGGTAGGTATATTAGCAACATTAATACAATTTAACATTTACAGCATGCGGGCTAGCATAGATAACATGAACTACCTGCTGAGTTACTGTAATGGGAACAAATTTAACACCTTTTCTTTTTTTGCACTTTGCACGTGCAGCGGGGGTCACTCACGTGCACCAAGAGTATCCAATGTTTGTTAGAAGGGATACAGCTACTCTACAAAAGTTACCGCAAGTCAATCGCCCCAGTGGTTACTGAGATATAGGCCTCTCAAAATTGTTACCCCAGCAGAACGACTTGAACACCCCGACTTTTCACGTGCCACGTGCCACGACGGTCACCTGAATGCATCACGATAAGTGAATTGCGGAGCAGAAAGGATGGAGCTACCCAACAAAAAAGACCGCAGGCGAATCGGCCCAGCGGTTACTGAGATATCAGCCTCTCAAAATACTGATTAAAAATCCGTCATTAAAAATAAGAGGCCAAAGTGGCCTCTTATTTTTCGCGCCAAAAACGAGTGTCCAATCCAGGTAGTTCATGTTATCTATGGGGCTAGGTATCGACTAAAAGACACTGATTTATTTCAATCGCGCTTTGGCTGTTGTTGGTTTAAAAACACTTGTGAACAAAGAGGAATTGAGTGCTGGGCAAGGCGCATTAGAGACGGCGAGCTTGATATTACGCTTGCTGATGTAGATGGCTGGGTCTCAAAATCGGTCATCTGACTGTCACTGACTCATACCGCCATAACCCGCGCCCCGCTGGGGGTCCTAAATTTCCACGCCTTGCTGGCGTGGGAATTTAGGACCCCACGCCAGCAAGGCGTGGGGTCCTAAATTATTATTTTAATCCTAAATTTTTGTTATTGATTTCCAAGGATAGGAAATCAATAACACCCCCCCCCCTTCTAACTCGGCTCCTGGGCCACGCAGCGATACGGGGAAGGCGGCGTTCGAAAGAGTGTCAAAAATAATGACGAAATTAATTTGGTCACTTTTTTGGTCAAATCAAAGGTCAGGTCACCAGAGGTCATGGAAAGCCGAATTTCACCGATTTTCAGGTCGAATGTCGACGATTTACAACAAGCCAACGCATAACTTGGCATCGATTTTCTCCCATTGACTTATAATGAGGAGTTCACAAAATTGACCTGACCTTAGGTCACAGATATCAAAATTCCGAGATAGTTATTTATTTAAATTGTGTACATATTGTTGCCCTTATCAATCGCTGAGAGTTTCAAAGAGGTCGGTCGCTCGATGTAGCTATGGAAGACGTTGAAACTTTGTATGAGGTGAGGTCACTTGAAGTGACCTGGTGACCTGACTTTAAGTGACCTTGGTCTACAATTTTTACAACATGTGCAGAAAAGATGCATGATAAGGTGTGCCAAAAACAGCCGCCGTTTTTGAGATATTCGCGAAAAACCACAGGGAGGGTTCAAAATTCAAGTACCCCCCCCCCCACGCCCACCCCCACCCCCAGCCCCCAGCAGGGCGCGGGATAATATCCTTGGCATTCAGCACCATCGCATTTCCTGAATCTTCTACTTGCGATTGAATGGCAAAACTGCCTCCACCCTCCCGAGCTGCTATGTGCTTGTGTAGGAGGGCATCGAGGGCAGAGAAGTGTTGTCAGCGCGTCTTGTAGAATGTAGATTTCAGAATCTGCTCGGCTGGCTCCACTTCGTAGACGACGAAAGTTAAGCAATAAGCAATACGTACATTGTGCTACCTGTCCTGCGGCCGGCTCCAGCGCTTGCTAATCTCTTCTGCAGATACTGGCTCCGCTCTTTCTACAACCAGTAAAACGCCTTTTGGGCGAAGAACGAGCGAGCGAGATAGCGAGCCCTGCACGTGCGGAAGGGCGAGAGGGTACTTCCAACGGGCTTGTGCAAAGCACCCTTCTAACCGGTCGCTAGCGGTATGCCAAATTTGAACGCAATCGGCCCAGCCGTTCCTGAGATCTGGAAGCGGCATTCTGCACGTGCGCACGTGCAAACGGGGTCCAAACTGACTTATGCACGGCACCCTACTAACTGGTCCCCAACCGTGTACCAAATTTGAGCGCAATCGGCCCAGCCGTTCTCGAGATCTGGAAACGCCCCCTGCACGTGCGCACGTGCAGTAGCACCTTAACCGCAACATATGGGAATGCATTGCCTGGTGGGTGCCTACCTGTATGCCAAGTTTCAGCGAAATCCCCCCAGTAATTACCGAGTTATTGAAATGGGAACAAATTTGGCACCTCTTCTTTTTGTATTTTGCACGTGCAGTGGGGGTCACTCACATAGATCAAGAGTATCCGACCTTTGGTAGAAGGGATGCAGCTACCATACAAAAATTACTGCAAGACAATCGCCAAGCGGCTGCTGAGATATGACCCTCTCAAAATCACTACTTTTGCAAAACAACTTGAACACCCTTGACTTTTCACGTGGCACGTGCCACGACGGTCACTGAGATGTATCAAAAGTAGTCAATTACGGGGTAGAAGGGATGGGGCTACCCAGCAAAAAAGACCGCAGGCCAATCGGTCTAGCGGTTGCTGAGATATAAGCCTCTCAAAAGCGTTACAGGCCGGGCCGGGCCGGGCCGGGCTGGGCCGCTCATACTGAGATTTTTCCGTTATATTGAAAAGACTCGCTTCGCTCGCTGCGCTCGCTCGCTCGTAACCAGGTAACCAGCGCGTCCGCAATGTTGTTCCACAAATTTGCCCTTCTCACCGCTTCCTTATAATATTTATTATTTTTTTATAAAGCCATGGATATTTTCCAACCAATGAAATTAATTTATAATTTGAAAAGGCAATGAGTCATGTGAAATACAAAAACAGAAGTGTAGCTGTCACTCCGTTTGAGATGCAAATGTTTTGAAATAAAAATGAAACGCCGTCAAATTTACGCTTGAATTTTATATTCTCGTGAAAAATCGCGAGACTATTAGGGCACCGTTGGTTAAATTGGGCCTGTAGCGCTGAAACATAACATTATTTCCCTCGTGCCTTAATTTCATATCACAAACGGTGGCTATCCGGCAAGGCAAAAGTTGAGATGATTTCAACTTCTTGCCGGACCGGAAAATCTGGCTCTCCGGCCTGCCGGACCGGTCAAAAGAAGTTGCCAGATTTGCCGGTTCACACCAGTTTTCAATTTTCCGGCACGGAATTGGCCATTTTTCCGGCCCGGCAGACGGAATTTTGCCGGCCCGGAATCCGGTGTGAACCCGGCATAAGACTCCGCTCGCTTCGCTCGCTCCGTAACTAGTGTATTGCAGAAGATACCCTTACAGTCGAACCCTTTCAGTCGTTCGTCGGAGCAGTTTATCAACTAAAATCACTAAACCCCAGGGCACATAGTGAGCTGTCGATTTGCTCGGTTCAGTCGGCCCCAATCAGCTCCCTATAATCAGCTCCCACAGACAGTTCTGTCTGTGGTCGTTCTACCGACCGGTCTACCGCTCTCTACCAGGACGTGAACCTGCCCCTGCCATACGGCCGAACTGACGTGTTCCGTCGACGGTTCGTGTACGCGGGCTCCCGGCGACACAGCACGGTCGGAACAGAGGTCCGCGAGGCGTGCACCCTCGGGGCTCGGCGTGCGGGGCGTGCAGGGCGTGCAGGGCGTGCGGGGCGTGCAGGCGGTGCAGGGCGTGCTTACCTGAGCTGGTCATGCGCTAGTTGTGTCCGATATAGACGGTTAGGTGTTGAACGGTTACTACCGAGAAAGCAGTCAGGACACTGTGTGTGTAGTGTATGTATAGTGACTAGTAATCATCCGGGCTGTAATTGCCACGTAGATCAGAAACACGTTCACACACATGAGCACGAACGGTACAGTCGGGAATCATGTGCTGTGATCAAGTCGGGCACTGCCACTCCGTCTGAGAAACACGATGAGCTTTGTTCGTCTGAACTGTGTGGGCTTGTTGGCCCCTAAAGGCTTTTGTATGTGTGTTGTGACTAAGCCATATGGAGTGCTGATTGGTGACTAAGCTCTTAGCGCTTCTTATGCTTTGAGGTGGCTTCTCATGCCTTTGAAGATCTTTGGCGATCGCTTGTTCGTTGACCAGTGTATTGGCACAGACTCTGAGCTGGCTTTTCCAGGGTGGCGACGCTTTAGGCACCGCGCTTCCTTGGATTGGATTTAATGCACTGTCCTACGGCAGAGAGACTATGAAGCTTCTGGCGTCCGTCTTGCTTTCTGCTTCTTGACATCTTTTTAGACTTTCCATCAGAGCTACATACATGTTTTTCCTTTTCACAAGCAAGTTTGATGTGCCTGGTCGATAATCTTCTTTGAATTGAACTCATAAAATTAGTGACATTGAACTTCTTAAACTGCTTTGATGTTTATGTTGTATGTTATCTTTTGACTTTGACTTTCTATTCAGAATAGTGCTGGACGGTTTTTTGCTCTCATTTTTGACTCAATGCTACCATTCTTGCCAGCTACTCTTTAACCACATACATCACCCCGCCCCCCTGCTACCCCTTCTCTGACACCCCTCCCCTCCCGTCCCTCTTCTGACAGGACGGCGGCGAGGGCGGCACGACCAGTGAGCTGGACGGGTTCTTCCAGCTGCCTCCGTCAGCCACCGCCGGCTACCTGGCCCGGACTGTGGTCCACCACTTGCTGACGCGGCCCATGACGGCCCTGGACGACATCGACGCCACGGCCGCTCTGGAGAGCGCCGCCGCCTCGCCGCAGGCATGTAACATCGCCTAGGGGGACGGGGAGGGAGAGCCGGAGAGAGAGATAGGTGATGGGTGGAGTTTTCAGAGGACGGAGCTGCGTGCTAGGAGCTAGTGTTTTGTAGATGGCTAGAGACTGGAGAGTCGAGATGCGCTAGGGATAGAGATCAATGAGGCCAGTTGTTTGACTGGTCAAGAGTGAAGACTGAAGCAGGATTGTTGACTTTTTTAAGTGGATGAACAGAAATTCTTTGATCAAGCCTTGGGCTGGCTGTTGTAACTAATCGTAGGATCTGCTGCTTCGGATAGCCAACGAGACAACGGTCAGAAAATTGTGGTCGCTCGTCACCTGAGCTGCCCCCAGGTTTGAACGCTTACCCTATGTCACCCGACGACGTGCTCTGTGTAGAGCCCCTGAAGCTCACGATATGTGTTCGTACGCGAGCCGGGTGCGCCGGACGATACCAAGGAAGAATCCCCTGCTGTGGTGGCAACATAATCCAGGGAGGTTCTGGTAGAGACTGGCAGAGAGGTACTGTACTCTCGTCACGTGGGCAAGTCTCGTGCTTCGTGCCGCAAGGGGGCATATGGACGAACACGTGAAGTGCAATACGTGCCACGTGAGGTGTGGTGCTGCAGATTGTGGCTCGTGCTACGAGTTGAATGCAGGATGTGGTAACACTGCTAGATGAACAGTGTGAGAGATTAGAATGTGCGACGCGCAAATGCTTGAAGTCATGCCTTGTGCTTTCGCTGGTGCTTCATGGCAACGGATAATCGTCACGGGTTTCATATTCGATGCCTTAGATTTTGATTTGTGTGTAGATGTATAAGTTTGGGCTAGTTTTCTAAAATGCTGAATGTATTGTGCTTAGAACCGCCAGTCGGTCATGAAGGGTTTTGTAGAGGCATATTGTGCCGCCTTGCTGAGGTGTTAGTGACACTCTACGGTATGTTCGTGAATTGATAGCTTACGTGCTTTGCATTTGCGAGTCTAATAATTGCTGCTGCTGTTTCAGAATTTGTAGACAGCAGGCGCTTGTAAATCATTGTAAAGGGAGCTGTTATTTGAGCTGATATCGTAGTCATATGCTTAGTCCTCCAAACTAACCTAGTCTGAGCTCACATGTATGATATTAACCACACCGTAGATCAGTTCGGTCTGCGATAGTCGAGCCAATCAGGGATGTCTGTAACTGACTTACTGCGTGTCTGTGTACAGACTTGTCAGTGTTGAGTGTTTTTGGGCCAGACCCGGGCCAGTACCCCGTCGTGCCATCCATGACAATTTTTGTCATCCTCATTTGTAATTCCCTCCCCTTATGTATAGCCCGATCAAGTAAGCGCGCAGCCCGCCCGCCCGGTGAATCTCAGATGTGTTGCGGGTTGCTTTGTCTGCCGTGACAGTACACCCATCCCGTACTAATGACCGTGTGATAGAGCCTCGTCACTTGGCCCCGGTCATTTCCGCTTCCTCTCCCCTAACTGACTGGCGGTTTACGGTAGTCACGGTAGGGGAGAGTGGGGTAATTTGGCCGCTTTTTTTAGAAAACGATGTAACTAAAAATCGACAACACATTTCTGCATTTTCTCAACGCTGACAGGTGTGGCATACATTCTACTTTCTTGGACAGTAAACTTGAAATGATTGAGTAACTACTTATATTGAAATCGTGGCGTATTACAAAGGTCTGCAAAGCGGCCAAATTGCCCCACTAGCAGGGTTATTTGGCCGGGGGTGTGGGGTAATTTGGCCGGTGTTAGTTTGAGGCCATGATTTTTGTTATAGGCGAGTCAGCTTCACATTCAGGAATGACGCGTGTCCTACGACGCATTTGAAGCATTTTGGAGGTTGACTCAGCCGTCAGAGGAGTCGAAAATAGTCAAAATAGCGGCTCTAGATGCGATGACAGTTTTTTACGAATAACTTTTGAAGTAATCAAGCTAGGCCAAAACCAAAAGCACAATCGTAATTCCCTCGTCATTCCGCATCGAAACATGCATGTGTTGACCTCAAGAGGTCAAGGTCAAAGGTTGGCTTCAGGTCACGTTACCTCAGGTCGATTGACCTCAAGGTTACGTGAGTTCAAGGTCATCATGTATATCATTCGATGCGCCTTGACGAGCTGAACACAATGAGACCATTTGCGTGGCTGTATCTTTTTTCTGTAAGTATTTATTAGCAAAAAAGCGTTAGGTAACCTTTGATGACGTCACATGCCCTTACAGCTGTCCAATAGGAAATATGGCATCAAGGTAGTCAAAGATGATCATGAATTATGTCCTTTATGGTATAATTGACCATGACAACTCGGCCGTCCCAGCATAGTGACTCTGAGCGCACCGGCCAAGTTGCCCCGCTAGTCCCGGCCAAATAACCCCACATTGCCATTCTGAAAATTTTTGTCTATAAAGTCGTCATGGCTGTACAGAACTAGATGAAATTGCTCTTGGGACCGCTGAACACCCTCAAAAATGGCGCTATAATGTTGGAATTCGTTTATAGCCCAAATACTACATGTTATACAAATTTTTAAACGGAAGTAAAAGTTACCATTTTCTAACGTAATTCACCTTTTATTAATTTTGAATAAAACTAAGAGGGGGAAAGTTTTGACATTTGTTCTCGAGTTAGTCCTGCCGATGACAAATGAATAGAGACTAAAGTTATTTCATTCACTTTTATCAGCTTTCGTACAGGTGGGGGCGGCCAATTTACACCACCGGCCAAATTACCCCACTCTCCCCTACATCTAATTGACGCGTGAACCCGCGGGTTGAACTAGCGCGCCCGGCCGCCGATCTGATGGGTGGTATACTGTATAACCTCTCTTTACACTTTGTCCTGTCCTCTCGACTCACTTCCCTGCTGTGTTCTAGGTAACTTTCGACTGTCGAGACCATCCTGAGCTATCCGCCGCCTCCTATCACCTCCCCGCCTCCTATCCCCCCCCCTGTCCTCTCCATGTCCCTATCTCACCCCTGTCTCCTGTCCTCTGCCCTCACTTCCCTGCTCTGTGTTCCAGCTAACCGTCGAGACCATCCTGAGCTATCCGCCACCCTCTGTCCCCTCCCCGCCTCCTATTTACTCCCTCCCTGCCCTACCCCTGTCCCCTGTCCTCTCCCCTCACTTTCCTGCTCTGTGTTCCAGCTAACCGTCGAGACCATCCTGAGCTACCCCCCTCCGAGCCTGCCCAGCTCCGATTCTCCGGAGCCGCCAGAGCTGCCGGCCACCCAGTCCTCGTCCTCCTGGCCGGGAGGAATCCTCACGGAGTTCCTCGGCACTGTCCTCTCGGAGGACGGCACCATCTGAGAGGTAATGGGACGGCCAGAGAGTCCTCCCTTGTGGAGTCCTCATGGCGTCCTCTCTACTCTCCTGTCCTCTTTCCCCAGCTGTGCGTGTCAGTGGACGGATATTAGATACAATACTGCTTGCCATTATCCCAGCTTTTTGTATTATCGCGCCTGTGCTGACGAATCATGGAACTGATTGCGGTGGGCGGAAGGAAACTGCTATAACTGTCACTGATGCATTGCTATGTCGTGTTACTTATAGCACATGACCGTGTGTAGTGTGTATATTGGAACTACGATGAGCTGAAAACTATCAGAAAATGTACAGATGCATCCCAGCGCAGGATTTGTGCGCGGAGCTGCATTGTCGCTTCCGTACCGGACTGTTCTGCAATACATATGTGTTGTAAATCGGGTACCCACAGTCTTATTCTTCTTCCTTATTCTGATTCGTCCGCCCCAAGGCAGCGGACGAAGCGTGTGGAATCGTTGGAATTTAACCATATGGCGCGCTGAAGCGATGATCTTACGGACATTCGTCTCATTGCTTTTTTACATTGTTTCAGAGACGTTCATACAAGCACGCATCGTGTACAATGCGTCCGCTTTATTGTGAACTGAAACACTGTCAGACCCACAGCCCACACCCGTCCTCTACCAAATGCCCGACCCGCAGTGCCAGGCCGCCTTGTAAACCCCGCTGTCCGCCCGCTATAGTCCAACTACCTCCCCGCAGTGAATACGCCCAGTGCCCTGGCGGCCAGCGCCTCGACCCGGTCTGCCATCGCCTCTTCATTGGGTGGCTCGGGAAACTGACCGGCCAGCGGCTGGCGGACGAACCGCAGACGCGCACCTCGCTGAGGAGAGCGGTCCCGGGTCTGGTCCTCGTCCTGGTCCTCAGACGAGTCTTGGTCTTTGGCCTGATTCTGGTCCTCACGAGCTTCTTCACGCCTGCAAATTGAAATGCTGGTTAAGACATGCGCTTGTTCGTGGCTCATGCTGGCTTCTTGATACACCCAACTGTCTGATGAGTATTTTAGCTGGAAAATGAGCAGGTGCAAACATAACAGTTCCTTCTCTCGTCTCTACACTCAAACAAAGTCCTGCCTCTGGCCTTTCGCGCCCACCGTTTATAGACATTTGTGAATTACTGTACCTCTCACTTCGTGTAGTGCTGCTCTCGATACAGTCTGGCTCCAGAAGGTTGAAGTAGAGCTCTCCCACTAGTTGTGAATGCACCGTGGCAGCCTTGACCAGACAGTGGAAAAACGCAGCATCACATTCACAGTCTGACCTGAAAACAAACGTCTGGTCAGTTAGGTATTTGGGCCAATGCACGGATGAAACGGCGTCAGACAACATGAAATGCTAATGCGACATGGTTACAAATATAACGTAATCCTTTTCCATTGTTTCTTACGAGGATTTTAGCAATAAACCACGGTAGACCAAACACGGTATATTGGCAACGACCGTGATGATTACGAAAGCTGTATGGCCGGTCAGGACTAGATGTTGAACAAACAAACAAGTAAACACTAATCCCCAGCCGACTGCTGTCAATCTGCCTTTCCCTCACCACTGCCCCCCCACCCCCACCCCCTCCCCCGCCCCCGCTGACCGTGTGAAGTGCCCGGTGTTGGTGACACCGCCCCGCGCCTCCCCGGCTTCCAGCGACACCGGACAGTGGTCGTGCTGCCGACAGCAGAGGTCGGTGGCTCGCGCCGACCCCAGGTCGTCGTAGCTGGTGGCACTGGTGCCCGTGCCGCACCACTTGGTGTCTGTGGAGGAGGGAGGGGAGAGAGAGAGAGAGAGAGAGAGAGAGAGAGAGAGAGGGCGCGCGCGCGCGCGCGTGTGATTGATGTTTGTGGGAATGCGGGTAATAATCGATCTATACCGTATGTTTCGCTCGGATGAATATGACAGAATCTGAAGCTGAGTTAGATTGAGGGCTTGATGAGAGATGACTTCGCTGCAGGATCGGTTAAATGAATGAGATAGGTTGAAATGGATACAATTATCGTCTCAATAAGTGGGCCAGATTCGAGGTGAATTTTGTGGAGTTATCAATCCTATGATCCTATGATGGAATATTTACCCGGCATTTTCGCAGTGCTGTTGGCTAAGATGTCTGTCCAGATGTCGTCTGTGGACCGTTTGGTCCTCCTCGCCGGTCCACATAGCAAGGTCCGGCCGGAGAACCTACCACAGGAGGTGCTGGGTCAGGCCCGGTCTGATGTGCTGCAGGCTGTCCCAAGTGACCCCTGTAATTTGACTCAGCAGTCAACTGCGTAGGCGCGGTTCTTTCATGAGATTTAATTGAGATCCGTCAATTTAACTGCGTTGAATAATGAAAACTTTGGAACTTGTGCCCTGCCGCTTTACAAAGAGACCTACCAATGATTACCCTTTTACGTACGTTTGACAGAAGCTGTGCAGGACTGCTTGAGTGTGTTCATCTCGCTCTGAGCTGGCCGGCAGCTGTCTGGGAGCAGCTGCCGCCGGCTGCAGCGGCTGCAACAGCTCCAGTACCCCGACTGGGGACAGGGGTTAGGGTGATTGAACCAGTTCTCAATGCCTCGCGATAGTGAACACGACGATATAACACCTGAATAATTATCAGCAGCACTTTGTTGCTGAGTTTCCATCAGCCCATACCATGAACTGGGGCATACCCCAGCATTAGGCCATAGCGCACAATAAGCTATAGTTGCCCGTCATTCACGTGGGTGAGTTGACAATGTGACTGGGCGGACGGGCGCTCTACGGGGCTGCATTCGATGTGCTACGTCAGTAGTAATTAGTGATTGCCGGCGTAGTACACCAGTCGATACAGTGATTGTCCACAGAGAGGCGGAACCATGCCAGAACGGCTCTGGACAAAATGCACTCGACATATGAAAACTACGAAAGAATGTTCAGTGATGATATCTCCTTTGGTAGAAAACGGAGAATACTTATTTATAATAGGAGGGCAGCCGGCAGACAAAATATAGATGCAAGTGCGATCCATCGCCACTTCAACTCACACATTGATAGCACCACTGCCAGACTGCAACGCATGGTGTCTCCCCTGTGTGCTGAGGTCCACCGCCGTGACCTCAGCTGACCGGTCACCGTCCACTGACGACCGCTGTGTCCGCTCACCGTCTCACCGCTCTAGTATCTCACTCTGTCACTAATATCTCACAGTCTCACCTCACAATCTCACCCTCGCGGTCTCTCCCCGTTCTCCCGACCTAGCCTCCCGTACCGCCCGGCTGCGGCTGTGTGCTACACCTGTGACCCCACTGCGCGTACTACACTGATGTCTGTCCCGCCGCTCCGAACTCAGGGGGGGGGGGTGGGGGGGGGGGGGGGGTGACAGTGTGATCCGGAACAAAACTCGCCGGCATTGACCTGGTCGCGGCCCGCCCAATCCGCCCCCTGTGTGCCCCGTCATTGAGTGGCGGGGGGGGGGGGACTAGCTGGTGATGAACTGATGACGGTCTGTCGGGTACCTAAGTGAGGTTAGTTTTTAACCCGGACCTTGACCGTATCACTGTGACTCGGAGTGAGATTGGGGGAAGTCGAGTCACACGTCAGGGTCGTGCTAAGCGCTATCACGCTTTATGGTAGTGTTGATAGACTGATAGAGCGCAAGCCGCAAAGAGCGGTAGGTAGAGTCTAGTCCGGGGGGGGGGGGGGGCTATGCTTCACCAGTAGACGTATCGGAGATACGTTGCAATTGCATGACGTCTGGGGGGTCAGAGATGCCGCACGTCACTCGAATTGCATCATAATTCGCCGGAACTGACTGGGCTGTCCCCTGACGATGTCCCGGGGGGCTGGAATATCGCTGAACATGTGAAAGTCGAGCAGCAGTTAGGTATGTTTGTCTACTGCAGCGTCGCGACGTATTTGCAGTGCTTTTAGAAATGTTCTTGCGAGGGGCTTTGCCAGTGGTCAATGCATCCCTCCCCCCAAAATGGATCTACATCACGACCTATTTCCTCGTTTCTGGTGATGCACGGTACGGGGCCCTGAAAGCATCGTGCAGAGCTGCTGCTGCCCTGACCGTAGTGGTGCGACATCTATCAGATTTTTCCTCTGCCATCTACAGGAGGCCGTTTGCGTTCTGTGTTTGATAAAGAAATGTAACGTTGGTGAAGGCAAAGTTAATTATAAATAAATGATGACGAAAGGTGGTTAATCAATAGCCACTGACTCTAAAAGTAATTTAAAAGTTTGATCAAAATTTCTTATCAGGCACAAACGGGTTGAGGACCTCAAAGGGTCATGCAAGGCTAGAACTCAGAAATGTTTTATTATTGACCACGCCATATTTCCTTCACATGTCTAGTTGACACGGCTGCCAAATTGTTTGTGTGTTTACAACCGTGCACGTGTCGAGTGCTGAGATGGGGTGAGACTAAATGCTTACTTCGAAATCTAAGCTGTGTTGCGGCATTGGCGGTTATGTGCGGCGTGTATGCCGCATGATTAGTAAGCGGCGGCCACTATATTAAAGACTTAAACGCTCCAACCTGTTTTCAATGAATAACACTGCATACCAAAAATGCCAATCGCTCTCGTCATAAGATATTTAGATTGAAATAACTAAGTTATCTGCATCATCATTTTGAACCAAATTATTGCTTTCAACTTAGTAGTCACTCATTCCTTCCTTCGTTGGCTCCAAACAGTCTTTCGATTGTCTGGAAATCGTATGCCAAATCCCGCACCTGTATACGACTGGTGCATATAAAGGCCGATGTAAGAATTTCAATAGGCTCTCGCATGCGATTTCCTGGCTACCCAAAAAGTCTGTTTCAGTCATGCTATCAAAACATGGTATGTCAGCCCTGTCACCAGCTTATGACTGCTCTGCTTGTAGTGCCCCTGACCGTCACCGACTCCCTTCCCTCCTTAAAAGCCTAGTTTCCCTCCATCATCTCTACTAGATTTAGGTGATGCTCCGACAAATTCACAAACAAGACCGAACTTGTTCGGAGTTCGGACTGTGAGTTAACCCTCGCCCTTTAGGGGGGGGGGGGGTCGAACGGACTCCCCTCGGTTTTTCGCGAATAACTCGCGTAAAAAGCGGCCGATCACGACGTAACTTTAAGGACCCTCGCGTTGATCAATTTTACACCTACCCTGAAAATTTCATGACCCTGACGCAAATAACCTTTGACCTGTGACCTACTTTTCGAGACCATGTTTGGCCGGAACCGCGATTCAGCGTATGTCGGCTCGCATTAGCAGCGCGTTTGCAGTCTTTTCGTGGTTTCAAGCGTTCAAACATGTGATATGATCTTGCCCCAATGCATTAGGGTGGGTGTCAAGGTCACCTGAAGGTCAGGTCAGGTCATTGACCTTTGGTGACCTCGGTTCACTTTTTCGAGTTTGACATGTTTCTAGGCCAGTTTTTCGACCTGAATTCGAATTTAGCAACCACATGAACGTTTACAAAGTAGTTTTGGTGCCTTCGTAACATGTTACGAGGCTGTCAGAGGCGGTTGACACCTACTACAAATACGCGGCAGGACCTCTACTGGTTGACCTGACCTGACCTGACCCGACCTGGCCTAAATGAATGAAGACATCATCTGTGATCAAAACTAGCATGATATTCGTGATCAGCACCCCGAAAAACCCCATGGCAGCCACACTACGACGTTCTAACAGGTCCTGATTTTCCCGCCTTTTGGGTCATTGACCTGACCTGGAAGGTCAACCGATGACCTAGGACCTTAAAATTGGGTATCATCGGCTTCCTCTCGTCACGGGCAACACGCTCGTTTTTTCCGCGAAGCTCTAGCTTGATCAGGAGCGAAACGGCAAGGGGTTATACCTTATACGTTCGCGGCTGGAAAAACACCAATACGGGCGAGGGTCAAGTTGAAAGTATTAATTTGGTTCAAAACGATGATGTAGATAAGTTAGTTATTTAAATCTAAATATCCTATGACGAGAGCGATGGACATTTTTGGTATGCAGTGTTATCCATTGAAAACAGGTCAAAGCTATTGAGTTTTTAATTTAGTGGTCGCCGCTTGCTAAGCATGCGGCATACACGCCGCACATAACCGCCAATGCCGCAACGCAGCTTAGATTTCGAAGTAAGCATTTAGTCTCACCCCTGAGATGTGGGTGCGCGGTGCGCACGTGTTTCGAGTGTTTCGCCGTTTGAGGGTAGAGGCCGGAGGGGTGTTGTGACTGGAGTGACTGAAAATCTTGAAATTTATGTTATTTGCGAGGACCTCAATATTACCTGACTCGTCGCGGCTTTCTGCTTTGGCTTCAGTTACCATTTGAAAGGTAAGTGCTCCCGTTCTGTGTTTCTCGCCCTGTCGCTGGAAGTTGGCACCTCGAGGGGCGCCTGACGACCTTTGACCCTGACCCACCCCCTGACCCAATGGAGGTGGTGACTGGTGACAGGGCTCGCCGCACACGCGGTTGGGTCATCCTGAGATGGGGGGGGGGGGGGGAGGAGAGATGAAGTTCATGTTTCAGGTTGAATGCATGCATTTTCAACTCCTCAAATCTCCTGCCTTCAGGTTGAGCTTTCGTGTGATTGCTGCTCCAACATGTCAGAACTTGCGAGACTGGTTACTGGTTAGGTCGTCCAACGATGCATGATGCCCACATTAGCTACATCTTCCGCCTTCCGGTTTACCAAAAATCCACTCTCCTCGAAGCGATCCGAATTCGGGTGTCATTTTTGTTGCGTGGAACGTGCGGTGTTACAAGCTGTAGGTACGTGTACCGTCCCGATGTCCAAAACCGGCCACGCGCTGTCCCGCAGGCCGGCGCGGTGATCGAATCGAGGTTGTGGAATTCCTGAATCTAATTATTCAGGTGGTGATTCGCCAATGTTTGACGTCATCGCCTTGTCTGGGCGGCGGTCATGCGATTGGCATTGACTATTCATGATTGATGCCAGTTTGATTACCCTGTGATTACAAAGCGGGATCGTTTCGGTCGGGTTCCTGGTACTCACGAGCCGTGTGAACTTTCCTCCGAGTGCTCGTGATCTAGTTTCACGTACGGCGTTATTGTCATGACATTCCCGAATCTATCACAAATGATGCCCATTGAATCAACTAGTTTGGTTTGCGGCTAGTCGTTACAAATGTTTGTGCGAACGTCCATGAGATTGGCTCAATTACTCTGTTTGGTATCCAGGTCCTACTGAACCTGCTGTTTTGATACTCGTAGTAGTGTTATGAATCATCTTATATCCTCATGCATTCTTTCACACACATTGCTGCGTTTTTTCTCAGGACGCAGTCCCAGTCTGTTGCATCCACGGACCACCGTCGACACTCCTGTTGCGCCTCCCCCCCTGCGATGTTCCATCGGTCATCGTCCCCGTCTCCGGCGGCCCGATGACCCCGCCCTGGCTGTTATATCGCTCCCCCCTCCCCCTCCCCCACGGCAACAGGTGGGGACTGCCGACGGCCGAGCCATGCTGAGCTGCGGCGGACGCTGACCGTGTGTATTTTCCGATAACGTCGAGCTGCTATCACCGCCGCCGACGCCGTTACCGACGCGACCGCTGCCGCCAATCCTCTGATCAATGGCTACCCGACACTAAGTCGGCCGACCAAATGGGAGACGTGGAAACGAACTCGCAGGCCATCCATCCAGCCGGCAGCAAAACCGGGCCCGGCGCTAAAGCAAACCGTTTGTGACACGGTCAAAACAATCGGCGGCGCGGCGGCTGCCAAGGAAATCACCGACGGGCGCGGAGACGGTTCGCAGATATTCTCTGGACGCACGGCCGCGCTGGTCCAGTCACTGACCCCAGGCATTATTACATCTCCCTCTCAAGGCTTTTGTGTCATCCTGTTCCGTCCTCACGGATTAATCAGAAACCTCTCGTTTGCCCCACTACCAGTCGCGTTTCGTACCGGTCGACCGCGTGACCTCGGCCCAGGTCGGCCCGCCCCACCGGCCCCCGGCCCGCCACCGACGCTCATTAGCACGCTCTCACGCCGCGCCGCGATTTCATATCGATGCCAGGGCCGCGCGGCATCGCGAAAGCGATCTCGTACAATGCGCGCATTGATTCGTCGTAATGGGCCACCCGCCGGGGACGGCCGGGTAATGGCCGGTCCGACCGGCGCCCGTAAGCACGGTGATTGGGCTCCATTGACTTTCAATTTCGGCCGTCGGACTGGCTGGGACGGACGGCCGTGGTGATGGCTGCCGGCCGCCAGACGGCGACTCGATACGTGTGACCACCCGGGGACGGGGGCCGCGGGGAGCCGGGACAGATGGGAGCCTGGGGAGCAGCTGGGAGCAGGCATGTCTGAGGAGCTAACGGGAGCCAGCGAGCTTGGGGGCTGATGGAAGCCAGTGGCCTACTTAGGGAGTCCGGGAGCTGAGCCGATGGGAGCCACTGGTGCTGGGAGTCTGGAGCCATGTAGGAGCTATAGTCCGCGCCGGTTCTGAGACTTGAGAGCTAACCAAACAGACATGCTCGGGGAGTCTCGCAAGAACCGAAGGTCTGGAGGGAATGGACAGAACAGCGAGGCAAGTTGGGGAGTCGGGAGGCATCAGAAGAGAGCGGAGTCAGCTGAGGGGAGGGAGAGACTCGCTGAGTTGCCGGAGAGTCAGAGGGGAGATGAGCGTGCCGCGGAGCACGGAAGGGTCGGTAGGAGAGGGCCATCGAGAAGACGGAAATGGGCAGTTCCCTGTCCCGGGCTCCTTAGTGGACGAGAGGGGCGGTCAGCAAAGGGGAACCGATAGTGGTCAGAGGAGAGCGGTGTTAGCCAGAAGAAGCCGACAGAACTCTGAGAGGGGCGGCGAGGTGGGCACTGGCCAGAACACGAGTGTTGAAAAAACGTATCCATCTCCTCGGTTTTCTGAGTTCGTACTCGACAGCTGTATGTCGGTCAGGTCAGTATACCTTATTACCAGACCAGGGTTACTTTTACAGGAAAAGTCGAGAGGGGGAATAAAGTTCGGGGCAAGGGCGGATCCAGGGGCATCTGAAAGGGGGGCCCAATGCCATTAGGTTTTTGTTAGGATGGCGCCTGCAGAACCTTACCTACCCCCAAATCCTACTCTCTCCCCGTATTCTGGCCACTTTATATTGTTAGGTTGCCGAAAAATAAATTAGCTAAAAAATATATGTAGGTACCTACCTTGGCGGTAAGGGGCGGGGGAGGTCCCAACTTGACTGCGCCCTTGCAAATGTCAATCAGTAGTATCAACCTATTACCCTGGCCAAACATCAAGTAGCGCCTTTCTAAATAGAGAGAGGTTAACACGTGACTATTTTTGCTAGGCCAAGACCGATTGAAGGAACCTGGTTCGAAGGAAGACCCTTGGTTCGGAGAGGTCATGACCCCCGTCCCCCGCCGGTTTGTACGCCGACGTCTGTAGCGATATGTCAGTGATTGCGAAGAGACGGAAAAGACAAGACAAGAGACGGTCCCACCGACCATCCGATAGGTATCGGGTCAAATCTGGAGTTCCCGCTGCACTGAACGTAAAATGGTTGGATAGAACCTCAAATTGAAAATTATCTAAGGGCCAGCAACGTTGATTGATGACTAGAGTCTGATCAACGATGATTATAGAATCTGAGTAGCGAATTGATTGAAAATGGGCTCAAAAATACATTTTAAAGGGGGAAATTCCCCCTTTCCTCACTAGCCGTTCACGCACAATTTGAGAGGGGGAGCGGAATTTTCGAAGGGGGGAAATTCCCCTTTTCCCCCTTTAAAAGTTACCCTGCTTATTACCTACTGGTGCATTCACTGCGGTCTCGTTAATATTTTCAGCCGATATCGACAAATCTGGCCCAGTTTTACGTCATGGCACATGCAAGAACGTTTTGGCATTCATTAACCCATTTCGGGGATTGCGCTGTTGGTAATTTTCGCGAAGCGGGGTGACCGGCCGAGCCCACGGCCAGGTCAGATGCGGCCCGATAGCGGCCCCGTCGCTGGCGGCCGCTCTGACCGGCTACTGACACAGGTGTGAAACGCGCCATTGATGGATCGGGTCGGCAGGCATGACTGGCTACCTAGGAACGCGTAAGGTGTTTAGCCAGAACGGTGATCACCACCCCTGCACATGATGGAATGGGCGACGGTGGCTTATTTTCGGTCTCGCTTGGTGGGCCAGGCTAAATAAAGATTAAGTTGGTTGAACGCTAACATCAGCTTTATGTCGCCTGGATCTTTCGTTCGAAAGCGGTAATTTATGCATTGCTTTTCTTACGCACACGAATTGCCCGACGCATTTCTGATATGGATTGGCAGTGCTCATTTCGTCATAATAATGAGCTTCCAATCATGCGCGCACCGTGATTGTCAGCGATACATTTCACCGGCGCGTTACAATCGACAGGCACATTAGCGTTGTCGTGACGTTTCTGCAGAGATACCCAACGCGCACGACGGGCAGTATACTTTCAGGCAGCATCCTCGTGAACCTGCCTCGTCACCGCACACCTCCCGGAAGGAGCAGCCTGGCGCCATTCACGGCAGCGGCGTCATCACTGAATGACGGTGACGTCAGCCGGCCGTCGGCGTCATCACGTCATCCGATGGCGGCTGGAGTCGTGCTCGCGGGCAGGATGATGACTCTGTTGGCTTACCTTCTCGGTCCGACTCATCGCATGGGCGGTTCACGTTTCCTCAGTGAGCGCACCTGACCGTGGCCGAGACGGGCGCCGCTCACTGGCCGTCTGTGACGTCACCGGATATCGTTTGGTGACGTCACCCGCACCGTGGGGTCAGTCATGCCACATGTGCAATGTGCATTTACAACGCTGTGTCGGCTTCTGCTGCTAGGAGATGGTCCGAGACACAGATGTTTGTGGCTGAGATAAAACGACATTTTGACGGCCTTGATTTTGATGAATATCTATTTGATGACGCCAGAAGCAGCCTCTCTAGGTATGCCCATCGCTGCACGTCAGCGTGTGTACTTGCAGATAGTTCCTGATAGTACTTATGATAGTACACCGAGCGGGTGAAGACGGTGGCACAGTCATTAACGGAGCGTCGCTGTGAGCATAGGGCTCTGCCATACCGAAGGTGTCTTTCTAAGACAGTTCTCGGCCTTGTTGAATGGTTGAAACTCGGGGAAGCGTTCCAACCTCTTTCCTGAAGACGGTCACCGAGAGGACATTGGCAGTGACTGACGGCGCGCAGGCTGCAGATCTTCCCAACAGTGGGAGCATGTGAAAGTCCTGCCAGCAGCCAGCGCAGATCGTCTGAAGATGAGGTTGACACCCGCCAGCTCGGGTCGTGTGGCCTCAATGGTGGTGTTGATGTCGCTGCTGGCTGTCAGCTTGGGCTGTAGCGAGTCTTCCATCGCCCGACTCTCGTGCTGCAAAGTTCAACCCAGCTTCGACGGGACTGAGGAAATCGTCTGTGTCTGTCCTGATCTAAAAGAGGTGAGAACCACAGTACCTACCTAAGTTACTTTGCGCTTTGTAGATGCTGCACTTAGGTTTGCGAGGGGAAGGGGAATCACAACTTTATGACCTTATAGGGGGTGATCTGGATCTTGCGAGTCATCAATCATAGTGTAATAGGTAGAAACGATGTGCGCTAAGGTGTCAGGAGGCGTTATGAACTGTGACTGTCCTTTCTGTTTTCTGTTAAAAGCCACCTTTTTATATGAACATTTGGAACATTTAGCCGTGCCCTTATGAGCGTAGCATGTCCCTGTTACTCCGCGCCCCTTAGCGCCACGGAGCGTCACGGGACCAGCAATAATAAAATTGTTAGAATACAGTAGAATCCGCTTAATAAATCCACCTTGGTGAAACGGCGTTTTGGATTTATTAAGCGGTGGCTTTATTAATCGGGGTCAGTTATGCTTCTATGGAGACATCCGTGAATAGCTCAAGTGGCCACAATAAGCGGCTGGATTTATTATCCGAGGATTTATTAAGCGGGTTCTACTGTATAATGTAAAATTGTAAAGTAACTTGTCTCTGTTTGTGTCGCTGGTTTCAGATGGTGCTGACACCAGACTCCATCCCGGAAAGCGTCACGTCTGTGAGCATCTCCAAGCTGTCCAACCTCACCATCGGTGGCGACTCGTTCTACAAGCTGAACTCACTCATCGACTTGAAGCTGCAAGACATCGGGAATGTCACTGTGGAAAGTAGTGGGCTGAACTTGCCTGAGAAAAATCAGCTGCATTATTTCTCTGCCAGAGATATTGGGTTCCTTCGCATTCACATTCACGCTTTAAAAGGGACGTGGAGGGACCTTTCAGCGACAACAATTACATTCGAGGACATCAAAAAGCTGGACATTGCCTCCAGAGGATTCAGCTATACCACCAGCCGTGATGGCCCAACCGTGATCATCCGGAATATCGCAAACCTTACATTGGCCTCAGAGGCCCTTGACGCCCGCATCAGAGAACTTCAGCTAGAAAAGGTTGTCATGCAAGAATGCTCCGAAAGAACTTTTGACAACAAGATCGGCTCCGTTAAGCTGAGCAGCGTGAACATATCAGAACTCGAAAAGCGATGTTTCCACGGAGTAGGAGAACTCGGCGTCAGTTCAACTAGTGGAGTTCACATCACCTCGAGCTCGCTGGGCACTGTACATCGAGAGGCGTTTTCTGGAAGCATGAAAAGCATTAAGCTACAGGAAAACACCGAGGTTGGAAGTGTGACTGAAAACGGATTTCAAGTGGATGTCAAGGATTTCTGCATCGAAGATTCCAAGATCGGTACCCTAAGCTCTGGAAGTCTATCGGTCACATTCATGGACACGTTTTCTGTGAAGGAAGTAGGCATCGAACATCTCCGCAAGGGCGCGTTCAGAGGCGTCAAAGCGACGCCGCATCGAACCCCTACAGTAAGCCTGGACGCCCTAGTGATCGAGAATGCAGAGCCCGGATCGTTGTCTTTCCAGCGCTGTCTGCACGTGGAGGCCTCTGACCTTGACATCCAATCGTCCGACGTGGAGAGATGTCCCACAGAACAGTGGACTCGCGGGCTAATGGGGCTTGATGCCCAGCAGAAGGTGTTTGCTGATGTGTACAGCTTATACAGTTGTTTGCACGACAGTAACAGCCCGTGCGTTAAGGATACTAAACGCTGGCAAACACTGCTTGTCGAGGACAGTTCATGCGACTACGCAACCGGGAAGGAGGATGAGAAGATCGATAGTAATGTTCATGGTCAAGAAAAAGGTGCGAATGTGGACTGGGACGATGGAGAGAAAAGTGTTGGGGATCAACAAGGATCATTCAATAGAAACGTTCAAGAAGAGAACAAAACTGACGCGAGTAAATCAAAAGGCGCTAATGAGACTCAAAGAGGCGATTTTCAAACTGAAGATGAAATCAGAAGAGAAGCGGACGCAGCGGTGGAAGACGAAACTGACATGGAGGAAAAGAAAGGCACCGGAAAGGAGAGTGACACGAGCGGAGGACAGGCGAATGACGATCGGACCAGCACTCACGAGCAAGACCCTGATGCCCGGACGCCATCAGCAAACAGCCCATTGTCTGGCCTTTGGCCAGTACTCATTGTGATTTCATTCTGGGTGTTAATTTTGGGTGGCGCTTGGTGCAGGCGGGGTAGGCCGACGCAAACCATCTATCGTCAAACAAATGCGGACTCTCAGGGTGACTTTTTGATGGGTGAACGTCCTAGAGAGAACGACGCTGTTGAACAACCAAACCAATAAGAACAGGCGGCCATGAGACGAAACACTGAGCCTGTCCTTAGAAGTGGCCGAAGTAGTTCACTGATTTATTTGAGACAATTCGAACATCAGTTGCCACCACGCGAGCCAAGGTCTCAAATAGAATAATAAGAAATTGTTCCTGGCCGGTAACCACAGGATATCGCTTCTCAGCTTTCGGCATATCAACGAGCCCGCCCCCCCCCCCATTCTAGTCTCTAGATCCTCCCGACTGAACGCTGCTCTGCCCCCCCCCTGCGTGTGAGAAACGGTGCAGGCAAGCGCAGCTTTCTGTTTCGCTTTCTGTATGTGTACGAGCATTTATGTAAGTTAGCCGCTTCAAGTAGTTATCTGATGCTCTTCCCGTGACTTGTCCAGCTTGTCTGTTTAACGTTAAGCAGCTTTATTTGCAGTTGGCTTCTGATTTATATGTGGATCGGAGATAATTTGTGATTTGTTGTGCTTGGAGTGATTGAGGCGCGGCTCAAAGTGTGCGCCTAATTAACATCCTTTCCCTTATTAAGCGATCGATGTGGCGTTCAAAATAGCCGGTGATGTTTTGGTGATTACTGATTGTTGTAGCTGTCCTTGCATCCATATTAAGCTACATGTATGTATGTAGCTATGTAGTTTAATAGTGAACAAATATGCGTTGTGATTGAGGGTATTGTAATGCTTTATTATGTGCGTATATATATTATATATATATATATATATATATATATATATATATATATATATATATATATATATATATATATATATATATTTGATATGGCCAAATTAACCATCAATAAAATGCAAACCTCTCTGTTAGCTGTTAGTTTTATTTCGCTCGAAAGCTTGAATGGCGACATGGATCCGCGTGCCGCCAAATACTTATTGTTTTTTTTTTTAACTCTCGCCCACACATGGGGGGGGGGAGAGGTGGTTGCCGCCCCCCCCCCCCCCATGTATTTTTTCTGCTCTGCACTCAACATTTTTAGAGCTAGAAGCCTGATTTGTCGTATAGTTGCTCCTCTACTGTTCGCCAGATCCCTTGAGACCCTAATTTTTCGCGATTATTTTTAAATGCGTGGAGGAATTTCAACCAAGCTCAGGACATGGCCGTTTCAAGACAGGCCGAAACTTTTACAATTTAGATATTTTATCGCCATTTCAATATTTCAGGCACTTGTCATTGACTCGTAATGTTAACTGTTTTTCCATCCTGGATAGAGGCTTTCTACGTCATATGACATTAGGCTCCGCCCACGACTGCGGCATTGACCCGTGCCCATCAGCGACCTCTGTACAAACGACACCCCTGCCATCTGTGAAGGACTATGAATTTCGCTGACGCTTCACGTGCTATGAGTCAATTGCAGCAGACGGTCAAGTAAATGTTAGGCTCTTGTTGACTCTTGTATATAGGACCAAGAGGACCATCACTCCTCAACCTACTACTCAGTCGTGCTTCGAACAAACGTTAACGATTCCTAACAAATACGATTTTCGATGTAGGGTATCTGTTTGAAATACGAGCGAGCCGTATGATGTGAAGCTCAGGCAATTAACTTATTATTGCGTTGTTCGATGGTTGCATAGCGATGTACCTACAAATCGGCAGCTACTTGGTGACATCCGACATCCCATTATCGCATTATCTGCAACGCCATAGGCTTTAAATACAGGTGAATATTTCCTAACCTTATGTCAGTTATATGCCATCTGCCCGTCATATGCAGCTTATAAAAAAAAATATATCAGCGAACATATCAGCATTGTAGAAGCAATGCGCATTGAGCATTTATGACTCCTTAGTCATCATGTCGCTCTCTGGGCACTGTCAGCCAAGACGCTACGCACAACTCCGCCGGCTTTCGGCACCGCTCGACCGTCGCCCGTCCCCGCTCCCCGCCACAGCGAGAGTGACCGCGCGCCGGCCCGAAACCGCCGCAGGCCAAGACCACAGAGGCGGGGCTTAGCTGTGACGTCATAACGTATCACAGACTGACTGGTGATAGCCTCTACACACCGGATGAAAATCTTGCTCGAAATTTAACATTACGAGTCAATGACAAGTGCCTGAAATATTGAAATGGCGATAAAATATCTAAATTGTAAAAGTTTCGGCCTGTCTTGAAACGGCCATGTCCTGAGCTTGGTTGAAATTCCTTCACGCATTTAAAAGTAATCGCGAAAAATTAGGGTCTCAAGGGGTCTGGCGTTAACAGTAGGCTCTATCCTTTCTTGATGCTCACTGAAAATTTCAAGTTTCTGTAGTTCTTGGTTTCGGAGATATGACCTTGTTCTTCAGGTCATGTCATGACCCAAATGAAAAATACCTAATATCTTGCGTTGGCTATGGGTCTTGTGAGCTTTTGACACCTTGATTTCGGCCTTTTTTGCCAGTCTTACCTCCCACCTGTCATGGAACATGTTGTTCGACGATGTACAGATGTCAAGGTCAGGGTTAAGGTCAACCTAGCTCATCTAAGATAATTGCGTTTTAGGCAAGCTGAATTTACTTTTCGTGAAGTTTCTTTGACTATATTTTTGGTAAAACCTTCTCGTTTCATGACCTCATGTAATATGGACACATAAACAATCGGTGCACACATCAGTATACACACAGACACACACACAGACATACAAACACACTGGTGGATCCAGGGGGGGGGGGGCGGCAGGGGCTAAAGCCCCCCATTCGAAACTCGACAGGGGCGGCAATATGAATTAGCCCCCCCCCCCAAATGCACCGGAATTGGTCATTAAAATGATTGATTGCTGGTAAGTTCCAGCCTTCAATAATGAAGTTCCTTTAGAAACTCCTTTCCGCTGTTAAGTTGGTAGCGATTTGGCAGTTATTCAAGGATGGAAAAGTGGCGCCCAACTGACTTTCAGCGTCGGAGATTTATCCTAGGTAAAGTTTTTTGGGACACCCTGTACAATTGTGACAGATTGCAGGTGTAAAATGACCATCGACGCAAATGCTTACTGTCAGTAAAATTGGAAGTGGGAAATAGCTCTTAATAAATGGGGATGAGAGTAGGTACAAAGTAATTTTCATTTGGATGTCAGTTCGCACCCAAATCGACAAATTTTGGGATACTGCTGTGACCTGGACTGGAAGGTCAACCAATGACCAAGAACCCTAAAATCGGGTACCATCGGCTTCCTCTCGTTACTCACGGGCGACACGCTTGTTTTTTCCGCGAAGCTCTAGCTTGATCAGGGGCCGAACGGCAGGGGTGTCCAACCGACACCTCCCAGCCCGCGAAGGCTGCGCCAAGCACCGACCCGAAGTGGGCTAACTGGTCAACAAAAGCAATTTTAACCCGCGCCCCGTAGGGGGGGCCGAAACGCCCCCCCCCCTTGTCCTTTTCCGCCGATATCTCCTAAACGGCTGGAGATATCGCCACCAAGCTTTCAGGACCCCTCCGGCATCAATTTTACACATTGTGATCAACAAATTTTCCAGAGGCTATGATAGGTTGGCCACAAATGACGTCAGAATGACGTCATGTTCTGCCATTTTCGACCGAAAAAAGACCTTCGCGAGAAGAGCTGTCAGGCCTACAGCTTTAAAGATACAGAAAAATGATCAAGACATAAAAGGTGTAGAATTGACAGGGCTACAAAACTGTTATCTCGGATTTTGAAATTTTTGAGTTTGGACCCCAAAAATCAAAATGCAATTTTTTGGATATATTAACCAAAAAATCCAAAAAGTTTTTTGAGTTTCGAAAAAACCGGAATATATGTGATAGTATCAACCGTCTTCTATCTACATACCAACTTTCAGATCGATACCTCGTTTTTTGGCAAAGTTATAGCGTAAAAACTGTTCAAAAATGATGACGTCAAATTGTCAAACTCAATTTTTGGCAATTCTAGACCTCGTAGAGCAAAACAAAGACCACCATTAGACTCCCCGTGACGAGCTGCATCGAATCGATACCCATTTTATGCAAAAATATCAACTTTGAAATTTGACCTAATTAGACCTGACATTGACCTGACCTTCACCAAAACTTGACCTTGGCTGGCCCCAAAGGCTGCCTAACCCACATAATCGCATTTGTCATGTAAAATGGACCATAAAACATGTATCACACGACACTTTCATTTTGTGACCCCCAGTGACCTGACCTCTGTGACATGACCTGGTATCAGTGACCTCAGATAGCGAAGTATGTGTTTGACGAACAATGTACCATCGATGGTTTCCAATAAATTACTAAATTAATTAATAAAATAAATTGGCTGTGAGCCGCTGTCACCGTCATGCAGACACCGTCACCGTCGTTCACCGTCACAGACTTTGTCACCGTCACTGTCACCGTCAAAGACATCGTCATCGTCACCGCGACGTTTCGGCCCGGTCGGCCATCGACCGCGGTTCTGTCACGGGCCGTGCAGCTGGGCACGGCGGCTGGCTCACGGCCCATGCAGCTGGACACGGTGCGTGCCGGGGCCCGTGCGTGTCACCCGGCACTAAAACCGACCTTTGGCTGCGGAACCGGCTGGCCGACGCGCCGAGCAGCGCCCCAGTCGCCGCCGGTGATGATACATGGCTCCGGACGGCGGCAGCGACGCGGGGCTGACGGTGGTGGCGGTAGCGAATGGTAGCAGCAATGGTAGCCGTAGCGATGGAGGTAGGGACGCGGTCAGGCACGCACACAGGATTTTTGAATGAGAGGGGCACGACCTGCGAACTGAGCCCCCCATGCCGAAGGCCCCCCCCAAAAAAAAAGTTCTGCCTACGGGGTTATATTTCGGTTGGTTTGAAGCTTGAGCTTTTGTCAATGCATGGTAAAACAATTTTTTTTCGGTATCAGCTTAATTTTCAGAACATTTATATTTTTACGCTAGCATATTTTATTCAAATGCGACTCAGGGCCGGTACAAATTCCTAATCATCTGTAGCACGCTACATCTTGACCATCTAACGTAGTATCTTTTCGGCACGGCCGGCCCGGTGACGCGCAGCTGAGCAGAGCGCTGCCGCACGCTTCCCTCCCTTGTCATTATTCCCTCCCTCCTCCCACCCGTCCCCAGGTCCACCCTCCCCAATCATTTCTCACTGTCCGCACAGAATGGGCCGCCATTAAACTCCAATTAAGACAAGCACCTCTGAAGACAGTCACATCAGGATGAGTCATTGGTAGTCATTACAAAGCAGCTGAAGCTACAAGCAAACGTCGGCACACTGTGAGACCACGCGCAGGCTTAAGGCACGTAGCACATTGGGTCTCACGTAGCCATGGTAGCACAACAGTGCGTCTCACTGCAACGGAATCTGCTAAACTTAGCAAACAGCCTCCGAAACAGACGTAGTTCAGGACGTCTCCACTGCGGACAGAAAGCGCTGTTGTCCGAAACAAACGTAGTTCAGCGGTGCGAGCGACTTTAGCGAGTGTCATTTGAGCGAACGTCATTTGAGCGAACCATTTTCAGCGAATGTCAATTCAGCGATTATCAAGTTAAGCGATTATCAAATATAGCGATTATCAATTTTAGCGAAAGCTATGTTTCAGCGACATCTATTTCGTCGACTACAATTTGAGCGACTGTCATTTCAGCGAAACACTTCATCGTCCCGTAACGGTGTATTTGTTTTTTACTTTTGCGAGCGTACGTACAACCAATGTAATTCCGGAACTTTTCATGGTTATCCGGAACTGGATGGCGGATGTCACGTTCAAAGTTCAGACATTAAGCTCCAAATTCAATGCCACATTTCTCAAAAATTCCAGCGGTTCGATTTCACCCCCCTGCTGTTTGCCAATAATGGTGACCAAACGTTTGTTCAGAGATTCATATTGCTTGTGCTGTTTTTCGCGAAATTCCCCCGCTTGAATTTGGATCAGTTCCCCATGTTGTAAAATTTGTTCTTGCCCCAAGCAAGAACAAATTGGGCTTGGCTGGAAATGCTTCACTTGATGTTCTTTTCCTTTGGAGTGTTCTTCTGAGATTTCGTCTTGGAGGGAGGGCTGTAAGGGCTTCATCCGAAAGATTGATCATTGTGCTGCTAATGACTCTTCTTGGTGGAACGTCAGGATTTGAAACAGAATTTTCCTTTGCTGCACAAACGGCTGCAGCAGCGGCAATTTTGGCGGGATTCGGGGCATGGGAATGTTCTCCTGTTTCGATCGGATTTTTTCGTGATGAACGGTAGTCGATTTCGGTGGTCAGGCGACCCTTGCATTTTGCAACATCACAACGCCAATTTATAGAATTTAATGAAGTTTTGTCCAGACGGTAGCCATATCCATTGTATCCAATTTTGTCTTTACCCCTGGTTGATTTAAAGACTGTGATCATGACTTATGATATGAAAACAAAAATTTAACAACGAAACGTTGCAAGATCAATGATTAAAAGTTGCAGAATGAAACCAGATATTGTTGTGGTTTCCAAGCTTAAAAGCAAATTTTTAATTTGCCGCGCGCAGCTTGAAGCATGACACATACCAAGTGGGTATTCCAAAGGCAAGAATTCCCGAAAAGTAGCAAATGATTGACTTCCGTCGCGTTCGGTTTCGCTGTAACAGTATTCGCTCAATTGGTCCCGCATTGACCTCCATATATTCGCTCAATCTGGTTTCGCTGATTCTGGTCCTCGCTTAAGTTGATAATCGCTGTGATTGAGTTCGCCGACTTGACAATCGCTGAAAAAGTCAATCGCTTAAATTGATAATCGCTGAAAAGGCTTCGCTCAAATGTCGTTCGCTGAAATGACGCTCGCTCAGGTGTCGCAGAACCGTAGTTCAGGACGTCCCCACCGCGGACAGAAGGCGCTGTTCTACAGACCCTCCCAACCAAGATGACGTCAGTGGGTGGAGCAAGAGTGACGTCACAAGGGGCGTTGCCGGCAGACGAAACGGAAGGAAACAAAAGTTTGAATAAAGTGAAATTGAAGAATCAAAATTAAAACTCGAAAATCACCAACCTTTCGGGGATTGGTTTATGCCAGCGACTACTAAGATGATAAAGCACTCAACACGAAGACGATTCGACGGCCAAAAATAGCAGACACAGAGGAGCAAGGTGACTAAACAGGACAGAGGGCGCCATCTTACGGGCCCACCCACAAGAGGAAGGCAGAGGAAGATGACGGCGCAAGGGCGTGGCAGTCACCCCCTCCCCCCAAGCTATAAAAGGGTGCACCACCCAACCAGAGGGGGAGATACAGTCGAGCAGCCGAGAGTCACAGTCTGCAGCCGGAGCCGGAGACGCCATCTGGGAGCCGCCGTCAGTCCGGGGTCACCCGCGAGAAGTCTCTTCAGTTCGAGCGCAGAGGAACTCCAGAATGTGAGTGCTGTTGAAAAGTCTGCTCTATCCCTGATCCTTGCCCCCCCCCCCTCTGCCCAGCTTGCCGTGCCCGTGACGACTGCCAAACATTTTTGGTTGCCATAAAATGCACTCTCAATTGGAATTGGAAAACTTAAATTACTTTGAACTTATTGGTCCAGACACCCTAGTAGCACATTAGGATCTGAATTTCGAAGTCATGTCAGAGCCGCCAGTAAATACGTTATTGTCAGTTGGAGTGCGGGATACATCGCGATTAGGTCGAGAACGGGATGCTAAAATTTGAATAAGCAGCTCAGTGTCACGAACGCTGAAATCGATGACCGGATGCGTAACAGCGTTGAAACGTCTTTGTCTTTGGTCAAACTGGTTCGTTTGATTTATTATCGGCGGTGGCCAGGCGCAATTTGAGGTTGGAACGTTTGTGAAATTAAGGGTTTAGATTCGTGCTGTACTCACTAAAAGTTGCATTGCGAAATCATTGGTAATATGACTGTAGGAATTAATTGCGAAGTCGAAATCAATTGTAGAACAGGTAAATACGGTTGAAAAGGAATGTACTATTTTAAGGTGGCGACTGATTCATGCAATCGATCTATGAATAAGGCTATAAGTTATGATTTTCGACAGATACGAATGCTTGAGCTTACGGCGGAATTTCTTCTGTTACTTAGGTGCAGAGTTGAGAGTAGTGGTTTGAGGTCGACGGTTTGACACTTTGCGACTTTAGATGGTCCTTGTACTTACCGTCAGTGAAATTGCGAAATGTCGTGTAACAGGTAGCTGTAGAATTGTTTGTGGTTAGAACTAATATGCGACTAATATAGGTACCGATCGCTGTGCTTCTGTAGAATAAATACTAGAAAGGACCATCTTTGTTGGGGAACGATTAAAGGGGACAGGAATTTAATAGAAAAAAAAACTTACGTGGAATGGAGCTGATGAGATGTCGAACAGGGAGATATTGCAGCGATATTTTACCAGATTCACACTCACTGACACATTCGTTGAATCTACCCGGCCCGGAGAGACCGCACACACCAGTACTGCACCGCGAGTGATGACGCGCCCATCGCGGCGCGGCCTTGACAACTGTCGACTGTCGACGCGGCGCTGGCCGGCGCCGCGGTAATCATCGTTCGCGACGCGGGACCGTGCGCCGCTAGATGGCACACGAGGGCAGCGTCGGGAGTGGAGCAGCGGCCACAGTAGGGCAGTGGGCTAACCGTAATTGGGCGCGTGCGGTAGGTGAAGGTCATCGTAGGTATAGGAACATGGTTAGTTGTGGAAGTTGCCACGGGATAAGAACGTAAACAGTTACTGCATAATTATAAATACGACATGCTATGTAATATCTAGACTGCAGTTCGTTTAATGTGCATTGTTTACTGTTGATAGGATGATTTAAATTAGATTTCCTCTGAAAAGCTAGCGATCCGTATCCGTATGACAATATTCTGGCATTCTATAAAGATAAATTGTATAGGTAACTAGTAGTCCATCAGAAACTGCCACCAGAAACTATCGAGCGAGTTTCAAGGACTCATTTCCGTTTGAGCACTCAGTAATTTACTATGATACGGCGGTCACAACCAGACGACAGATCCGTGCGTACTAATTGGTTCTAGATCATCTGATTAAATCAAGAGCGGTTCAAGGTCTGCTAGGGTTGTATACGAGAACTGATGATTAGGTTCACGCGTACAGCAGCAATTAGGACTTGAGATTACGATTTGGTTTGGATAAATAATGCGTTTTTGTTCTTCGCGTTCTTGCGAGTTAGCGCCAATGATTACTCCACCAATATTGGCACAGGGCATTGTGAGGCACAGACGGCTTGTTTGCCCGTCTCCTATGGCGTAACGTTTACCAGCATGACTGTATGAGACACAGATGCACTTCTCTAAACCCACGTCCAGACCGGAATAATAAGAGGGACACACCGTCACGTACGCAGGGCATATGCACGTTTTCCGCCAGTGGTACCGGCCACTGTTAATTTCCCGCTTAGGTAATACTGGGTAACGAGGCAGTGAGAGGTTTCTATGGCAGAGGAAAGGAGAAGACTGGTACAGTGCAGTCGGAGAGTAAGTTGGAGCTATGCCAAAGGTAAGAAGCCGAAGGTCAGGGGTGAGTCACCCAAAGGGCGGATAAGGCATGCTGTAGTGTCCCGAATAAGTCCTCATACTTATTTTGTAAGGGTACCTTAATCGGTACTGGACAGCCTCAGGGGAGGTAACGATGTACTCCAGGACACGTAAGGCCTTGAAAGTAAATCCCAGGGTTTAAGGAGAGTTCCTGAGGAGAGTTCCAGGATATGAACGGTGGTCCCTGGGTCGTGCACGGAGGTGTTACACGCGGACCGGAAGAGGGCATAGGTAATCTCTCCCGGATAGAGAGATCAGTCGGATGTAAATCGTGTATGTGTGTACCATAAGTCTATCGGACGTGTGGGAATCCCATAGATTAGTAGGGTGGATATTTGTACATATTTATTCTGGACGGCCCTGCGATAAGTATCTTTGTCGCCGGTTAGCGGAGCATGCAAATGGATTTCGGAAGGAGACATTTATCTCGCCGGGGAGATCGTCGTCAGCCAGACACCTAACACTATCGGAGGGAATTTCGGGGCTGCTAAATCGATTGGGGTGAGTGAATGGAGGGCAAATGTTTTGTGTAAATGAGCGTAAGAATGATGAAGGATACATCTTAGGATAAGGCCGATAGGAGTTAAGCAGAACTCAGGTTGGGCAGTTGAGCTAATGATTCTCGAGGGCAACTAAGCTAGCAACGCTAATACGAACTAAGTGGGCAATTTTCGTAATGGGGAGGCCAGTAATATAGGAATGGGTGACTGGACGAATGATCACATTCAATTAATCAATTTAATTACCACCCATATGTTTGGCAGTGGTCATCGGGACTTCGAATGCCCTGTCCTTCACCTGCCCAACTGTGCCGCAAACCCAGCTGATCGGATCCCTCTATCCCTAATCCGAGCAGTGAAGAAGCATCTCGTGCATCATGGTCTATACAATGAACAGAATCATCAAGCCTCTAAATCGAAAAGCATCTTCCATCAGATGCATTTGTACGCAAGGTGGATCTATGTCTACATCTCTCCCAGGTGGACGTCATCTTTAGATCCCTATCAGGTGGATTCGATCTATCTCAAGATCTCTATCTGGATGCCCACATCTCCATCAGGTGGATCTCATCACCATCTGGATCCCTCTCTATAGCTATCTCAGGATCTCTTCAACGACTCTCAAGCTCCCCTGTATCACAAGCTCTACTATCGAGTTCATTACAGCAGCAAATTGTTATCTGTTCTTCTACAACCAACTGAATTCAGAGGACCGCGGTGCTGGATCAACCGCGAAGATACAGCCCCTCTATTCTTCTTCTTTCTTTACCTTGCTACAAATGGCGCCCATAACGTGGGGCTTTGATAATTCTCAAATTGTGAAGCTGGTAGACTGGCACAAGCCGCCGAACCCGAGGTTGATGAACTGGTAGTCAACGGTACGGAGAAGAAGAAGAAGTTGAAGAATTGAGCAGGTGTTCGAACTACTGACAGCTGTGGAAATGAACGTGCTGCAGGGGTCGACGTGAAGGAAGAGGATGAGCTAAAGAAAGCTGTGGGAAGATGATGAAGCCTATGATGGCGGCTGATGAGATGAAGTGGTTTTACGAATACTGAAAAGGACATAGACGAAGTTGTTGAAGATAAGATAAGGAAATGAAGCTGTCCCATGAAACAATGCATCAGATTAATACAGAAGTCAGGCCAAAACTGAAACTTGACAATTGTTTTATCAGCATATCAATTCTTCTACGGTCTGCTGTACGACAAGGACAAGTGAAGGTCATCTACTGTGTTGTAAAGAAGATCGAACTTTCTCGAAAATTGATGAACAAGAGAACAGGCAATATCAGAAACAGAAGAGGAAGAAGAACCGGCGGAATTCTCGGGTTTTACTCGATCAAAATCAAACACGGTCGTCTTCACCAAACAGCCAAGGCGATGATCAAGCTGGTGACCAAGGAGAGGGTGCCAGGATGCTGCAAGACCAACTGCCAAACGATCCATTCAGATGGGCTGCCGCAGAGATCACGCACCTGGGCTGCTGCAAAGGCTGTCACCTGGTCCGCCGAAAGGTCGCTACCTGAACTGCCACGGAGGATGCATTGTCATCCCGTGCTGCCTCGGATGTCACCCACCTGAGCTGCCGCGGAAGTTGCCTACCTGAGCTACCACGGAGGCTGTCACGGGTCTGCCACGGAGATCACCCAACCGGGCTGCCACGGGGGATGCATTGCCTCGCGTGCTGCCTCGGGGACCACTCACCTGAGCTGCCGCGGAAGTCACCTACATGAGCTGCCACGGAAGATGCATTGCCATCGCGTGCTGCCTCGGGGGTCACTCACCTGAGCTGCCGCGGAAGTCGCCTACGTGAGCTACCACGGAGACTGTCACCGGGTCTGCCACGAGGGTCACCTACCTGGGCTGCCATGGAGGTCGCCCACCTGAGCTGCCACAGAGCCTGCCACCCGGGCGGCCACGGAGGTCGCGGCAGGGCCGACCATGGAGGTCACCTACCCGGACTGCCACGGAGGTCATCCACCTGGGCTGCCACGTAGGCTGCCCACACGGGCCGCCGTGCAAGCTGCCCACCCGGGCTGCCATGGAGCCCGCCATCCGGGCTGCTGTGGAAGCTCCCCACCCTGGCTGCCGCGGAGGCCGCCCCACCCAGGCTGCCATGGCAGGCTGCCACCCGGGCTGCCGTGAAGGCTGCCCACCCGGGGCTGCCATGGAGGCCGCCACCCGAACTGCTGGGGAGGCCGCCCACCTGGGATGCTATAGAGGTCTTCACCCCCCCCTGAGAAGCCGCTTACCGGACGGCCACCGATGACATCGGACTAACCAAAGTGGTTGGTGCACGCGACCCGGATCTGGTGAACGACAAACTAAGGTGGGGACGAGGAACAACAGGTGCATGTGTGTACTGTACTAGGTATACGATGTCATGTTGTAGGCGTTGCTGAAGATCAGATGATTGTGTAGATTTAGATGAGTAAGGGATGTGACTTTTTTGTAGGAGTTGCGAGGACGCAACTAGGGTTGTTTGGACTGAAGATGTAGCACGCTACATCTTGACCATCTAACGTAGTATCTTTTCGGCACGGCCGGCCCGGTGACGCGCAGCTGAGCAGAGCGCTGCCGCACGCTTCCCTCCCTTGTCATTATTCCCTCCCTCCTCCCACCCGTCCCCAGGTCCACCCTCCCCAATCATTTCTCACTGTCCGCACAGAATGGGCCGCCATTAAACTCCAATTAAGACAAGCACCTCTGAAGACAGTCACATCAGGATGAGTCATTGGTAGTCATTACAAAGCAGCTGAAGCTACAAGCAAACGTCGGCACACTGTGAGACCACGCGCAGGCTTAAGGCACGTAGCACATTGGGTCTCACGTAGCCATGGTAGCACAACAGTGCGTCTCACTGCAACGGAATCTGCTAAACTTAGCAAACAGCCTCCGAAACAGACGTAGTTCAGGACGTCTCCACTGCGGACAGAAAGCGCTGTTGTCCGAAACAAACGTAGTTCAGGACGTCCCCACCGCGGACAGAAGGCGCTGTTCTACAGACCCTCCCAACCAAGATGACGTCAGTGGGTGGAGCAAGAGTGACGTCACAAGGGGCGTTGCCGGCAGACGAAACGGAAGGAAACAAAAGTTTGAATAAAGTGAAATTGAAGAATCAAAATTAAAACTCGAAAATCACCAACCTTTCGGGGATTGGTTTATGCCAGCGACTACTAAGATGATAAAGCACTCAACACGAAGACGATTCGACGGCCAAAAATAGCAGACACAGAGGAGCAAGGTGACTAAACAGGACAGAGGGCGCCATCTTACGGGCCCACCCACAAGAGGAAGGCAGAGGAAGATGACGGCGCAAGGGCGTGGCAGTCACCCCCTCCCCCCAAGCTATAAAAGGGTGCACCACCCAACCAGAGGGGGAGATACAGTCGAGCAGCCGAGAGTCACAGTCTGCAGCCGGAGCCGGAGACGCCATCTGGGAGCCGCCGTCAGTCCGGGGTCACCCGCGAGAAGTCTCTTCAGTTCGAGCGCAGAGGAACTCCAGAATGTGAGTGCTGTTGAAAAGTCTGCTCTATCCCTGATCCTTGCCCCCCCCCTCTGCCCAGCTTGCCGTGCCCGTGACGACTGCCAAACATTTTTGGTTGCCATAAAATGCACTCTCAATTGGAATTGGAAAACTTAAATTACTTTGAACTTATTGGTCCAGACACCCTAGTAGCACATTAGGATCTGAATTTCGAAGTCATGTCAGAGCCGCCAGTAAATACGTTATTGTCAGTTGGAGTGCGGGATACATCGCGATTAGGTCGAGAACGGGATGCTAAAATTTGAATAAGCAGCTCAGTGTCACGAACGCTGAAATCGATGACCGGATGCGTAACAGCGTTGAAACGTCTTTGTCTTTGGTCAAACTGGTTCGTTTGATTTATTATCGGCGGTGGCCAGGCGCAATTTGAGGTTGGAACGTTTGTGAAATTAAGGGTTTAGATTCGTGCTGTACTCACTAAAAGTTGCATTGCGAAATCATTGGTAATATGACTGTAGGAATTAATTGCGAAGTCGAAATCAATTGTAGAACAGGTAAATACGGTTGAAAAGGAATGTACTATTTTAAGGTGGCGACTGATTCATGCAATCGATCTATGAATATGGCTATAAGTTATGATTTTCGACAGATACGAATGCTTGAGCTTACGGCGGAATTTCTTCTGTTACTTAGGTGCAGAGTTGAGAGTAGTGGTTTGAGGTCGACGGTTTGACACTTTGCGACTTTAGATGGTCCTTGTACTTACCGTCAGTGAAATTGCGAAATGTCGTGTAACAGGTAGCTGTAGAATTGTTTGTGGTTAGAACTAATATGCGACTAATATAGGTACCGATCGCTGTGCTTCTGTAGAATAAATACTAGAAAGGACCATCTTTGTTGGGGAACGATTAAAGGGGACAGGAATTTAATAGAAAAAAAAAACTTACGTGGAATGGAGCTGATGAGATGTCGAACAGGGAGATATTGCAGCGATATTTTACCAGATTCACACTCACTGACACATTCGTTGAATCTACCCGGCCCGGAGAGACCGCACACACCAGTACTGCACCGCGAGTGATGACGCGCCCATCGCGGCGCGGCCTTGACAACTGTCGACTGTCGACGCGGCGCTGGCCGGCGCCGCGGTAATCATCGTTCGCGACGCGGGACCGTGCGCCGCTAGATGGCACACGAGGGCAGCGTCGGGAGTGGAGCAGCGGCCACAGTAGGGCAGTGGGCTAACCGTAATTGGGCGCGTGCGGTAGGTGAAGGTCATCGTAGGTATAGGAACATGGTTAGTTGTGGAAGTTGCCACGGGATAAGAACGTAAACAGTTACTGCATAATTATAAATACGACATGCTATGTAATATCTAGACTGCAGTTCGTTTAATGTGCATTGTTTACTGTTGATAGGATGATTTAAATTAGATTTCCTCTGAAAAGCTAGCGATCCGTATCCGTATGACAATATTCTGGCATTCTATAAAGATAAATTGTATAGGTAACTAGTAGTCCATCAGAAACTGCCACCAGAAACTATCGAGCGAGTTTCAAGGACTCATTTCCGTTTGAGCACTCAGTAATTTACTATGATACGGCGGTCACAACCAGACGACAGATCCGTGCGTACTAATTGGTTCTAGATCATCTGATTAAATCAAGAGCGGTTCAAGGTCTGCTAGGGTTGTATACGAGAACTGATGATTAGGTTCACGCGTACAGCAGCAATTAGGACTTGAGATTACGATTTGGTTTGGATAAATAATGCGTTTTTGTTCTTCGCGTTCTTGCGAGTTAGCGCCAATGATTACTCCACCAATATTGGCACAGGGCATTGTGAGGCACAGACGGCTTGTTTGCCCGTCTCCTATGGCGTAACGTTTACCAGCATGACTGTATGAGACACAGATGCACTTCTCTAAACCCACGTCCAGACCGGAATAATAAGAGGGACACACCGTCACGTACGCAGGGCATATGCACGTTTTCCGCCAGTGGTACCGGCCACTGTTAATTTCCCGCTTAGGTAATACTGGGTAACGAGGCAGTGAGAGGTTTCTATGGCAGAGGAAAGGAGAAGACTGGTACAGTGCAGTCGGAGAGTAAGTTGGAGCTATGCCAAAGGTAAGAAGCCGAAGGTCAGGGGTGAGTCACCCAAAGGGCGGATAAGGCATGCTGTAGTGTCCCGAATAAGTCCTCATACTTATTTTGTAAGGGTACCTTAATCGGTACTGGACAGCCTCAGGGGAGGTAACGATGTACTCCAGGACACGTAAGGCCTTGAAAGTAAATCCCAGGGTTTAAGGAGAGTTCCTGAGGAGAGTTCCAGGATATGAACGGTGGTCCCTGGGTCGTGCACGGAGGTGTTACACGCGGACCGGAAGAGGGCATAGGTAATCTCTCCCGGATAGAGAGATCAGTCGGATGTAAATCGTGTATGTGTGTACCATAAGTCTATCGGACGTGTGGGAATCCCATAGATTAGTAGGGTGGATATTTGTACATATTTATTCTGGACGGCCCTGCGATAAGTATCTTTGTCGCCGGTTAGCGGAGCATGCAAATGGATTTCGGAAGGAGACATTTATCTCGCCGGGGAGATCGTCGTCAGCCAGACACCTAACACTATCGGAGGGAATTTCGGGGCTGCTAAATCGATTGGGGTGAGTGAATGGAGGGCAAATGTTTTGTGTAAATGAGCGTAAGAATGATGAAGGATACATCTTAGGATAAGGCCGATAGGAGTTAAGCAGAACTCAGGTTGGGCAGTTGAGCTAATGATTCTCGAGGGCAACTAAGCTAGCAACGCTAATACGAACTAAGTGGGCAATTTTCGTAATGGGGAGGCCAGTAATATAGGAATGGGTGACTGGACGAATGATCACATTCAATTAATCAATTTAATTACCACCCATATGTTTGGCAGTGGTCATCGGGACTTCGAATGCCCTGTCCTTCACCTGCCCAACTGTGCCGCAAACCCAGCTGATCGGATCCCTCTATCCCTAATCCGAGCAGTGAAGAAGCATCTCGTGCATCATGGTCTATACAATGAACAGAATCATCAAGCCTCTAAATCGAAAAGCATCTTCCATCAGATGCATTTGTACGCAAGGTGGATCTATGTCTACATCTCTCCCAGGTGGACGTCATCTTTAGATCCCTATCAGGTGGATTCGATCTATCTCAAGATCTCTATCTGGATGCCCACATCTCCATCAGGTGGATCTCATCACCATCTGGATCCCTCTCTATAGCTATCTCAGGATCTCTTCAACGACTCTCAAGCTCCCCTGTATCACAAGCTCTACTATCGAGTTCATTACAGCAGCAAATTGTTATCTGTTCTTCTACAACCAACTGAATTCAGAGGACCGCGGTGCTGGATCAACCGCGAAGATACAGCCCCTCTATTCTTCTTCTTTCTTTACCTTGCTACACATCTTACTTATTATGTAAAACATTTAATTGATAAGCATTTTTGCAAGTCCCTCAGAAATGAGCCCCAGGCAGCGACTGACTGCCGGCCGGCCGACCGGCCCCGGGTGGCTAGAACTGCAGGGGCCGGTCACGGTTTGGCCCGGATGTGTTGGAGCGGGAGCAGCACTCCTTTTTCACGTATATTCGCATATTTTTTTACATCGGCATGAAATGTCATCTGATACGATGCGAGATCACAGACTAGAGATCCAGCTTATATATTCAATGTTTAACCGATGGATCAAATCGACAGGACTATGTACGATGTACAGGTCACCGCTAAAGTAATGTGGGGTTCTACTGTGATAGAACAAAACATAGCGCCATTCCTTGACGGTAAGATATATCGTCAAAAGCGAGGATCGCACAGCTTCGTATTTCAGATTGACAACTTTCTCTAATGTGTCACCATTCTACCTGCCACAGCATGCTCGTTATCATCGAAAAACTGAAGTATCGAGCCCCTTGGAGCACCCCGGAGTCATGTTTCTGTGACCGCCACTGAACACAGAGTTGTAAACCTACGCGCGTGCGTACTACGCAATAGTAAGGAGTCATTGCTGGACCCTCCAGTAGAGAGTAGCCCTGCCATTGATGATCCGGACACCAGCATCGGCCGATAGGAGCTGCTCTCTGACAGGCGAGGAGGGGAAGGGTCTGAGGTGGGGAGGGGTTGACCGCGGGGCTACTGGCCGGTGCAGTGGGAGGGGTGGGTGGAGGTAGGGTGACAGGGACACTAGCCTCAGGGCAACAGTGAGCTTTGACCCGAGGCGTGCGAGAGCGATGCCCGATGCCATTTTGTGAAGCAGCCAGTGTGTCACGGATTCACGTGGGAGCTTTGACTGAAATAACTATCAAGGCTACAGTTTTGAAGATAGAAAAAACAGCATTTGAGAGAAGATGTTCGTAATGAGCAGTTGTAACTTACTACAATATCAGATTTACCATTTATTTTATTCAAAATATTTGAATGAATTGATGTTTTGCATAACAATAGCCGATCAGAATACGTTAAATTTTAACCACCTGTATAGTCTAATTCTGTAAAATATTTGTGCATTGGCTTCGGTTGTCCGCCGAACTTTTTGTTCATTGAAGGCCTCATCGACATGACCTGTATTACAAGATTTACGCTGTAGCAAAATCCTACGCTAGCTGTATGAGTAGAAATGCTGTATGACAAAGGCACGGGCGCCCGACAACTGGGTCGAGGCAGGTGGAGGCCGGCCAGAGGTCATGCTCGTATCAATCACCCTTGACCCCGTCCACCGCCCCCGGCGGATACTCAACAGTGCGCTCATTGGCTCATTGGTTTGTCTCAGTGAGCGCCAATCACAGTCAGTTTAGTGTGCGTGCTGCGTGTGAGATGAGAGATCACAGCGAAGCACGATACCGCCATAACCCTATACTTGGAAGAGGCCTTCTGGACGGCGTTGCCAGTTAATGGGGTGGGGGAGAAATTCGACATACAAATAAGTTTCTAAAATAAAATGGTCAGTGGATGAATAGCATAACATTTCTTTAAACGTTCACTCGTTTTCATAAAAAAGACGAAGAGAAGAAATAACGTTGAAGCATATGACTATTAAGCGAGCCAATACTTTTTTTAAATTTATATTTATGGAAGGGTGCAATGTAATTGCAGTCACACTTGTATTTTTTTAGCGATTGCAATTTGAATTGGTGATCATTCCGTACACGGTCTGAAGCTATCGGGATAAATAATTGAAATACCTGGGTGAATTGCGCCACCCATGTGCCGATGAGTTTGAATTTTTCCGCTTTGCGATAAAAAAAAAAACAACTGTTTTGCAAGTAGGACGGCTTCCGTTGACCAAACGTTTATTGTCATCTCAAAGGGCGGCGACCACCTCCCCGTCCCTCCTCGACCCCTCCCCTTTATTTACACGACGGAGTCCCGTCCCTCACCGCCGACTGGTCACGTGATTGGCCTCGCGCGAGGCCCAGCCGACTGACCCGGAGCGCGGTAGGCGTCATGCCATGCTGCTTTAATCACTCACCACATCGCGGCTACTGTTCAGAGAGCCGTGACACCAGAAACGTCGTGGCGGAGCAGTTAAGCGTTAGGCTATGGATCGCGGGGTCGCGGGTTCGGTCCGCGCCGGGGTTGTCCGTTTTCCACAGACTGGTTCTGGCCGGCTCAGGCGAGATGGATATATCTTTTGAGGTTATGACCTCACGAGCACTATGAATACAATCGACATTCGTTGACTCTTGTTCGGTCATAAGATATTAGCCGATTATATGTTTGTTACGGAGCGAGCGAAGCGAGCGAAGTCTTTCCTTAGATTAACGGAAATTTCTGAGTATGAGCGGCCGGCCGGCCGGCCGGCCGGCCGGCCGGCCGGCCGTGCGGACGCTTTTGCGAGGCTTATATCTCAGCAACCACTTGACCGATTTACACGCGGTAATTTTTGTAGGGTAGCTTCATTCCTTCTACCAAGTATTGGACTATTCCCGATGCATATAGGTGACCCCTTATGCACGTGCCACGTGCAAAACGAAGAGGTGTCAGTTTTGTAATTGTTGCAATATCTCGGTAACTACTTGGCCGATTGCGCTGAAAGTTGGCATGTAGGTAGGCACCCACTAGGCACTGCATATCCATGTGCCAGAGTTGGGGTGCTGCTGCACGTGCGCACGTGCAGGGGTCGTTTCCAGATCTCGAGAACGGCTGGACCGATGGCGCTCAAATTTGGTACACGGTTAGGGACCAGTTAGTAGGGTGCCGTGCACAAGTCAGTTGGGACCCATTTTGCACGTGCGCACGTGCAGGGTGCCGCTCCCAGATCTCGAGAACGGCTGGGCCGATTGTGCTCAAATTTGGCACATCGCTAGAAACCGGTCAGTAGGGTGCCGTGCACAAGTCAGTTGGAGGTACCCCCTCGAAATTTCGCACGTGCAAGACTCACCCCCTCGCTCGCTCCGTTAGTCGCCCCAAAAGGCGCTATACTGGTGTATGGAAATATCTCTTTTCTAATTCGCAAAAAGTAGCCGACTCACTTTATCATCATATAACTCACTTGACGTCATTGCACTGGCAAGTGAGTTGCTAGAAATGTGACCTCGTCAGAACCATTTTGCAGGTTGTTAAAAGGACAGACAAGTCCATTGGCTGCGGTGACTGCACTGAAAACTTTTTTACTCCCGGCTGGGGGGTAAACCCTCGAAACGGGGGTATATCTTTAGGGGTCACCCTTGAAACGGGAGTTACCAGTCAGAGTTCTGCAATTTACCCTTCCAATTACTCTCCAACTTGCTCACCTCCCTTTACCTACTCTCGATTCGAGGGTCACGTACTCCCTGATCTGGGGTACATAACCCTCAAAAAGCGGATCTGTCGTTTTTACTCTCGATTCGAGGGTCACGGGTTCAGGTCGAGCGGGTACCCGACCCTCGTTTCGGGAGCAATTTTGCCGCGCATGCGCGGGAGGAACTGCGTCGCGACGCCATATTGTGTCTCGAGAGGCGTTGGTTGTGCAGCAGTGCTCAGCGTGTTGGTGCGGCAAAAAGCGGTGCAGCCAGGGGCGCGGGAACTACTTTCCGACTGGGGGGGCACACCATAATAGAGATCAACCTAGGGTACCCCCAAATCTAGTTTTCTCACCGGTTTTAGGCCACTTGTTTTTCATCCCTCGGCTTTTTCAACAAAAAAGAAAACATTTGCAAAAAAAGTGTGGTATTCCGTCTCAAAGCTGTGGGGGCACCGCCCCCACGGCCCCAGAGTTGGGGGGGCAAGCTGCCCCCACTGCCCCCCCGGCTCCCGCGCCTATGGGTGCAGCAGTGAAGCAATAGCATCTAAGCAAAGGAAAAATGAAGACTGATCGATCAATAAGCACGACAAATTCATCCCATCATTTCAAAATACAAAAGCTTGCCAAGAAGATGGAAGATGCTGAGGGGCCGTTGGAAGGACGAGAGGTGAGATTTTTAATGTGTATTGTATCCAATTGAAACTCTCTCTCTCTCCCTCTCTCTCTCTCTCTCTCTCTCTCTCTCTCTCTCTCTCTCTGTCTCTCTCTCTCTCTCTATCTATCTATCTATCTATCTATCTAGTATCTATCTATATATATATATCTATCTATCTATCCCTCCCTCCCTCCCTCCCTCCCTCCCTCCCTTCCTCCCCCTCCCTTCCTCCCTCCCTCCCTCCTTTCCTTCCTCCCTCACTCTCTCTGTTTCTCTCTCTCCCTCTTTCTCTTTTTCTTTCTGTCTCTTCCTATCTCTGTTTCTCTTTCCCTTACTCGTGCTCTTTCTTTTCTGGTTTTCCTTTTATCACCCTCGCTTTCTCCTTTTTCTATCTTTCCTCTCTCTCTCTCTCTCTCTCTCTCTCTCTCTCTCTCTCTCTCTCTCTCTCTCTCTCTCTCTCTCTCTCTCTCCCTCTGTCCTCTATCTCTTTTTCTTTCGGTAGTTCTTTGCCTTTGTCTTTCTCGTTCTCGATCCCCTACGCAGACGTTTTTCTCCACGACAAAGGGTTACCCTTTCCATTTACCCCCTGTCGTTGGGTAATTTTTACCCCATTATAGAGGGTAAAGAACGGGGGTAACTCCTTGTCAGAGGGTTAACGCCGGGGGTAACTCCCTGTCAGAGGGTAAATGAAAAGGGTCTACCCTCTGTGCGAGTGTAATTAAAAGGGTTTACCCCTGGATCGGGGGTAAAATCGAAAGGGTTTACTCCCTGTGCGAGGGTATCCTAGAAGAGTTACTCCACGGCGGGGTGTAACAAACGTCTGCGGAGTACGCTACTCCGTAACAGCGGGTTTACCCCCCAGCCGGGAGTAAAAAAGTTTTCAGTGTGTGCAACCTGCCCTGATCATGTAAACGGCATTGTGACTAGTTCAGCCACGAACACATTCCGCATTTTTCTAGAAAGAACTATCGGCACGCTCGGTGCCGCGGAGGGTATGCCAACCTTACAGACCCGCACTGCCCAGCGCTCCGCTAGCCCGGAGGCGGTTGGCGAGGCTGACCCCACTGACCTCGCTCCGCGACCAGACTCTCGGTCACTCACGCCACAACCGAGAGGCGCCAGCCTCGACGCAGGGCAGGGACGTAGCCAAGGGAGGGGCGGAGGGGGCGCCCGCCCCTCCCTTGGGGTTTTCAGGAGGCCCCCCGAAAGGATTCAGGCCAACGTGGGCCGAAGGCCCACGTTGGCCTGAATCCTTTCGGCCTGAATCCAACGTGGGCCGAAGGCCCACGTTGGCCAAAATCACGTCGGAGGCGAACGAAATTCACGCGGGAATCTAAAAAATGACGTCAGAACAATCAGGGCCCTCTGACCAGCCTGACAAGTGACAGCTAGGGTCCTTCTCATCTCCTGTGAATAACCACTAGTGTCTGTGTCTGACCGCTTGGGCCCCTCTGACTCCTCAGTAGAGAGGAGGCCCTCTGTGGGTAGGAGGCCCTCTGTGGGTAGGAGGCCCTCTGTAGAGAGGAGGCCCCCTTAGAGAGGAGACCCCCTGTAGAGAGGAGGCCCTCTGCAAAAAGGCGGCCCTCTGTAAAAAAGAGGCCCTCTGTAAAAAGGAGGCCCTCTGTAGAGAGCAGGCCCTCTGTAAAGAGGAAACCGCCTGAAATCAGAAGGCCCTTTGAAGAGAGGAGGCCCTCTGTAGAGAGGAGATCGTCTGAAGAGAGGAGGCCCTCTGTAGAGGAGGACTCCCTCAGTAGAAAGGAGGTCCTCTGTAGGTAGGAGGCCCTCTGTAGAGTGAAGGCCCTCTGAAGAGAGGAGGCCCTCTGAAGAGAAGAGGCCCTTTGCAGAGATGAGGTCCTCTATATAGCGGAGGTCCTGTGTAGAGACGAGACTCTTTGAAGAGAGGAAGCCCTATATAGATAGGAATCCCTCTGTAGAGAGGAGGTCCCTGTAGAGACTAGAGAGGAGGCCCTCTGTAGAGAGGATGCCCTCTGTAAAGGAGGCCCTTTACAGACTCCCAACCGCGTCGCCGCCCACTGTAGGAAGGGACAGGGGCTCTGTAAGGAGGAGGTCCTCTGTAAACAGAAGGCCCTATCCTATGTAGACAAATTAGTTGTATAAATGCGCTCAGAGGAATCATGCCGGGTGCCGTCAACGGTTTTGCCGTCAACTGTTTTATGTACCTGCAGTGGGCAAAAACTGCCAAAATAGCCGATATTTTCGGAAACCAGTTTTCGGCAATAACTTTTGTCTCAAAATTTGCACGAACTTCCCTTTCCCAGCATCGTGTTCCTCTCGTCAAGACGTGTGGAATGAACTATCAATTGACCTTGAAAGGTCAACTTGAAAATTTGGCCTCAGGTCAAGGTCATGACCTGACCGATAAGGACTAAGTTCCATATCAGTCCATTCGTATCGTCGAGCCAAACACAACTAAGGTGTTTTCATCGCTCTAGCATGCCTCTATCAAAAGTTATTCGCGAAAAACAGTCAGATACCATTGGCGACCTGAGATGACCTCAGGGTTATAAAAAGGGGTCACGGGTGCCATTTTCATGTTCAGTGTGTCAAAGATACTAGTAATTCAGTGTTTTAGAGTGTTTATAATGACTTCCGTCTAAAAAGGCGACTTTCAATTTTAGGTCGCAAAATTGACCTGACCTTATTCCATCGATATCAAAATTCCAAGACATACATTTTGTGCATTTTGTCGCTCATGTGCATTTGCATCTCTGAAAATTTCAAAGCGTTTGGTCACTCCGTGTAGCTTTGGAAGACATTGAAACTTTTTATGTAGTGAGGTCATTTGACCTGACCTGGTGACCTGACCTTAAGTGACCAGGGTCTGAAATTTTCACAACATATGTAGAAATGATGTAGGTAGGATAAAGTGTGCCGCGCCGCCGTTTTTTAGATTTTCACGGAAAACTGCAGGGGGTGTTTAAACACCCCCTAGCAGGGCGCGGGTAAATGCATAAACACAGCAGCTCATTTCTGTAATATAGGCCTGTGGCTGTGTTGGTATTTTTACGATGGATGCAATTACCCAAACCATTTATCAGATCGTGGTGATATTCCCATAGCCATGCTTCGCACAACTCATAATGATTTATTTGACCGGGAAATTAATATATATCCATCGATTGTTTGTTTCAGCTACGGCGTAAATGAAGCAAACCACCTGGACCTAGGAAAATTTACTAACGAAATCATGTTTTACTTACAGCAAGTAAACGTGGCATCATTCACACAGAAAGAATTGATAACCGTATAGTTTCAATCTTGCAGACGTCAGTCAGGTCAGAATCGTGACAAGCCTATTGGAAAATATAATGCACTGTTCTGCTTCGAGAAAACGAGTCAAAACCACCCAATTCTTTCTGAATTACGTCAGATTATCTGATCTGTAAGCACCCAGGTGGCAGTTACTGACAGGGGCACCGGGAAGGATCATCTGAGGTGAGGTGAGGTCATCAACAGTTTTTAGCCAATAAATCACGACATGATGGGGCTAAATAGTTGTTAGTGTACCAAACTGTTCGCCTGGTCATGACGCGTCGATTGGTACCCAGCGTGACCTTCCTAGGTCAGATTTTGAAGTTGACCTATCTATATAGGTCATTATAAACCATGTTATTTGTTATGACCTCTGGCGACCTCAATATTGACCTGACCCAAAAACTTGTTTACAAAAGTTGTAAGTCGTTCAACGAACTATCAAACGCCGTTGCCGTTTGTCGCTACGGTTCGTGCTTTTCGAGTTCTGACGGGGGCCAAAAAGGCCCCCGCCTGATTCAGAGTCTTTCAGAGCCCGCCCGGAATACGGTTAACCCGCGCCCCACTGGGGGGGGCTATTTATAGCCCCCCCTCCCGTTTTTCTGCAATAACTTCCAAACCGCTTGACGTATCGACGCTAAACTTTCAGTACCTTCGGCCGCATCAATTTGACACCTTGTGTCAAAATTTCAACTTCGTAGCTACCATAGGTCGGCCGGAAATGACGTCAGAGTGACGTCATGTTCGGCCGATTTCGACGCAAAACATTGAACCACGGCAATCGCTCCCAAGGGCTCATTTTTTAAGCTAGATCCAATTTCTTTGCATGAGAGGACTCAGAATAGACTGCGCTATCAAACTGCTATCTCGGATTTTCGAAATTTTGAAAATTTTGAAAATTTTTATAAAATAAAATTCAAAATTTACATTTTTACATTTTTTTCAAACAGTTTTTGACTTTTCGGAAAAACCGGAATATATGTGATAGAACGCGTTATTATGACTAACTCTAGCAAGTTTTAGCTAGATATCTTCAAAAATGGCCAAGTTATACGCATTATTGCAAAAAATTCACGATAATTAATTTTTCAAATCAATTTTTCAGCACGTATTTGACATCGTACGCCAATATAAATAGCACCATCGTGTTCCTGAGCTCAAACTGCATCCAATAGACACCTTTTCTGTTAAAAAATTCTAGCTTCAAAATTTGACCTTTTTTGACCTGAAAGTGACCTGACCTAAGCTAATTTCGACTCAAAATGACCTCGAATGACACAGACGACATCAAATTCGAAATCTTTGGCCTAAATGGACCATAAAACATGCGTCACGTGACCGACGCATGATATAATATTTTCGTGACCTGTGATGACCTGACCTTGACCTGAAAATCAAAATACAAGTTTGGTACCCTCAGGGCATCTAGAGCATTTGTTCACGAGTGTGTGAACCAAAAATGAGCCTGATCTGACTTGTAAGACGGCGGCCAGAGCCCAAAACGTGAAGAAGCCAAAATGCTTATAAATTTTACTTTGACCTGACCTGTGACGTCATCGGTGACCTCGAGGTCAATGAAATTAGGTTTCGCTCGACAGTTTTTCCGGGGCTATCAGACGCCGTTTGAATTTTGACGATCGGCCCAGTAGTTTCGGAGTTAGGAGGGGGGGCTATGAATAGCCCCCCCCCCCCCCAGTAGGGCGTGTTATACGCAGACCCCAGTGGGGCGCGGGTTAAGCGCTTGAACGATATATGCTAATACACCAAGTGTTACTCTGACCGTCATCCAGTATCCACCCATTCCTCGCAGATCCTCCCCCTCCTGCTGCGGTCCGGCCGCCACCGCCGCCGCCGCTCGAGTTTTTTTTTTTTTTGCCAGTTACCATGCCACTCGGTGACTTGTGATATTCGTATGTTTCTTACCGCTGCAGCGGTAAGAAACATACCAGTGCGCTGGCCATATGAAATCTGAACAAAAGTGAATGCATTATGTTGTATGTAATTATGCAGGCATGAGACCCTCTGTAGAAAGGAGGCCCCTTTAGGGAGGAGGCCCTCTGTAGAAAGGAGGCCCCCGGGACTCCTTCGCCCCTCCCTTGGCCAAATCCTAGCTACGTGCCTGACGCAGGGGCATCTGGCGCCATTCATGCTGCCTCCGAACACGGTGATTGGTTTGCTGCAGAGTCACGTGGTTGGGGCATCAGTGGCGTAATCAGGAATTTAGTTACCAATCTCACCAACAGATGGCTCTGACCGACGATTTTTAAATAGGAGTGATCTAAAGGTAGGTGACATAATACGAGCTTACAGCTGCAATGATGATGGCACATGTAGGCTACATTCCAAGTTTCATGATAATCTGACAAATGGTTCCCAATATACAGATGCAAACTCTAACCACTACGGATACCCCACATTACTTCAGCGGTGACCTGTACGTCAGACACGTACCCAGGATTTCGCCCAAGAGGGGGTCACCTGCTGGTCACCTGACCCCGGGCCCGCGAGTCACCCGGGGGCCCGGTGTCAGCCCAGGCAGGGACGTATCCACTATCCAGGACCTAATTCAATCGGGGGGGGAGGCACGGTGGGTCCGGTCCGACTGGCTGACGGACCTCTTTATATTGGTCTTTGCCCGGAGAAAATGTTGAAAATTGGTAAGTAAAAATATAATTTATCCCCGAGGAGTGTGCCTATAATGTGCATGGTATTTTACGAGCGAGCGAAGCGAGCGAACTCCTCAGAGTCACCGGTGTGTGGCGCGCTCAGGGGTGCCGGTAAAACTTGAAAGGCCGTCAGATGCGCTGGTGTTGGGTCCTCACAGGCGCCGTTGTGGGGACTCTGATAAGCAGGGGCCCCTTAAATAAACAGGGCCCCCTCAGTAAACGGGGGCCACTCAGGTAACTGCAGGAGTCCCTCAGATAACCAGGGGCCGGCAAGGTCTCTCAGGTCCGTTTTGACAAGGCTGTTATTTTCGTCAGGTCTGAGCCCTTTGCCACGAGTAGAGGGCCTTTCAAGCCTTTTGAGGGCCGTTTAAAGTCTCTTGAGTTCCCTTTGAGGCCTTCTAAGGGCCTTTTGAGCAGTCGAGGGGTTGAGGGGCTCTTGACGTCAGCTGAGGACCGTTGGACGCCAGCTGAGGACCGTTTGGGGCCTTCTGATGGCCATTAGACGCCGACTGAGGGCCCTCTGACACCAACTGGGGGCCCTCTGACGCTAGCTCAGGGCCCTTTGACGTCCTTTAAGGCCATCTGAGGTACGTTTCACGTTAGCTGAGTGCCCTTTGAGGCCATCTGAGGACCCTTTGAGGCCATCTGGGGGCCCTTTGACACCAGATGAGGGCCATTTGACGCTAACTGATAGCCCTTCGTGACCATCTGAGGACCCTGTGACGACATCCGAGGGCCCTTTGAGGCCTTTTGAGGGCCATTGAAATTTAACCACAATCACCCTGGCTGCGCTACTGGGCATTTTATGGACTCATATGGGCCTGCTGGGGAACGAGATGGGCCCTCCCGGTCTTTTCAATCATTATTCATCTAATTTGTACACGGTCTTCGACGGTCTAAGGATTAGGGGCCCCCAACTCGAATGAGGGGGGGGGGGGGCACGGGCCCGTGTGTCCCCCCCTTGTGTGCGCCCTTGGGACGGTAGCAATGGAAGCAGCAACGGTAGCGACGGCAGCGATGGTAGCGACGGTAGTGAGGTTGGGGAGTGTGAATGAAGGCTGCGGCAGGGACAGAAATGGCGTCAGATTCATTGACTAGCTGAGAAGGCGACAATAACTGAACAGCTACGTAGAAGTAGCGACGGCGGCGGCGGGCTGTGACGGGATGGCAGCCACGCGTGGGCGTATTATCAGGCGGGCGCCGTTAATCTGGTGACTGATAAACCGAACAGTCTCGAACAGGTTACGGAGCTCCGGAAGCAGCATGCTGATACGGGCCATGAACGTTTGAGAGTGACTTAGGGCGACCCGTATGCTTTGCACGATGAGGCCATAGTCAATAGGCTAGCGTAGTCAACTGATTTGTCATGTTGGAAATGAGTGAGGGTAGTTGGGATATTCATTTTCATGGCCGTGGAAACCTAAAGGGTTTATGACCCCTTTTACCAATTTAAGAAGTTCCAAATGCGCTAAAATTGGCAATTTTATAGCAGCTTCTGATCTTTTTCTTGCTCCAACATTTTTCCCGAGTGGGGCCTGGACATTAGTCTGATTGAGCACGTGATAGTGATACTTTTCTCGCCACACGAGCCACTGACATTAAAAACTCCTTTCACCTTTTCCTTGTCGGGTCCATAAACATTTCTCAGTGTCGGCCGTCCATTCATTGCAGGCGGCTCCGTCGTTCGCGTGACTTGCCAGACGCCGACCGTGGCGCCATTTGAATGGCTGTGTAGTGTGTAAGCCGGCGCGGCGGCGCGGCGGCCGTTGGACCGGCGCCGGCGTTGGAGGCGGCGCCTTTCCTCGTGCAGTGCACAGCGCGGCTGCAGGGAGAACGGGGTCGGGTCGGCTTTCCACTTTGGCGACCCAGGCGCGAAACCAGTTATCAGATGGCCTGAGGCAGTTAAGACTGCGGTCGCTGCCGCTCTTCCCTGCTGTCGATGCGTCGTGAGGCTGTCACAGTGAACTTCAGCTATATCTGCTATGTCGGACGTCTACTGCTATGGTCGCCGGCTGTCTTAGCTGCCAGTTACTTATTGTTTCTCCTATCAGGGTGGGGTAAGTCCGGTCTGTAGTCCCTCGAGGAGTTTCTTATGGCGAAGGCAGCAGGTGTCTGAGTCCGCCACCAGTCCGCCGTCCCTCAGTCGCTGACTGTCTCGCTCACGTTCGCCAGTAGCTCGACCTGTTCACGCGGTCCTACCTCAGTAACTCCATCGGCTCGGCTGTCCCCATCGACCCCACCTGGGCCGCAGCGTCGGGCAGCCAACAGGTTTGTTATCAGCCCTACTGCCATCCGCCCGAGGGTCCACATATCAGCGCAGACATATGACTGTACGCGGTCACAGCTCACCGGCTGACGGTGCAGCGGCCGCTCAGAAATAGCCAGATTAGCACCGCACGCGCTGCGCTCCGCGCGGGGAGAGGTGGTGTGGCTATCGACACGCACCGAGCGGCCTGACGAGGAGTGTAATGGAGTGTCGATAAGCGTGAAATATATGACCGCCCGTGGTGGCGGTGGATTCCAGCCCCGCGCCGTGGCTGACGGCCGCTGTCAATCACCGGGGTCTGCCAGCACGTCCTGTGCTCCTCCTGTCCCCACGCCATATCTCGGGATCACCTGTGCTGCTCCTGTCCCCAACGTCCCATCCGGGGTCACCTGTGCTGCTCCTGTCCCCAACGTCCCATCCCGGGGTCACCTGTGCTGCTCCTGTCCCCACGCCATATCTCTGGATCACCTGTGCTCCTCCTGTCCCCACGCCATATCTCGGGATCACCTGTGCTGCTCCTGTCCCCAATGTCCCATCCGGGGTCACCTGTGCTGCTCCTGTCCCCAACGTCCCATCCCGGGGTCACCTGTTCTTTATTTGCCCGGAATATCCCGGACTGCTTTCGTCATCCGCTGCTGCACCCCTTCCCGTCCTGGCCTGCCGCTCACCCGGCTTGATCCCGCACCACCACAATCTTCTCAATCCGCCATTCATCATCCGTGCCTTTCACGTCTCCCCTTCGTCTCCCTGTCCTGTGTTACCCCTCCGCTCCGCACCCTCAGCCTGGTTCGATCCCCTCCGCTCCCTGCTGGCTGCTCCCCTGTGCGTCCGCCGGTCCGACTGGCCGTCGATTGCCGATTATCTCCGATCTACCGACGGTGCGGATCCGACTCTGGGGTGGATGACAGGGCCCCAGCTCAGGGGTGAGCTGGGGCAGTCCCGCCCTGTCGCCCCGCTGTCCTTTCGGTGACTGACCGCAGGAACAGTGACCGGAGATGTGAGTTAGGGGTGGAGAGCCTGCCGAACCAGCAGTGGAGCTGATCACGACTGAGGAGTTATGAAGGGTAGATGAGCTGGAAACGAATATGTTGGCCTCTAGGGAGAAGGTCTGGTGGAGTCGAATTACGAAGAGTTGGACTGGAGGGACGTTTGTTTGGAAGGGAAGAGTGATTGTCAACTGAGCCTGCTTTGACAGTTGGGTGCGAGAATCGGGGAACAGAAAATAGATTGGACACTTGGACAGGAATTAGAAAACATGGTGAAGATGCTTAATTGGATGGGAATGTGGGGGAGAAAGCGGGGAGTATTGAGTTCGCTGATGTTTGGCTCATATCAGGCCGGTGCATAGCGGTGACCGATCCCAACTCATCGAGGACGTTATTTCTTTGATCGCCGTCATTCCATCAGTATTAGCGTCTTAGGTGGCGGCGAGCTGCGTGCGTCTCGCCGGCTTTCCCATGTTATCCATCCTCATCCCACCTAGCACGTCGCTAAGCCCAATTATCCGCTGCTTTCGGAGCGTCGCGGACCATACCGGCACCGTTACCTGGTCGGTAAGCCTGGTCGGCTTACTGGCGCCGGCTGAGCCGCGTCGTGGACGACATGGAACTCACACGGAGAGCAGAGGTGCAAAACACGTCAGTCACTGTCAGCTGACTCGGGATGGTTACCTGTGTGACACATTTCACGCCGACGGCTGGCTTTGAACAACCGGAATAATTAGTTTTTGGAGGTTACTTAATTATAAAAGGAAAACATTCAGTGGCGCCGCTTCCCATACGGATGTGTTGCATTTCATACATTTTATTTGTTTGATTGAGACTGAGCCAGGCCATTCTTCCCTCTACTCGTTTCTCCCTGTAACATAGTCCAGCGACATCCCCTCCAATATGCTCCCAGGGCTTCTGTTTTACTCTCGGATGGGGCTGGGTAACCCTCCCCCCCCCCCCCCCCCGAGATCCGGTTGGGAGCTGCGGCAGCGGGCCGTCAGTAGCCGGCTCTGTTTAGCTCTGATTATTCAACAGGTGGCCGGAGAGCTGCGAAACTCCCCGGTCTGTTCAACAGTCCGCGTTTAGAGCCGTCCCCCCCCCCCCTCATCCCCCGGTGTGGGGCGGGGCGCGGGGAGGTGGTGAGGCGCCTGACTCGGAAAGGCTATTTTAGACGGCTGCTGCAATCGGACTATTTTCGGTGCGATCTGGGGCACCTTGTGAGGCTGATAATAGGATCAAGGGGATGACAGTGCAGTGCAGTTTTGACCTATCTTGTGCGAGGGCGGTTTGCTGGGAATAGCTTGAGTTTGGTCGTCATCGTCACTGGAAATGGAGACGACGGTGGTAATTTGCAAGTTTTTGTTATTCTTATGGGATAAATTGTTGAAAGGTGTAGATGTATTTTTGAATAGGTTACCCGTTCTGGTAATATTTGTATAATGCAAGATTTCCGATGGCCCAGAAGGAGTAGGTATTTACGGGTCGAGCCCCATTTCTCCATGCAACATTTCTTGGCTTGCATGCCTGTTCGTCAGTTTGTTGTGGTCACTTTCCGTCAGTTGTTGTCAGTCTCTGTCTAAACTGATTATTGCCGCTCTATCGTATCTGCCTACAGCAGCCACTGCTCATCTCTCCGTCTTCACCGGTGGACACGTCTCCGTCACGTCTCCGTCACGTCTCCCATCGCGCCGATGGACACTACTCATTCCAGAGTGTCCCGCCGGTGGCGGTCATATATCCCGCCGTCTCGTACCGATGACCCCACGTCTCCCAGCGGGCGGCTGTCACATATCCCACACATCCGACCGGTACGGTGGACGTCCTATATCCCCGCGCTCCGCCCCTGCTCGGACTGACGTGTCACCGGGGATCGCCGTCGGCCGATTGGTGATCGTTCGCGGAGGTCACCGGTGCGGGCCGATCGCTCCCCAGCTCTGTGTCTGTCCCAGTGGGTCCTCTGTCCTCACGGCTCTGGGATCAGTACTCGTAGGGGCCAGCGCTGCAACTACCTTGCAGAGACTTGCATAATATATGTAGAGTCAGGTACCGGTAACTCTGCAGCACAATGCTGAGGTTAAGCAGATAGTTATGGCAAAGAACGCTACATATAGCGGTGGTGGTGGTCTCAGAAACTCTGGTGGCTGCGATCCTGGGAAGAGGATAGGTAAACGATTTCTTGATTAAACTTGTCTGGGAATTATGTTGTATGTATGTATGTGTGGGTTCCAACATGCAGTTGGCTCTTACTCCCACAGAGTCATACATTGTCACAATCATCCACAGACATGGTCAATGTCATGAGAAAAGCAAATAAGTGCACTGTAGTTGAAGAAAATAGTTTTATGCCCGGAACGTTTATTGCACCGGTAGCAGGTAGCAAGACCTCCCGCCACCGATGCCGCCAGCCAACTGACTCCCCCGTCCAGCCATCCATCCAGCACACCCCTGCCCTGCTTAGTCATCGGTTACGCGATACTCATCCGGCTCATCGCAGTCGACACGGCCCCGATGAACAATGGCCAGGCTCTGGTGGCGAGCAGTGCAGTTGCATCAGCCGCCCGGCGCCTCGGGGCACGACCCATCCTGACACGCCACATCCGACTACACTTCCCCCTGATCTTTCAAGATCATGGCACTATCATCCGACACCTCAGACGACCGCTCCTCAACCGCCCGTAACCACGCTCTCCAGTCGGCATGCGCGCGTTCGCGTATCCGTTCGCTTCGGCGCACCGATGTGGCACGCACCGGCCCTACCGGCCACACTGTCCCTACAGGGACGTCATCACCGCCCGCAATACGTTCCACCCCATACGATCGCCAGTATTCACACATGTTTGGATTCGCAGGCGACGGAACCGGCGCGTCGTCCCGGTAGAACGTCTCGGGTAAAGACGTCCCGCTCTGACTACACTGAGTCGACGCGTCCTCGTCCGGTGGTGGCGTTGGCGTCGTGGGCGGTGGAGACACGCACTGCTGCTCCACAGCCGGCTGCGCCGTCTCGAGCTGGGGCTGCGCAGGCCGGACCACGTCGGTGAAGTCGTCCCCTTCATCACCTGCCGGCGACGGTGGAGCGCCGCCGGCGGCCACGCCGGGGTAACGGCGGCGCACATCCCGCACGTGCCATGGCATGCTATCCACGGCAACGAGCGGGGCTGGTAGCTGCGCCGTCACCACACCGGGGCGCGACCGGTCTATGCATGGGGTCCGGCCACGGACGCGCACCCAGACGGGTTCCCCGACCTGCAGCGGGCCGGTCCGCGGTGGCTCGAATGGCCGATCATTCCCAGAATCCAGTGACAGTGGCAGGTCACGGCCGGGTCGCTTGAACCGGCGGGCTGCCGGAGCGGAGTCGGCGTCCTCGCGGCTGCGCGGCACATGGTTGTATCGATGGACAGCTTCTGCCACCGAGCAGCCCGACCGTGCCACCATCACCTTGATGGTACGGTGCATTCGCTCCACGATACCGTTGCCGCCGGCCTCGTACACCGCTCGGAATCGGAGTTGAATATCCCACCTGGCGGTCAGTGCCGCCATCGTTCCGCCTCGGAACTCCGTCGCGTTGTCCAGTAGTATCTCCCGCGGCGCGCCATGCTCGAGGAACACCGCCTCCAGCGCCGTGCACACGTTTTGCGCCGTGGCCCGCTCCAGATGCTTCCAGAGCGCGAAACGTGAGGGCCCACAGTCGATCACCGTCAGGAACTTAGCATCTCTCACGTGCACCACGTCCACCGCCAACCTGTCCCAGTCCCGGGACACCTCCAGGCGGTCACGCTGCCACCGCACTGGCGCCGGGTCATGTGCTTAGCACACATCGCACCCCGTCACCACGTCCCTCGCGACCGCCCGACGCACGCGCTTATCCAGCGCCCGCCTCGCGTGCCACAACGTCCGTCTCACGCCCGGGTGTCCCGCGCTTTCGTGCACAGCACGAACCTGCACCCCGTCCGCTTCGCCCCGCGGATCTACGACGGCCGCCACAGTCGGACCATGCTCCTCGGTTCCTACCGCCTCGTCTGCTGCGGACGCCTCACGCAGCCAGGACTGTGGCACGCGGGTCAGCTCGTCCGCCGGGTTGTCCGCAGAGCGGACCAACTTGACAGTCATCGACAGGTGATACTCAAGTACCAGCTGCCGGATGACGTCAATTCGCCGACGGATGAGCATCTCCCCGTGCGCCTTTGTTCTCAGCCGCGACCGGCCGCTCAGAGCGTCGTCAATCCACTTGGCCACGGTGGCCGAATCGGTGCGGAGCTCGATGGTAGTCGCTCCCCACGCAATAGCTAGATTGACGCCGCTCAGAGCAGCATCCAGCTCCGCCATGTTGATGTGTAGCGCGGCCTGTGCTTCAGGGCGCAGCCAGCTGCCGTCCTCAATGATACCGCCACTGGTGGCGTCCATGAGAACCACGCCACCGGCTAGGGAGCTAGCGTCCGTACAGACGACCAGACTCTCGCCCGTCACACACCACGGTCCGGTCGCCGGGTCGGCCAACTTGATCCGCGCGGCCACCTGACCCACGTGGCTGCACAACACCGTGTCCGTTATCGGCAGGGCTGCGGAGTCGATGGATTTTCGGCGACTCCGACTCCGACTCCGACTCCTGCTTTCAAAAACCAGCTCCGACTCCGACTCCGACTCCGGGCAGAATTGTCGACTCCGACCGACTCCAACTCCCGACTCCGACTCCGCAGACCTAGCAGGGCTGCGGAGTCGACAGATTTTCGGTGACTCCGACTCCGACTCCGGCTCGGGTTTCTAAAATCTACTCCAACTCCGACTCCGACTCCGGTCACAACTGTCGACTCCGACCGACTCCGACTCCGACTCTGACTCCGACTCCGCAGCCCTGGTTATCGGGTCGTCCCACCCTACAGACACGGCGTTGGCACGCCGCTTAAGCCAGGCCACAGCCGGTCGTAGCCAGCCGGCCACCGGCACGTGTGACACGAGCTGCCCGCACCAAGCGAACACGGCTCGACGTGTCAACACGGTCGGTGGCTCCGGCACCGGTCCGTCGCGTCTCCACACCAACCTGCCGGTGCTGGAATTCGCGTCCACACGAAGCCCCAGGAACCGAGCTCCGTCCGCCGCGCGCACTGGCGGCTTGCACTCCAGACCGTAACGCGTGAAGTGGTCCACTACGCGTTCGGCGCTGATGATCGACTCATCCACCAGCAGGTCGTCCACGTAGGGCACCACTGCACGCGCCACGTTCGCATCCCGACTTAACACCGCCTGGACCACGGCCTTCATCACCGAAGGTGCTACATTCAGGCCGAAACCAACGCGGGTCAAGCAGTAGCGCTGCCCCCCGATCTCCACCGTCTGATAGGGCCACAGGTGCTCCGACAACCGTAGCTGCAAATAGGCCTTGCGCAGGTCCACCGCTGCCACCCGCGAGCCGTGGCGCCGCCAGCGACGAAGCTGGGTGGCGCACACGTCCGCGTCAGCGGTGTGGGCCGACACGTACCCATTGAGCTCCCGGTAGTCGAGCACAGGCCGCACCTTGCCCTGGTGCGGTTGCGGCACAGCCATCAGCGGGATGAGACCGCGGGCTGCTCCGCGAGATGCCGCGTCGTACGGCACCAGCCAACCCTCTCTGATCCAGAGGGCCAGCTCCGCCTCGTACTCCGCGCGCGCAGCCGCCGGCACCGCATACTGTGGCGTCGTATTCCTCAACCGGGCCGGACCCACCCCGTCCGCCCACTTCCACTCGACCGTCCATACCTGTCCATCAAAATGTGCCTCAAAATCAGCGGCGGTCACCGTCATCTCCGCCGGACGGTCCACTACCCTCGCCGCTACCGCTGCACACACCGCCACTTCCCCCGTGGCGCCCACCTGCACGCCGCCCAGGGCACGCACACCTGTCATCCCCCACACAACGTCGAAGCCCAACGGTCTCGCCGGCACCACCAGTGCGGGGAGCGTTACTCGCCGCCCCTGGTAGGTCACCGTCAGCGCCGTCTCGCCGACGCACGGCATCGCGCTGCCGTTGGCCACTCGCAGGGACGTCGTCTGCGTTGCTTGGTACTGACCGCAGCACGCGCGGCACACCAGCACATCGGTACAGCCGGTGTCCACCAGTACCCGGCGCGTAACGCCGTCGATGTTCATCTCCACCGTCGGCAGCGCGCTCACATGCCTGGAGACGGCGCTGGCGCTGACGCCGCTCCGGTGTCGTTTCCCGCCGGTGGTGCTCGTCGGGGACACGCCGCGGCGAGGTGGCCCACCTGGCCGCACGTCCAGCAGCGGCGTCGCGGGGCCGTAGCCGGACGTCGTTCCACGGCGGCCGTGATCGGCGTTAACACCGCGCCTCCACGCTCATCACTCATGACGGCACGCACTCGCTTCAGCACGCCGTCGAGGGTGAGCGCTTCGGCGCGGGTCCCGGCACGAATTGTAGTCCGCACGGAGCTGGGCAATCCCGCGATGAAGGCACACGTCAGCGCCGCGTCGGGCACACCCCCGTACAGCGATGCGAGTCGACGCAGATCAGCCAGGTACACGTCCACCGGTTCGCCAGGGCGTAGCTTACGTGCCGCGTAGGCGTCGTACGCTGCCAGCTGGTCCATGGCGAAGGCGTCGTACAGAGCATCTCGAACCTGCACCGTAGAGCGGCGGGCGTCTTCCGGTAGCTGCAGCCAGACTGCAAATGCCCCGCCGGTCAGCCGGGCAGGCAGAATAGCTGGTAGGTCGGCTCCCCGATGTCGGCACAGCACCTCTGCCCTGGTGAACCATTCCACCACGTCGGTCGTTCCGTCATACTCTGGAATCAGTCTCGCGTCGAATGATCCGCCGCCAGGTCCGACGGCCGCGGCGACGGTCGTCTCCACCGGTTCACCAACACCACTCCCCGTCCCGGGCATCGCGGGGTCACAAAAGAGAAGGCCGAAATAGCTTGTAGTTGAAGAAAATAGTTTTATGCCCGGAACGTTTATTGCACCGGTAGCAGGTAGCAAGACCTCCCGCCACCGATGCCGCCAGCCAACTGACTCCCCCGTCCAGCCATCCATCCAGCACACCCCTGCCCTGCTTAGTCATCGGTTACGCGATACTCATCCGGCTCATCGCAGTCGACACGGCCCCGATGAACAATGGCCAGGCTCTGGTGGCGAGCAGTGCAGTTGCATCAGCCGCCCGGCGCCTCGGGGCGCGACCCATCCTGACACGCCACATCCGACTACATGCACACTGTCAAAAACACTACTGTTAAAATGCATCGGGCTCCAGGTAAAAGCTATAAAGATTAAAGGCATCGCTCAGCGCTAGACAGATAAAAATATAAGTGTTGGCACGAGTGGCAGCTCGCCATCTACGGCGGAGAGACGAGGAAGGCCGTGACACCGCTCGTGAACGCCCTCCTGCCCGTCACACGGCGCAGCTCAGCAGGGAGCTCGTTCCACTCCCGGATCGGCCGGACCGGTACGGAACGGCGAGTTGCTTCCAGCCTACAGCGGCGAGTGTGGAGGACTGCGCTGCCTGACGCGCGGGTCTCTCGCTCTGAGTTGTCAGCCCGATGCTGGACCAGTGATTTGAGGGTTGCGGGGGCCTGTTCACTGTTCAGCAGTCGGTGAACGAGGAGACAATCCCTCTCTCGAACCACCTGCTCAAATGACAGCCAGCCGAGCTGCCGGCGCGTATCCGAGATGTGGTCGTGTTTACGTTTTCCCGACACAACCCGGGCGGCGAAGCTTATGACCCTGTCGATACGTTGGCGCATCGCTACCGTGGGGGGAGCCCAGGCCGGTAAGCAATACACCAGATGAGGGAAGACGAGCGCCTGTACGAGTGTTTTGAGGGTTGCTTTTGGCAGAGTTTGACTCAGCTTTTTCAAGGTGACCAATATGCCGAAGCAGCGCCGCACGACCGCAGCCGCATGCTTCTCCATGGTCAGATTTTGATCAAGAAGGACTCCCAAAAATCGAATCGTCCTGCTGGTGTCAAAGAGACGTTTCCGAAGTTCACACTGAAATTTGAAGCTTTTTTGGTGACCGGAAGTGTTCCAAATAATGACATTTCAGTTTCGCTCGGGTTGACTTTGAGCCCGTTGTTTTTGAACCAGGTGGCGAGGCTGGCCAAATCGCCTTCCACACTGGCTTTGAGCGCTGTCAGTCCCTCATCTGATGGAGGCGCACTGTGCAATTTTAGACCAATAAGCGTTCTAAGTGTGGTAGGAAAACTGGCCGAAAAAGTTGTGAGTTTCCTCACGTTCTTCACGGTCCATCAGTTACAGCTTTGCCGTCTCCGTGTTTTCATCCGTCTTGGTCTCCGTCTTCATCTCCAGTCCTCAGCTGGCATCTCGACTCGGGTAACTGGGGTAGGAGCTAGGACCGGGCGGTGCAGCGTCGCCCTTTGTCCCGCTCCTCTGTTCCACGAACCGCCCGTCGTCGGCGACGCGTCGGCGAACCGTCGGCGACGCGTCGGCGAACCGTCGACACACAGGCGTCGCCCCCGACGATCGGAGGGGACGCGTCGTTTCCGGCCCAAGATGACAGCGTCGGGCGCGTCATTCGGCCGTAACTCGGGGGAGGCACCCCGCGGCCGCGGTCGTGTCGAGTGGTAGTCTATGCTTTATGATGCGAACTCTGAGTGATGAGGGTCTTTACCCGGCGGTGAGTGGATTAATTCACGTGATTGGACCTTGTTTACTACGATGTTGTTGTTGGTGTCTGATGACGGGGTTGTCGTTTGGGGTAAATGGGCAGTTCGTAGCTGCGGGGCGTAGTTGGCTGTATGAGACGGCCCATGTTAGCTGTCATTGACCTTCCGTTTCGTCAGTGTGTGGCGCGGAAGCCGCGATACGACATGAGTTTGGGAACTGATTTATTGCCGTCCGTTTTGCCACGTGACAGAGGCGGTCGGACGGGAAATATCAGTGCGATGCCGTCCGTTTTGACACGTGGTAAGGAGCGGCCGACGGAAAATATCGGTGTCATGTGGTCGAATTTTCAATGGGTTTGTGACCACAGCCGGCGGGAGCTTATCGGATCACTGTTGAAAGAGCTATCACACGGAAGGGGGCTGGTGGCTGGGGAGGGGAAGCCGAGCGACGCTGTACGGTGTGCTGACTGGGTGTAGAAATAAAGATAAACCGAAGTAGTGCGGCGACGCGACGGTCGGTATAGGTTAGGTCTCAAAGAGCCCACCTCCGAAGGCGGGCACTGAGCTAGCCATCTTGTGCTGAGTATCATGGCCTGTCTGGTCACCGGAAGTATGAATCAGTTGGCTTATCAATGTCAGTGGCTCGTGCGCCATGTGGGTTTTGGATTAATTTGCATCTTGTAAACTTCAATCTGCGTTGAGAGGAGAATATGTACTTTGATAAGTGGTCACTGCATATTTGAACACATGATTAAAGAGCTTTTCTTTGAAGATTCTGCCCTTTTTTACTTCTCTGCATAGGTATATAATCGGTGTTTCTCGATATCTTTGTGCTGGGGCCTGGGTGCCTGGTAGCTTTTAAAGTGACTTTGTTTTTTGTATGACACGCCACAGATGATGCAGTCTGCTTCTGCGGATGATAAATGTTGAAATGATTGTGTGGTTGCATAGGCGCAAAACATTGCTACTGTCATTATGATAGCTAGATTTCTAGTCAATAAGGGGAGAACTATGCGCGTTGAAAATTTACATACCTTGTGGAATTCATATTTTATTGTTCGTGGATATCCGGGATATCAGATATTCATGCAAGTGTATTTTATATCTACACACTTTGTGCCAATAAGGGAAACTATGTAAGGTAGGTATTGCAATACGAAAGTGTACCAGAATTTATTTGCATGCGCTGTTTTATTGCATGATTGTTGTCGGGTTCATACATGGGCAGTGGGCACATGCTTAAAATATTTAGTCATTGGAATCATTTTCAGTCCTTTATCTCCGCACTGTTACCATGCATTTGCATAACTCGTAAAATGAGCACAATTTTATGTGCGATCAAATACCATCGATTGTATTTGACAGACGGGCTGAGACATTCTTTTTATTTTAAAATGTTGCTCTGCATATCCCGTCCGCCTTCCGATAACGGCAGCACACCTTAGTGGTTGCTAGGCGGGCTCATGCTTTTTATTTTTCAGTGCATCAGTTCGGTGTACTGAGAGGATCTGAGAATCTGAAGTGTGTCAATGCTGGATAGACAGCCTGCCCCCATCTCTCTCTCTCTCTCTCTCTCTCTCTCTCTCTCTCTCTCTCTCTCTCTCTCTCTCTCTCTCTCTCTCTCTCTCTCTCTCTCTCTCTCCCTCTCCCTCTCCCTCTCCCTCTCCCTCTCCCTCTCCCTCTCCCTCTCCCTCTCCCTCTCCCTCTCCCTCTCCCTCTCCCTCTCCCTCTCTCTCCCTCTCCCTCTCCCTCTCCCTCTCCCTCTCCCTCTCCCTCTTCCTCTCCCTCTCCCTCTCCCTCTCCCTCTCCCTCTCTCTCTCTCTCTCTCTCTCTCTCTCTCTCTCTCTCTCTCTCTCTCTCTCTCTCCCTCTCCTTCCCTCCGTACAACCGACCGCCAATGGGTCCCTCTCCCTCTCCCTCTTCCTCTCCCTCTCCCTCTCCCTCTCCCTCTCCCTCTCCCTCTCCCTCTCTCTCTCTCTCTCTCTCTCTCTCTCTCTCTCTCTCTCTCTCTCTCTCCCTCTCCTTCCCTCCGTACAACCGACCGCCCATGGGTACAGACAGGATCTCACGGGTCAGTGTGGCCCTGACCCGCCTTCCGCAGCTGCAGCTACTGCCGCTGTCCACCCACTCCTCCGTCACGGGCCCACGGCATTCTGAGTCACTGGGCTAAGGCCGAGCGGCGCTAACTGGTTACCGAGGTCGCCGTCGTCGCCGCGCCGGTCGCCGCGCCATGGTCGGAGTCAGAGGCCCAGGCTAGTCATGGAACTTGGAAGGAGAGGGGGCCAGTTGGCGACGAGTTTGGAGTGCAGGACACGGATGGCCGGCAAGATGACTTGGGAAGACAGTCATCCCATGCTAGACCGGGGAGAGTTTCTGGGGTAAATTGTCTCCGTTTTGAAAAGAGAACTATCTTATCTCAGTATAGAAGCCTCACTGTTTTCCAATTGAAAAAGCATAGGGATCAGCATTTTCTCTGCTAGTTTGTGTCGCTGAAAACCATACGTCCAGTGGTGGTCAGTGCTCCTGCTTTTTCGCGTCGGTTGTGTCACTGCCGTCCGGCGATAACTCCCGTTTATTGGTCGAGATGACTGCGAATGAAGGACATTTTATTACGACAAAAACACTGCCAGCCAAGGTCAAGAACGCGGCGTGTGTATTTTTATGTCGTCTTTTTATTGAATCCCAACCGTTCGGTTATGCTGTTTTTGTATGAATTCTGTCACTGATGTCTGTCTGCCGTCGGGATATAGGTGATTGATATTGATGCCGTCCATCCGTAAGCTGGCAGGTGTCAATGTTCTAAACAGCGGACGTCGTGTCTCGACTCTCGCCGTCGCTGCTCCACAATGCGAACTGCGCCACCAATGTCACGGTGCGTGACGTCGATGATCAATCAGCTGTCGCGCCGAGCCGTCATTGGCCGTCTTGGCCGGTCGGTTTTACAGCAGACTGAGGCGGACTGAAGACCGATTCGAGCCGAGATGCGACGACGCCCACCTCCGGCTACCTCGAGTTACCCTCGAGATCACGGGACCCTGGTGTGGTGTCAGAGCACGAGGCACTCCACCCTCCGTCCGGCGCGACGGACCGGTACGGCGACGCCGCGGCGCCATCGGGAATTCAAATGCAGGCGGCGGTGTCTTTGACAGCGAGAGGACACCGTGCGAGCAGAGGAGCGTCCAACCCGCCGCCGCCGGTCAAGGTGCCCTGTCGGGGCGTGACGGTGTCGTCTTCAGGCACCGTCACTGCCGAGACGAGACGCTGTCACGGGCCATTACGAGATGCCGCCGCCAGAGACAGTGGAGGTGTTGGGTGTGGCTGCAACTCTGGGTATCGACGCACAGTGATGCAAATGGGGCTCACGAGTGGCCATAAATACCGAAAAGGCCCAAATTTCAAGTTCACCTAATTGAATAAATCGTAATATGGCCAGTCAGGCAAATGTTTGGGGTGTCTGAAAAAACATGAATGTCATGTCTTTGTCAAAACCGGCCTCGTGTATGATTGTCAGAAGTCCTGACATTTTCTATGTCGTAAAATGACTGTCAGATACTCGCAACTTCAAACGCCGCTAGCGTGCGTCCATTTCATATAAATGACAAAAATTATACATGCCAATGATTCCCAAGGTCTGCTGCTTCTAATGCAGGGTCACAAAAAGCCGTATCTCTTTTGGTTTGGCGTTGATCTAACTATTTGTCATCATGTTGCAATCGCAGTTTTTATTTAAAAATATTTGCTTTCGTTTCACCTAGAGCACTTTACACAGTGTGTGCCCGTTAGTGCACCATACCATAGCATTCCCTAATAATTTCTGAGCCGCACTGTGAAAGAATGAAGGCTCTAGCACAGGACTGACCGGCGCTACTAAAGTTTTCGTCCGTTGCGGTCGGGTGCCACGGCGCGGTGGGCAGCCCGGGCGGCCGCGCCGCGGGCGGGCGGCCTCAGCGGGGGTTCGTCGGTGCATCCCTCTGCTGTTCCTAAACGAAGTGTCCTATCGCCTCGCGACAAAAAGCAATGGATTGCTCTTGACAAGATCTCGCGAGTGAGCATATTACTTTTGACTTAAGGTCAATATTTGACCTACTTATAGCAGTTCAAAGTTAAACGTCTGTCGAAATTGCGATCCGCGGTGAAAGCAATCCACCCCGACCGCGACACCCGACCGCGCCGGACAAAAACTTCAATAGCGCCGGTCTGCGCTGTGCTAGCGCCTTAATTCTTTCACAGTGTGACTCAGAAATGGTTAGGGAATGATATGGTATGGTGCACTAACGGGCACACACTGTGTAAACTGCTGTAGGTGAAACGAAAGCAAATATTTCTTAGTAAAAAACTGCGATTGCAACATGATGACAAATGATTAGATCACCGCCAAACCAAAAAAGATTCGGCTTTTTGTGACCCGGCATGAGAAGCAGCAGGCTTTAGGGATCATTGCCATGTATAATTTTTGTCATTTGTATGAAATGAACGCACGCTAGCGGCGTTTGAAGTTGCGAGTATCTGACAGTCATTTTACGACATAGAAAATGTCACGACTTCTGACAATCATACACGAGGCCGGTTTTGACAAAAATATGAAAACTATGTGAATTCAGATGCGCTAAACATTTTTTTGGTTAGCCATATAGCGATTTACTCGGTTTGGTAAACTTGACTTTTTGGTATTTATGGCCACTCGTGAACCCCATTTGCATCACTGTGCAACGGCTCACTTCGCACTGACAACCAAAAACGATTCTCTATTCCCTTTGATCACGGTGTGTCATGCTCCTATAACTCTGCTGTTTTCCTGGCGGATTGCCCTTAAGATACTCAAATGATTCCTCAAATGATTCCTTTTAAGCATATCAGGGGTTTTGGTCTAAAACAACACCCTGATCATTTTCTTCGAACATACCCAAACTATACCCTCATTCTTTAAATACCTCCCTTGAATTCTTCTAATATACCCTAGTGTACAGTCTCTGCCGCTACTGTCAGATACCGTACCTGTGCCGCTCGGCGCCTCCGGCGGTGACCGGTCGGCGGGCCGGGACTGGCCGGCCGGGCGGACGGGGAGGACGGGCAGTCGCTCCCTGGACGTGTTGCTGACCACTAATACAGCACCAAACGCGGTGCCGTCTTCGCTGAGTGCGTGTGGGCGGTGGGACGACATAACAGGCAGCTATAAGCTTGTTTTGACGCGCGGTATGGGCAGCTATAACCAGTCGCGGCGCAAGTGCGTTTGAGCCAGATGATTCGCAACCGCCACCCAATCAGCATACTGGGGTGAGACTAAATGCTTACTTCGAAATCTAAGCTACGTTGCGGCATTGGCGGTTATGTGCGGCGTGTATGCCGCATGATAAGTAAGCGGCGACCACTAAATTAAAGACTCAAACGTTCCGACCGGTTTTCAATGAATAACACTGCATACCAAAAATGCCAATCGCTCTCGTCATAAGATATTTAGATTCAGATAACTAAGTTACCTACATCATCATTTTGAGCCAATTTAATACTTTCAACTTAACTCACTCATTCCTTCCTTTGTTGGCTCCAAACAGTCTTTCGATTGTCTGGAAATCGTATGCTAAATTCCGTACCTGTATGCGACTGGTGCATCTAAAGGCCGATGTAAGAATTTGAATAGGCTCTCGCATGCGATTTCCTGGCTACCAAAAAAGTCTGTCAGTCATGTCATGCTATCAAAACATGGTATGCCAGCCCGGTCACCGGCTTATGGTGCTCTGCTTGTAGTGCCCCTGACCGTCACCGACTCTCTTCCCTCCTGAACCCTCGCCCGTATTGGTGTTTTTTTTTTTTTCCAGCCGCGAACGTATAAGGGGGGGGGGGGTCCGTTGGATCCCTCCTTGCCGTTTGGCCCCTGATCGAGCTAGAGCTTCGCAGAAAAACGAGCGTGTTGCCCGTGATGAAAGGAAGCCGATGATACCCAATTTTAACCCTCGCCGGCACAGGTCATTTTGCGTCCTTCGACGGCACAAGGGGGGGGGGGGGGGTGGTACGACCCCCCTCGCGTTTGGCCCCTGATCGAGCTAGAGCTTCGCGGAAAAAACGAGCGTGTTGCCCGTCACGAGAGGAAGCCGATGATGTCCAATTTTAAGGTCCTAGGTCATCGGGTAACCTTCCATGTCAGGTCAATGACCCGAAAATCGGGAAAATCGGGGCCTGTTAGAAAGTCGTAAAGTGTGGCTGCCATGAGGTTTTCCGGGGTGCTGATCACGAATATCGTGTTAGTTTTGATCAGAGATGATGCCTTTGAGCATTTAGACCAGGTCGGGTCAGGTCAGGTCAGGTCAGGTCAACCTGGGTCGTGACGGGTATTCGTAATACGTGTCAACCGCTTCTGCAGCTTCGTAACATGTTACGAAGGCACCAAAGCTACTTCGTAAATGTTCAAATGGTTGCTAAATTCGAAATCAGCTCTAAAAACTAGCCTAGAAACATGTAAAACTCGAAAAAGTGAACCGAGGCCACCAAAGGTCAATGACCTGACCTGACCTTCAGGTGACCTTGACATCCACCCTAATGCATGGGAACAACATCAAATCACATGTTTGAACGTTTGAAACCACGAAACGCTTGCAAACGCGCGGCTAATGCGAGCCGACATACGCCGAATCGCGATTCCAGCCAAACATGTCGGAAAGTAGGTCACAGGTCAAAGGTCATTTGGGTCAGACATGTGCTTGGATCCGAGAGCTGGATCTATGATCTCAGTGGATCTCTCGACAAAATAGAGGGGTTGGATCTATGATCCGAGTGGATCTCTCGACAAAATTCAGGGGTTGGATCTATGATCTGAATGGATCTCTCGACAAAATTTAGGGGTCAGATCTATGATCTCTGTGGATCCAGCGGGCTAAAATTTGTGGAGGACCTATGATCTGTATGGATCTCACGACAACATGTAGCCAATGAAACCCTTATCCTACATAATTGTACACCTTACAGTGCAATACAATTGAGAATTATCACTTGTGGACATGGTTATTGGTTAAGACCACTTGTGATCATTAGGTATCATCATTAAATTTGAATTTAAATAAACAACATTTGTACTACATTTAAAATAAACCAAGAACATGCATATTGCTACTTTTTGTGACCAATTGTAACTTTTTCATGACAGCACTGATGACAATCTTATCAACAAGCTACAGCCACTTTAATTCAAAGAACAAACAGTACAGACAGATGCAGTGGCAGCAGGGCACTGCAGATTTTCATTTTGGTCCCATTCTTTCTGCAACGCCAGTAGGGCTAATGCTAAAATGCCAAACTCTATGGGGGGCACTGTACACTGGTGCCACACCCCCCTCCCTGTTCTGCCGCCTATGGACAGATGTTAGGAAATCAAACCTGGAAGCCAAATAGGTCAGTTTTGTTAAAAATAATCCAGCAATCCACTTCTGCCAGGTATGAAATCCCAATCCTGAATCCAGAATGTTCATATGAGCTATTAGTATGTGCAACACAATTTCGATTTAGTAAGAATAGCAACCAACCTCTAATACTTTCCTAATAAAATTACAAGTTCAAAAATGGCATCAACTTCTTCAGATTACCTACTTTTGGCCACTTTTGGCATCCTGCCAGCTGCCACGTGTGGTGCCATGCTGTGCTTTTGTTATGAGAGAGCCTCCCAAAAAAAGACAAACGAAATTCGCAGCTCACGTTTTGGTAATATGGTTTTATTACGTCATTATCGTTTGACCAATGAAAAATCTTAATTTGACCAAGACAGTAATGATTCCAAAAGATTCCCCGTAATAGGCCCTCTAAACTAATGACGTAAGATATTGTTATTCTTTTGAAAAGTGAATAAATTAAGATGCAAGGCGCACACCGCTCAGGGCCATATAATACCGTTTCAGCTTACGTTTACGTCATTAAATTCAACGCTACAAAGATGATATTAACAAACGATTGTATCGTAAAATCATGTGAGGCAGAAAAAATGAACATTCTTTAAAAAAAAAAGCTCCAGACTTTTGAATTTCCAGTTTGATTTTTTATTTATCTTCATTATACTCGAAGGTAAAACGCCTAGCTCATTTGTTATTTGAAATGACGTCACGAGTTCAATTTAGATACTGAATAATCATTTTACGGTAAATATCCAAGGCCATTAAAATTGATATTTCGCTTCCCATCGCTTCCGCAGGCTGTTGAATATTTTTATACTTTTGTTTATATCTCAGTTTATTTTATCAAATATTTCTTTCAATAGATTGAAATACCTTTACCTAACCAAGCCACGTGTGTCAGTATCATCTTTTATTGTTTATCAATCAATTGTGGTAGCTGGAAACTGGAAAGCCTCATGGTTGTCTAATGCAAGATCAATGAGATTGTCTTATCAATATCATTATGTAGATTCTAACATGAATTGTGATGTGGTAGGTACCTAGTTATGTATTGTTCATTAGTCATTACTTTGACTTACCTCTATGTTAATTGTTAATGCAAACTTTTCTGTTGGTATGTGAACTGTGAACAATCTTCATGTCACTCAATTCTCTCAAGTTGTGACCGTCATGAGCCTCCTTTATTTTGTATTCTGTATAATGTAACTGGATGCCTTTACTAATATGGTCTTTGTATAAGATTGTTTGTTTCTAACCATACTTTGGTATTCATAACTTCTTATGAAAGAAAGTTGTTAACATTTTGAGCACCTATGTATGAGCTATGATCCCAATGGATCTCACGACAAAATTGGGGAGCCAGATCTATGATCCGAGTGGATCTAGCGACAAAATTGAAGGGTCAGATCTATGATCCCAGTAGATCTCTCGACAAAATTGAGGGGTTGGATCTATGATCTGAATGGATCTCGGATCGGGATCCATGGGATCGGATCTCAGATCCATTTTTCCGGATCCAAGCACATGTCTGATTTGGGTCAGGGTCATGAAATTTTCAGGGTGGGTGTAAAATTGATCAATGTGAGGGTACTGAAAGTTTCGTCGCGATCGGCCGCTTTTTACGCGAGTTATTCGCGAAAAAGCTTAGGGGGGTTGCATCACCCCCCCCCCTTTGTGCCGGCGAGGGTTAAGTTGAAAGTATTAATTTGGTTAAAAATGATGATATAGATAACCTAGATATTTAAAGCTAAATATTTTATGACGAGAGCGGTTGGCATTTTTGGTATGCAGTGTTATTCCTTGAAAACCGGTCGGAGCGTTTGAGTCTTTAATTTAGTGGTCGCCGCTTACTAATCATGCGGCATACACGCCGCACATAACCGCCAATGCCGCAACGCAGCTTAGATTTCGAAGTAAGCATTTAGTCTCACCCGCATACTGCAATCCATGGTGCCGGCAGTGACGTACATGACACGTGATCAGACAGCTGGGCCGAAAGCGCGCCAATTTTCAAAGGGTTTGAGCGCGCCAGTTGAGTTTGAGCGTGCAGTGGAGGAGGACGGTTGTGCTCAGCGCGGGTGATAGCGCGGTGTGTAGTGTGTGTATTGATCATTCGAGCAAAGGACGTCGTGGAGGACATCGAAAGCACAGCTGTGGAACCCAGAAAAGACGAAACCTGCACGACAACGACTTTTCGGCGTGCCGGAAACCGGAAAATTCACCCAAGAGACCCTTGGTGGGCGTGTTTGCCCGCACCCGGTGTAGATCTGCATGCCTATTTTACGGTCAGCGCCCGGACCCGAGCAGTGCACAGTATCTGGTCCTATTATCCCTTTTACAGGGTCCGGCATATAAGTTTTGTCTTGTAAAAATGTGTCGTGTAAGCTGCTAGGTGAAAGTCAGCAATTGTTACAGGATATGCAATGCTCTAATGACATCTCTTTGGTAATGAACAGTTATTTAACATACACGCCATTTTTTGCGTTGCTGAAACCACCGTTGATTTTCGTGTTTTATAACCGAAATAGATATTAAATATCCATTCATAATGATCTCAGATTTACTTATCCCAAGTTGCGTCTTATCGGAAGAGAAACGGTGAAGCTATGTCCATGCTGTTGTCACCAATGTAAAACATGAATAATAATAAAAGACCAAATGTCTGTGAGTTTTGGATGTGTTACGATATATAAAGGGAAATCGGACGAGGGAGCTGAGAGTAATGAGACAGTTTCTGAGTAAGTTCTACGACGAATATACCTATAGGGCATCATTATTTTCCCTTCTGGGTTTATGTGGGGTCTAATGCAAGAATACATTGAGATCAGTGATGGGAATCACAGAATAATACGGGAGTGTTAAGTGGTATAATGCGAGTATAGTTTGCGAAATATTCCCCTTATACGCTTAGAAGGAATACTAGAGGTTTCGATGAAAGGGTATTTTGGTAGGTTAAAAGGAGTGTACTGTGGGTATGGAAGGGAATAGAACAGGAATCATAGGTATTCCTTTCCTCTTCGGTACTTACTAGGGTATATTAGAAGAATTCAAGGGAGCTATTTAAAGAACAAGGGTATAGTTTGGGTATATTCGAAGAAATGATCAGGGTGTTGTTTTAGACCAAAACCCCTAATATGCTAAAAAGGAATCAAAAAGGTTTTCAGTGTAGGGTATATTAGAAGAATTTCAGAGCGATATTCAAAGAAAGTGTATTTGGGGTATATTCGGAGAAATGATCAGGGTGTTGTTTTAGACCAATTCCCCTGATATGCTTAAAAGGAATCAAAAAAGCTCTCAGTGCGATGGAATTTAGGGGAATCAGTTGGTGTCGGTTTGACGGCGACACGGAAATGATCATCGGAGAACCGAGTTCAACGGTTAACGATGGAGGGCAGGCGACGTTTCTCATGTAAGTGCAAGGTTCATACCGGTGGCGCGGCTCGACCCGCAGTTTGGGGAGAAAAGGTCAATTGTTTCGTTACTGCGAGCATAACTGCGAGTGCGTGGGTGGTCGCCGGTCAGCCAAGAGGTCATTTCATTACTCTCCCCATTTTGCGTAACTGTGGGAAGTCGGGCTGATTTTTAAATCAATCTATTATTATCGTTAGAAGGAAAAGACGGAGGTTGATTGAGGTCAGTAAGGTCACATCGAAGTTTGACAGAAGATGTTGGGTGAAAGGGAAAACGTAGTCCTTGAAACAAGGTCGATCTCAATTTGACGCATTACCAGATATCGTCGGTAAAAATATATGATTAAAATCTTCTTTCTTTCTACGTAAAACAACCAGCAGTCTCTATTTATTTATTATTTATTTATTTCACGTCGCGACAAACCCATCCATTCGAGAACGGCTATTCCGGGCGTCATGTCATTTGGAAGATGTGATGGATAAAACATAAAACATTCGCTCTTAGCACACGCATACAAAACACACTCAAAAGGATTATAAAAGGATTAACGCTTTATTATGGCCGTGCGTTTAAGGCAAACAACTTTACCCTGATCTTTACTTTCACCATGTCGTGTTTTCGCGATCCTGCACGATAAAGCCAGTCGCTGCGTCACCCCTTTCACGGCCTAACCCCTCCGCGGCGCCCCTGCTGACCTTTCTCGGCTCCGGTCCCTCCCGTGTTCCCTGCTCCCGGAGTGAGCACGTGCCGGCGCTGACCGTGGGGCTGCCGGAGGCCGTGGGTGGCCGGACGTGCAGCTATGCCCGCCCTGCCCTGCTGAGGACGTCAGAGGCTGAGTCAGTACCCACCCCTGACCGCCCGGAGTGCTGCCGGCTGCTATGTGGGCCGCTGCACCCCGGGGAGGCGGACTGGAGGACGGCCGGGTCACTGGAACATGTGAACAAGAGGACCGCTGGGCCACTGGGAGGCGAATAGTATACCGACGGGTCACTGGGAGGCTGGCTGGTTGACTGGCAAGGCCACTCGAACGGGGCTGAGCGACCAGCAGGTCACCGCACCCCGCGCTGCCGAGGCCAGGTCGAGACTCTGCCTTGTCGGGTGCCGTGCGGAGCTGACTGGCGGCCCGTCCACCTGCCAACTGTGTCCCACAGAGTGCACCTGCCGCCCCATCGCGCGTTGTTTCCGCCCTCGCCGAGCACTGCGCGAACAAGTGGTCAACCTGACATACAAGTGGGCCGCAAACCTGTCAGCCTGATCTGAGATCTCACTCCGGCCGAGCTGCTGTCCTGTCTCTTCCCACACAAGGCTGCCTGTCCGGTCAGTGTCCTGCCCGGCGCCCCGCCTAGCTCTTCCTACCCATCTCAGTCGAGCTGCACGCCCGCTGTATGAATCGACTCCGCACGCCCGTCGTCTCGTCTGACGGCTCGGGCCCGCTCCGGCTCCTCGAGCCGCCGCGCCGGGCTCCGCCGATCCTACACTGAGAAAAAAAAATTATTCCCCAGGGGTGTTTTACGGGTGTCAGACACCATTGGAGGTGTCATCGAACACCCAGATTGGTGTTGAAAAATGCTGTTTAGGGAATCATTAAGGTGTACAACACCACGATGACACCCTTTCAAGTGTTCGTTCGCATGCGAGCGTTTAGATATACCTTAATGGGATTCAGCATGACACCTTAATAGGTGTCCGACACCCACACCCATCCGGGTATCAAACACTCTAAGGTATCAAACACCCTAAAAGGTGTCAAAAATGTTCTTTTAAAAGCATCTGACACCCTTATGATGCCTTCACAGGTGTTGCCATTTATTGAAGCGGAATGTTAAGAGTGTCCGACACTGCTAGAGGTGTCACATTGACACTTGCAAAAGGATCTGACACCAAAAACAGCGTGAAAAAATGAGGAAAAATATTCCCATGGGGTGTCTCACGGGTGTCGGACATCATTGCATGTGACTGGTGATGGGCCGCTATAGCCCGCCACTGCCGCGGGGCCCGGCCATCAACCGTCGATAGTGGCACTGAGATGAAACATTTCGGCGGCGCTCAGAGCGCTGATCGTCCCCCGGCGAGGGATGAAAGGATGACGCGGATGGCAGAGCCTTCATGAACAGAGATTCATCGGCAGCGTCAATGAGCGCTTCGCTCTCTGATGGCACGTCGTCATTCATTAAATGTTACTCAGCGTTTTATACGGTCATGCATCATCCTCCCTAATGCCCGGGTTGACAAATCTGACGACTCCAAGTGAAAGCGCGAAATGGATTTTGCTCAGTGATACGGTCTTGGAAAATGCTTGAACTATGCCATCTCGCCTTGCGACATTTTCTGGCCATCCATCTCTCGGCGAAGTGCACCTTAAATAGCGCCGGGTGCTGTAATGGTGGCGCATTGATGGAGCCGCTTGTCCGTCATGCTCCCCGCATTGCGCCCGCCTGATGCACACCGCCGCTGTGACGGATCGGGAAACGCTACTCGGACCGCTCCCCTCGCCTGTCGCTCCCCTTCGGCGGCAGGAAGGGGCTGACACGGCACGCGCCGGTCACTGACCCTGGCCTGTGGCCGGAACCGGACCCCCTCGGGCACCTCTCGGCACCCCTCGGGTACCCATTGGCACCCGGCGACGGGGGAGGCCGGAAGAGATATGCAGAGGACACGGGTAGGACGCCGGACAGGGGCGGGAGAAGGGTATCGGATCGGAAGTAAGCATACAACGGCGAAGAATGGGGCAGCCGAGCTCCGTCTGTGTGGGGCTGAGGAGCTACTGATGGCGATATTTCACGGAACACTACGCAATACTGGGAAATGGAAACTAGTCGACTGAAGTTTGCGATGTACGACAGTGGTAGTCATCGGTAGCTTTTGACGTGTCCGTAGATGCGTGAGTATAACTTTGCGGACCTGTCAGGAGTGGGTCGTTGACCAGGTCATAACTTCTCTAGCTGGTCGACCGCTATATGCGTCCGTGTCAGACGGGACCGTTGCCCCGGAATCCATATCGGCCCGCTCCGCACTCTCCGCTGTCCGGAGAATTCCCCAGTCTCTCTCAGCTCTCCGTGTCTGGTGGTGTTTCTTCTCACCGGGAAGAGCGGCCTCCGCGCGCTCCAGCGCCGACCCGACTATCGCCACCAAATCTGGCTGTCGGGAAGAGGCTTAGGACAGCTCGGCTCGCCAGATTAATGGGCCTCCGTCCCGGGAAGCTAATGAACCCGAGGCATTTTTCCAGTCAGCAGCTGCCTCGGTCAAAACATACTCCGATCGGCCGGGCGGCATGCATTCTGAAAGGGCTGCAGAGTCAATCGCGGCTCGTCCTCGGTTGGCTGGTTCGTTTCGTTTCCTGTCTGCTGCGAGCGAGCCCCGGCCGCAGTTGAGGCGGGTCCGGCCGGCTATCTTGATTCGACATCGTGAAATACGGCCGACAGGTCAGCATTCGGCAGCCGGCGGCCGGCTGGTAGCCGCACAGTGGACGGCGCACGGCAGACGGTGGACGACGCCCCGTCACTGTCACCCAGCGTCGGCCCTGCTGAGCGCCGGATCGCAAAACAACTGTGTTAGGGAAATGGAACTAGTTCAGCGTAATATCAGGACAGGACAGGAACATTGTAAGAACAGGAAACAGTTTGTGGCTTGGATACGAATCATCCCGACTTTTTAACCCTCGCCCGCACATGGGGGGGGGTGGTTGCCACCCCCCCCAGGTAGTCTTTCTGCTCTGCACTCAACATTTTTAGAGCTAGAAGGCTGATTTTTCGTATAGCTGCTCCTCTATCCTTTCTTGATGTCCACTGAAAATTTTAAGTTTCTGTGGTTTTTGGTTTCGGAGATATGACCTTGTTTTTCAGGTCATGTCATGACCCAAATGGCCAATTCTCAACATCTTGCGTTGGCTATGGGCCTTGTGAGCTTTTAACACCTTGATTTCGGCCTTTTATGCCAATCCTACCTCCCACCTATCATGAAACATGTTGTTCAACGATGTACAGAGGTCAAGGTCAGGGTCAAGGTCAACCTAGGTCATCTAAGATAATTGCGTTTTAGGCAAGCTGAATTTACTTTTTTGAAATTTTTTTGACTACATTTTTGGTAAAAGCTTCTCAGATGATGATTTCATGTAATATGGACACATAAACAATCGGTGCACACATCAGTATACACACAGACACACACAGACATACAAACACATATTATTGACCTTGACCTAACTTGACCTGAGATGACCTCAGCAGCAAAAACCTGGTCGGGTAGTGTGACAAAGAGGTTCTAGCTGGCTTGGCACCAGAAAACGGCATCGTCATCGGTATATGACAAGCAGCGCGCTTGATATCCAACGGTGACCTAAAACAGCAACATTTTTTAGTTTGACCTGACCTGGAAGGTCAATGACTGACCTGAGAAGGTAAAACTGGGTATCATTGGATTCGTCTCTTCCCAAAGAATCTTTTTGGTCTTTACCGCTAAGCTCTATCTCCAACAGGAACGAAATGGCGCGGGGGGGTGGCAACCACCCCCCCCCATGTGCGTTCTAGGATGGGAAAATGGCATGTGCGGGCGAGGGTTAAGCATTTTCTAGTCTGGTTTTATTCTGGGTCGAACATTTCGACACCACCACAGACTGCAGTCAGTCGTTTGACGCTCTCTAAATTACCTCCGATTTTCTGCGCACCTGCGTGTCAACCTGTCGGTCTGTCGACGTCAGTCCATTCGGCTGGTGAACGCGCAGCTGAGCGGCCGCAGCTGGGCCCAGTTAACTGGCCATCTACCCCGTGAGGCAACCGCAGAGCGCACGCGTCTCGGAGCGAGCGGACGCCGTCTGGCTGAGTTATCTGCCGATGGAGACGGGTGTAGGGAGGGGCGGACGAACGGCAGGGACGGCTCACCAGCTCCCTCAGCACGTGCCGCTGTGCGGACGGTCTGCGAATCAGCAGTCACCGCGGACCGAGCCGGCCGGATTGTCCGCACTCAGTCGAGTGTGTGCGTGCGGCGGGCCGTCGACCACTGACGACTGCTCAATAGCGGCGGCGGCAGCGGGTGGCCGACGGTGCCGCCGGGCTAACGACGGCCGGGGCGCCGGACGCGCTGACCGCACGCGCTGCAGATGGGAGGACGGGGGCTGTCGGAGGCACGCAGCGGCCGGGTCGTCCATCAGCACCGCTAACTGACCGGCGACAGCGGTAAACGTCGGCGACCCGCCGCGGCGCGGAAGGGGAGCCGCCGCTGCCGCCGCCGCCGGGCTGGGCTGCCTTTGTTGTGTGACGCTGCGTGCGCCTGGCGTCTGTGTGCGCCTGGCTAGGGCTTCTTTGTGTGGTCCAACCGGCTGCGCTGTCTACCGCCGCGGGGAGGCTGCCGACTCAATTCACACGGCTTCCGACAGAGCGTTGTGGGGCAGTTACGGCTGGCGGTCGTTTGTTCCACTCAGCAGTCGCCGGTGTGCATGGTAAATTGTGATATTAGCCGGGCCCGGACGCTAGGGGGAGGGTAGGTATGATTCAGGCGCCTTGACTAGCTAGCCTTGGTTCGTGGTTTGCATGTTTATGGCCGGTTTCTCGCACCGTCATGTCCATTCGTCCAGCCCATTCACTCTCGCTCGGCGATTTTCCGCCCTTTCCTTTCGGCTTTGTTCGCTTTTGTTCGGCTTCTATTTTAGTTATACGTGCCGATCATGGTCCACCCTTTTCGGCTCTGGTTTTAATCTTCTCCCGCATCGAAGCATTATGTCTGTAGTTTGTCTCCCGTCTCCGAACCAATCTCCCGTTCAGTCCGATTTTCACCCCATCTCGGTCTCAGTATCCGTTTCCCTTATCTTAGTCTCCGTCCCGTCACGTCACCACATCGCCTCAGTCCTGTCTCTGTCCCGTCCCGTCCCGTCCGTCCCCGCCCCATTCCGTGTTCGTCTCCGTGCCTCCCGTCTCCCATCTCGTCTCCGTCTCCCGTGCCCGTCTCCACCTCTTTCTCTTACCCCGTCTCCGTCTTTCATCCTTTCATCTCCCTTCTCCCGTCTCCGTCTCCGTCTCCATCGGACCTCCCACCCGGACGTCTCTGACGGATCACCGGTAAACATTTGCGACGCCGCCGGCACCGAGCGCCGTTTCGGGTCGGTCGCCGTGATGAGGTCAGCCGTCCTGCCCCGCCCGGCTCGCTCCGGGCGGACCGGCGCCCTCCTGTGGCGGACCCGCTGCCCATCCGGACTGGATCGTGATCCGGTCCCGGACTGGTATCCTGACCCGGATCCGGATCTGTCGGCTACCTGCGGCGGGACATCGATCCTGCTCCGGGCCGGGTCGGGCGGCCTGGGAACGATGGCAGGAATGAGATGAAGATGTTAGGATTGTCTCTGTTCTCGATGATGGTCAGCTGGGATTCTCTCCGGAATTCGAGACGGGATTGTCTCTGGGAAGGTTGGTTCTGATCTGTATCTTTGATCTGTGTTACCTGGAGTCCTCATTCCGGCTGGGTTCGTTTGGAGCGGTCTCCAGGTGCTTTGTTTATAGGGTGGTCCAATTTGGACCGGGTGTTATCAGCTCGCCCCTCCAGGATCGGCGCCGGTATCCGTGCACCGTTTGGGACCGACGCGGCGGCTCCCCGAACCTGGCTGCTGCGTCACCTGAGGGGGCCGGTTTCGCTCGGCACGGCGGCCGTTCTCGTCCGTCGGCCGTCCGTGGGCCGTCGCTCGGCGGTCCCGCCGGTGTGTTTTGGTTTCGTCCGGACCGCTATCGAGGCCAGCGGCTCGGTGGGCGGTGTCCGCGCACGTCTGCGGCCGCACCGGGGCGCCGCCGCACACACGTGCGCACACAAACACTGCCGGCGACCGCACACACCGCGCGCACACACACATACAGACAGGTATACAGACATGGACGGCCTGGCGTCACCCGGCTGTCCGCCGCCGTGACGTCTCCGGTCCGGCCGCCCGAGTTGACGCGTCGGCCCAGTCGGAGCTGCCAATTTCAGGAGCTTTAAACACAGAACGGACATGGAAATTGGCTATAAACCCGCGAAGACTCGGCACCAGGGTCGTCAACACTTGGTGTGAATGTCCTATTTGAGGCATGAAACTCGCATGATTCATATTCATGAGATCCGCGCGGACGGTGGTCCACATACAGCGGAGCTATTCCTCCAGCCCACTGAAATGCCTGTGGGTGGCAAGCTCCCACACTTCGCGGCCCTAAAACCGCCAGCTAAACCAAACATTGCTCCTTAGTCGCGCCGTGGCCTGGCAGAAACTGTGCCTCGTTCCGACAGCTTGCGGTGCCTTCGTGATTCGCTGACGCACTAAGTGCGCGTCCAGGCTCGGCGCCAAGTGAGTTGCCAAACGGCCGAGCTCAATTGTCGGGTCGCTGGCAGCCGCGCGGGCCGCGGCGGTCAGCCACGGAGGAACACTTGTCGGCAGGACGCGCGCGAACAGGTGTGTCTGGAGTAGAGATGCCACTTTTGAACCCGCGAACCCGCTTTCTGCGGGTTTTCAAAACCCGCAGGGTTTTTGGCGGGTTCGAGAAGCAAAACTTGTCGTGTGGCGGGTATTTGGCGGTCAGACTTAAGAACCTATAAATTTATTTTATTTTTTTTTAGATGCAAAACACAATGCCAAGTGCATTTGCTCAGGTTAAGAATGCAATATTCATCAAAACAACTTTTAAAACAGAACCAAATATAAAAATATATCAAGGAAGCACATTTCAAATGCAAAACTGAAAACAACCAGCAATAGCATCCACAGTCTGGCAATGACCAAACCAGGGTACAAGCAACAAACTACAAAGCATAAATAAATGCTGATGAAAGCATTCCATAAAACATAAAAGAACCTGAAAGCAAACTTATAGGAAGCTGAACTGAAGTCTATGTGCACCAGGGGGCTGTCATCCCGAGCTTTCCTATGTGCCGGGCGCCCGACTGTTTAACATTATCCGTGACGTCACCGGGGCGTACACTTGTCAGCTGGCCTTCCCCGCAAGTTTGGCCTTAAATACGATTTTGAGGGTCACGGTTGTAAACAAATTCCTTTCCGGAAACGTTCCGGAAACGCTGGAAACGTTGTCATCCTTTTACTTTCCGGAAATTGCTTCATTACTACTTCGCGCCTAAAATCACTTTAACCCTCGCCGACACAGGGAGTTGAGTTGATGCAACCCCCCCTAAGGTTTTTCGCGAATAACTAGCGTAAAAAGCGGCCGATCGCGACGGAACTTTCAGTACCCTCGCATTGATCAATTGTACACCTATCCTAAAAATTTCATGACCCTGACCCAAATGACCTTTGACCTGTGACCTACTTTCCGAGACCATGTTTGGCCGGAATCGCGATTCGGCGTATGTCGGCTCGCATTAGCCGCGCGTTTGCAAGCTGTTCGTGGTTTCAAACGTTCAAACATGTGATTTGATGTTGCTCTTATGCATTAGGGTGGATGTCAAGGTCACCTGAAGGTCAGGTCAGGTCATTGACCTTTGGTGACCTCGGTTCACTTTTTCGAGTTTTACATCTTTCTAGGCCAGTTTTTGGAGCTGATTTCGAATTTAGCAACCATTTGAACATTTACAAAGTAATTTTGTTGCCTTCGTAACATGTTACGAAGCTGTCAGAGGCGGTTGACACGTATTACGAATACCCGTCACGACCTCTACCGGTTGACCTGACCTGACCTGACCCGACCTGGTCTAAATGCTTAAAGACATCATCTCTGATCAAAACACGATATTCGTGATAAGCACCCCGGAGAACTCCATAGCAGCCACACTTTACGACTTTCTAACAGGTCCCGATATTCCTGATTTTTGGGTCATTGACCTGACCTAGAAGGTCACCCGATGACCTAGGATCTTAAAATTGGATATCATCGGCTTCCTCTCGTGACGGGCAACACGCTCGTTTTTCCGCGAAGCTCTAGCTCAATCAGGGGCCAAACGCGAGGGGGGGTCGTACCCCCCCCCCCTTGTGCCGTCGAATGACGCAAAATGGCCTGTGCCGGCGAGGGTTAAGCATAGGCTACTTAACGCTTTCCTAATTGTCAAGTGTTACATTGTCTGCTTGGTGAGGAGAACGCTTACCGGTCAGAAGGCCGGTGTGCTGTGAGGAGGGCGCCGACAGGTCAGAAGGGTGCTGTACGATGAACAGCGACGCTGACTGGTCGGGAGGGCGATGCATGGTGATGAGGGCGCTATGCGTTGCAAAAGGCGCAGGCTGGTCAGGAGGGCGCTGAACGCGAAGATGTCGCCGACAGGCGAGGGCGCTGACAGGTCAGGACTAGGAGGGCACTGCACGGTGATAAGGGCTGCGACAGATCTGGAGAACGCTGTCCGTGAAGAGGGCGCCGACAAGGCAGCAGGGCGCTGTATGGTGGGGAGAGCGCCGACAGGTCAGGAGGGCGCCCATGGTGAGGAGGATGTTGTACGATGAGAAGGGCACTATACGAGTGAAGAGGGCGCTGACAGGTCAGGAGGACACTGTATAAAGAGGAGGGCGCGGACAAGGTGAGGAAGGCGATGTACGGTCAGGAGGGCGCCGACAGATCAGGAGGGCCGTCTGCGGTGAAAAGGGCACCGACTTGTCAGGAGGGCGCTGAACGTAGAGGGCGCCGGTCTGGAGGGCTTTGCATGGTTAGGAGGCCGCTATACAGTGAGGAGGATGGCGACAGGTCAGGAGGGCACTGTACGGTGAGGAGGGCGCTATAATACGATAGGCGCTGCCAGGTCAGGAGGGCGCTGACAAGTGTGGAGGGCGAGACAGATCAGGAGGATGCTGTGTGATAATGTCCATGAGGGCGCTAACTGGTCTGCCCGGAGGGCGCCGAATGTTAGGAGGGTGCCGACAGGCCAGGAGAGCGCTGAAAGGCGAGAAGGGCACGGACAGATCAGAAGGGCGCCGGGCAGACAGAAGGGCGCTGAAGGTGAGCCGAGGGCGCTAGATGGTCAGGAGATTGGGAGTGGATATCCGGCATTTCAGGATTGTGGGTGCATCTTCACCCACAAAGAGATATAAAATTGTAAATCTGGGCGCCAGTACCGCATGAGGACGTCGCAATGGCTTATCGTCGAGGGCGACTAGAGTGCTGGACACTGAAAATGCGCCATCGGCGCACAGAATGATCGTGGAAGGCGCCATCCACGGCGCCTTCGGCGCCCTGGATGGCGTCTTTCCAGAGGGCGCCTGCTAGATTTGGGAGGGGCTAAAGCCCGGTGTGCCCCTCCCCCCTTGGCTGCGCCCCTGAGTCCTTTGTCTAGCGATTTTCGAAACATGTATCGCGTCCTTGTAACATGTAAGGGGCCTTGGGAGCTGCAGGTGACCACAGGGGCCTTATAAGGCCCCTGATGACTCGGGACCCGTAGGCCGTATACGGCCTACGGGTCCCGAGTCATGTGGGCCATATCACCACAGGGCACCGCATCTTTTTCGAGATAAATGACCGTTCTTAAGCGTGTCGCATTTTCCTGAGCATGATCTGGCGTTTACATAATGTTAAGCGCCTGACGGCCCCTCTCCTGTCCGGCTGACAGCTTACTGACAAGCCACCTGGCGATCTCCAACTCAACCCTAATTACGACGTTGTCCGATAGGTGGCGGGGTCATACAATCTCAGTCAGGGCAAAGGATTCTCATAATTATTTTGCTATCATATTTTCCCCCTTTTTAAAGTCATTTAAAAGCGCTATTGCACAAGTAATTTTTCGATTATCAGCGATTGCAGCCGCCGCATCAGGGTCCGGATGGAGCCAGGGAGCGTATGCCCCGGTGACGTCACCGTAGTGTTGCAGATTTGTAACATTAGCGAGCCCGGACGATCTTACCTAACTTATACGGCCTTGATGTGCACTGTGCAGTGTGCACTAGATATACATTATGGAAGAACCCAGACTTAAATGAGATGTTGAAAATTTAGAGCAAATGCCACATGTTACTTTATTTGCGTCTGGTCGGCATAAAAAAGAGCTATCAGCTAAACAAAATTTGATGCAAATTCATTGATTACCTATCCTACTCTATGTTCTGTTCCACCCTATATTAAAGAAATAACACACCAATTACCCTTACAAAAAATCAAAATATTGGGACGACGGTGAAAACAGGGCGCCTGGGGCGATTTGATCAAGGTTTGTGAAATTCACACGTGACGTTTAGCATGTAGAAGGCCTACCGAAGGGGGAGAAGCTCCAGATGTCACGTGACTAATATGCCCTCCGGCGCCCTGTTTTCACCGGCGTCCAAATATTGACTGGCCGGCCCAAACATAACGCAATACAATACTGGCGCACTTCCGACATTCTGACAAGGATTGGCATTTGACTGCGTCAATTTTGGTCTCTGAGGCGAAGGAAAGCTGTCATTGATGACGCAATAATTTTACAATCAATTTTTCTGTCTTGGTTTTTGAATACCTCAAAATAGCAGTTATACATGTTACAAAACCATGTAGCTGGTCGCATTTATTTCTTTTGTCTTTTTACGTCCTTATCATTTGTATGCCGACAGATGACCAGCCGGAGAGCATTACCAAGACCATCTATGAAATTATTACATTTAATTTAGCATTTACTGTCTCTTTATTTCTAAACCGGTGATTAACCTCTGAATTGTAAAACTTTACCTGTTGTGTAAAATAATTTTATCAGAATGGCACATGAATATGCATAATACAACAGTGTTTTCGCAACAAGTTCGCACTAACTACGGCCGCAATAATTTAGTCGCTGTAACATTCCTTGCAATCAGCTGTTGGTGACGCTTCTGACGCATGTTTCCAGAAATGCGTGGTTCATTGGTGGTTAGTTGCAAGGCCATATATGGGACGACGGTGAAAACAGGGCGCCTGGGGCGATTTGATCAAGGTTCGTGAAATTTACACGTGACGTTTGACATATAGAAGGCCCTTGGAGCGGGAGAAGCTCCAAATGTCACGTGACTAATATGCCCTCCGGCGCCCTGTTTTCACCGGCGTCCCATATATGTTAGTGTAGTTGGTTTTTGCTGGGATTTTGCATGATTTGTTTTATGTGTAGATCGACTGGATACTCATTATTCACTGTGTCACTATTTATTTTTAACTGGAAATCGCATATCTTTTTATATCAACATTCATTTTGATAACAATATCATTCCAGAGGCCTAACATTGAGAGGGAGCCAGAGTGAAATTTTGATCCTCAGCCAATGCTGAAGGGTAAGGTGAGAGAAAGATTTTACTGAACTCTTTTCAGAAAGGAATTTCAAATGTATTGATGCATTATTCATTTTCCACTATCGAGTGTGCACTTCCTGAGGACTTAGCATGGCAATTTCAAGTCCTTACTATTTGTTTGGCTGTCTTTTTCTGCACAGCAATGAAGCAAGTAAGGTTTATATAGCTCTAGCATTGACCCAGCTGTATTTTTTTCTTGCAAAAGCATGTTTTTAAGATTGCGGGTTTTTTGCGGGTTCGGCTCAGCCAAAATCAGCTTGCGGGTAGTTGTGGTTGGGCAAGGGGTAGCTGCGGGGCGGGGCGGGTAATGAAATTGCAAATTTGTGGCATCTCTAGTCTGGAGTGCTCCGCTGTGTTGTGTAGCGGCGCTGTTGGTGTTTTGTTGTGGTAGCGGTCGGCCGGGGAGGGGCTGATGACGTGGCATAGCTCGGCATGCCTGCACGTCAGCCCCTCCCTGTTATGCGGACGGTTACTTGAGCCTGCTCACGGCGCAGGTGGTGGATTTACCTGTGGTATTACCGGTGTTTACCGGTATGGAATGGCGCCGGATGTGGGTATATTCGCGCTCACCGCGGCCGGAACGGGAGTAAATTATCGGGTGAATGTCTGAGGGTAGCGCCGTCACTCAGCTCTTTGTGAGGAGGGTGCAGTTGAGGATGGAACGCGGCGGCAGCAGGGCGCCCTGTGTGGGCGAGACCCGCGAACTGTCTGCCTGGGAGTGGTGGTCGAACCACGCACCTGCCGGCCGGTGTCTGGCGGTGCGATGTGTGTGGGCGGCCGCCGGGACCCGTGTCGGGTCTGTGTGGATTTCGACACGTTCCAACACCTCCTTCAGATGACGATAGAGGAGGTCTCGACCCAGCGCGAGGTGCCTTTTCGCGGCGGCGGCGATTAAACGGAATTATCAGCGATAAGCCGCTATGGGTAATTTCACAAGGCATTGTTACGCCTGGCGACAGACGGGGTGGAGAGTGGCCGACGGCGGCCCGTCTGTCTGCGTTTCGACACTGATTAGTACCGTCTAAAAGCCATGAAGATGCCAGATAGGAGTTTGTGGCGCGAAGAGTGTGTTGTGGGTTTTCACCGAAGGGGCGGTTTCTGGGAGGCCAGAGGGCGGCGGCAGTGACTAGGTCAGACGCTGTGCTCTACTTATTTATTCTCTCGATTTTATCATGTCCGCTGTTGATGGAACAGGTCACCGACTCCGTCCCCTGAGGGTGTGACAACTCTCAGAAGCTGATAGGCGCCGCCTCGCACCTGGCTGCCTTTGCGGCCGTCCCATACGGTGCCGCGCCCCTGTTGTAACCGAGCGTCCCGCCCTGCCCGGCCGGCTCCGGGCGGTTGGCTCCACCCGACTCCATTCAAATGGGCCTGCCGGAGACGGCTACAGGACGCCGGCGGACTCCGCCCTTCCGGCGAGCGACGGCCGCCGACCCCCGTCCCGCCAGTGACTCCTCGTGACCTCAGTGGCCGTACCGTGACCTCAGTAACGTCACTGCGACCCGGCGGTGGCCACCAACAGCATATTCTGCGGACCGCTGCCGTCAAGACATTACCACACAGCCATACGGCGGCTGGCCTGACGGCCAGTCTTTGCGCCGGTTCGTGGGGAGGCCAGAAGGTCACCCTCTGCGCCGGATGTCACACCTGCTCCGCTGCCGACCGGCTGACCCCGCGGTCAGCCGGCCTGCATAGCGCTGTGGACGGCCGGCCTGCACAGTGCCGTGGACGGCTGGCTGACGGAGCGGTAGGAGCGACGGGGCGTTGCGAACGGAGGGCGGTGGAGCGGAGCGGCGACCTTGGAGGACCCGTCTGACCGCTGGCCAGCAGGCCAGCACGGCTCGCACCGTCAGCCCCAAGCGGTGAGTGCTGTGGCGGAGCCAGCGTCAGTCGCCAGGCCGACCAGCTGGACCGTCCGGTGTCCACAGTGGGCAGTGGATAGGGTTTGTTGGACAGTGGACTGCCGACGGTGGACGCTGGACGGTGGACAACTTGTCATGACAACTGAGCAGCTGCTCTGTCGGCTGCAGTCGGCTCAGGGCGTTGGCGCTGGCGTTGATGTCTTAGTGGCTTCGCTGCACATGCTCTCCTGGTGACTGCTGGTGCCGCGACTTCGCAAATGTATTCGGTCTTGAACTCTCAACAAGCTTGGGAGCTTAGCCAGCTTAGCCTAACACATGGGATCTCGCGGTCCTGTTTCACAGTTATCTTTGTCGCACCCCTCCGCTATCACGTCATGACTTCAGCTTTGTAAAGTTTCTAGTCTCGCTTACTGTGCACTGCATACAACACGTCACAAGGACACTTACCTATTCACGGTCACATAGACTATCCCAGCTGGCACTCACTCACTCACTCACTCACTCACTCACTCACTCACTCACTCACTCACTCACTTACTCATCACTCACTCACTCACTCACTCACTCACAGGCACTCACACTTTCACTCGCCCGCTCACTCACTCACTTACTCTCTCACTCACTCACTCTCTCTCACTCGCTCGCTCACTCACTCACTCACTCACTCACTCACTCACTCACTCACTCACTCACTCACTCACTCACTCACTCACTCTCTCTCACTCTGCACCCCACTCTCTCTCTCTCTCTCGGTGTCACTATGGAAACCGTCGGCCGCGGCCTCAGATCAAAGGCAGGGTGCATAATAAATCGGTGATTGGGATGTATTGCCGGCTGTGCACTGCGGGGCCCGCCGATGAAAACGCCTCTCGCTGGGGACACTCATTGGCATGCCCATGTTTTTGCGCTCGTGGCGGTTGTTTTGCAACTAGATATGGTGCGGAGCGGTCGATTGTATCGAGTTTCCCGGCAGAGTGTGTGTGCATTGGTAACGGGGACCGGTGACGCCCATGCTATGCAATTCCAAACCAGCCGCCGGTTTAATCAGCTACAATCGACGGTCCGGCCGGTACCACCAGAATTTGTATTATGTAAAAACGGAATCTTTTTACCGTAAGACCAATGGTTGACAATCCTCAGATGCCATTGACGAAAGTCGGTATCTGCCCTCGGTCGTATGCGGTATGCATTCTGAAATTGGTGCTCGGACGTGGCTCCGCCATGAATGGACCAAAAGGCGGGCGAGTCCGGCGTGCAGACGACTTTGGCAATGACGCAAACGGGCTATGGTCGATGGCGATGGTGACTTGCTGATGTGATGAGGCATTGAACGGTTTACGACCGAGAGACCGCGTCCGCGGCCGGGACTGAAGGCCCCGCGAGGAGTCATAGCGCGATAGTTGCCGTCGAGGAGCAGACCACTTCGATTGGTAATACCCTGAGAATTCGAGTCATATCGACCCTATCGGAGGCGCACCCACAGTCCGGCGCCCGTCCCCCTTCACTGCTCTCTGGCCGGACTGTTACAGCAGTGATGTACTGCAGTCACGCTTCAGAACCAGACGTCTCCACTGCTGTATCGGTGCCGAAGCTGCCACTCGGGCGGCTGTATGTTACCATAGCCGGCGTGGCGCGTCGGTGCCGCGCCGCCCAGCGTCCGTCGGTCGTCCCTCGCTCCCCTTTCCTGTCGTCTGTCCCCTCTCGGTCCACCCTCGCTCTCTGGCTCTCTCCAGCCCCGCTCCGCGTCACACCGCGTCGAACGGCGAACAACAGACCCGACTCTACTCGTAAATTATCGACGTACAATTAGGCGTGTGGCGCCGCGCGGACCGACCCGTCGGCGTCGGTCCTCTGGGGCGACGCAGCAGCTCTCTGCCGCCGGGAAGAGTGCCGGCCGCCACGCGCCGGCTCCCCTCCTTCCTGGCGAGTGGTTTGCCTGTGTCGGCTCTGCCGGCGCGTTTACTTGTCTCTCCAGAGCGGCTCCCCCGCTGAGTGGAGCTCAGACGGAGGTCCCTCAACCCCGCGCCCCGAGCCGCTCTCTGCCCCGCTCCCTGCGTCGTTCACTGCGTCGTCAGTGCGTCGTTCAGTGCGTTATTCCGGCGATCCAGCGATCCAGACAGGGAGAAAGGAGGCGCCGAGCGGGCCTGTTAGCACTGCTTTGTGCTGCGCCGACCGCGGCGACAAGGCTCGGCGGCGGCGGCCGAGTTAGTGGTCGTAAATCGACGACACGCCGCCGATACGGGGCCGGCGCGTGACCTCTGACCTCTGTGTGTGACCTCTGACCTGCGGCTTATGACCCGGCGGCAGAGGTGTCGCTCTCCAGTGGCGATGGAGGTCCGCCCCGACCGTTCACCTGTGGGAGAGTGGGTAGGTGTGAGGGTTTTACCGGACCGCAGGGTTGATAGCAGCAATCACGCGTCACAGGCGCAACTGTGCACTGGTGGGGTGAGGCGCAGGGGTTCGATGCCACAAATTTCTTCTCCCATGGGCAGGAAGAGAGAGGAGAGAGAGAGAGAAAGAGAGAGAGAGAGAGAGAGAGAGAGAGAGAGAGAGAGAGAGAGAGAGAGAGAGAGAGAGAGAGAGAGAGAGAGAGAGAGAGAGAGACCGTCGGAGTCGAGTCGCCACTCGTCGTGTCACCATTGAGTGAGCTCGTGCACCTGCCTAGCTGGGTCGTGACCCCTCCACTGGCCATCATCCCCGTCCCCCGCTCTCTGCCTTTGTGCAGACGCTCGGTCGATGCCGTTGGCGTGAGTGCGTGCCGACAGCGAAGGACGCGCCGTCGTCGTTTTTGTGCCCTCCGCGCCGCCGCGGGGCTGGGCCGCCGGCCACGGGCGGGCAACTCTGGTGAGCTCGGGTGAGCAGGGGTGAGCGAGGGCGAGCGCAGCGCTGTTTCCCCTCTGATAGGCGATGATTCTACCACCGAAAGTATCGGCAGCAGGAAGGCGAGGCGCGTCTCGAGGGCAGCGGCGGTAGCGTCGGCTCCATCGTGCACCTCGCGATCATCGCCAATGTCGGGCGCGGCGGGGTAAGACCGGCTGTCAGGGCCAGGCGCACGGGTCGGCGGTCGCTCATAGATTGCTCGCCGCCGCCGCCTCGGCCGGCTGCCGACGCCGGTCAGCCGTCACGGGCCGTGTTTGCTCGAACGCTGATATCCGGATTATTGATGACGTCAGTGGCACTCGGGGACGTGCGTCGCATGGCATGCGGTCGGTATGAGCTGTGTGCCATTGGCGCCCGCAGTATATGGTAGACTAGAGGAGTATATGTATGACTGCAGTGTGTTGTAATTCCAATGCATTCAGCCCCAGTCCGGGGTGTTGTTTGTGGTTCATCATAACAACAAATCTGCTGACAGCTCGCCGATTGAAACCAGCGATCCGCTGACATGCGTGGTGTCTGGTAATCACTCGACTGTCGGCCGTTCGGTCACGGCTAATCCACAAGGCCAAGGGTTATTGATCGTTGGTGTTGCAAATCAAACGTTGGGTATTTAAACCGAGCGTTATTTGCAGCCCTGTCGTTGCAGACGGGTGACTAATTACTGCTGGCTACCCTTCCCCTGCTAATATGATTGGCTGACGGCTGTTCGTTATCGGTATCACGCTGGTGCTCGGTGGCGGTGGGCTGCATGACGCCGACTGGCAATCGTTAACTGACGGTCTTCGCTGGGTGCCTGCTGATTGTCGACTGTTGCAGCGTCGGCTTACAAAGTGAGCAGGCAGGCATAGACAACTGATGAGCTATCGTGCATCGAGGCTAGGTGTTACATCGAGGTGGTTACTGGGAAATGGGCAAGTTATGCTCCCTAGACTCACTTCCATATTTTCATCATGCTGCTGATGGCAATGGACGGTTGGAGACAAACGATTTGAACGCTTCCTTCTTCCTCCTGCCCAGTTCTAATTTCGCCACCGCTTCGATTGCTACACTGAAAACAATTTCACCCGAAGCTGGCGAATTAAGCGTTGCTCTGCGGGTGGTATATGTGTATTAACTTGCCATGTCCAGATTCTAGCTAGAGGGTAAGCAGACTTGCCTGCCTTATTACTCGTAAATATGCACTGCACCCACAGTCTGCAGTAAGGTAGCTACCCAGCACCGGATATTGTCCCCGCGTGTGTCGAGTCATTGACACAGCCCTCACTGAAAGAGTTGGAACTACTCGAGGTATCGTAAACGCGTATCCGTGGATGGCGAACCTTTACATAACCTGCCCTGAAGGAGTTGGATCTACTGTTACAACTAGATGGCGTTGTCTCATACAGTTTTGAATTACAACAATTTTTTAACTTTTTTTTGAACCAATGATATATTGGCACATTGTTTGGCGGTTTCCAAGTGGGGGCGAAAGTACAATTGTTAGGGTGCACGTTTAAAACCTCTGCATTATTCATCACGGGACGATTGGCAACGCTTTTTCTTCCGAAACTACCTAGTGAAACCATTTAGATTCTTATATAGGTCACGAAAGCAGCGGCGAAACATCTTCTTGATTTCGGGCGGTCTGCATGACTGCCGGTGACTGAGTCATGTCGAAATTTCTATGGGAATTCGATTTGGCCTTTCCCACCGATGTGAAACTTTCTCACCGATGTTTTCTAGGTGTGAGATTGCTATAATATAGATATTTTCCCGCAAATATGGTCAAGCGTGGGAGTTTTTTTGGCCCTCGTGACTTGGTCGGCGAAGGGTAGGCGTGGAGGGTAACCCCATCTCCTAGGCGTTTGTGGGGCGCTGCTGCCAGGTAGGCGTCGATGAATACCTTTCGATGGAGGGGTCGCGAGCCACTGGTGCGCGAATAGTCGTGGAGGGTTACTACTCTCCAGAGTGAATTGCAAAAGTGTTATGTCCTAAATTGACTCCTGGGAGGGTGGTTAAAAATGGTTGCGGATAGGGGTACCCGCGAGACACCGGTTTACTCGCCAGTTTTGGGTGAAATTGTTTTCAGTGTAGCGTTTGGTTAGCGGTGTATGTTGTTGCCTGATAGCTAACGGCTGTCTTTTGTCAAGGTAGTAAGGCCAGTGTCGTAAGGTATCGACAGTCAGTGGGGTAGTACTGACTGTTGACTCGTACGTTCCTCCCAGTTTATGCAGCCCCTGACAACACCAAATGCGTCCATATCTTCCTTTACCTGAACTTTGGTGTAGCACAACCGGAAGTACAATTAGACACTATGTAGGAGTTACGACTCTGGTTCAAACAAGTCATGTCTGACTCCGACGCCGTCCATCACATTTGGCTCGAATAGGTCATCCCATCTGACTCCTTTCTGACGCAATTACGAGCCTTATGACTCTCCCGACTCGGTCCCCGCCTATCTGACGTCTGACTCTCACCCGTTTAGCCCCATGACGTATGTGTATGTCCGCTGACGTCAGTGTCTCCGACCCTGGTTTGTCGCCTCGGACGGTCGCCCTGCCGACCAGAACCGTCTGTTTACAGCACGTCCAGCTGCTGATTGAGTCGCTGGATGGCCCTGCCGGCCGTGATATTGATGGTGCAGGTCAGCCGGCCCTGGCTATTGACGGTATACGGATCTGGCGGCGCCCGCATGGCTCCGGCTTGTCGTTGATGTCGAAGCTGTGTCGATAACGACGAGTGTGGAGACGGTAACGGGTGGGCTGGGGATAGGTTGGGGCGTTGCGGGGAGGGATGTGCCTGCTAAGCTGTTTTGACTGTGGCTTTACGTATCCGGATGTTTTAGCAGCAGCTGTGTCTTTAGTTATATATCTATAGCCGACTCTCTACTGGTAAATCAGCGATTGGTTTGGATTGCGGTCGATCACTGAAATTACCGCCTATCAGAGCTATAAAACGTTCAGTGCATCCGTCTATTTTTGGTCATTCATCGGTCATTCCACCCGGACTGTCCATAGTCACCTGGTCGAACACATCTCCAATGAACCCTGCCTAAAAGCCTAATCACCGTCCTAACCAGTCCGGAGCCGCTACACGCTCCTTTGTAACACACCACCACCGCCGCCAAGTGCCGCACCGCCCGCCGGCCGTCCGGTGCCGATTACGGCGCAGTTAGTGCGTCGTGACTGTCGACTGTCATCAGCGACCGCCGCCGTCTCAGGTGGGTTCCCCTGGGAGCTGCGGGGAACTGTATGGACAGGATCCGACTCAACCGGCCAACGGTGCTCTGTCGTGAGTCGGAACTCAGCGCGGATCCGCAGTAATGACTCCGACTCGAGTCTCCGACAGTATTACAGAGTCCCTCGGGAACCTCAGAGGGTCTTACATTTGGAAACGGACACCGTCTCTGCAGGCTGAGTCCGGTGGTGAAATAGACTTCCGTGACCGAGGCGGATTGTTTCAAGTTCGTGGAAGATGGGTCACGTCTCCTGCTGGTGTGAGACGTGATTGTGGGGTGTCTGATGCTCGGACAAGTGTGGCATATTAGTTCGTTCTCCACGCAGTGTACTACATTCGTCAAAGGCTGCGCCGATAATCGTCAGCTGTGTCGATGAGTTTCAATTGCAGTTGGGTCAAATATCTACGAGCCAAGTCATATGCACCAGCTGTTTCTCTCAACTCGCTGCTCGTCTTGGACATACTGTAGTTCCTTGCATTTTATTGTATGCTGCACCAGCTGCAGTAGCCGTTACCCCTACCCCTCCCTCCCCCTCTGATCACCTGATCATGCTTCCTGGCGCCGGAGCCTGGCACCGCCTCCCCCTCCCCTCCCCGGCCCCACAGGTAGCCCCCGACCGGCTCTGCACGTCTCACGAATACAAATTCACTTCCTCGCGCCTAGGCAGGCGGTCGGGCGGACAGTGGGCGGAGGCGGACCAACGCACCGGGCGGGGGCGGAGACGGCGGGTGGACTGCGGGGGCGAAGTGTCCGGCGCAGAAGGGTGGAGGAGTTGAGAGGCTCATCACGAGGCTGTGCAGCCGGCTGGAGGCGGGGGCGGGCGGCTGCAGCCCCGGTCACGTCCCAGTCATCAGGCGGACGGACGGAGGCGGCCGGCCGGCAGCGCGGAAGGACACTGGACACTGGACGGACTCACAGCGCGGAGGTGGGGGCTGTGAGGGGGTTATCATGACAAAGGTCAGGGGTGACGGCAGGCTGGTGGGTGGCTCCGGTCGCACTCCTCAGCTCACGGTGAGTTACAGGTCGTGCGCGACTTTGGAAAGGCAAATGAGCCTAAAACATACGGCCCGTGTGCTTTGTTTTATGAGTTTGACAGGCTGCGGTTCTTTGTGACGGCAAATAACAGCCTAGAAAGCCTGCCCGGGCGGGTGTGCTCTCCCCAACAAGCCGGGTCAGCCGAGGTCAGTCCCAGGTCGTGACCCTGGTTCACCAGCGAACACCGTGCGCAGCACCCATCAGCGGCCGCCTGGGAAAAACGGTCACGCGTGACCGGTCTGCGCGGCGGCCGTCGACTGCGTGTCGACCCCGTCCGCTCGGCCGGTGGAGAGGTGGGGCGCGGAGTGCACACTGCACACCGACCGGGGCCGCCTGGCCGCCGTCTCGGTCTGGTCTCGGCCACATGCAGTCTCTGGTCTCGGTCTGGTCGTCGCCACGGTCATGGCCTCTGGTCTCCCTGTCTGGTCTCGGTCTCGTCCGCCATGATTGCTTGTCTCTTCTTCGCCACGCGGTCTTGGTCTCGATCTCGGTCCACCAGTCAGTGTATACAGCCCCGGCACGTCCGCGTGAGGCCATATTCACGCCCCGTCGGTGGTGCCACGGATCAACTCGGAAGGTCATGTGCTCCATTTGACACAGTGACTGTACGAAATGGATGTATTTTTAGACCGGAGGCAGTCTGCCGGAATATTACATGAAACCTTTTCCGAGCTGATGTAAAGGATGGCTTTGGGTGTGGGCTGAGATTGGCGCCCTGACGGCATCCTGTCGTCTTTGTGCCCTGTGCACGGCGCGGGCTCACTGAAGCACCTGGGTCTGTTATTGCTGCAGAGCTGGCCTCGAGACCCGTCGTCGGCCATCGACGGGGGGGGGGGAGGGGGGACGGCAGGTGAATGAATGACTGGCGCCTCACGCGGCCCGTGCAGCGCGGCAAAAAGTGCCGGCAATCGCGCCTCCCGCCGCTGCAGCGAGCATTCCTGTGGCTTCTCGACCGTCATCAATCGACTCTGCAATGAATGGCCGGCCCCATCAATGAATGGCGCACAATGAGTGATCAGTTCGCGGGCAGTGCGCGCACGAGTCTGCCGATGGGTGCTCGGATGGTTTTTGCGGACCCCGTTTTCCGGGTTGGGCTCCAGCTGTGCAAAAATCTGGCAAAATATCTCCGTGTTGCCACTTCTCGGGACCGCACATGTGCTGGCGCTGCGCCAGTGCTGCTAAACCGGCCGCTGGCTCGCAGCTCTTCAGTTCCTCAGTGGTGGCCTTGTCCATGATAATGTGATTAGGTGGCGGAGGTGGATTACCTTGCCTAAACAACTATGACCGGTGTAGTGGGCTGATTATAAACACAGAACCATGAATAAATCAGAACCGTTCGGGCCGCCGGGCGTCATGATCCCGACTCCTAGCTCTGGGCCCCGGGCCGACCCGCCAGTGAAACCGGCCTGCCCACTGCTCAGAGCGGGGCGAGCCGGTACATACCAAACTCGCGAGTAAACTTTGGAACTATATTATTCATGATCGGATAGATTGCCTACAGCTGGGACTATCCTTGTCCCCAGTTTGTGAAATTCTGAACATCCTGAGACGGACTTCATTCGATATTCGTGGAGCGGAAATGTCTCATTGCAGATATTGCATTACAGGAATGTAAACGATGTAAAAGTTCTCGGCACAGGTCGGCTGTGCACCCTTTACGACCCCGAGTCCGTGGCGTTCCTGGAGCGCCGCCCCCGCTGCAGCGGACACTAACCAGTGTCCATGGCCGGCTCGGGCAGCCGCCGTTATTTTTACGCAACTGGATGCTCGGCCGACGCGATGGAAGGGTCGACCATTTTCCCGGGGTCTGCCATAAAGCCGTGGCTGCTTCCCGGTCTGCGCTGTAGCATTACTGGCGACTGCCGCAGTATCGCCACACTTTCTCCCGCTATTGACGAAAATTGCGCCCTCTTAAACGTTCAAAAGGCCATTCGGGCTCGAACGAGCATCCAGTTAAAAGTGGTCGTTGGCCGCCGACGGTCTGATGACGCCCGGAAGCCACACTGCTCGCCGAGCCGCCTTCGCCGCGCCGGCAGCGCTGCAACACGTCCGCGCTAATTAACTAATTGTAATAACGGTGCGTCCGGTTTGTGGTATGGTGGGTGTCTGTTTTAGCTATGGTGCTGGTGGGCGTGATGGGAAAACTATCCTGCTAGAAGGCGTGAAGCCATGTGGCTATAAGCCATAAGCCATGTGGCTATAAGCCATGTGGTTATAGTTGACTGATTGGAGCTTCTCAGCCGATCGCCTCGATTAGTCGATCAAGCCATTTTCATCTACGGGCAATTTAGTTCATTTGCTCCAACCCTAACCACCATACAGCTGGCGCTCTGTCAGCTGTGCTCCCTTTGTCGCCCGTCCTCCCAGTCCGCTGACTATCTGCAGTGCCTACCCTCCTCTGTGGTTCCGCCGTCTGCACTGCGGTCACGGCTGGTTTTCAGTCTGCGGTCGGCCCTGCCCCGCGGCAGCGTCCCGCGTGGTCTGACCTACGACCGGTGCCCGTCACCTGCGAGCTCCTGCCGCCGACAGCTGCGAGCACTCCTGTCCTGCCGGCCAGCCGCCAGTGTCACGCTCTGCCGCCGGCGGACTACGTGCCTCGCCGCCGGTGACCTGTCTGACCTTTGATGACCTCTGCCCTCTGTGATCCTTCCGTGCGCCCCGGGCGGTGTCTGTGACCCGGGCGGCTGTGTTATCTGCACCTGCTGCCCACCTGTGGTCTCTGCTCGGTGTCTGTGGCGGGCCGAGCTGATATGAAGACTCGGATTGGGAAAGAATACCTGGTACTGGGCGTGGGAATCTGCACGGGGCGCGGACTGCACGCCGGCTGCACACAGAGCCGCTGCCGGCGGCGGTTTGGAACGGTGAGTGAGCAGGAGGGGAGCGACTGACGGACTCAGACCGGGTCTCTGGCGAGATTGGTGTCATGTTTCAGTGATGGAAGAGCAGAGGTAGTGGCCAAAGTTGGTGGCCTGGAGATGGATGGCGCCGACTTGGAGATGAGTTGGCCCAGATGGAATTGAAGATGCACTCACCACTTGTTGCGGTTCCTGTGAACTGTTGAGTGGTTAGAGGAGAGAGACAGTCAGGAACATGGGGCGAGCTATTGATTTCAAGTTTGGCTCGCTGTGCATTGAGCCGCATCCTCCCCGGAAGCGAGCTCCGACCGGCTCTGGCCTGCCGTAACCACATCGCGGCGCCGTCTGACAGGCGACTCTAGACTTATTTCACGGTACCTGCTCACACCACTCGGACTGCCTACCGTTCGACAGACGGTGGGCGCTCGCCACATGGCCGCCGATAAAACGGGACCGGACCGCGGCGAATCAGTACGTGCCGCCGCTGAGGCCCCGGTTCCAATCCGCCACAGGTGCAGAGACTCGATCAATCAGCTGGCCCGTGCAGTGGTGGAGCCTATCGGCGCCTGTCTGGCGACCGGGGCTTCTTTGTCACAGCCGGACGAATTGGTTGCTGCCGAGTGGACACTGTCGGATCGTCTGAGCTGCCGGGCTATCTTCGGCTGTCACTGCCATCGAATCCGAACCCAAGCTGGGCTTCTAGGACCGTGCGAGCTCTCTCTCTCTCTCTCTCTCTCTCTCTCTCTCTCTCTCTCTCTCTCTCTCTCTCTCTCTCCACATGATACACCCCAGGCGCTCCTCCACTCCCCTCTCCCTGTGAGGTGACACCTCCCCGGAGCCGCCTACCGTCGCGCCGCTCGGTAGGAATGTTGGCACCAGCTCCAGGTTAGACTGTGCGCCGCTGGCTGGTCGGGGGACGGCCGCAGGACCCATGACCTGACCGCAGACAGCCTTGACAAGCGGGTACTGAGGTGAGATATGGGACGAGGAGGGGGGATGGGAGGGGCTGAGCGATTCGCTCCAGCTGACTGATGTAATCGTTCCTCGGGTACTGTTTGATGTGATGAAATGTCACGTCACGTAAATACTGTCGTCAGTGGGCACAAATGTGAACACTGAATACACTAATTTGATTATTTGCTTGTTTGTCTGGCTCTGTATGACGGGTATACTCTGTTAAAACTATAAACGAATTCCGAGCCGTCCGGAGCCATGAAGATATGAGCTCTGCACTACCCTGGGGCCATGTTTGGCTGGCGAGGCCGGTGTGTGCTGATCTCATTTTGAGCCGAGTGTCGACACAACATGAACTGACGTGTGTTTGTGTTGGGTGCGGCTCGTCGAGCGGTTACGTGCCATCACAGCGGTAGTGTAGCGGGGAGAAAGACATAAGAACGGGTGGTCAAAGTGGTGGGCGAGGTCACAGAGCGGGCCCTTGGGAAATGAGAGACACCGGAACAGGTCTATCTGGCGAGGGGGAACGCGTGATAGAGGGCGGCTCTATTTAGCGAAAAGAGATACGAAAAGAGTGTGACTTATGTAGTAGCCACCAGTCGAACGTCACCCGTTATGGATACTTAGCTGAGGGTGTTTCGTGGTAAATAATCTGCGGGGGCAGCTGTCCTGAAATTTTCATCAAAATCTATCGGTTCGTGTGCAAACGGTGCAAGGTGCCCCAATTCGCTGCACCAAACACGAATCCTATCCCGAAATGGAAACACCCTCAGTTTGTTTTTCAATAGAAAAACACAATTCTAAAGAATAGTGTTTGTCTAATGAAGAAACAACCTTCGGGTATTATGTTCGTAGACTCGTACACGTATTAATTCCGCTTATTTGTCCTTGCGGTCGGTCGGTCCGCCGCGTCCGGAGCCGAGACGTCGCTTTCACCCGTCACGGGCGGGTCCGAGCCACATTTATTTGATGGCCTGGCAGGTGCGTGGGCTAAAAACAAACATTTCCCACTCGGCCGGCTCCGAAGCCCGTTAATTTTCGTTCCTTTGTCGGTGGTTGGTTTTGGTAACACGCTATCGTCTGATCGCCCGGTACCTCCCCGGGATAATTAGTCACGAGCTGGCTGCGCTCGGTCGGACCGTTGGCTCCTCCCAGCCGCTGGTTCTGTTCCGGGTACCTGCGCCGTCGAGCTCGACATCACGTTATGAAATCAGAGATGGTTTTATGCGTGGCGCCGACTGGCACCTGGGTGCCGTGAATCAGTCCCGCGCGTCTCCCGTCCGATCGCCACGGCCCTGAGCTCGGCGCTGGATGCCGCTCGCATCTGTCTGCCGGCCTGTGATGCACGGCCGGCGTATTTCACCCCTTCATCCCCTGCCCCCTCCCCGCTCAGCGCGATTGCGAGAGGAGGCGGTGTTCAGATGAGAGCGGCGTCCCCCCGTCTGGACGTCTGTTTACGGAGCGTTCGTCGTCGGCCCATTACTGCTGATAAATAGGACACGCCGCGCCGGCCGTCGGGGAGCCGCGCTGCCGGCCCGGCTCGGTGCGGCGCGGTGCTGATATCGGTCTGATGCTAGTCTGAGGGTGTCTGATCCGCTCCCTCCACTGCCGCCCGTCCGACCTCAGCCGGTGGGTATATCTCCGATTGTATGCCCTGATTGCAATGTCACGGCATCGTACAAACCTGAACCGTTTATCGATGCTTCTGAAGAAGTTTTGTCGTCGTTTCAGGAACGTTTCTGTATGATCGCGATATTTTGCCAGAGGATCCGATCTGGCTTTCGCTTGTCTTATGGGTCTTTGTTTGCTTGATTCGATTATCGCCAGCAGACTGTCGGAACTCACGGCTTTAGCTCTAGACTGACATTTCTTTTGTTCGGAACTCCTGCGGCAGCGGATCACAGAGACGGAGCGGAGAGCCAGAGGATAGCGCCAGCATAGCGCTGCTCAAACATGTAACTCGTCTATTTGTGCTCAGCTGCTAGCGGGCGGGGCGCGTCTGTGTACGGCCGACGGTGTGTTTTCCGTCAGGGTAACAGTGCGCCCTTGGTCAGCCCTCGTCTCCAGGCTGCACACAGAGACGGCAGTGCAGCGGCGGCGAGACAGACGGAGCGGGAGCAGCGGCAGGGACCGGAACGGAGCGCCACCCGGGCGGCTGGGCAGTGTTGATCGCGGCTGGTAAACTTATCGCACCCCCTCGACTGTGACGGTCGGCCGCTCCCCGCTTCAGCCGCGCCCGGCTTCACTGACTTTATCGAACGGGAGACCTTCAGAGATTTGGGCCAAAAATACACACATCAACTTCAGAGCAGAACTCGAGCCACCTAAAGGCTGGCATTCGTCTCTCCCCCTCTCCGTCCGCCGTCGAGCCGGTCCGGTTCGACGCCGTCGGCCTGTCGTCGGCTCCGGTGTCGAGTCCGTCAGTCGGCGAACGGGTCAGGTGTCAGGTGACGGCTCGGCGTGCAGTTCGACGCCCTCTGGGGAGAGGCGGCGCGCCGCACGCGCTCGGTAATCAGAGACGAACCGAGTGACGGCCGCTGTTACCGACGGGTGACGAGACCCAGTAACGGTGAGCGGTGGGACGGGATGGGAGCGGGTGAGGTGGCTGACGCCGGGACCCGTCCGATGATGATGACGGTGGTGTGGTCTAGACGCCTGTGACGGTGACAGTGATGACGGTGATGACGGAATGACACGACAGTGGGCGGCTGAGGCGTGGTGACTTCTAACGGTGACGAGCTAAGGACAGAGACAGCGGGGCGGTAGTGACGGCGATGACGGCGAGACAGCAGGGCGATGATGACGATGACGTTGATGACGGCAGTGACAAGGGAGGGCGGCGGCGGCGCTGCGGCGATGATTGGGACAGCCCAATTCCGGCCTGGGAACGAACGACGGACGGTGGACGACGGACGGTGATTGGACGGCGGCACTGTTTCATCCGATCTCGTCCCTCTCTCTCCGTCTCTCTCTCTCTCTCTCTCTCTCTCTCTCTCTCTCTCTCTCTCTCTCTCTCTCTCTCTCTCTCTCTCTCTCTTCCTCCCTCCCTCCCTCCCTCCCTCCAAACCGTGCGTGATATTCCCAGCGCTCGCAGCACGTCGTGATGCTTTCCTCACGAGTCCGATCAGCTATCAACAGCGCTCGGGCGTTTCACCCGCCCCGGCCCAGTTCGGCGCTTGTTAAACGGACGCTGAGCCGCGGCTCGTGCCGCAGTGCTGCGCTCCCTCCTTGTTTTAATGGCGCTTGGACGCGCCCGTCGGCCCGATCGAGGTTGTGATCGTGCTCGTGAGGTCTGGTGAGCACGCCACTCCCATCGGATGGTGTGTGATCGTTTTGGATCGGTGGGCTCTCTGGTTGTCTGCACCGGAACATTGCCGGGATCCGGCCCGGTCGACTGGACGACGCGGCGTCTGGTTGTGGCGGACCAGACTCGGATCTGGATTGGTCTGTCGGACCCAGATGCCCCATCCCCTCGCCCTCTCGTCGACACCATCCCCGCACAGACTGGGTGTCTGGCTCTCCCCTTCCGCCCCCTCCCCCTCCCCCTCCGCCACGCCAGTCGCAACACAAACACAAACACGCGGACACGACCCGACATACACAGTACACACAGGCGGACACACACGCACACACAGCCGCCGGGTCTGGCGCCGGCGCCGGTCGACAGAACGTGCCCGTGTGGCTGGGCCGCTTCCGGTGGTAGGCCACGCCGCTGACGCTAACAATGACGGGGAAGGCGCTGGGTGACGTGTGTCGAGGTGTGTGGGTGGAAGTGACTTGAGTGAGAGGTATGGTGCATGTGTGTGAGAAAGTCCCGTGCGAGGTGAAAACATCTCCGTGCATTTCAACAGCATAAATTTTGCATAACAGTTAGGCATGAATTAAATCAATAGCCTCAAGTCGTATTTCAGCCAAAGCACTGTAATTTCAAGCCACTGTGTTTCATTTCTCCCCTTTCTCCCCCGCCTTGCATCGTCACCGTATGTTCCCAATAGCGCCGCTATTCCTGTATTCCCTGTTGCTCCGTGTGCGTTGTTCCTTGTCGCGCCGCGCTGCCCCGGGGCGTCTCGCCGTGAGCTATTAGCCGCGCCCGCCGTGTATCCGGTGCCCCGCTGTCGGTCACTGCAGGCGGTCCGGGCGACAGTCGGCCGCCCCCGCACCCGCCCCCGCCCGGGGCCGGCCCGCCCTCCGACAGCCGCCCACAAAAAGCATTGTGCCGCGACCGGCCGGGTGCCTCGGGGGCGGCTGAAATAACACGGCCGGGCGCGGCCGTCGGCTGCCGGCGCCTTCTGGAGAGGTGTCAGATCGTAGGAGTGGTGTTCCTATGTAGATCAGTATCGGAGACTGTTGATACTGGACCGACGAGAAGCGGAAACCTGTTACCAAGGGGAGAGTGGGGCTGTGTTTTAACGTTCCGACGATAGATGTCGCTAGTAGTAACGCCTGTAGGTATGCTGTACCGCAAGGCACACAGCGATGGATGCTGCTGTGCGGTCGCGCGGGGAGAGAGAGAGAGAGAGAGAGAGAGAGAGAGAGAGAGAGAGAGAGAGAGAGAGAGAGAGAGAGAGAGAGAGAGAGAGAGAACTGTGAATGAAAAAGTGATAATGATGCACCGATGAGAGAGGTAGTTGAACTCCCGCACGACTTATCACACTTGCATTGCGGTCCCCGAGAACTGCACCACGTTCGCCTCACATTGCATGCTGTCTATGAGTTTCTCAGCGGCAGCAGACAGCTCGTGCAGTTGCCTGGGGCTGCCGGGAAAATCATATGACACGCTCGGTGTCGGAAAATGGTAGCGAGAGCAGCCTGTCGGCCGGATATTCTCCACAGGAAATGGACAAGCTGGGAACCTCCTCCTCAGGCGCTGCCGTGGGAACTCGACTGAGGTGTCGGTTCGTCGCCCGGTCGTGCCCATAGAGGCGACCGACCACTGAATTTACGGTCTCGTGCAGGTCCGCTGCCGGCTCTGAAAGGAGGGACGAGAGAGGGAATCACGCCGACCCGTTGTGAGGTGGTTTTATGTAGCGCTGATCCCGCTCTGCTCGCTAGTTCTCGGTGTTGATGAGGTGGGACGGTCGGCATATTCCGTGTCTGTTGATGTGACGCGGCTCTCGGCGCCGGGGACGGCTGTTTGGGAGTCGGTCTCTGTGTGCCGCCGCGGCTGTGGGCCCGCACTGTGCCCCGCCGCGGCTGTGGGCCGGCACTGTGCCCCGCCGCGGCGCGGTCACATTCCTGGGAATTGTTTCTGGTGCGCCTAAACACGGCTGCCCGACTGAATAACACTGCGCCGACTGCGGCATAGTGAATGGTGGGCTCATAAATACTGCACGGTGCGCCCGGAACAGGTACCGACAGGCCAACCGACCGACCGACGGACACGGTATCGACCAGGGGTCAGGTCGGACCGGACGTGACCTTCAGGGTCAGTGTGTGTGTGTGTGTGTGGGGGGGGGGGGGGTCGCAGTGACTCCGAAATCATAATCGATTATGCTATTTGGTAACCAGGTACGGTTTCCAGCTTGTTTTCGCAGTCATTGGATGTCTAAATCAGCCGCTATGTCACTTGTTTCGCTGGGCTTGGTAAGCAGTATTTCGGGACTCGGAAGTCTCTCTTTCCACGTCTCCCGCCTGTCGGAGTCCGCCTTCCATCCCCATTTGTCCCCCACCTCCCCTCCCCGCCCCGTGTCACTGACCTGGCCGACAGCGGTGACGGACCGTCACGATACCGGATAAGCGCTGTCTAGGCCATCACGCACCTTACCGTATCCGTGCGGGACACTGGCCGACAGCGTATCGACGCTGGTTCCTGTGTGCATTGTATGGGTGGCACGCGAAGTCCGCTTAGTACCTACACGAACGAGCGCTGCATGGGTGCGTGGAACTTGGAAGTACCGACAGACATACTGTCGATGCTGTCAGTTGTGCCGACATCTCATTTTCCGACTCTGATCTCCGTTTTTGGGTCGGCCCGCCGGTGTATGACGGTATGTTTATTGAGCTCTCAGCGTGGTAGAGTCGGCTCTCTGCCAGCTATGGTAATCTCGTCAGATTCCGGGCGGCGAGTCGCTGGCTGGGAGCGGTCGGTCGGTCGGTGACGACCTTGTGAGGGGCGGCCGGCGGCCCCATCCCGGCGGGCCCGTTCCTCGCGTCTTCATCAGGTATTCTGTCGGTGGGTGCAGCGCGGCGGACCGGTCCACCAGGTGGCTGGGATGGACCGCCACACTGCCGGCCTGCCCCGGCCAGGGGCGGAGGCCCTCCTGGGAACAGCGTCGGGCGGCTCTCATCTGACCCGCGGCGGGCCGTGTCTGACGGTCGGGGTCGGCCGCAGGGACCGCCGTCTGGGAGGAGGCTTACAGTTGAGCGACACGCACCGCCCCGCCGGCGACGGGAGGCGGTCGGAGCGGCGGCCGGCGCGGCGCTAAGCCACCGGCTTCCAGTCGACAGCTAGTGGCTACAAAGTTGGTATCGTGCTCGCTCTGGCGGGGCGTCGGGCTGAGATGGGGTATAGATTGTTGCGTCTTCGGTGAAGCGAGACAAACTTTTGGGGAACAGCGGCGTCATTTTTCGTCGGAGCGTTCAAACATTCGGAGGTACAGAAATAGCGTCATTGAGTATTAGAGTTTCTAGATGGCCAAACTCCAAAGACTCACCTATTGTCGAGGATGCTGTTGAATTTATATTGGAAAACACTCAGACACCGTGCAATATCAAAGGAAACTGAACAGCCATTCAACGAAAGCACCCGGAAATTCTCATAGCCCTGCACACCTCGGTAATGGTACATCGATCACGAACCGTCGGCATATGAAATGCTGACTTATCGGCTCAACATGGCCACGCTAAGTAATAACGCCCGGCCGCCGAGGGAGGGCGTTCACCTGACCCGTGGATGCATCATTTCGTTTTGTGGCCGTGTCTTCCTCAGGACGGGCCGACAATGCCGATGCCATCGCTGATGCCATTCAGACTAATCGATTCACATCGCCGGCCGAGGCCGCTGGATGGACGTCTGATGGATCTATTATTGTGGCAAACTGTCGGCGGTACGTTTCAAATGTACAGCGCCTGACCGCCGTCCGTGTCCTGATGGCGTGTGCCCGGCGAGTTTTTCACTGTGCTTCGTTCGACAAGCTAAAGCAGCGGCTTTTCGGCGGACTCGTGGGCCGACTTGGAATTTCCTAACCGGGTCTGCACGGTCGGCTAATTGTCATTAGAAGTTGCCAGTGATGTTGCTATGTGCACAACACGAATAAGTTGTATCAGTGGATTTGGTATTGGATTTGGCTAGCGGGTTCGTGAAACTTCAACAATGCACTTCCTCATTGGCTAGCTTCACTATCTGTATTGGTGATTCCAACTCCCAATCCTCATAACACGCCGTCAATGAAGATATTCTCGTCCGTTATTTTGAATGGAAACTGAGCATTCAAAATTTATCTGCGCGTTAAATTACGTCCTCTTCGCATGCGCCAAGGGCGAACAATCTGCGAGTCGAAATGATCCTTAATAAATGCTGTTATTTTAGGAGCTGACAGGTAATTATCTCTTTAGATCAGCCATCACTGTGAATGTCTACCACAACAAGATGACTTGCGGGAACCCGGCTATTGTCCCGGCCTCCGACCGAATTCGCAAGACCATGACCTCGTGTCATGACCCCTGACACATCCACGAGCCCCCTTGTATCGCCAGGACCCGCCCCTTTCAGTGCCCGACTAACCATCCCTCCAAATCAGCCTCCATCAGGTGCAGTGGACCTTTTCGATCACATGTGTCATGACAGGTAATAAGAGTGGGCTGGTGGCGTCTTGTCATGACAGGTAATACGGGCAGACTGGTGACGTCAGAGACGGAATGTTGGTGACACCCAGTGAATGGTCGCTGGCCTCCGCTGCCGCCGCGTGGCCACTGCCGCCGCCGCTAGTTCGGCCTTCCCGTCCACACGGGCCGCTTCGCCGCACAGCTGGTCGAGCCCTCACCCCTGTGGCGGCGGCGGCGGCCGGCCGGCCGGCTGGTGCGGCCGTCCAGAGCCGGTCCGTAACGTGTGTACAGGACGAGCGCACGGTTACTGCCGCCGCGAGACCGGGACGGGGAGGAAGAATGATGGCTGAAGCAGCGGTAGCCTGTGTTGTAACATGCTGAAAGATTAAGTTGGCATGAAGTCACGGTTGTAAAATAGGTCTTGTCTGCTCCAATTTCACTTTAGCTCAGCTCGTGCGTCATTCGTCCAAAATTCATGGACAACTGCCGATGTGCCGGGCAGGTTCGTGTTCTGTTCGGTAGCACACTGGGTGCGATTTGCGGGATTCTGTGTTTAGTTTACCCTACCTTGGCTTATATAAGCCTGTGAAACGAACTGAATCCCTCGTAATCCCTGATTTGGACCCCTCGTTCGTCCCCACTCGCCTGCCGGCCGGTCCCGATTCCGTGCGCTCTGATGCCGTCTGGCGTCATCAGCGCCCTCTGGTGGCGGGCCGGCGGCGATGGCGGCGGCGGCGGCGGCGGCGGCGTCAGCCAGTCGGCGTCCGGCGGCCGTTGGGGAGTGCGGGGGGTCGCATCGCGCCGTGACCGGACTCGGCGCGCCGTGTGAGAGTGTGAGAGTGTGTGAGAAGGTGTCAGTGCAGTGCGGTGAACTGTGGAGAGGTGGGATTCGGAGCGAGGCGCCGCGCAGAGCGGCGGAGGGAGGTGAGAGCAGGGGAGAGAACCGCCGGACGGCGGTAGTGCCGTTATGTGACGACCTCGAGCGGCCGGCTGGAGCGAGGGGAGCTCGCGTGTCCAGGAGGGAAAGGGAGGGGACCCGGCCGGCGCTGCTGACTCAGTGTTTCTGACGCTGCAAGGCTGACGCTCGGGCTCTGAGTAATGGTCGCCACTCGGCCGAAGCCCGCCGGCTCTGCTGGGAGCTGTCAGATGGTCTCTGTGGGCGCTGCCGGCCCGCCGGCCAGAGCCCAGACGGCGGCGACCGTTTCCTCGTGTTTGACGGCGATGTTTGGCCGTATAGTGAAGTGTCGACTCGGGCGACGAACGCTCCCTCGGCACACACACGTTATCGGGCGCCCGGAGAGAGAACAGATGGTTCTCTGTTTGAGAAAGGCTTCTGAAAGTATGGACGAGACAGTAGAGACTGTCAGGTTGTGTGCTTTACCACCGGATCCGTCGGCTGGTGTTTGTGAGAGGTATAGCTGGTTTGTGCATCGGAGCGCACTCTGGTGTTTAATTAACATGAGACTCCGCTTCCCCTAATGATGTGCGCTGTGCAGTGTGCGCGGGCGCCTATTGATGTCCGCGTGTGACTGACATGCCTGCCCCGGTACATCTGCACCCACATACTCACTGCTAACGTCCTAATGACCGTTCCCCTGTGTGTTTTCGCAGGGAGCGAGGCGCCGCCCTCGGCTGCCGGGTCCATGGCGCCCTCATCCGGCGCCCGGCCGCGGCGCCCACGGCCGGCGCCCTGGCTAATAACACAGCTGCTGCTGCTGGCTGCTGGATGCCGGCTGGGCGCTGCCACGGCGGCCGACGACGAATGGACGCTGCAGTTCACTCAGTCCTTCTATAACGCCTCCATCTATGAGAATAACGTCGGAAAGGAGTACGTCATCAGCGATGAACCCATGGGGCTGCGTGTGCCGGAGGATCAACTCGGCACAGAGATTAGGTTCAAGATAATCGACGGCGACCCGGACAGCTTCTTCAAGGTGCAGCAGCAGGTGGTTGGAGACTTCTGCTTCCTCCGCGTCCGAACGCGCACAAACGGAGGAGATGTGCTGAACCGAGAGCGTCAGTCGCACTTCCGTCTGAAGGTTCGGGCGGCGGCGCGTGGCTGGAGGAGGCCCGGCGGTCGCCAGCCGGCCTACACGGAGGTACTGGTCCGTGTGCTGGACAGGAACGACCTGAGCCCGTGGTTCGACCAGGTTTCCTACGACGTGGAGGTGCCTGAGGACCTGCCCGTGCACGGGCTCGTCACAAAGCTGCACGCCGACGATGCCGACGCCGGCATCAACGGCATGGTCTACTACAGCCTCAAGGAGGACGAGCCGCAGTTCGCCATGGAGCCCAGCACAGGCCGCCTGACGCTGGCACGGCGCCTCAACCACCGGCAGCGGCCCGAGTTTCAGCTGACGGCCGTGGCGCGCGACCGCGGCCGCAAGGACGGTCCCGGCGTGCCTGGCGAGGCGCCGCTCATGATCAGAGTGCGGCCCGTGAACCTGTTCGACCCGGTGATGCGGGTGACTCACCTGTCCGAGGTGGTGGAGCACTCCAGTATGGACGTGTACGCCATCATCCACGCCAGTGATCAGGACGAGGGAGAGCACGGCCGGGTGGCCAGTGTGCGGATTGTGGACGGCGACCCGCAGCGGCGCTTCCGCGTGCTGCCCGGCTCGGCGGTCGGAGAGTGGCTGGTCGGTGTCTCGGAGCCGCTGGATCGAGAGAGCGCTCCGCACGGGTTTAACCTGACCCTCAACGCCACCGACGCGGGCACTCCGCCGCGCTCGTCGGGTCTATCAGTGCGAGTACGGGTGACCGACTTCAACGACCACGCGCCGGCGTTCACCCACGAGGCGTACGACGTGACCGTGCCGGAGTCGGCTCTGGCGCACACGCCGCTGGTCCGACTGCGGGCCAGCGACTCGGACAGCGGCCTGAACGCCCAGGTACGCTACGCCATCGCGGCCGGCAACGAGGGCGGCGAGTTCTCCATCAACTCGGACACCGGTCTGCTCTCACTGGCCCGGCCGCTGGACGCCGAGACCAAGGCGACCAAGGCGTTCTACGCGCTCACGGTGTCGGCGCTGGACCAGGGCAGCGGCGGCCGGCAGAGGCAGGGCTCGGCGCGTGTTACTGTCACCGTTACTGACGAGAACGATAACGCGCCGCGGTTTGTCACGCCCAACACCCAGGCAGCCGTGGATGAGAACGAGCCGGCCGACCATCACGTGACGAGCGTGACTTGTGAGGACGGGGACCAGAGCGAGAACGCTTTCCTCTCGTACTCGATCGCCAACACGGAGCCAGTGCCGTTCATCATCAACCACTTTGACGGAACCATCAGCACGTCTCAGGTGCTGGACTATGAGACAGAGCGGCGCCGGTACATTCTGCGAGTGCGCTGCTCCGACTGGGGCAAACCGTACCGCTGGCAGACCGAGACGACCGTCACCGTTCGACTGCGAAACGTCAACGATAATCGACCCCAGTTTGAGAAGGTGGACTGCCACGGACGGCTGTGGCGCCGCGCCGCCATCGGGACCGAGATCATGGTCCTGTCGGCCATCGACTTTGACGACGGAGCGGCGGTCAGCTACCGACTCGTGTCTGGCAACGAGGACAGCTGCTTCGAGCTGGACGAGCGGAGCGGCTCGCTGCGTGTCGCCTGTGACCTGACCGACCTGCCGAGCGACCAGCGCAAACTGGGCGTGATGGCCAACGACGGCCAGCACTTCTCAGACGAGACCCAGCTGCGGCTCCAGCTGGTGGGTGACGGTGCGCCGCATGGAGCCAGCGTGCGGCTCGAGTGTAAGGACACGGGCGTGGCGGGTCGCTACCGCGAGCTGCTGGCCACAGCCGAGAGGAACAACAGAGAGGAGGACCCGTACACGGAGGTCTCCTCGAGCCGGTACGGCACCAACTACCACCGGCCGCAGCTGTCGGCGCGGCCCGACGGCGAGCTGCACGTCAGCGAGGACGCCCGACTGGGCACCGACGTGGTCAGCGTCATCGGCCACGACAAGGACCTCGGCTTCAACGGCCTGCTGGTGTTCGCCATCACCGAGGGCGACCAGGACTCCGTGTTCGACATCGATATGGACACGGGGAAGATCACGATCGCCGGCCGGCTGGATCGGGAGAGGGCTCCGACGTACCGGCTCAACGTGACGGCGTGTGACCGCGGCCAGCCCCAGCTCTGTGCCGCCCTGCCGCTTATCGTTCACATCCTTGATGTTAACGATAACGCGCCCAAATTGGAGAGGGACTCGTTCACCTTCTTCTACCCGGAGACGCGCAAGGCTGGACAGATGGTGGTCCAGCTGAACGCCTCCGATCCTGACGAGGGTGCCAACGGCCGCGTGTCCTACCACTTGCTGACCGACACGGACGACTTTGCCGTCAACTCGGAGACGGGTCTGGTCACTCAGGTGGGCGCCCTGGACCGGGAACGTCAGAGCAGCTACGAGCTGCGCGTGGCGGCGCGGGACGGTGCTGCTGACCGACCGCTGTCTTCACACGCCGTCATCCACATCGACGTGCTAGACGTGAACGATAACCCGCCGCGTTTCTCGCGGTCAGTGTACAGAGTGCGCGCCAGTGAGGACCTGCCCGTTGGCGCCGTGGTGGCGCAGCTCGAGGCGCGCGATCCGGACCGACCAGAGGCCGAGGAGCCAGTCCAGTACCGGGTGGTGACCGGCGGACACGGCCGGTTCGGCGTCGACCGGCGCTCGGGCGCCGTGCGGCTGCTCGAGCCGCTCGACTTTGAGCGCCGCCAGAGCTACAACGTGACGATCGAGGCGCGGGACGACGGGTCGCCGCCGCTGACGGCCGTCGCCTACCTGTTCGTGCAGGTAGTCGATGTCAATGAGAACTACTTTGCGCCGTCGTTCCGCGGCGCCGTGGCCGTGTCGGGCTCTGTGCGCGAGGGCCTGCCGCCGGGCACGTTTGTGCTGGCTGTGAGAGCCACGGACGCCGACCCGGACGGACCCAACTCGGAGGTGACCTACTCGATCCGCGGCGGCAACGGGCTCGGCCACTTCACCATCAACCAGACCGGTGAGTTCTGGGGACGGACGGGCTGGGTACCGGCGGCGCCGCCGATTAAGGAGGGAGTGTGCCGCCGGTCGGGCAGATAGTATCACAGGTGAAACTGGGTCCGGTCGCTGTGTGATTTACCGTCGTGGTAAATATGGAAGGAGGCTGGGCGGCGGTAAGCTGGTGTAGCGCCATTGGGAGATAATGGTGGCGCTCGCCGGCAGCCGTCCATTTGGGCGCTGCTGGACTCCGCCGAGTCGACCCGCTAAGTGGGAGAGCTGAGAGCTGAGAGCTGCTCCGGCGGCTCCGGCTCCAATGTCCGAGCGTCATGCGGGCGCAGGCACCGCCGGAGAACACTACACCTCGCGGCCTTTTTACCGCCTAACTAATCCGACGTGTCAGCGAATGCCTCTCGGACCGCAAAAACTGTGCAGCACCGCGCCACTACGTGCCTCCGTCAATGGCCGCCGGCGTTTTTTATCCCCCGACCGCCTGTTTTTAAAGCAACAATGCTCCCTCTCTTTCTGCGCGACGGCGCGATCTTAACCGCACGCTCAAGCCTGTTTTGATAGCCTGCAACGTCCATTAGGTTTTTGTATGGCGTCCATTTAGAGTGCCTTGAAGCTGGCCATATTCACGGGGCGACAGCATCACTCTATGTCGCCGTGAGAAAACACGGCGCCCGCTTATATGTGGCCTGCGCGGCGCCGTCGATTTGGCTGCTGATGGCGGCACGCTGTCCGCTTTTTGAACTTGCTGCGCTCACAGCCGAGCCCGCTGTAGCCCCATTTGTTACAGCTGCCACCCCGCCGCTGCTTCTTGCTGCAGTTTTTTTCTGCAGCAACCACTTCCACATCAGCTGTATCACCACTGTTTGATTTGAAACACTACCGGTCCTGCCGTAACCGCGCCTTTGCCATACAGTCTCCCCTTTTGCCGCTCCTACTCTCTGTGTCGAGATTTCCGGCCTAGTTTGGTCCCCATTTCTTCCCGACTACCTCCCGATTCCACCCTCCTTTGCCAACCCCACGGCACTGTGTGCATCCCTGTCGTTAGACCGAAAGGGCCTAACCCTACAAAACAGAGTGGGCATCCACTACCAGCACTGATGACCACTCTCAGCTCCGTCAGCCGCCCAGCTGCAGCCCTGCCGTCAGCCCAGGTGTAGTGTAGCCCCGCCGCCGGCCCCAGCTACAGCCCTGCCGTCAGCCCAGGTGTAGTGTAGCCCCGCCGCCGGCCCCAGCCCGCTGTAGCTGCATAACCTCGCCGCCGGCCCGGTCCGGCCCGGTCTGTCGATGGACAGCCGTTGGGCGGATCCGTCGGCTCGCGGGGCCCGTGTACGATCGACCCACCCACCGGCCCCTGGGGACACGGAGCCATTAGCACTTACCCACGTAAGGAGCCCGCGGCAGGGGCCACCTCCGCGCCCATACCACGTGCCGAGACTGGGTGGCCGGCTGGAGACTGGGTCTGACGCTAAAAGCGGGACAGGAGCCGGTGTTTTATCGTCGGCATGTCGCGCCGATGGGACGGTTTGTCGCCTCTAGGATAAAAGAAATTAGGTACATTACCAACAAATTGGGTATATGCGTTACAGGCCTATGCCAGGAGCTTAATTTCAAATCCCCAGATATGTCGAGCAGTTTCAGTTACTGATCGGGAGAGTCGGAGTCGGAATCTGGCTCGTCCCGGATAGTTTGGGTCGCTGCTCGTCCCAGGAGTTTAGAGTCGTAGCTCGTCCTGGGAGCGTCTGTTCCGCTGACCGCGCGATCGGCGCCGGCGGCCGGTCAGCCGCCATTAGTCGGCTCTGCGGCCGCCCGCCGCCGGCCAGCCGCCCCTGTATTATGCATGGCTCCATCTGGACGGGCTACTGCCACTCGGCCTAAAAGGAGCGCCACTTGGCCCACTGTTCCTTTATGAGCCAGCCTTCCAGGTCAGCCGATTTGCTGATGCGACGCTTGAGCACGGCCAATTGGTCTCCGGGGCATATAATCCCGGGAGAGAGATACCTACCTGTTCGACCTTTTCGCTCGGCCTGAGAAGTGATTAGAGGACTGATACGTCGTCCTAGAATAGCCGAGATCAGATTCATTCATCATTTCGAATATGTTTTATTGCATTATTTGCATTTTATTCGTTTTATCTGACGAGTTCCTAGATACGGCCATTCCATCATTCGTATCTAGATCATTGGAACGTTTTGGGATTAGGATTGAGTGATTTAGGGAGAGGTCTGTGCCCAACCGAAGCCGCTGCGTCGTTTTCGCTCGGTATGTGATGGCTGAACCCTCTCTGTTGAGTCTGTTCCGTTCCGATCGGCCCGTGACGCTGCTACTGTTCAGCTCGTCTCGGCTGTCGAGCTGAATTGAGTTCACTTGGAGGCCGTTCAGCGGCTCTGCCGTGCGTGCTGAGGACCACCCGCGGCTGTCGGGACCACCGTCCGGCGCAGTCGTGTGTCGCCGACAGGCCCAACGAGGCTGACGTCGTCCTGACGGCTCCGGCGTCACAGCGGCGTCACCCGGGCGACCGACCGGCGCCGGGCCGACGTACCGTCACCGCTCTGTCGCCGACAGCTCGGCCGGAGGGGGAGAGGGCGGGGGCGACTTCCGACCGGGCGGCATTGCTCCGATGTTGTTCCCGGGCCCGGCGAGCTCCGCCGCCCCTCTCGGGCGCTCGCAGCTCGAGCTGTTGTCTTCATTCCGAGCCGTCAACTCCGGTCGAGCTGGGGCCTTTGTTCGTCCCGGTCGCGGAAGGAGCGAGTCGGCGCGAGTCAAACAAACAGGGCGGTGTCACGTCCGGTCGAGGCGGCGCCGCGCGATGGCGGAGAGAGCTCCGTCAGCTCTCTGCGCTGTGTATTGGAGCTGCGCCTCTCCGTCATAGCCAGCGGCGGTGTTGTCTGAGGCTCTATCGGCGGCGGATCCGGTGTCGGCACTCTGAAAGAGCCGGCAGATATAAGATTGCGCTTTGTGGGAATGACAAGCTGTTGCGGCCTGCGCTGTGATTTGTGCCGTGCTGTGCTGATTGAATCCGCCGGAACGCTTTTAAGCCAGAGTTATCGTCCGGGATGGCTGAACCCTGTAAGCGGCGATTGTGATTTGTGTCGCCGCGCTGACGGACGCCGCGGAGACGGCTGTGGCGTGCTGTGTGTGATCCACACGCCCTGTGACGGACAGCTGTGACCGTGCCGTGTGAGGCTGACTGACTTCATGAGCGGCACGCCTGATTTGTGTCGTGTCCCAGTGGCGGCTGCCGTGAGCGGCGACCGTGATTTGTGTCCCGTGCGGCTGACATGTCGAAAAGGTTGCTGGGATCGGGTTTGGTACAGTGCACATGTGACGTGAGTGACTGCCTATGGCGTGCAGTGCTGTCCGGGTGCAGGTGGTAGCTGCCTGGTCCGCCCGGTAGCCCGCCGCCGCCACCGCCGCTGTGAGGACGGTCCGCCGGCCCAGCGCGCCCCTCGGTCCGCCGGCCGGCCCTCGGCGCTGTCGTCACGCGACAGCTGACTGCCGGCTGCCGCCCGAGTCGCGGTCGGCAGCCGGCGGCCGCCGCCGGGATGCCGGGCATTCCCTGCCGGGGAGGGCCGACCCGACTGTCGGCGCCGCTGGCCCGCGGTCCGCCCAGCTGGGAGCCGCCGGTCGTAGCACCTTGTCGCCGCCGTGCTGAGAGCTCTGTTGTTGCCACCACAGCGGCGGCGGCGTGACGCCCGGCTCTGCCTCCCCCTCCCTCCCCCTCCCGCCCCCGCTCGGACCGGGTGACGCTCAAAACAGGTCCACCCGCGGCGCCGGCAGTCATCGCGCCTCCCCGCGGCGCCGTGCTGTGGCGGCGCTGGACCACGCTGGTACGGCGGAGTGGCGTGGCGGATGAGCGTGCAAAGACCGCCCCTCCCTCTCAGCCGCCTGACCGTGCCAATCTTCACACCGTGCGCGTGCAGTGAGGCTGGTCGGACACGGCTCTACACGGCGGGACGTTGGACGGCCGAGCGGCCCGCCGCCGCCGCCACACGCCTCTGTCACTGTCTGTTCTGTGAGCGGCGCGCTCGGTGTGCGGGCGGTGTCCGATTGTCGCCGCCCGTCGTCGTTCGTTCGGTCGTGGACCGCAGAGTGTGGGGTGTGGGGTATCTGCGCGGTCGGCGAGCGGCGGGTGGTATGCGGGCGCCGGGCGGGGGGAGGTGGGGACCGGGGAGGTAGTTCTACCCAGGCCTGCCGCCCCCGCCGCGGACGCTGATCTGAAAACTCTGGAGGCACTGCTGTGACCCCGGCCGCTCCGCGGTGCGGCCGGCCGGTCGGGACCGCCCCTGGGGAGGCGTTGTCGACCCACGCCGCGGGACGCTCCCTCGCCACGCCCCAGCGGTGTCCTCACCTGCTTCTGCCTGTTTGCGTGCCGGTTTTGCCCGAGTTTTTTCCTCCGGTCCCTGGCGGGCTACAAAAGTCGATCCGCGGTCGGCGGAAGGACTGCCTGCGACTAATCAGGCGGATTATGCGGACCGACAGTGGCACGGTTGGTCGTCCCACACGCCATGTCGTGCTATACTGTCGGGCTTCTATTTCCCATCCGCTGATTGCGACCCGTTGCCATGCACGACCTGACTTTGGTTTTATGGCTCTGCTATGCGGTGAATTCAACGTCGAAATGGGCAAAGGAAAAAGTGGGATTAGATAGGCTTGTCTAGTTTTCCAGCGCTCGCCTTAAAAGTCGTCGTGACCGGTTCGGTCTTTGCCGTGGTAAAAATCGGGTGTTTTGTGTGAATTGTTTCGGGATTAGTGCCATGCTAGGCGGAGCTTATTGCAAGCCGACCCGGCGTACAATGCCTGCTTGACGGAGCATTCTTTGTCGGCTTTTTGGGCAGATGTTGGCAGCCGAAAATATATCGTGACGTGCCTGTTAGCTGCGCCTCACCGAGCTGAAGCCGCTGAGCCACAACGAGAGCGTTAATTCTGATCCCCGGCCCGAACCACACTAGCCTAACACCCTGATCAGAATTCCAGAGCTCGGGTTGATGACCTTCGCGGCCAGCATCTTTACCAGTTCCGCGGAATTAACAGAGATGGCCTTCTGGGGCCTGATTGATGTGGCTTTCCGGCCGGCATCATGTAGATGTTTTGTTAATGGACGGAGGTGGGCCGGAGGTTTCGCCAAACACATCGCCCTCCCCGGTGCTACGGATGCGCTCGTTGGCCATCAGTGGAGTATGCAAATGGATCAGCCCGGGAGATCCCATCTGATCCGAATCCTCACACAGCGATTCCCAGCGACCGTCAAATAATGCGAGCGCGATCATAGATTGCTCACTTCCAACCAATTCATCCTAGTTTCAGTAAATTGTGTGATATCGAGCTCGCAGCCCAGTGGTTGTTATGTGCCGTCAAAAACACACACGGCCTGAAATACACGTCACTGAAGGAGAAATAACAGCCGATTTATCATCGAACTGTAGGTCTGAAAGCTGTAATCGGAGTTAATAAACGGCAAACACGCTTTATTGGCCGCTGTTTCGCCAACTGAGCAGACTGCCCGCGGCGGGGAACGCTCCGGTGAAGCTATCCAACAGTGCTGGGGTGTGCGCCGGTCTTTTGACGCGGCATGTCGTGTTCTCTCGGCCGGAACAGCCGCCCGCACCAGCTCACAGGCCGGACGGCGAGACTCGGTCGGCCATTAATCGCGCTGGTGAACCCCGCTCTCCGGCCGGCGGGACATCATTAATCGGCGATCGGGCCGGCTCGCAGTGACCGTCCCTCCATCATCACTCCCAGGGCGGACCGGGGTTGGACGGACGAACCCAGAGAGTCGCGAACAGTCTCCGTCAGACGCCGGGGAGCTTCGACAGGAGACTCTGAATCCGACCCGCCCCCGTCGACCTGCCCAGCTGACGAGATGGATGACACGCTGGCTGCGTAACGGCCGACCGGGTCGTTTGGAGACGCCTGATTTATGGCGTGAGAAACTGCCCCTGGAAAGGAGGGATGCGACGGAAATGTCACGACCTTGCTGTCGCCAGAGTTATCGTTGCAATTCCACGCGCTGGAAGATACATACAGGCGCTTCCCGTGTCTAAATTTAAATGTGGCGCCCGACCAGTGGCGCATGAGTTACGTTTTCCGCCTCATGACGACGCCTATTTTGAATTGCAGTGTTAATTAAATTTCACTTTTCATTTGTCACCGTCATAACTAGATTTCAGTCGAGACTATGAACACTAGCTAAGTGTCAGCCCAGATGAGGAATGTGAATAGAACACGTTTCTTTCGTGTCCTGAGACGATTGTTCTGTAACAACCTTGGGCTCTTGAAACGAAACCTGATCATTTAGCCGGCTCGTAACTCTGCCCATTGTTTCGACACTAGTGACACAGTAAAATATATGTACTTTTGTTCGTTCTTGCGGTCTTCTATCCCGTCCACGTGGCGCACGAGATCCCACCCCGGTCCGGTCCGCCCGCCGGTCGGTCGGTGCAGCTGTTCTATGTCGCCGGTGCGGGGCGATGGCCCCTGTCGCCGTGTTCAAGGTTAGCCAACTTCCGACCATGGCGGGCGGGGCCGATTATGTCCAGATACCCTTGGGCGTGTAAAAGTTTGCCAGCAAATGTCGCCGGCCACCAGATACGGTGATCGGATGTTGAGGTCAGGACTCTTGGAACTTGCTATGTTTTTACAGTGGGGTCTTATCGAAAGTGCATCAATCATTTGCCTGTGCCAATGGGATTTTTAAGGCTAAGTAAAAGTGCATTCCGCTGGATACTGGAGGTTACTTTACTGCGGAATACCCGCGACGTGCTTTTGTTCGTCGGCTTTGCAGAGAGCACCGCAAGGCTCGCTGTGTTTTTGATCGCCGCTATTTTCGATACCGGACAGTGGACACCATTGCTGTTTGCAATGTATGAAATCGGATAGCATTGACTGAGTACAGCCACGCGTTTGACAAATGTCTGGCTTCTGCGGTGCGTTTCTGTCGCTGAGAGTGACTGAGCGGCGTTCCCGGGAATGCGGGGGATGTGCGTGCGTGTCTGCTGCGAGGGACGGCCGCGCGGCGCGCTCAGTTCCGCCAGCCTTCCGCCTCCCGTCTGCTAACCGTCTCCGCGAGGTCCGCGCTGCGCCGAGCGGAACGGCTGCGGATTCCTGCCGACCGCCCGCTCCCGTGTTTCGCCGTACCGCGCCCGGGGCTGCCACGCCGCGTCGCCCCGAATCGCTCTCTGACGGATGACTTGCAGGGGCGGCGCGCGCCGCTATCGGCACTGCGACGCGCGGCGCGCGCCCGAGACTAATTTGGCGCGGGCGCGCGCGCGGCTGATGGGTTCCTCCGGTGAGGGCCACCGAGCTGCGGGGAGCAGCGGCGCGAGCCGCGGGACTGCAGGGGAGCGATCGGGGCGACGGAGGGCGGCGGTATCCATCAGTGGGCCGCCGACCCGACACCGGCGCCGCGCCGCGCCGCGCCGCGCTCAGAAGGATTGGACGCGAGGGACGCGCGCGGCGCCGCCGCTCGGAGAAAGCACTCAAATCAGAGGGGACCGGCGGGGCTGCAGTCCAACGGCCGATAGAGATCGCGGGGTGCCCGTCATGGTGCGGAGCTCGCAGCGCTTTCACCCGCCGTCTGCGTGTGCAAACAGATCGCTGCAATCTCACAGGGCACACCGCCTTGCATGGTCGGCGCAGTGCTTCATCACATTTCACTGTGCAATCAGTGCACTATTTCGTCTTGCAATTAGGGCACAACGGTTCCAAAGCGGGTGCGCCCGGGGCACCGGCCGGGCCGGGGTAAGCCGAGCCGCTGTTTGGCGGTGTGTCGACACTGCCGCGGTGTTTATGTGGGGCGGGACTGTAATAGAGCGGGCCGCCGCTGACGACAGTCCCATCTGTGGGTCGGACGTCATTACCTGCGACGGTTGGACGCCGTGTGACAGCCGGACGGGCGCCACCAGCTGGTGACAATCGTCCCTCCGCTGGCCGAGGTCAGGGCCGGCTGTCAGCTGGGACCAGCTGTATCCGACAGCCATTAGACGCTGACGACATTCTGTCAGTTGTGGCCTGTTTGTTGTCCGTCAGTTTTGACCTTTCATTTGACCGTTGTCAGCTGACGCTGCACGATTTGATGACCTCCGGCGATCGCTGACAGTCGTCAGCCATTTGACCAACAAAGGCGGCGCGGTGGTCGGTTAACGAGCCAAATGGTCGCTATGGATCGTCTGTCTGGCCTGGCATTCCTTGTCGACTCTGCTCTGTTGTTGGTCGTGTCCTCTGTCTTTTGGGTTACGACGGAAGTCATGCTCCCGTCTTTCGCCGGAAGTCCCTGTGTGTTATCGCCTGATCACGGAATTCTCACTGATGTCGCTCCTCACTCGGTCCCTCTTGGAGCATGTCAAAGCCTTCGTGTCATAATTGACACAATCCATAGTTTGGCCAGGATATCGGTATGTCGCCCACATTGAAATACCACCGCCAGGGTCGTTAGAAGGTGCGCTGGAAATAGTTGTCCTTTGCCGCTTTGCGGCGAGCGCTGTACGTGTGCGCAGTCATAAGTTATAATTGACCACGCGTAATGTTGGAACAGTGTGACATATGTTCGGGCTATTCCTATTAGGAATGTCGTTTTGAAGGCGGTCGTGGGCGACGGCGTTGGTCCTTGACTGCCCTCGTATACCGCTTGTGACATGAATGTTCACTTATCGGTTGATTACAGGTGGATCTATAATTCTATAGTCTATACTGACACGTAACGCATTTCAAAATCATATTCTGTTCATGCTGTCCGATACTATCATTAACTGCCGTACACCACCTGCACTTATGCCGCTACCGGCTGTATGGCCCGTAACCTTATGGTATTGCTCGCCATGTAGCGTTCTTTGCATCGTGCCACTGGCGTTGGCTACCGAGTATTCTCCCCGTGCACCGCTACTGTCCGCCATGTAAACGGCCTCCCCTCCCTCATTGCTGGCCGTGTACCGTCCCCGGTTGCAGCTACTGTCCACCATGTAAATGCGGTCCTCCGTTATCCACCGTGTACCGTCCCCAACTGTCGTCCTCTGTATACCGTCCCCAACTGCCGCCCCTCTGTATACTGTCCCGACTGTCGTCCTCTGTACCGTCCCATGGCCGCTGTGGGAGTGTCGGTGCCGCCTGCCGGTACCGACCAGCCCACGGCTCGGACGGACGCCGCCGGCGCGTGCCAGCTGGTGACGCCGAACAATGCACCGGTGCGACAACCGCGCCCGGCGCCTGGCGCGGCCTCCTCGCCCATTTATACAGACCGGCGGGCACATTGGAGCGGACGGTGGCGTGGCGTGGCTGTGGTGGATATGGATGGGCAGTGGACACTGGGTATGACAGGCTAAGGTGCATCGGATATACATGGTGGCGACTGGCGACAGGGAGGCAAAGGGCTGCCATTGGCAGTTGCTCGTAATAGGGCGTCTGACAGGCGTCCGCCTAACTATAGACACGTCGAGCACAGCACTGGTATGCGGTGGGTGTGCGAATATAGCTTTGATGGATGAACGGTGGGGTTATGACAGGCAGGCACACGGCTGGTAAGGAGGCGTGGGCCGTGGAGCCCAGTTTAGAACGGCGGGCACCTGGCGAGGAGCTGACACGCTGTATATAAACGGCCGACTTTGTTTCCAAGACGGTCGTCGTCAGCGAACGGGTGCTGCGCGAGAATAGACGCCGGGGTTTTCGTCTTATCACAAACTATCCAATGTAGATATCCCGAGTGGCGTAATTTCGAGTCGCATTTGTTCCATCACCCACCATTTGTGCGCGCTGCGGTGTACCGTAAAACTATGCAAAATAGAACCGACTTCTTTCCGTCCGCCCGGGGCCGAGAAACGCACACACAAGAGTGGTCGTTTTGCGGCCGCCCTTATGAGGAGCGGCCTCTGATTGTTCCAATGCACCCGAAATGTAATCGGCATTGCAAATCAGCTCTGATGACGTTGATGGAAGCGGCCGCTCCGTCCCGGCGTCTGGCTGGTGTGGGCCGGGCCGGGGCCGCTCGGACCGGGACGAGGTCGGCATCTCGCGCTGCAATGACTGGCGAATTGTCGCTAACGGCCGGCCGCATCTGACCATCATCAGCGTCCATCGTCGCCTGTTGTTGCTCCGTCGCGGCCCGGCACTGTCCGGGGTGACTGGGGCCCGCAGTGACCGTAGATTGATGTCCTGTCACCGCGCAATGGAACGGTGATGGGGGCGGGACGGTGTCGCCGGGCACTCGACGACCGGGGATAACATTGAGCCCTGGCTGCAGGGAACGGGTGAGCCGCCGAGCGCAGTTGCACCAGTAGCTGGTACTGGCGGCATTGCATGTGTCATTGTTCGTTTACGACAGGATGTGTAATGAGTAGCTACAACGCTGCTGCTCTGATGTGCATTACACGGCATTCGCACAAATGTCCCGTCCATTGTTCAATGCCCATGGCAGCCGGGCCTCTGTAGCACCAGCAATGAAATACATCCCTGCGTCGTCTGGCCTCAATTATATTGTGACGATCCCGCAGCGCGAGCGACGCCTTCCGGGCAAACACCGCCCGTCCAATGCCGTCCGGTCTCTGGCCGCGCCCCGGCGCGTCGGTGGCAGTGACCTGATGATGTCCGGACCGGTGCGCCAGGCCGCACTAACGGCATGCCTCGGGCTGCAGGCGGGCAGTCAGCGGTCGCCGCCGTGCCATGCCGGCCCGCCGCTGTGTTTATTTTGGTACGGGGCTGGGTCCAGCCTCGTGCCGGGGGGGGGGGGGGGGCTGCTGACTGACCGTAAGTCACAGGCGGCTGGTGTTCATGCGACATAGCGGCTGCTGATGTGTCGGAAACATCCTGCTTACCTCTGCCGCCGATGTTTCCGGACTATCCTATGGTCAGCGATTCAGCAACCGACTGCTAACTTGTCCCAGCTATGTAGGACGCGTGGGCTGCGTTGTGGCCACCTCGTCCCAAAGACGGATGGTCCTGTCTCGTCGCACATTGCCCGGCACGCGAACAAACCCTTGATTGGTGCACACATGCCGGCTGCGTGACCGAACAAATCGCCTTTTTGTGTCGGCAAAAATGGCACGGTATTTTAGGTCGCGGGAGCCGAATATCGGTTGTAAATGTTATCGCTACTGGTCGCATTGTTATCGGGAAGTTTTTCGGTGACATTGTTGTTCTGACGTCGAAAAACCTTAGATGTGCATTGTGGGATGTCACTGCGATGTATCGCATCGCATTGAAGCTGAATTAATAATGCTTCCATTGCTCAAAGTCTGCGGGCCTTTCATGTATGTCTTTTTCTATCGCGATGCGTGAGTTTCGGCTTAGCTTGTCGATGCTTGATTGGTCGGTCATCTTTGCGATCCGATCCGTCGCCCTTCGTCGTGTTCGACGTCTCGCTCGACGGGTATTTCTCAATTCTCAACTGACGCACGCGCCGTTTTTCATCGGAATCTGTTGTCGCCGGAAACAGGCTGAAAACTGGCCAAAATCTAATCGGATTGCCGAGCGTCTGAGCCGACTGCCGCATTCGTGAGCGACGACTATTGGGAGAATGCATAATGCGGCTTTAGAGAGAACAAACGGCAGACAACAGCGACCAATCGCCGGAGTACACGCTTGCTCACTTACCCAGCTGATTCGGGCCGACGTAAATAGCTCGGTGGCGAATTTCGTAACGTGCGCGTCGGCTGGAACACGATACCAGCGGCCGCACTGGCGTGTGGAAGATTCTATCGCACCGTTTGAGTCGTGCTGGCTGGCGCCTCTTGGTCGCTCTGTTGCTGCGGTGATTTTGTCTCCGCGCTGGGACACGCGGTGGGTTGCGCCGGGGTAGTGAACGCTGTTGTTGCTGGTGTGCGTCTAATAGCTTGCAGTGGAGGACGGATGGGTCAGCCTGCCGCTCGATGAGGGCGCTGGGGGGTCTCGGATGGGTTCAGGGCTCCGCAGTGGTGTCAGCACTGCAGAAGACAGCGGCAGCTGAGAGCTGGCAGTGACAGGCAGTGTCTGACAGTGACAGACACTGACGGACACGAAGCGCAGAGCCGCAGACGCTGGACACTCTGGCAATGAGGGCTGGCGCCGGTGCTTGTCTACTCTGTCGTTGTTCGTCCCATCCACTGACAGAAGCTCCTTTACGATTTTAAGTGACATTGAACATACTCAGGACTCGCTAGGTCGAAACTACTTATCTGATGGCCACCTGTTCCCCTTTAGGCGCCGATCTCATTGAAAGCAGCCTCCTTTCCTATAGCGATGCTGCTTCCTCAGGGAAGCTTGTGTTTGATGACGTCTGCCTCACAGAGAGCCGTACGAATAGTGTTTGTCTAATGAAGAAACAACCCATGCGGTTATGTCTCAGAGGCTCGCCTCCTCTGCCTCCCGGCCCGCTCCTGTGCTGTCTCACCGAGAGGCAGACGGCTGGCCAGCCGGAGTGAAACATTGCCCCGCCACTCCGATCGTAATTGGATTTTAGCGGCCTCCTCTCGGGCCAATGGCCCATTTGGCCGGCCCTGCTGGTGCCCCGGCCGGTCCGGGAGATAGGTGAGACGGACAGGAGCCGAGGTCACGGACCGGGGTCATGACCTGACCCAGAACTACCTCAGAGCGACATTCAGACGGCGATTAAAGTTGGAAATTTCTGGGTGATGGGTTAATTTGTCATCTTCGTTTTGATCCTTGTTTTATTGCTACGAGTTTGGTCGCTAAAACGGATCGCTAGCGTTGCAGCCGAACGGCCGTTGCAGATTTTATAGGGTTATTAAATATTGCGACATATACTTGACCGGGCAGCACGGAACGCGACGCCGGAATTGATTTTAGCAGTGTTCCGATAGACGTTACTGCAGAGCTGAATGAAATGGGACCTGGTTTAGTTAAAGACACAAAAGGAATAGTAGAATAACCAGTCATGTATTTACTGCATTGCGTAAATGACAAAACCATTGCCTACATTTCGACTTCTAACAATGAACGTTGATTCGATCACTATGTCGACGATACCATTGTCATATTCTCTTATAATCCTTGCGATGGTGCTTGTTAAGAATGACATGAAAACAATAAACAGTTTAACAGGTTTAGCCTTGAACCGTCTATCACATTTGGCCACTGTTGGCTTGAAACATGGCTATGGTGACGCGTCTGTGCATACATGAATATCATTAAAGCCAATAAACGTAATGGTGTTGTTTCCAAATGGGCAGACCTTGCTCGTCATACAACATGCACACACGAATCCAATTATGGACGTCCTTGGAAGGTCGCTGTGCGAGGGGTGGTGCTGGGCTCCTCCCCCTCTGTTACCTATGGGGGTCAGCAACAATATCCCACGTGTCGCCGAGCTGCTATCACCATAGCTCTATAGTGTCACGGTGTCGCCGGGGCACTGTCAGGCTACCCGTACCTACCATCGATCACTGGTCGTTGTTCATCGTTCATCAATCGTCATCACCGCTCATTAATCATGTATCACGTGTGTAACGGGCGCCGCTGAGGCCGCCGGGTGTGTTCTGCTCTGCCGCCCCGCCCCCGCCCCCGCCCCCGCCCCCGCCCCCGCCCCGGGACAGGCGTGTGACCGTGCTGTCTCTCTCGCTGCAGGTATCTACACGAGGGACGTGCTGGATCGAGAGAGCCGCTCCAGCTACTGGCTGACCGTGTACGCCAAGGACGGCGGCGCCGTGCCGCTCTCGGCGCGCATTGAGGTGAGGAGGGGACCGGTCAGCGTGCGGGTACGGCACAGGTGTGCTGTGTAACCCAGCGCGGCTCGACACAGCACAGCACAGTGCAACGCGACACAGCGTGGCTCAGCTTAGCGCACCTCGGGACGGCGCAGCACATAACACGGGACAGCTCAGCATAGCATAACACATTGCGGCTCAGCACAACACATCACTTGGTAGCTAAGAAAGCACATCACGAGCTGGACGAGCCAGTACATTTGAGCCACTGTGGGGAGACTGAGCAAAGGACAGTGGGTCCCAGCGCAGCACAGCATCTCTCGTAGCGCGAGGCAGCGCTCCACTCCCATTGTGGCCGCCACCCGCCGCGAACGAAGGCCACCGTTTGGAGACCGCCCTGTCATTTGTTCTCGGCAGCCGTGCTTAATTAACTGGTGATGCAGAGCAGTGTAGCGCGGCGCCGCAGAGAGCCACGGTCCATCTCCATCAGGGCTCTGAACGGACCTCCGAAAGGGCAGTGGAGTGATGAGCAGCCCTCTCATCATCGCCGGAGCCGTCCTGGCTGCCCGGCGACCGCCGCCGGCTGTGCGTCTCTGTTTCTGGTGGCCCGTCGTGGTGGCGGTTTGTCTAGCTGTTCTGTGTCTTTCTTTCTTTCTTTCTTTCTTTCTTTCTTTCTTTCTTTCTTTCTTTCTTTTTTTCTTTCTTTCTTTCTTTCTGTCTTCCTTCATTTCTTACCCCCCTCTCTCCCTCTCTCTCCCTCTCTCCCTCTCTCCCTCTCTCTCTCTCTCCCTCTCTCTCTCTCTCTCTCTCTCTCTCTCTCTCTCTCGCCCTTCTATCCCTCTCTCTCTACCTTCTCCTCCCTGCCGCTCTCCGGGCGCCGCTGGGTGCTCATACTGCTTATGAACACGCTCGGACATTTGTTGCAATTATAAAGAGCGAGCTCGGTGGCCGTGTAATGAGCAGGACCTTGACGATGGCGCCCGTGGTACCGCTCCCCTTGTGTGCCGCCGGGCTGACGAGCCCTGTAGACCGCCGTTGCAGGGTTAACGACAGCCTAAACGGGGGCTCAGACCTCGATGGTAATCCACGGTGGCTGGCGGGCTTTGATGTGCCTCCGGCGTTAGTGCATGTTTGCTCTTTCCCGAGTCTGTCCCGAGGTACAGACAGCTGTTAGACGTTATTTTCCGACTTGTTTTCGTCAAGAGCCTTTTTTAGCTGTTGGCTTTTTTAGATAAATGAAGCAATGCGCCATAGACCTCTGTACTCTGTACACGGTGTACAGAGGTCTATGAATGCGCATAACATTAAAATTTGGCAAATATGATACGCGAATATGAGCTCCTGTATATTGTTACCATTTTAGTCAGACTTACTTATATACCATGTATGTATGTATGCATGTATGTATGTATTGACATCAAAAGCCTCCCACATATAACGTGGCGATTACGGTGATTACGGCCATATCAGTCTGAGTCACCGGGCTCTAACGTATCTCATAGTTCGCTTCCACACTGCTAGTTATCACCATCACTAAAACCACTAACACCTCTCTCCCTCTCCGTCAGGTGTACATCGAGGTGGATGACGTTAACGACAACTGTCCACTGACCTCCGAGCCGGTGTACCACGCCGAGGTGCTGGAGAACTCCCCTGCCGGTACGCACGTGGCGCGTGTCACCGCCACCGACAGGGACGGTGACGGGCCGCTCACCTACTCCATAGCGGCCGGAAACCCGCAGAGCCTCTTCAGTATCAACTCGAAAACAGGTGGGTGCGATCGGCGGCTGCAGACGAGGGTGGATGGCGAGGGAAGGGATGGAGGCATATATGTAGGCCTTGGTGAAAGCATTTAAATGCGCTTGTTACTGACGCGGTGCAGGTGTGCGTCTTCGTCTCGAAATGTTAAGCTTTGCCGGAGATGCCTCCTCTCCTGTCCTCTCCTGGCTCTCAGTCTCAGCTCTAGCCCGGTGTCTGTATTTCCGTTGTTTTCTTTCAGCTGTTGCTCCGTACGCAGCCGTTCAGCCCCGTTTATTCGCCGTAACTCTGAGGATTGTGCCGACAATTGCTCGGTATTTTCTCGGTGCGGGCTCGCTATGCCGACGCCGCTGCACTCTGCGCGCTCGCTCGATGGGTGCGTGTGTGCTCTGTGCTCTGTGAACCCACTTACCGCTGGCACTGTGTGTGCTCGCTATATGGGCGGTGATCCCGTTCCCGGCAGACGGCAGACGATAGACACTAGACACTAGACACTAGACAGTAAGGACAGTGGAGGGTTGCCGGGAGAACAATACTCCGCCGGAGTCTGCGGTCTTCTTCGCAAACCATGGCTTGGCTTCTCCCCTCCCTCGGGTCCTTAGATCTCGCATTGAGCCAGAGTTGTCTCCCCAGGCTGTTGCTAGACTTTTCCATTCTCCCCTCCACTTTTTTAGTCGGCCTCTATTCTTGTAGAGTCGTGCGGATGCGCTCGTTTTTTTTTTTGTGTATGCTGGGGTTCTTTTGATTTCCTGTTTCCGGATCCTTTCTCTGTTCACCCTCTCCCTCGCTGGCACATCCCTCCTACCCTCTCCCTTCCTCTCTCCTCTCTCCCTCCCAAGCTCTCACAGCTCTCCCAGTGAGACGTTCCGTGCTCTGTTCCGCCCGTGTGCCGGCCGGCCACCTCTGTTGTGACCTTTCTCCGGTAATCTGTCCCCGGGGTCCAGTCGGCCTCCGTGTCACGACTCTGGCCGGCCTGGACACTGCTCTGTACCGACTGGCTGCAGCGCCGTCTGCCGCTCTGGCGACCTTTTGTATGTGCTCCCCGGGGAGGGAGAGACTCTGCTACTCGGCGTGGGTCCCCGGGGAGAGAGACACTACCGGTATGTGTGAGGACAGGCTGGCAGTGATGGGACGAAGCTGTGTGATGATGGGCTGTCGGTGGTGGGATGGGGCTCTGTGTGGTGGGACTGGGGTGTATGTGGTGGGATAACCCTTTGTGTGTGATGGGCTGGTGTGAAGGTGGCAGTGGGAAAGATAGCATCTGCCGAGCTGTTAGTGTGTTTTGTCCCGTCTTTCGGTTGTGATGTGTCGGGATGATCCTGTTTTGGACCACTGTGAGATTCAGACCGGAGTGAATGCAATGTCCTGTCAGCTTTATTAGAACAAACGGCTGTGTGCGGCGCCGAACATGGCGCCCGCCATGGAATCTCTGCGGGCGGCCATGCTGGCCGTCTAGTTTCCTGCGTGCGGCCGCCTCCTCCCAGCTGTAATTCAGGGTACGCAGTCCCGGAGCATCTGCTGCAAATCTAATATACGGCCGGCTCTCGGTCCGCTAGCCAGACTCCGATGTCGCCGTGCAGCGTTTGATAGCCAGTGCAGAGGGGCGGGGCGGGGCGGAGACTGGTGCAGGTCGAAGGGGAGACGGGATGGTGATGGTGTGGGTGGTGCAGGGTTGGTCGGGTCGGTGTCTGGTGTGATGCTGGTTGTATCGTAGGCTGGTGCTGGTCTGGAGCATAGGATGGTGGAATGCTGGTGCGGATAAAAGTTTACTGGAATGGTGCTAGTCTGTTGTAGTCGACTGGGGCTGGAATGGTGCCACGTTTTTATGCCAGGCGGGCTCGGGTCAGACTAGGTTACGCTGCGGAGTGCTGTCCCGGGACTCGTTGGTGCAATGATGGCCCGGCCGGGGTCGGATGTGGCAGACTGGTTGGTACGGAGGATGTGGCGGGGCGCGGTCGACCTGTGCAGCTGCTCGGACGCCGCTCATTAAACAGTTGTGAAATGGACGTCATTCGCGGCCTGTTTTGAAATGCCGCCGTGCATAACTGTAGCTCTCTATGAGCCAGTGTCGGATCGTCTGGCGCAACGCCTGTCTCACGCACACACACTCAAACGCGCGGTAACACAGACGGCTCTCTTCATTTCGCATCGCTCCGTTGCGAATTATCTGAGCAGCTATGTACCCCGTGTCGTTTTTCTGTTGCAATATGTCAGTGTGCGTCGTAATTACTCGAAGTATGTTTTCATCCTGATGGTGGGACCTAGGGTGGGCGTTGCATAACCCCTAAGTGGCTCTCCCGTGGCTGCGTTTAGTGAACTACCCTGTAATCGCACCTTTTAGAAATAACGACTCTTTTGCGTTACGATTTACAGCAGTAGCGCAACCTCAGTGAAACCTATTGTATCCTCTGCCCACGGCCGGAGCGCCCGCAGGAAGAAAAGTCTCACGCATGGCTGCGCCGGGCGTGCTTACACGGTCACGTTTGTGGTGGCAGTTGTTGGTTCACATATGCGGCAGCACGGGCCCGGGCCGCCCCCGCAGGTAATGACATTGAGGGTGGGCGTCAGCGCGCCCCGCGACCCCACGGTGAGCGCCGTTCACCTACTGTATATTGTTTGTGCGTATGTTGGTGGCGGTGTTAGCTAACCTCTGGTTTGTTGTTTGGTTACAGGAGAGATCACGACAACGCGAAGAAAGCTGGATAGGGAAACTCAGGAACGGTATATTCTTGAGGTGAGTGCAGCTGAAACTGCGACAGTCTACCTTTCTAGACGCAGTATCTGTGGGCTTCATCTGTAAATAACCTCTGTTTGCTGTCTCGTTAGATGAATCCCGAAGCTTTGGCAATCGTTTAATCGTTTGGAAAGTTTCCGCCAATCGTCGTGCGCTTCGATGCTATCTTGACCGACGTTGACGGCTTGCGTCGCCGTCATCTGGTTGGCTCTGACCTGGCACTAGAAACGTGCGGAAGCCGATTTTGCTGGCAGCTGCCCGCGTCCCAACAACAACGGAGCCCTCTGTGGGCTGGCCCGTGTGACATATGAATGCCCGTCGGACACACAATCTGGCGTCATTTGACATGCCCGCGGGCAGTCGGCAGACCCGCCATTGTCCCGGCTCGGTTTTCTATTTCGGAGCCCTGTGTTTTATTTACGGAGAAGAAAACTGCTGGCTGTGCCCCGCGATGACGTACTCTGGACGACCTCAATTTCAAAGTTGTCACATTTCGGTTGCAGTTTCCTGGCTCAATGGTGGGGCAACTCGTACGAATGGTTCCCTCAGTGATGACACTTTGTCTGCGGGAAGGGAGAGAAATCCACACAAGGGGTGAATACAGCCGAGGCGATGTGGTCATTTTCCGACAAATGTTTGGTCGTTTGAATGGCTAGGGTGTCTCTGCGTTCCTGCAGTGTCTGCCAACGGTCAAGTGTTCTCGGTGGCAGCTCCGTTTCTCGGAAGCTGACCCTCGGGGGCCGTCACCAGCTCCGTGTACAAGTTACGGGCCAAATGAGCTGGCCTAATCCGCGCCGAGTCGCCAGGCAGAGCGGGCCGTCGTCGAGCGGGCATGTTTCACGGCATACACGGAGTTTGCCCGGTGTATGATGACTGATTAGCATAGAAACCCGGCGGCCCGTCTCGTCAGTGTCAGCCTCATGGAGAAATAACAATTTGCATATGAAAGCCGGTTGCTTACCTCTGACCTTATCTTGTCGGCCGTCTTACGCGGAGACTGGGGCCGCTGCGCGAAATGATATCTCGTTTAGCTCGGGCCGGCCGGCGGCGCGGGCGCGGTGCTCTCAGATTTATGGCAATGCACCCCGCGAGTCTAAAGGCAGAGCGACGATTCGGCGGCGATTGGAGCGATAGTGGTGACTCACTCCCCTCGATGGCGGGTGGCGCTGCGAGTCGATCACTCCCTCTCAGAGTTGAGTGAGTCATAACTCCGTGCCGGTTATGCTGCGCCGGCGTTGGACGGTTGAGCGAAGCTGGTCTTGTTCGCAGCGCCCATCTGGTACAGGCTTGAGTGGTCACCAGAGGCTTGAGTGATCACCAGCGCCGTTTCAATGCGCTCCGCTTCGGATTGTCATTGGTGATCCATACTTTGTGTCTGTTTGATGACTTAAATGGTCGTGAAAAGGCATCGGCATTGGATCGATCGATTGCCGAAAAGGGTAGACTCCTATTATCTGACGTTTGATGCAATACTATCGTCGATTGTTGTTTACCACATCTCTTTCTTCTTTTTCGTGCCTGTTTGTCGCTTCTCGCTTTCCACTTCGTCGCTGGACAAAAGACGCAGGTATTGGCCGATGCCATCTCCGCTTCTCACTCTCCGATGTAGGCAGGTATCGCCTCTCAACCGCCACCGCCGCAGTCGGTATCGGCCCTCAGCTCGTCTCTCTCTCTCTCTCTCTCTCTCTCTCTCTCTCTCTCTCTCTCTCTCTCTCTCTCTCTCTCTCTCTCTCTCTCTCTCTCTCTCTCGCTCTCTCTCTCTCTCTCTCTCTCTCTCTCTCTCTCTCTCTCTCTCTCTCTCTCTCTCTCTCTCTCCCCCTCCCCCTCCCCCCTATCTCGTCCTTTACCAGTCTGTTGACTGCCAATGCGGGTCTCCACGCGTGTGTATCGGCGGGCGAACAATGCTGCAGCGTGGACCGCGTGGCGGCGGTGGGTGGTCCACCTCTGCATGGTGTGAGCCAATTGTGCTGCCAGCTAACAGACCGATACCGATCGGAGAGCTGCACCCCCCCCCCCCCCCTGTCCCGGACTGCAGCCGCGGCCCCCACCCAGTGGTCAGTGGGCTCCTGCTGGGAGGCAGTCTGGGCGTCCCAGGTACCCAGCGGGCTCCCACAGCGCTGCAATGGTGCGGTGGACCAGGTCCCGGCTGGTCTACACGGGGTTACTGCAGCCTCCACCCACCATCCGTCTTCTTCAGACCTCCTCCTATGCGGGTCTCCTGCTGCACAAACCTAGCGACCACCTGACACCTCGCCAGTCCTTCCCTGTCGAATAGTTTCCAGCCATGCTGCATTCATCCAAGATAGCTGTGAGTAGGCACTCACCATCTAACACCGCTGATAACCACCCGCACTATGATTACCATGAGACTGTGTAAACTTATATGCACTTGCATAATGTTAGCTTTTTTGTTTCGTCTCGCCGAATTGGGTTAACGTTCCTTGGTGCATAATCGTTGTTTTAGGTTCCCCTCGATTGCACTATATAGTTCCAAGACACCATCCCTCCAAGGCATCAGACACTCTTTTGCAACCTCACTTTTCGTTTAACGTTCACTTTTCTGGAGCAACTTCTTTTGATGGTGGGAATGAGGTTAGGTAACATTTGTTACAGATTATACATCCGATAGCCCTTCCTTGCCCCAGCGCCGCCCCCGGGCATGTCTCTATCTCCTTGTTATCTTCCGAGACTTGCTTAAGTGCCCGATAAACGGTGGCAGTGTGGGCTATTTATCCTAAAAATGGGTTAATTCTCGGTCAGCCGTCCCCTCCGAACTATCTGAATGTTCAGCTAATTTTATTGGTCGGCTATCGCCGGTGTGACTCCATGGCCTTTCTCGGGTTTACGGCCGAGTCCGTTTCCTTTGGGTATATCTGAGGGTTGATTGAGTGGTTATATATCGTGGTCGAGCCCGCGCGGTCGGCCCCAGTGGATTCCGTGACCCGAACTTGGTGGCCGAACGCGCTACTCCACGGCGTCCAATTTGGACCGAACGTGAATTGAACAGGAGCCGGCGCTGATCAGAAACTCGAGCTGGGATGCCTGATAGGCGCGGACGTAAATCTTCTACATCCCTTCGCACCCAAGAGAGTGTTATCCTCCCGAGCCGAATGCCGGGGCACGAAGCGGAAACGGGTCATGATTCTTTGGTGATTCGAAACGCGCTTGCATCGTTAACAAAACAAACTGAGAACGCCGAGCGGCTCTGTTTAGCATGCTGCCGAGCTGAGCTTTTGTTTATTGCATGCCTGGCGGTGGGAGCGGCGTGTGTGGGCCGCTGTGACGCCGGCGATGTACCGACAGACGCGCTCTGTATGGATGGTGGCTGATGGCAGGGCGCCACGCCGGGTGTCAGCCTCATTGACCGGGGTGGCGCGGACGCTGATGGCTGTTCGTTAGACGCGTGACAGAAGAAAGCGCCGCGGTACAATACGTGGGGTGGGAGGACCCCCGGGGTCGGGGTGGTTTCTTGTGGCGGCGGGAGGTGTAGTGCTGGGAATTGGGCGCTATCAATAGTGATAAGCTGTCCCGAGTGGATGTGAGGAAGAGCTCCTCCGATGGTCGTCTGTGGCAGGGGCCGTTCCCCGTCGGCTCCCTCCTGCCGGCCTGCGGCGCCACCGCGGCGGGCCTGTGGCGGCAGCCGTCTGCCCCATTACACAGATTGCGTCCGTTGGGAGCGGAGACGACTGTCCGCCCGCGCACCGCGCTGGGATCGTCTCGTCCACACCGCGTCCGTCGCCGCGCCGCGCCGCGTTAGTGGGTTTCGGAGGCAATCTGGCGCGCCACGGTTCGTCATAGCTCACCACAGACGGCCGATCGGCTGGAGACACTGACGCCGCGCCGGCGACGTTTTCGACGCGTCGCCGTCGTCTGTGTCGCGCCGGAACTGCCGCCGTAGTCCGGAGAAGTTGTGCTGTTCGCCTCCGGCAGCGGCGCGGATGGTTTCCGATTGAGTGCGGTCGTCCGAGTTTATTTCGTCGAACGGCGGCGTAGAGCAGGCGCGCCGGGTCGGCTTGCAATGAATTGTTTTAGTTTGATTGTGATTGGAGTCGGAGCTCGGCGAGCAGCGGCTGTCGTTGGTCGCTGACGTGCCGTCAACTCGCCCGGGGCACGTTCGACGGGGTCGGATATCGAATGGCTCTTTGAGTATGCCATAAACGGCATGGTGGGGATTTATTTATCGAGCGGTCCCCCGGCGTGCGCGCCGACCCAGAAGTATTCGATGAATAAATAACTGTTGTCTGTCGTTTTTGTAGCATTCGTTCATACATTGCCGGTAACGTGGGACGAATATGTTCGGGAATCGGGCGTCTGTTGGGAAGCCTCAAAGGCTGAACTCCTAAAAAATGGATGTCTGTATTCCCTCGTTCGGGTTCACTGGCCTGTGTGGCTCCTCACCCATCCCAACCACGTGCTGTTCGGGTGGACAGGCCGGCGCGGCGGGTGTTCCCAATTGGTGCCCGGGGCGGCTGTCTATCTGCCAGACAGGGCTTCCGGCAGCGCTCACTCAATGTCCATCAGTCCTCCGTGCCGGAGATACAGCGCAGTGAGGAGCCGGGCCCCTCCACCGGTCGGCAGCAGAGCCGGATGGCTGACGGGGAATGGACGGGCAGGTGGGGGAGTGACCTCGTAGGCTCGTGGGGTAGTGTCCTGATGGGGTGGTGACCTGATGGGGTAGTGACCTGATGAGTTGGTGACCTGATGGGTTGGTGACCTGGTGGGTTAGTGACCTGGTGGGGTCGTGACCTGATGGGGTCGTGATCTGATGGGCTGGTGGCTAGGTCACATTGCTATCCTGTGAGCGTTCTCTGCTTATGCCGCCGTATCTGATGGAAAATTTGCTGCTGGGACTGAAACCTGTTTCAGTCAGACGTTCACAACCGGGCATGCTCTGAGAAGCTTATTTAGCATAGTTCAAAGACTGGCGCGTTTGGGTAAGCAGCTCGTCGGTATTGGGTTGGGCTCGGGAAACTATTGAATCTTCAGATTCAATCGCAGTGAGGCATATTATTTGAGTTTGATGATGGAGGCAAAGTTTATTCTGAAGTAGAGCTAGAACAGATCAATGCTCGGTTAACTGTTCAACTTACCCGCAGTTTGTGATGAAATTGTGAGAATATGCACGATGGTCAGAAAGTTAAGTTTTGCGATGCTATCCAGTATCTACGCCACAGGCCACCGTTGGCTGCTCTTGAACGTCAGCCTTCATTCAACCTTCACATCTGGTTACCTGGTCCGACCGACTATGGCTACCTCTACAACCCCACCATGACCTCTGCTGACGGGTCAGTCGCTGCTGCGGCCGACCCGTCACCGCCCGGCCACCAGGGCCACCGCCGTCACCACCGGAGCGGCCGTAGCCGGGCCGTAGCGAGCAGCTGGCCGACACGCGCCGTACCGGCCGGTCGTGCCGAATATGGAGCTGCCAACCTGTCCTGCGGGTCGGCCCACCGGCCCGCCCGCCGAGCCGGGTCGGACCGGACCGGGCCGGGCCGGGCCAGCCGGCCGCTGCTGCACGTGCCGAGCAGGGTTCAACGAGCGATCGCATCGGACCTGAGGACATGGCGCCCGCTGGGCGGCTCTAGTGGCGGAGGGAGGCGCTGCCGCTGGTGTATTGGCAACCGATTCGAACGCAATGGCATGAGCAGAATCTGATGGCAGCTGCTGGAAAACCTTCATACCGGTGTCAGTGTCTGGCGCACGCATTGCGTGGCTATACAGGAGCCGTGTTGGTATTTCGACGTGTGTTGAACCAGCACGATATGCATATGCCGGGCTATAAGCTATGTGTCAGGTGATGAAAATGGAACATGATTGGCCATGTTTTAGCTGGCACATGCCGTTCAGCTGGCACTTAGATCAATACTGCGCTGTGCCGGAACCTAACTCGGAACACTATGGTAACGCTCGCCATGCGTGCGGCTCGTCAGCCTGCAGTATATCCAGAGACTGTTGAATCGGTCTGCTGGATGCGATGATGGTTCACGCAGGAATGCATGATGAGTTTGACGTCCCGCGTCGCAATTTCAGCTGTATCACGTTTTTTGTCCGATAAGGTCACCTCAGTTGTTCCAATCATTCGATATCCGATCGGCTCAGGTATGACTGTGCTGGCGTTCCTGGAGTTGCATTGCTCACCCACTCATTGTTGTTCCTGTTTTGCGACTCGTGGCTCGCTGCAAGCTGAGCCGGCGCGGCCGGAGCGCTGTGAAGTCTGAACTCGGCGACTTGACTCGGCCTGCTCACTCGTGCTGCCTCGCCGCGGCGTCTTCCGCTGCTTGCTCGGACGTTGCTCGGTTGCTCGGGTGCTCGGTTGCTGCTAGGGTGCTCCTCGGGTGCTGCGCGGGTGCTACTCGGGTGCCCGGTTGCTGCTGGAGCACGCCCCGCCTCGTCACCACAGCATGGCGTGCCGAGGAGCGGCACGGCGGGTTCTGGAAATAACGAGGCTGCTGCCTGACCGGCCCGGCCGACCGGTCGGGCCACGAACGCCTGGCACGACCGGGCTGGCACATTCTGAAAACACGGGTATGGCCATAACCAGTAACCTCAGCTACAGCCAAAGGTATGCTCGCGGCCGTGTCCACAGTCACGGCTACAGTCACGGGTTCAGTCACAGTCGCAGGCGGGTCAAAGGGTCCGCGCCCCTTCGTCTCAGCCTCGGCTGACGGCTGGGTTACTTTGTTTCTTCTGTCGCAGTGACTCGAACCGCGACTTTCAGCCAACCTGAATGGACTGACAAGATGTGGTGGCACTTTCAGCTCACTGGACTGACTATATCTTACCGCGGCGGGGGAGGCATTTCCGCCAGACTGTAGGCACTATTAGACCCTGGACACTAGACTGACCACCGGCAGCACACCTCTCTAGCACTCCAGCACGATCTAACACTGGAGACTGGCACTAGAAGCTGGATCGTGACTCACTCACCCTGGTTTCACCGAGCGATGGCCAGTCTGCATTGTCTCCCAGACAGTAGGATGTCGCTGAGACGAAACGGAACCAGGTCATGCCGAGCCGCCTAGATTTAATTACTGATTTAATTGTTCATTTACAGTGATAATCACGGCGATGATTCCGTGCTGATGAGCCGTGTTTCCCCTTCTTCATTTGCCCGTCCGGCTTGACCCGGATGAGTGTTCTTATGATGGTCCAGAGAACTGGTGCAGATCTCGAGACTGAAGGCTGATCCAGTCACGAGGTCTCAGTTTGGGGCCGGAGATAACAAGCCCATCAACAGGGGAGTCCCGGTTACTCTAAAAGTCGGGGTCAACTTTTGTGACTCGATTATGTCGTGCGGAGCTCCAGCCAGCTACTAATCAGTAGCTCGGGAGTCGGGACCACCGTCTCTGATCTAGGACGCGGTCGCCTCTTCCAGTTTAGCATTTGACTCTGGTGCTGATTCTGTTCGGCCCCGTTTGTCCCCTTGTCGCGCCGTGTTGGTTTGGCCTTGTCTGAATGGCGGCAGTTTGTCTGCCGTGTCGGCCGTCGGCCCCAGTCCTGGTCCGCCGCCTTTGTCCGGAGTACCCTGGTCCATGTCTCCGTGTCGGTCTCTCTCCTGCCCTCCTGCCGCCTGGCCTGGCCCGGCCCGGCCCGGCCCAGCCGGCCCGTTGTCTGCCCGCCTTCCCGTCCGTCCGGCCCGTCTGCGTCCCACCCCAACCCGGCGGCTCGCTCAGCCACTAATTAGCAGCTATTGGGGCCGGTCGGTCGAGCCGCCGGCGGACGGCAGACAGGGGCCGGCGTGAGAGCGACCCGGTCGGCCGACCACACCAGACGCACCCCTCTCCCCTCCGCCCCGCCCCGCCCGCCGCTGACCCGACCCGCACCTGCCGGGAGGCCGCTCATCAGAGGAGCCCTGACGACGGACGGCGGAGACCACACGCCGTCAGCTGCGGCCGATTTGAATACGGGCCGCGTGGTGAGCGGCCGCCGAGATATGTTTGTTGACTGCGCGTCGAGAGTCGGCTCGGTGAGCGCCGGGAGGGGCTGTTTACCGGCCGGAGAGCGGTGCTTTGTGGTGATCGGCCGCCGGGGATGGTCCCAGGTGCTTATGATGGGCTCTGAAGGCGTCCCGGCCGCTGTCGTAAAAGGGTCATGACGTGCCGCCCGACTGCCCTCCTGCTAGGTGGGGTGGTGGTCGACTGCTCGTTCGAGCGACCGGCGTCGTGTTGGGATATCACGCTGCCGCTGTGCCAGCCGCTCTGGAGTCTGGACTGTGTAGAGCTTCTGTCGGCCGGCGGAGGAGCCGCGGTGCTGTCCGTAAATCGCCGGCTTAGCGGCGGCCGGGCGGGCGCCGCTCGCCGCGCTCCGTCTCATCTCGTTCCGTCATGGCACGGCGGTTCTGCCGGCTCGGCTCGGCAGCACCCGGCTCAGCTGGGCGCAGCTTGTCCCATTCCATCGCACCTCTTCCCGTCCGGGCCGGTTTCATTCCGCCTGGGCTGGCCCCTCGCGGTGTTTCTCTCCGCTCGGTAATCAACTCATAGCGGCGACGCGGCTATGGAAGGTTAGGACCCTGCCCGGGCGCCACTGAACGTGACCGGAGCAAAGGGAGACGGGGGTCGGAGACAGATAAATCACCCCGCCGACAGACGCGGGGCAGACCCTGACTAGGGGTGGTGCGAAGGGGAGTGTAGGAACGGGCGCGCCGCTGGCAGGAGAGCCGAGAGGCGCGAACGGCAGTCGTCGACTGCGACGGACGGCGAGTGGAGCAGAGAGTGGGCGAGAAGTGAGCCAATGAATCCGTGCGGAGTGCCAACGGCTACGAGGATTATCCGATCACGCACTCCTTAACGCCGACATGGCCGCCGGCGAGTGGAGCGGAGAGCGAGCGAGAAGGGAGCCAGGGAAGCTGTGGGGAGTACCAACGGCTGCAAGGATTCTATGGTCAGGCACACTAACGCCGGCACGGCAGGTGAGGCGTACCGAGCACGGCTCGGGGGTACGTACAGCGGAGTGCGGTTCCTTGGCGGCGACACCACGAGGATGGTTGCCCGGCGACTGACGCGGCGCCACCATGAGGATGGTTTCCCCGGCGACTGACGCGCATCTATTCAGAGGCATATTAAGCGCACACGCAATCGTAAAGGAAACCGGGGAGCCTGGTAGGCACGCTTTGAAGGGTCGTGCAACGCGGCACCCCAACCTGCGACGCGATACACACAAAACACCTGGTTCCGGCCACCCTACACTGATAAAAATTTTGACACCCCACCTCTACGACGACTCCATGTTTTAGAGTCTGAGTGCTTATATTTTTTGGTGTCCGACTCCAAAATGTATGGTCATTGACCCATCGTTTGGCGTCGGTTTCCGACGAAGCCAAAATATGGTGTCCTCCTGAGAGGGTCATGACACCCTTAAATCGGATCAGTGAGCTCTGCGAGGGTGTCCGACACCAAAACGGCAATAGTTGACGCCTTTGTTGGGGAGTTGGCTATCTTTAAAAGGGAGTCGTGCATCTTAGCAAGGGAGTAAGACACCCCTTTATGAGAGTCAAGTTAAAATGAGGTGTCTTGACTCTACGTTATTGCACTCACTTAACATGGAGTCGAGACTCCTTTTACACATTTGACTCCCTTTTACACATTTGAAGATCGCCGAGTCCATCGAAATTCGCAATCATCGCCCCACACTCAACACAATGACATCATCTTGGACGCTCATCAAGCCAGTACCATACTCAGAGCTATAGACGGTCTTGTGATCACGCCAGATAGTACATACTTAGATTTTGATTAGATCACATTATTGGACGCCTTCACTCACACATCGTCGGAACTAATTCCCTTACTCTTTCTTGCTTTTACCCATTCATCCCCAATCTTCACTTACATATTCACTTACATATCCACGATTAACACATACACAAACATAGCCCCCCCCCCCACACACACACACACCTACACTTACGCTCATGTACTCGAACTCACAAACACATAACAGTGACACTGTCTGATGTCTGATGAGGCTGATGTCGAATAGTTAGCAATGTTATACAAAGTGCTATTCTTGGTATAGGCTATGGTGACAGTATAGGCTATGGCGAATATCATGCCCCGATGTACAGGACGATGATTCGCTAAAATGACCTATCTAGGCATATAAATGTTGTTATGCAAACCGAGCTTACCTGTATCGTATTGAACTGTACCTATATATATATGTATGTATGTGCCATATGTATGTACTGTGCCACCATTTATTAGCTATTTATTACTATCTAAATCTAGATCGACGCCTATCTTGGAAGCGCATGCAAAATATCTGAGTGATTTGATTCAAAATATTGCATTTTGCCTCATGTGTGTCACATACGTCTCTCTTGTTTTATTGTGATCTTGTACCACTGAAGAAGGGCCACGCCCGAATATATATTGGTTTATTTTTTCTATTTCTGATAGAAATGAGCAACAGGTTATTCTTCATCCTTCTAATAATCTTATTAACAATGCTCAGCTCAACGTTCAAATACCTGAAATCATTTGACTCCCATAAAAGGTGCTTTACTCTCTTGCCAAAATATCTGACTCCTCATCAAAGAAGGATGACTCTCTTTTGAACGTAGGTGACTACCTTTGGAGAATAAGTGATTCCCTTTTGAAACTGTGTGACTCTCGTTTGAAAATGAGTGACTCCCTTTTTAACATGTGCGACTCGCCCTAAAAATGTGCAACTCCCTTTTCGAGAAGAACAACTCTTTTTTGGAAATGTGCGAATCCCTTTTGAGTTAGGTACGATTTTCTTTTAAGATATGTACGACGCCATATATATATAGTTTACATATAGGTATGACTCGCTTTTGAAGGTGTACGACTCCCTTTGAATGATCCCTCATGATCTACCACTCCCTTTTGAAAATTTCCATTGATGTACGGCTTTCTTTTAAAGAACTACGACTAAATACCTCGCTGAAGATATGTCTCTCTAACCAAAGTGTGACGTTTCATTACGGGAACGTTAAACTCTAACAGAAAAAGTATACTCCCTATTTAAGGTTTCAGACTCCTCTACGACTCCTTTAAACGGATGTTATATAGGTGGCGCTGCTATCGTGCTGTTACTGAAAGTTTTACTTTTTCTCATAGATGTCGCTGATTGTGACAGTCTTTTTTTGCGTCGAACTTTCCGCGTTTTGTCTGTAGGTTTGACGTTCCTCGTCTTTCTTTCATCATTTTCATCAGTTTGGCAGTTTGAGATTTAGGACTGGCCCATCACAACTTCTGTATGATGTAAGATGATTGTGTGGTAATGCTTTGACGGCTAAAACTCGGTGAAAAGATTCATGTTGCATATAATAAAGCTTAATACTTGTGCGTGGTTATACTGATTAGACTCCAAGGAGTCAAATCAAAGCTTGCAGACCGGATGTGGACATTGAAGTCATATCTAGAGATCTTCCGAGAACACTACCTTGGAATTTCTCAGGATATGATGGAAATGGAAGACATCTATACATGTCACGGTGACAACAGTGAATGGCGGCACCGTGGATTGCTGTTTCGCTGAAGAATGGTGAAACACCAAATAAGACGATTCTGCTGAAGCGCGTCGCGCGTAGGGATATTTGACACCTCTAGGAAGATAACACTCCAGAAAAGTGTCATTTGCACCTCGGTAGGGGGTAATTCAAGAGAGCTATGACTCCATTTAAGGTGATATGCCAAAAAGTCCGCCCCATAAGAGTGTCAAAATACCCTCTTTTGGGGCATCATTACCCCAAAAGAAAGAGTCCTAAGGGGAGTCGTGACTCTATTTATGGTGACATGCCAAAAAGTCCGCCCCACAGGGGTGTCAAAAAACTCTCTTTTGGGGCATCCAAACTCCGAAATCAAGAGTCCAAGTACGCCAATAAACGGCGTTCACGGACACCATATCACGGTGTTATGATGCCCCAAAAGAGAGTTTGTTTGACACCCCCGTGGGGCGGACTTTTTGGCAGAGTCACCCTACCCCCCATTTGGTGTCATTTTTTCTTTCAGTGTACAACTCATGCACACACATCAGGTCCGCCGCCGACCCCTCGGCTACTCTGCAACTGCAATGCGTCCGACGCCCCGGCCACTCCGCACTGCACATACATCAGGCCCGCTGCCGACGCCTCGGCTACTCTGCAACTCACGCACATACATACTCATGCACATGCATCAGGTCCGCCGCCGACGCCTCGGCACGCACATGCATCAGGTCCGCCGCCGACGCCTCGGCAACTCTGCAGTAGAGATGTCCTCGGATATAACTTTTCGGTATACCGATACCATACTGATACCAACTCGGTACTTGCTAATTGATTCCTAATGTGTTCGGTATTTTGTTGGTATAATGCACCTTAGGTTGGTACTTGGTTTGGTATCGGTATTCCGATTTTCCGTAGTCGACGTCCTACTCTGCACCCCACATACATCAGGTCCGCCGCCGACGCCTCGGCACCCACACGCATCAGGTCCGCCGCCGACGCCTCGGCACCCACGCGCATCAGGTCCGCCGCCGACGCCTCGGCTACTCTGCTGTAGAGATGTCCTCGGATACAACTTTCGGTATACCGATACCATAGTGATACCAACTCGGTACTTGGTATTTGATTCCTAATGTGTTCGGTATTTTGTTGGTATAATGCACCCTAGGTTGGCACTTGGTTTGGTATCGGTATTCCGATTTTCCGTAGTCGACGTCCTACTCGGCACCGCACGTACATCAGGTCCGCCGCCGACGCCTCGGCACGCACATGCATCAGGTCCGCCGCCGACGCCTCGGCTACTCTGCAGTAGAGATGTCCTCGGATATAACTTTTCGGTATACCGATACCATACTGATACCAACTCGGTACTTGCTAATTGATTCCTAATGTGTTCGGTATTTTGTTGGTATTACGCACCCTAGGTTGGTACTTGGTTTGGTATCGGTATTCCGATTTTCCGTAGTCGACGTCCTACCCTGCACCGCACATACATCAGGTCCGCCGCCGACGCCTCGGCACCCACACGCATCAGGTCCGCCGCCGACGCCTCGGCTACTCCGCTGTAGAGATGTCCTCGGATACAACTTTCGGTATACCGATACCATACTGATACCAACTCGGTATTTGGTATTTGATTCCTAATGTGTTCGGTATTTTGTTGGTATAATGCACCCTAGGTTGGCACTTGGTTTGGTATCGGTATTCCGATTTTCCGTAGTCGACGTCCTACTCGGCACCGCACGTACATCAGGTCCGCCGCCGACGCCTCGGCACGCACATGCATCAGGTCCGCCGCCGACGCCTCGGCTACTCTGCAGTAGAGATGTCCTCGGATATAACTTTTCGGTATACCGATACCATACTGATACCAACTCGGTACTTGCTAATTGATTCCTAATGTGTTCGGTATTTTGTTGGTATTACGCACCCTAGGTTGGTACTTGGTTTGGTATCGGTATTCCGATTTTCCGTAGTCGACGTCCTACCCTGCACCGCACATACATCAGGTCCGCCGCCGACGCCTCGGCACCCACACGCATCAGGTCCGCCGCCGACGCCTCGGCTACTCCGCTGTAGAGATGTCCTCGGATACAACTTTCGGTATACCGATACCATACTGATACCAACTCGGTATTTGGTATTTGATTCCTAATGTGTTCGGTATTTTGTTGGTATAATGCACCCTAGGTTGGTACTTGGTTTGGTATCGGTATTCCGATTTTCCGTAGTCGACGTCCTACTCGGCACCGCACATACATCAGGTCCGCCGCCGACGCCTCGGCACGCACATGCATCAGGTCCGCCGCCGACGCCTCGGCTACTCTGCAGTAGAGATGTCCTCGGATGCAACTTTCCGGTATACCGATACCATACTGATACCAACTCGGTACTTGGTATTTGATTCCTAATGTGTTCGGTATTTTGATGGTATCATGAACCATGGGCTGGTACTTGGTTTGGTATCGGTATTCCGTTTTTCCGTAGTTGACATCAATACACTGCACTGCACATACATCAGGTCCGCCACCGACGCCTCGGCTACTCTGCAACTCATGCACATGCATCAGGTCCGCCGCCGACGCCTCGGCTCCTCTGCTACTCATGCACACACATCAGGCCCGCCGTCGTATAGCCTCAGCCACCCCGTAAAATCTGCACCGGCATGGGTCGAGAATATGGTATGGCAGGCATGGCACGCGCCACACCAACTTAAAAGATGGTATGGCAATGCCATACCAACTTTTCAGGGTAAAAGCTACGAAATTTAAGGATTTCAGTTTGATAAGAATAAAACACGATAGTATTGTTTCGAGCAACTGGCGCCATACCAACTTTGAAAACAATTATCCACCCATGTTCGCACGTACATGAGGTCCGCCGCCGAAGCCTCGGCTACTCTTGCAAATCACACACATGCATCAGGTCCGCCCCCGACGGCGTTTTTTTAGGGGCCGTCCTACCCTACAAACGAGCCGACGCGAGTGGTTTCGGCCGCTGACAGCCAACTGAGGCGAACGCTTGGTGATAGTGGCGCGGGCAACGGGGGCCTAACCGCTGCTCAGGGAGCGGAGAGGTAGGCTGACCGCTGCTCAGGGGGCGGAGAGACAGGCTGACCAGCTGCTCCGGTGTTTAACGGCAGTACCCGGCTGCAGAGTGGTTTGACGGGTGGCTGTGCTGCTCCTGCGGCGCTGTCCGTGGTCGGCCCGGACTCATGGCTGCTCATTATTTAACCAGTTTCAGTCTCTTTGTTCAACATTCAACACGACAGGGCAGCAGGGGGTTAACCCGAACTGAAAACAACAACACATTTCAGCTCAGAGCTTAGCCTGTCTGACCAACAACGGTGCAGCATCAAGCGAGGACAACACGCGGTGATTATTTATCCGTTTATCCAACCCTCAGTGAGCTGTTTCTCAGTCCTGTTGCGATTCGCCCGGCGGCGGCGGCGGCTCCTCGACCCTCTGGCCGTTAGCCGTTCAGAAGATGAATGTCCGACCCGGTGTAATGACCGCGTGCAGACCGGCAGGAAACGGACCGTCTCATCAGCGGGTCGGAGGAAGCCGCCCGCCCCGCCCGACGTCTCGGGCAGGCGGCTTTATCAGACGCCGTTTGACTCGCAGACCGGAGGAGGGATTGCACCGCTTAGTGAACGCCGCCGGACGGGCCCCGCGGTGACTGATCGCGCCGGTTCCTCTGCATACTGAGAGGAAGAAACGGTGCCGCCGCCTGCTCTGGCGCCTGAGTATCACCCCGTACGGCTAATGCCGGTGGGATTTCACTCCGCGTATGGTTGTGATACAGCTGGATCAAGGATGGCATGGTGTAGATCCTGGGTCAGTGCTCGTTTAACCCTCTAAGCGGTGCACGCACTCCATTGCCGGCTCTGGGTGGGTCGTTGCAGTTGGCTCATCCCACCAGCTTATGTTGTTGGCTCAATCACAGTTGGCTCGTCGCTCTGAGTCACTGACTGGTCCCGCGGAGCCGCCTCGCCGGATCCGGTTCTGTGCATGAATGGCCGCTGCCGGGGCGTCCCGTCCCGTCCCGTCCCGTCCCGTCACATCCAGCAGTCATGGTGCCGGACTCAGGCCACGCGTGCCGCCTCTGCAGCCGCGGTCTGTCGGCAGGGCACGTTTTGTCTCAGGTGCGCTGGCCGGCCGGGTCCAGCGGCCCGCTCCACTGAGCTCGGACCAGTCTGTTGCCAACGACCCGCAGCGCCGCGAGACCGGAGATCGGCCATGGCGGGACGTGAGCGGGCCACGGTACGGCAGCTCGTGAGCGGATGGAACCGAGATGAAGGAGCTCAGTGGGTCAGTGACTCGGGATGAACGAGTGGACACTATGGCACTGTGAGCAGCTGGGACTGGACCTTCAGAGGAAACGAAGGAGCATGAAATCGGAGAGATAAAAAACTTGTACTTCCATTGACAATAGCTCAATCTATAACTTTTCTTGAATCGGCGAGACAAGTCATATGCTATCGTACCGCCTTGCGGCGGACAAAAAAAAGAGACTCAGACAGCGAATTATCTTCTACCTGATTCACCCCGCCACCTTCCAAACACCGCGACCTAAATCCTCTCTCACGACCGCCTCGGCTCTCCGCATCGCCACCCTCTGTCAGCCACGCCCTCTCAGCACACCGCTGGAGAGACAGCACATCGTAACACGTCAGTCTGGGACACGGCCCAGCCCGGCGGGCGGCCGGCCGGCGCCGCTGGCAAAAACGGCGACACGGCCCGCCTTTAGCCGGCGCGTATCGGCCCAGTGTCATGTCACGGGTCGTCACTGTGGTCGGCCGTGCGTTCTATCCACCGCCGCCGCCCACTGCATCGCCGGTCGACTGCTGCGTGCCAAGGCACTATAGCTGCGTGCCACCTGACTTCCGTTCAGTTCGCCGTCTGCCGCTTGCCCGTCCACCGCCCACCGCTCTCTAATAGCCTTCCGCCAACTGTTCAAAGCTGTCCATCGCTATCTATCCGTCTACCGCCCGTCACCCCCTGTCCAGTGTTTACCATCCACTGTCCACGGCCCCCTGCCCGCCCACCACCTCTGTCCACCGTCCCCCGTCCACCGCACCCGTCCACCGTCCGCCGTCTGTCACTAGGTCGAGGTCTCTATCAAGGGATTACGAGCGGCGCCGTGCCCCCGGCGGCGGCAATGCATGACGTACGGCGTGTAGTGGCCGCTGTCTCCCGTCGTCGCCTGCTGCGAGCCGGCACGGCCTCCGGGGAGCCGGGAGGGAGGGGTATCCGGTGCAGTGGTGGGGCTGGTGGGGCATATCTGTTTTCAAGTTACTTATTCAGGCGAGATATCTGGACTGAACTGAGCTAGTATTTGGTTCTTAGAGCTCGGATGTGTTGTGCAGAAGATAAGCGTGTTTGTGCCTGGGGCAGAAGAGAATCTTGTTTGCGTTTAAACTACAAATGGAACATGCTTGTGTAAGCTGTTACAACAAATGCTGACCCGATACTTGTAGCCTTGACCATCGTGGACAATGAATGACCTTTGACGGTCCCAGATCAGCTGATCACAGACCCCCCCCCCCCATGACCCTGCACCATTGACTGACGCGTCTCTCCCCTGTGTTACAGGTGGCGGTGGCGGACTGGGGCGTCCCGCAGGCGCTGACCTCCACGGCCCGGGTCAAGGTCACTGTTCTGGATGAGAACGACTCACCGCCCGTGTTTCCCGAGCGGTTGTACCGGGTACAGGTGCCGCTGGGACCGGCGCTGCGCCGACCCAATGCCACCATTTTCCAGGTGAGTGTCAGTCTCCAGAGGGGCGGAGATACTGTGTCAGGAGAGCGGTATCCTGACTGGAGATTCATGGGAGAGCCTGGATACTGTGTGTCGGGAGAGACGTTTCCTGATCAAGGGAATCATAGGATTAGCCTGGAAGGCTGACGAAGACATGGTCACCTGGGAATCGATCGTATTGGTTTTGGGTAGCACCTTCGTCGGATGCGGGTCTGGAGCTAAGCCGGCCTAACGCTTCCATTTTTCGTTCGGGCTATTTGCGACACGAGCTGGTTTTATTCAGCCCGCAGCCAAGTTAATGACATCCGGTACTCGGCTAAGGCTGAATTACATTGCTGCATCGACCTGCGATGTGCTAAAAACAGCTATTTTCTAATTAAAAATCCAAACTGCTGTCCCAGCCTGTCAGGCTGCAATGATGACGATGTTTGAGCATTTTAGTTTACTTTGTCATTAGGTATGCTTTGGTATTCGATTGAAATTTGAATGTGCATTCCGCCCATCAATAAGCTGACGTGCTACTATCAGTGTGGGAGTTCTGTTGAATGTACACGTTCCTGTTTCGTATCAGCTGGTCACCAGACGTCAGCAGTATTTTATCTGACACCCCTCCAAACTCGATCGGTCCCGCGGCGGCGGCCAATGGCACCGCTCGGTAAATGTTTCCAAACCCAGTAACTCCAGCCCGGAGTTGGGCATGCCCCCGGCGCCTGCCATGTGTCGGCCGGCCGCGTCTGTTGACGGACTGTGGTGACGGGCGCTGTCACACGGGAGAACGCAGCTCTGAACCGCCCGGTGAAGTTGTCGGGACCGGCTGCTGCTGGGACGGACCGGTATCTGATCGGGGCTGGTCGGTGTGTCTGCTGCCAGCCGTCGGCGGCTGTCCGGGCGGTGGTTTACTCCGTCGTGCTCTGACGACCCGCTGAGGTTATCCGTCAGTGGCGTGGCGGACCGCGGGCCGGTTGAGACGGTGCCATGCCAGCCCGTGCCCCGCGCCGCCTCTGTTGTCAGCGGTATCAGATGTGTCGCGCGCCTCTCCGCCCACTCAGGCCCGCAGCGGCCGCTGCTGTTTCGTCAGCTATTGCTGAGCTTACGGACAGCAGAAGGCAAGGTGTCTCTCAAGTGACCTTGCGTGCCAAGTTCTTCAATCTGCTTCCTGGACAAGCCATCTTTCAATCAAGCATTAACGGGACGTTGAATCGTGATTAGCGGGCCGACGTGACACGACGCGACACCGAGCCAGTGGGGTCCAGGGAAGGGGGAGGGGGAGGGGGGGGGGGGCGATAACGAGAAGGGTGGAGAAGAACAAACAGAACCGCGGCGGCCCCGCCGTGGTCGGCCGATAACACGCGCAGTGTGAGCCGAGCCGCGGTGTACAAGGGGTGCGCGGAGTGTTTCTCGCGCGGCGCGCGCGACGAATGCGATATAAGTGCTCGGTTTGGTGTACGGAATAACAGGACAACATCAACGGAGCGACAGGAGACGGACGCATGATGGCAGGTGGGCGCAGCGATAGGCTGCGGGGGGGGGGAAGGATCTAGGTAGAACGGCCACGAGGAGACGGGATAGGGGGGGGGGACCGTTCGACGGGCGCTATAGAAGTGGGCGTGACGGAGAGGGGCGGGTACCTAGCTGACCACGACACCGTGCGCCTAGAGAGGCCAGCATCTGTGGTCCCCGTCGTGTCATGGCCACGGCCGACGGGTGTGACCTGATCCGTATATGCCGTGTGCACAGGAGGACCTGGTAACTGTGGTCCCCGTCGTGTCATGGCCACGGCCGACGGGTGTGACCTGATCCGTACATGCCGTGTGAACAGGATGACTTGGCAACTGTGGTCCCCGTCGTGTCATGGCCACGGCCGACGGGTGTGACCTGATCCGTACATGCCGTGTGAACAGGATGACCTGGCAACTGTGGTCCCCGTCGTGTCATGGCCACGGCCGACGGGTGCGACCTGATCCGTACATGCCGTGTGAACAGGATGACCTGGTAACTGTGGTCCCCGTCGTGTCATGGCCACGGCCGACGGGTGTGACCTGATCCGTATATGCCGTGTGCACAGGAGGACCTGGCAACTGTGGTCCCCGTCGTGTCATGGCCACGGCCGACGGGTGTGACCTGATCCGTATATGCCGTGTGAACAGGATGACCTGGCAACTGTGGTCCCCGTCGTGTCATGGCCACGGCCGACGGGTGTGACCTGATCCGTACATGCCGTGTGAACAGGATGACCTGGCAACTGTGGTCCCCGTCGTGTCATGGCCACGGCCGACGGGTGTGACCTGATCCGTACATGCCGTGTGAACAGGATGACCTGGCAACTGTGGTCCCCGTCGTGTCATGGCCACGGCCGACGGGTGTGACCTGATCCGTACATGCCGTGTGAACAGGATGACCTGGCAACTGTGGTCCCCGTCGTGTCATGGCCACGGCCGACGGGTGTGACCTGATCCGTATATGCCGTGTGCACAGGAGGACCGGGCAACTGTGGTCCCCGTCGTGTCATGGCCACGGCAGACGGGTGTGACCTGATCCGTACATGCCGTGTGCACAGGAGGACCTGGCACTCTGTGGTCCCCGTCGTGTCATGGCCACGGCCGACGGGTGTGACCTGATCCGTATATGCCGTGTGCACAGGATGACCTGGCAACTGTGGTCCCCGTCGTGTCATGGCCACGGCCGACGGGTGTGACCTGATCCGTACATGCCGTGTGAACAGGATGACCTGGCAACTGTGGTCCCCGTCGTGTCATGGCCACGGCCGACGGGTGTGACCTGATCCGTATATGCCGTGTGAACAGGATGACCTGGCAACTGTGGTCCCCGTCGTGTCATGGCCACGGCCGACGGGTGTGACCTGATCCGTACATGCCGTGTGAACAGGATGACCTGGCAACTGTGGTCCCCGTCGTGTCATGGCCACGGCCGACGGGTGTGACCTGATCTGTACATGCCGTGTGAACAGGATGACCTGGCCACTGTGGTCCCCGTCGTGCCATGGCCACGGCCGACGGGTGTGACCTGATCCGTATATGCCGTGTGCACAGGAGGACCTGGCAACTGTGGTCCCCGTCGTGTCATGGCCACGGCCGACGGGTGTGACCTGATCCGTACATGCCGTGTGAACAGGATGACCTGGCAACTGTGGTCCCCGTCGGGTCATGGCCACGGCCGACGGGTGTGACCTGATCCGTACATGCCGTGTGAACAGGATGACCTGGCAACTGTGGTCCCCGTCGTGTCATGGCCACGGCCGACGGGTGTGACCTGATCCGTATATGCCGTGTGCACAGGAGGACCTGGCACTCTGTGGTCCCCGTCGTGTCATGGCCACGGCCGACGGGTGTGACCTGATCCGTATATGCCGTGTGCACAGGAGGACCTGGCACTCTGTGGTCCCCGTCGGGCCATGGCCACGGCCGACGGGTGAGACCTGATCCGTACATGCCGTGTGAACAGGATGACCTGGCAACTGTGGTCCCCGTCGTGTCATGGCCACGGCCGACGGGTGAGACCTGATCAGTACATGCCGTGTGCACAGGAGGACCTGGCAACTGTGGTCCCCGTCGAGCCATATCTGGCCCGACGACGGGTATGACCTGACACGTGACGTAACTCGCGAGTTCTACCCGGCAGGTAATGGTGCGAACTGATCCAGAACAGGCGGGCACGTATAGGAGAGGGGCGGGTACCTAATGGCCTCCATCGGGGCGCGGCGGCATTGGGTGAGACGGCAATTTAGTGGTGTCAATCGTAGCTTGAATCTGTGGATTTCCGATTTTGTCCAATGTCCAATCCGGAATTCGGTTGGACAATGACGCAGGTTTGGACAACTTTGGACAATCATTGCTACACCTCAGCATTTCTATAAAGCAATCGTGGTTAACACTGATTGGCGAATAGAAAGATCAGCCTTTGAGATGATTAACACATTAAAGCTGCTAAAAATACATAAAAAAAGATAACAGTGTTAAGTGTAAACTATTGCGTAGGTTTCGGACATCTTTGGACAAATGGCTAGCTTAAACATTTTGGACGGAAATCGGCGTAAGCATTGGAATTGGACGGACATTGGACATACATTTTCTGCAACTAACACCACTAGACGGCATACGCCGAGGTGATAAAGACGAGGCGCCGTCAGCGAGGTGTTGTCGCGGCTGAGCAAATATTGGAGCTTACGACCGGTCGGGACGATAGCGGAGGGTGGGAGAGCAGAGAGGGAGAGTTTGAGGGCACGCAGCTGCGCGCTAAGACAAACAGGTCGGCCGTGCCGAGGCCCAGGGAGGGGAGATGGGACGTTGGGAGCGGTCTCCAGCGGCGGCTGGGTTCTGGGGAGGGGCCGGTCATAACGGAGGGTGGGGGTGGGGGGGGGGGGAGGGAGATACACTTGGCTGGACATGTGCATCGGGTAGATCGAAATAGTCAGTGTCACTCTGCGGTGCAGTGATGGATTCCAGACTGGGTGTGTGCGCAGAATAGACCGTCCCAGTCAGTGTCACGCAGCCGTGCAGAGATGCATTGTATGTCGGCTAGCCGGGTGCCCCGGGCGCCCCGATTTCGGCTGGCTTTGAGCGCTAGGCGGATTGATATGGTGAGTGTCACGCTGACGTGCCGCGGTGGTTCCCGGCTGGCTGTGTCGACTGCGGTCTTTCCACAGGGCACGTATCAGCAAGAAGGCTCATGTTAGACCGTTTCCAACGCTAAGTCGGAATGTAACTGCACAACTGCAGGTCGTCACTGTCCCGTCGCGGCGGCGGCCGCCGCTTGTGATACTGATGGGTCGGGCTTTCGAATGAGCCTGATCCGTACACCTATCATATCCCTCGTCCGTGTGCGGCGTTCTGTTGCGTCTAGCGTGTGGGGAAGGGGTCAGTTGGACCCCCCCCCCCTCCCCCTGCCGTCCGGCTCCTGATTGGGCTGGAATGCCCAGGTCATCAGACCAGTTCGGTCGCCAATGGGACGTCATTAAGCTCCGCCAAAGCGAGCCTCAAGGACGTCACCCCAAACGGCCGACTCGTCTCGTCTCGTCTCGGCCGGCGCCGGCTCTCCCCCAGCAAGGCAGTGAACGCGACGGTTAGTGTATGTAGGTTGGACCACCGGCTGGAATGACTGGATCCGGTTATACTCTGACCACGTGGTGTGGGCGTCACATTTCTGTTGGCTTAGACCCGGCGTCGGCAAGGCGGTCTAGATGACATTAACAGGGTCAACATGTCGCCAACTGGTCGGTGCGTGTGCATGTCATCGCGGCCTCGGTATGGTATCGATATATACCTGGCGCAATAGCGGCGCCTGCCAGACATGCCAAGTTCAACGCGTATAGCCCAGCAGAAACGCAGCGCGGCAAACTCGCTGACTAGTGCTCGCGTCAAACGCGAAAGCCGGACATGAGGGGAATCTGTGGACCCAGTGGTGCTATTTGCTTACGGCCTGGGCGGCCGTAGCGGTGATAAAAGCTACACCGCCGACAAACCGACGAACAAGGGAGGGACAATGGCCTGGGACGGACGGAGAGGAGGGGAGGGGAGGAAAGAGGAGAGGAGAGGAGAGGAGAGGAGAGGAGAGGAGAGGAGAGGAGAGAGAGAGAGAGAGAGAGAGAGAGAGAGAGAGAGAGAGAGAGAGAGAGAGAGAGAGAGAGGATGGAGGGCGGAAGAGAGAGAGAGAGGAGGGAGAGGAGAGAGAGAGAGAGAGAGAGAGAGAGAGAGAGAGAGAGAGAGAGAGAGAGAGAGAGAGAGAGAGAGAGAGAGAGAGAGAGAGAGAGAGAGAGAGAAAGGGGGGGTGCGGCGACATGGATAAGGGAACGTGCGGCCGAGCGGGCGGACGCGCGGAAAGACGACCTCGAGTGACTCATAACGCACACCGCGGCGCCGGCGCGGCGGGCCGGTCAGGCAAGTGCAAACAGCAGATAGCCCGGCACGGCAGGCTGTGGTACTGCGATCCTAGGCGTGACTTCGGGGGCGTATTCATAATTAGACTCGTGCATGATCCTACGCCGTCGACAGTGCAGAAGGGTGGAAGCCAAGCGACAGGCTGTGGACAATGGTCGATGCCAGAGAAACTGTCGTTGGGCGGTTCCGGCACGGGGCTGACATTGGATACCGCGGTGCGGCGCGGGGCCGTTTCGCGAAAAACAATCAGTCCGCCGAACGGCGCCGTGCCGGGGTGACGGCAGCCATTCGGCGAGAGGTCGCGGACGGTACGACACGGGGACCGTTCCATGCTCCACCGCTGCCGAACATGATAGTGAACCCGTTGAGTGCGCGCGATAAACCTAATGGCGAAGTGCGGCTCATTTTAGATCTATCACAGTAGAGAGATGTCGGGGTCAACGCCGGGTTAGACCCAGACGAGTTTCGTGTGACGTACACATCATTCGACGAGGCCGTGCGGTCGATTCTCCTAGCTGGAGGCGCCGGGACCTTGCTGTTCAAGACCGATGTTAAAAATGCATTCAAACTTATACCTGTCCGGCCCGGCCAGTGGGCGCTACTGGGGTTCTGTTGGGACGGTTTACTATACTACCAGGTTTGTCTGCCATTGAGGCTAGAAGCAGTCCATGGGTTTTCAATGATTTTGCCACATGCTTGCGCCTATGTGTTCCAGGATCAGACATCGGACGTGTATATACGCAATTATTTAGATGACTTCTTCGGGGTAGGGTGTGGAGTATCGGACAGTGCCGACGTAGCGTATGTGAGACTGCGAGACATTTGTGCGGAAGTGGGCGTGCCGCTGGCCGAGCGGAAACGCGCCCCGCCATCAACACGGATGGAGCTTCTCGGGTTGTGATAGACACAGAAACACCCTAGACACCCTAGCGTTGCCAGACGCCAAGCTAGTGGGCACCCAGGAGTTACTAAAGACACTGCTCGGGCGACAGAAATGCACACAGCGGGAACTGCTGTCGGTGGTGGGACGTCTCGTGCACGCCAGCAAGTACGTCCCGCCGGGGAGGGCGTTCACTAGACGCCTGCTAGATTCGGCGATAATCTAGTATGAATACACATACCCTTGGTTCCTTTGGGGTGTTTGGCGGTGGCTCGCACAGAGCTGGAGGCGAAGATAAACCCGGGTGTTGACGGCCTTTCACAGCCAAACAGGGAGAGGAGTTGATCGGAGGACACGCTAATCAAGCATTAACGGGACGTTGAATCGTGATTAGCGGGCCGACGTGACACGACGCGACACCGAGCCAGTGGGGTCCAGGGAAGGGGGAGGGGGAGGGGGGGGGGCGATAACGAGAAGGGTGGAGAAGAACAAACAGAACCGCGGCGGCCCCGCCGTGGTCGGCCGATAACACGCGCAGTGTGAGCCGAGCCGCGGTGTACAAGGGGTGCGCGGAGTGTTTGCCCACCCACCATCCCCATCATCACCGTCCTGTCCTTTGTTCCCAAACGACCCTCGTCGTCCACCCGGGTTTGACGAAGCGGTGGCTCGCACAGAGCTGGAGGCGAAGATAAACCCGGGTGTTGACGGCCTTTCACAGCCAAACAGGGAGAGGAGTTGATCGGAGGACACGCTAATCAAGCCTTCGGTCAGTCTGCTCATCACTGACACAGACGTCTCCCCCCCCCCCCTGCTGCCCTCCGCCCTTCGCCGGCCCAGCTGCGATAGCTTCCATCCCGTCTCATCGTTACGTCTCCGGCCCACGGCCCGATTCTGATGTAAGTGGGCATCACACCGTGCTCCGCGGGCGGGTCCGAACCTGTTTCGCGCTCAGGCTGAGCCGTGCCGAGCCGGCGGTCGCGGTGGTCGTACCCTGGCCGGTAAACAGGCAGCTATCGTCGCTCGCTCGCTATCGTGGCGCCCGCCTGTCGACGAGGCGACGCTCGCACTCACGTGCACACACCGGGACCGGAACTAGGACAGGAGGGGCGGGAGGAGGGCGGGGTGGTATCGGTGTGTGGGTGGGTTCAGACTTCAGAGCCCGTCTCCCCATGACCTGTCGCGGAGTTCGGAGTAACTATCGCTGCGGTCGGCTCAAAGTTTGCCCTTGCAAGTGTTTGATATGATAGGGGGTTCATTTCATTCAGAAACTCTGACGTAGGTATAAAGTGTATCAGCGGTATCAGGAGCTTGAGGGTGCTTTAGTCCTGTGACATTTACCCAGCGTATCACCCTGTGGAATTCCCTGCACTAAATTGGCGGCTTTGCGCCGGGCTCTGTCGTCACTAACGATATCACTGCGGTACAAAGGCAGCCGCCGGCGGTGTAAGCCACGGATGACACCGGCGAAGGCACGGCGACAGCAGGACAGGACAGGACAGGCTAGTGTGACGACTGATCTGCCTGAATAATCCCAGAGCTGAGCTAGTAGACTGGACTCGGATTGGGACGGCCCGTGTAGTGTTGTAGACGGCGACAGAACATTGTCGAGAGCCGCACCCACGTGCCTAGGTGCCCGTCTCATCTGTCATCCGCCTGTCATTGGGGGCGGTGCTACTGCCGGTGACCGCGGCTCACTGTCTGTCAACGTTTCTGCCTGTCACCGTGTCAGCGTGACAGATTGCGAGGTGTGACGGGTGTCGACAACCGGTGCCTGTCAGTGTCTCGTCATTTAGCCGGTCTGTGGTATGTCTGTCCGCCTGCACCTGGTCGGTCGTCACCGATCTGTGATCCATCTCATCACCGTCCAGTGACCGTCGTCCCCGCTCTGACCTGGCCTGCAGTGTGTACCAATTTCAGTGCTGATACCGTCCGCTCTGGGACACCCTTGTTTTCGACGCCAGTGTCTCAGTTTGGTCACGTACTCGACTCCACGGCGGTAGCCGTCTCTTCATTGACGCCACGAGCTGGCCGTTGGGGGCTGGGACCGACTTGTGGCGACGCGACCGGGCTCGATACGACCCACTCGGCGGCGGAACGGCTCTCCGCGGCGGCGGCACGGTCCGGTCAGGTGCTAGAGCCACCTGGGGACACGGCGGTCTACAGATGGGATCAGGTGCCGACGAGACGGGGAGGATCGTCGGCACAGACGGCAGAGGAGTCGGGCACGTCTGGACGGTCAGGATGAGACCGTGGTAACGACAGGTGCCGAGACGGCGCCGGATGGGGACGGCGGAGGGGCGGCACACATCCGGCGAGACGAGTGTCGCAGTCAGCTGCACGAGGGGAGCAGCTGAACTGAAAAGGCGAGACGGAGGGGAAGTGGCTGTCTCGCGGAGAGGCTGAAAGGGTGCGGGGTGGAGGGAGACCGCCAGACCGCGTTGCTACGTGACTCGGTACGATCAACAGGGATGAAAAATCCGCGACGCCTGGCGCCCGGCCAGGCCGTTCTTCTGCAGGGCTGCTCGGCCTGACAGCGAGCACCGTTTCCGCCCAGCAGGTTTTCCTGCGCCGGCTCGGCGCGAATCGCCGCCATTAATCCGGGTACTGCAGCGCTCTGTCTCAATCAGCCGCGACGCGCACACATCTCCCGGCGCGTAGCAGCTGTGCAGTTTGCATCTCGCACTCGCCACTCGCCTCCCCCTGCGTAACATTCCTCTCCCTCTCCCTGCATTCCTGCGTGCATTTCACAGCTCCGCCCGGTCCGCGGCCGGCACCGCGCGTGTCCGACAGCCCGTCAACAAATCCGCCACGGTGTGACGGGTGACGGGCCGACTGGCCGGTCGCCAGCGCGTGGCCGTCCGGACTGCGGTAGCGCGTGCGGCGCCGGGAGCGGACGACGTGGCCGCCGCGAGCCTTCGCAGAGAGACAGGAGAACTGATGGCCTGAACGGCCGGCGGCTGTGTGAGGGGCGCAGTTTTGTGGTGCGGATTTGAGGCTGATGTCGGGAGTTTCCTAATAGTTTGAGTCATAAGAGCTGATTTGCTGGGGTCATTTCGAACGCTGACATGAACCAAGAACTCAACTTGCCAGTCTTGAGCCATTATTTAAGCCTAATGTTGAGCTCAGCCCCTCGGCACGCCATTCTTGCTTTTCCTGAGAGCTGTGTATTATGGGAGCTCTCGGGTTTCGCAGAATGCATCGGAGGTTACTTGCATCCGACTTCTTGCTGTTTGCGCTACGCTGCCTTACTGCCCGCCATGCCGACCCTCTCTGTCTGTGCCGGCGGCTCTGTTACACGCACAGTGACCTTGGAACCCGGTTCCGCCCAGCGCGTATATCAGATGCAGTGCTGAGCCCCGTGCAGGGCACCAATTCATTCTGCGTGTATTATGACAGGCGTGCCGTGAAAAGTCCGTACTGCTGCGTCCGCGGGGAAATTTACATGGTACGCAGTCATATATGCGAGCGGTAAGTAATGTATTCGGAGTGAGCTGCTGCTTCCTTTCTGTGCAGGACAAAGTATTTTTTTTTTGAATTTTGCTCCCGACAGGCCGAGGCCCTGGTCGGGGTAGGGGGAAGTTACTAGCTGGCAATTAGCCAGATCTTCCGTTTTACTTTACTTTAATGCCGGCTATGTTATTCCGGCCCAAGGCAATATTAAGAACAAAGTTTACGTTAGCCCGGCTCATGTGACGTCCGGTGGAAGCAAGTGCAAGGGAAAGCCAGAAAGGGTGCCAGAGTGGCAGTGCCGAGAGGGATTTTGAGTACTTACATTTCTTGCTGCTGGATCTTGATGCTGAAATGTGGTAGTGTTGTAATGTGTGCTGTTGTTGTGTTGTGAGTTCCACCAGGAAAGTCCTAACTAGAAAAACCTGGTGCCTATCTTAGAGGGCAAAACCTGTGCGCTTTTGCCAAATTGCACAGGAAAAATCCCTTTGCTTTGATATTACGTTACGTTATATCGCTAATGTGTAAGTGTGTTTGTGGAGCTATGTGTCTCGAGTGGGCCTCAACCTTTAAGAGGGATCCCTGTCGAGAACCGCGAGGGGGATGGGCAGGTGCCGATTGCCGCCGCCGCCGCCGGAGGGACGCAAACGCGCGCGCTCGCAAACATAGACGAAATCACGGCGCAACAAGAACAATGAAAACAAAAACAATTACGATGAAACCACGAGAGAAACCAAGAGAAACCAAGAAAAACCAAGAGAAAATCATGTGTCCAAGGAGTTGGGGGAGGAGCCCACCGCCGCGTGCCAATGGTCCCCGCGGCGGCGGCTGGTGCCCGTAAGCTCGGGGCTCCTACAAAACCCCCTTTTTTTTTCACCAAGTGCTGACTGGTATGATTAGAGAACTGACGTTTCAGTGCGGACTCCAGTGACGTAACAATCCATTAAACGGGTCGTTGCGGACGGCATAGTGCCGACACCTCTTTCTCCAAGCAGATGGGGGGCAGAGGAGCCCGCCGCCGCGTGCCAATGGTCCCCGCGGCGGCGGCTGGTGCCCGTAAGCTCGGGGCTCCTTAATTGACATGGCCAGTATCCAGGAAATCAAGAAGATTGAGTCCCGCGCCCAGAACCGCTATCGACGGCTGGCCGACCACGGAACTGAGCGCGAGACTGTGCTATATGGATCGTTCAAGTTTAGTATTGTGTAGAAAAACGAAAAGAAGGTCAAGTAGGTCTGGATTTGAATCACCAAGAAGAGTAGGGAGCGTAATACCCGGGCACTGGTGAAATGCATGCGTCGGAGCTGGTGATGAATGAATAAGGGAGTGAATTATACAGCGCCGGTGTGTGTGATCTGCATTGCAGCTGGGGTATCGAGGTCTTAGATTTAGGTAGGTACCGATGAACATGCGGCGCTTGTTATTGGCACAGATACCTTTTAATTAACCGTCCGCGTTGGGAGGGCTTCATGGTGTCGGGCATTCTTACCGAACGCGGGTAAAAATGTCCCCTTTGCCCAGCAAGATGGTCGTATTAGCGGTGACATCAGACGTGCTAAACAAGCCGCGGTATGTAAGCCACTGACTGTATCGAGAACAGCGCGCCGCAGTCACGGTAACCAGAATGCTCCACGTTCCGGGCTGTTTTTCCCCGTCTGCTTTTCTGGTCGTGACATCATGTTCGGCTCTGAACCCGTGTTCTTTACGTCATCTGTCGAGTGTCGTCTCGGAGACGGCGTGTGGTTATCGCACTGCACCCTTATCGTGATCGGCTTACATTAAACACTCGTGTTCTTCAGGACGGGACATTTATTGCACCGGACCAAACACTCCTTTTTGGTCGTTCAAATGCATTGGCACCTGGCTATTAATTCTGGAGCACGGCTCTCACCGTTGCAAATCGCGTGAGAATTCTGCCATGCCAAACAGTGCCGTCCGTCTGTCTACCAGCGCACGCGAGGTGAATAATGTCTGAAATTTCTCATTCCGTTGTTTTCACGCGGTATGGCTCTCTGCGGACGCTGGGAGGCGGTGCAGTCTGCGCTCGTCCCGCCCGGGCCGTCCGGTCGGCGGGCGCGCCTCGGAGACCGATCGGCCCCCCGGGAGCGGGGTCGGAGCGCCGCACAGCCACCTAACGAGCCACCCGGGACGCCGGACATGGGACCAAAATAGCGGCGAATTAGTGACAGCCGCCGGCCAATACTGAGCGGGTGGGCGGCGGTATTAGAGGGCGATCATCGGCGCCCTGACGGCTGTCGTCACCGACGCCGTTCCAGAGGTCAAATCCGAAGTCGTACATCGGAAACCCGGCGTGGGCGAAATGGCAGCTCTGAAAGGGCAACAGGGGTTTGTGTTTGGACTGTAATGTCATTGGTAGGTCGTTGTTTAGTTTATAGACGGCATTTCTGTCATGTTTTTGTGGTAGCTGTAATGCATCGGTGGTCTTTCATAAAAGTTAAAACTCGTCAACCGTTCGTTTATTTCTAGGTCGTCATTTGAAAGATCGATGGTAGTTGGTCGTCAGTAGTCGGTCGTCTGCCGGTAGCAGGGAGGATCAGTAGTCCGCGACATCAGTCGTCAGACGCTGTGTATCAGTAGTCAGAAGCATTGTAAGCAGTGTAACGTCAGTCTTTTCCTATCCAGCCCTCCCTCGACAGCTCGGCAGCCGGCCTCTCTCAGGTATCACTCAGGCATCCATCGAGCATCACCCAGGTATCACTCACCGGCCGTCCTTCGTCACCAGTCCGTCAGAAGTGCCTCAGTAGTCCGTCAGTATTCGATTCCCATCCCGTCTCTCGTCAGCCGGCGCTGCTGACGGCCGCGTCAGGCCGCCCTATCAGCCGTCGGCCGGTGTCGGTACCACTCAGTCCTGTGGCGACTCCACCCTGTCCTTGGCCGGTCCGCAGCGCGTGCAGAGAGTGCTGGACACGCACCGCGGACCGCACCCGCACGCACCGCGCCGAGCGAGCTATCGGCTCTTCCGGCTGGAGGCTGGTTCATTGATGTGTCGTTAGTTGAGTACGGTCTGTTCGGATAAGTTCGTTTTTAGATTTGCGTGTCTGTAGTTGCTAAGCGGACTATGACAGCACTTAGGCCAAAGTACGACACGGGATTTGCATGTTGGAGTTCGATTACAGTGGTGGACGGGTGATGTTGGCGGTCACGTGTGTTACGCTGCACGCGCGCTGCTGTCGCTATACGTACCGGAGTGCTGGCGTCCATCACCGTGTCTGCCGGCGTCCTGTGTCGGAGCTGTGACGCCCGAGTCCGCCGGCCAGCCGCCCGCACCAGTCGCCGGTGTCGTGCATGATTACACGCACTGTCGGCCGCGCTGATCCGACGCAGCGTTCCTCGCGGGCCTGGAACAGCGTGCAACATAGCGAGCGGCGCCTGCCTGCCGGCCCAGTCAGCCACCAGGCGGGTTTTGGGAGACGGCGTAACGGTAAACGACGACCGCTTTTGTTGGCTGTGCCGGTTTTATGCCGATTATTTTCGCCTCGGCGGGTGGCTGAGTCAGATTCGAGATGACAATCGGTTTCTTGGGATCGGTGGATGGTGATACCCATGTTTCTGTGTTGTAGATAAGACTCGCGGTCTACTAATCCTTCCAGTTTTCGAGGTCACAGTCATCGGATAACGTTTTCAGCGGCCTCTTGGCTAGCGGTTGCATTAATGCCGTGGCATAGAAAATAGATTTAGAGCGGTCGCTTTAAATGGAACGCTTTAAACGTCAGTCCTGTTTAACTTTGGGAAATGCGGGATGAATGTGAATTGTGACAAGTGCATTTCGTCATCAAAGTTGGTTTGCTAATGGAATCGGAAACTTAATGTCTCCGATGTTTGCCCATTCGTGCCTCTGCTGCGTCACAAGGCAGCTTGATTTACAAACTACGAGAAACACAAGCCAAACTGTGGGGGCGAAGCTGGTGCCCGTCGCGACGTTTTATGGTTCCTCTGTCCTCTGACCTTGGACGGGACGGAGCGGCCAGCGTGGCGCCGCGTGGGGCTGTCCTCCGGCTACAGAGGACGGTTGTCCTCCTTTGTCCCCGCTCTGTCCCGCGGACACCCTCGGCAGCGGACAGTACAATCTCTGTGCCACACCCTCAGCTGCCGTCCAGCGGCCTACAGTCGGCGGCCATCTGCCGTCTGTTGTAGGTCCAGCTGGGGGTGTGGGGCGGCGAGTCTGCAGCCCCGGCTAGTCGCCATAGCCAGGCCCCTGTGAGCATGCCCTAGCGAGTCTGGTCCCTGAGATCACGGTCCCTGCTGCTCGGTCCATCGTCTTGTCCACTCAATAGCCGGGTGTGGCTGCCTCATGGAGTGTTTCTGGACTTAGTGTGGACGCCTGGAGGGAGATGACTGCTGGTTCTCTGACGTCAATATGTCTTCAGCAGTGCGACTTCCGTGTTTGAATGTATGGGCACGCCAAACATAAACCATCATCTATGTCAGCACCTATCAGCGCCGATTAGTTGGTAGGGTAGACCGGGGCAAGTCGCCCCGCCGAGGTAAAACGCCTCACCGATGTTTCTCGGAACTGGCAGAGTTCTGGGGAAACATCATCTCTTCTATAAAACGTGCACTATATGATGATTATATGAGCAGACTGGAAAGAAATTGTGATGACTCTTTCCGGAGATATAGCCAAAAATGTGTTTTTTGAGTGATTTTTATGTTTTGTTGTCAGATTATGTATCATGGCGTTCTTTTATGGTCCACATCAGGTTAACGACTTTTATGTATTTTGAGCAACTATTGTCTAACGCTTATCATGCCGGGTTGGTTCGTGTTAAATTATGTCTTGCTGGAGTGCAAGGCGTTGTTCTCTGAGCGAACTACGTGATGGGGTAAAATGCCCCAGTAGGTCGCGGGGCAAGAAGCCCCTGGGGCGTTTTACCTCATGTGTTGTTCGGGCTACCCACTTTCTAATGTTCGGTAGCTGGCGAACAGTAAGTTTCTATGCCTTTATGTGTATTTTTCTCAGCAACTGGATGGCAAAGGAAGTATTTTGTTAACATTTGCATTGCAATAATTTATTGTTTGGTCTTATGAGGTAGGTGAAAAACCTGCTCATACAATAGTGTCATAGCTGAACACCTGACAGGATGGAATGTGCTAACTTCAGTGCCGTGCCTCCAGAGGTCTAACGGACCTCTCGCATAAGATTTAGCCAACTACCATGTTAAATCTTTAATCTAAAGTATGGGGCTACTTGCCCCAGGCCGTGGGGCGTTTTGCCCTGGGGTTGGGGCAAAAGGCCCCATTTGCAGTTGCTTCACAAATCACTTCCTAGCTTGGAGTCCGATCATAAGTGAATGAATTTGAGGGGTGCAATTTAAAGTAAAATGTCCAAAGAACGCTTTGAGCACAAATTTGGCCTTCCAGGTGATGTGAGACAAAATTTATGTAGCAAAATAAATTATCTGGGGCGTCTTGCCCCAGGCTACCCTACCCTGGCTGTTGTTGCATGTGACACACGAGAGTGGATGATGCATTGCAGACATTGACATGTAATGCGTCCACTCCCAAGTGTATATTGTCTTTAGAGCCATATGACTGATTGTTCCTTGCAAGCGGTAAATTATAGTAGCTACACGGCTAAGCAATTTAGCATGCTTAGACCAGGCGCGCCCAACGGGTGTATACTGTATATGTACTCCTAAAGCCAGTGTACGTACGGCCAGGGTTGGTATGCGCGGCCTCCCAAAGGACCTGACCCGAACATTCAGCCAGCGCCATTCAGGCTGGTTTGTGTACGCCGTCGAATCGAGGCTGGAACCAGCAATCACGCGGGCCGCCCTCGGAGCTCGACAAATCCGCCCTGACCGACAAATCAGCCCCGACTGTCACCGGCCAGCCAACAAATTGGGCACGCTTCGACCGGTCTGTTGACAGACTAGAGCCGACTGTGGACAGTCTGCAGTCTGTTGCGGTTGTTCCTTTCGATGCCAGACTGGAAAATGTGTCACTTGATCAGCGATCTGAGTCTGTTGCTGGTGATCCTTCCTATCGCAGACTGCAGTCTATCCTGCAGTCTGCACTCTGCAGTCAGTACAGTCTATCCATTGACTGTGTCCCGTGATATAGTCTACAGTCTGTCGCCTCTGATCTGCCTTTCGCAGACTGCATGGTCTGTTGCTGTGAGACCATCCTGTGACAGTCTTTTCGGACCGGTCTGTCTGCCCGGCCGACGAGCCGGTGTCACGTTTATTGCCCTCCCGCTGACCGGACGCTTTTACGGCGGACCAGGACAGATTGGGCCGGGCTCTGGTGCCGAGACAGGACGGACGGACCGACGGGTGGACGGACGGACGGACGGACGGACGGACGGACGGACGGACGGACGGGCGGTGGCCACTGGCCACGGATGGTGGTGGCTGTACGGAGCGTAAGGATGGTGGTTGGTTTGCACGGACAGGACAGTGGACAGCTGCTACATGGAATGCTGCTACATTAGGGCCTCGCCAGGTGTAGGGGTCCCAGGGGAGCAATGTCTCTTTGTCGCAGATGTGGCCAGTAGAGCATACAAGGCACTAACTTATACAGGGCTCTGAACATTGACCAAAAACTTCACAAATGGTGCTTTCCTTTATGCCAGAAAGACGATCGCCAAAATGGTCACTTCGCTGGGGCATTCTATTTGGTCTTTGGAACCATGTCTCGTCCCTACTCCATCCCCGCTTTCATTTGACCTTCGCCGTCGGCGTCGTCCGGCTGCCTCAATGGCCGGCGGCCATCAATAGAAGCGAGTCGTCCGGCGGCGGCTCGGCAGCGTTTTTGTGCTGTTGTTCGGCGCACGTCGAACGGCCCGCCGGGATGGAGATGTATGTGTTTACCGGCGGTGTGTCACCGGAGCTCGATAGGTGTGCCGCGTCCCACTCGTGTCCGAAGAGCGTGATGACGTCATCGTGATGTCATTTGATGTAGGAGGTTTGGTGGGGTGCCTGCTGGATTAGAACGGGAAGCTGGGGATAGCGCAGGGGAATCACTGGATGTAAGCACGGCGTGCCTCTCTGTCCTTGCACCTTTTGCACCTTGTTTGTGATAAGAACTGGCGCTGGAAGTGGAAGTGCAAGACTCTCTCTCTCTCTCTCTCTCTCTCTCTCTCTCTCTCTCTCTCTCTCTCTCTCTCTCTCTCTCTCTCTCTCTCTCTCTCTCCCTCTCCCTCTCCCTCCCGTGACGGTGTGTGTCTGACGCCCCGCCTCCTCTGCCAGGTGACGGCGGAGGACGCCGATGCTGGTGTGAACGCCGAGCTGCGCTACTCGGTGGTGGCGACGGACGGTGTGCGGATGGACATCGAGCCGCGCCTGGGACAGCTGCGCCTGCCGCCCGACTCGGCCGGACAGCTCACCGCCGGAAAACACGCGCTCACCGTGAGTTGGCCCAGAGCTCACCGTGAGCTAGTCACGGACTCACCGTGAGTTAAATATGGGGTCACAGTGAATTCATCATAAGGTCACTGTGAGTTAGTTACGAACTTACTGTGGGCCAAACACGAGCCCAGCGTGAGTTAAACATGGACTGGATATGATCATCCGGCACGCCTTCAACCTGTCGAGTCGTCATGAAAAGGAAACTAGCTAACCAATGCCTACCCTGATCTCGGGCAACAACTCACCTGTCTGCCAATTAGAACGACATCCATGGATGTCATAATTCACACGCCGGCCTCCCAAAAACCCTGAAACATTCCTACCTGATCACTGGCACCTTCTTTGTAAACGGTTCCCTCTTTGCTGATAAATTCGACCCGTTTGTTCCACCGTGCACGGCCTCCACGGCTGCGCTGCGCACCCGTGTGTGCGTGTGCACACGGCTGTGATGATTGTATGACTGATGGTGGTGTCCCGGCGCCGGACGGCTGAGTCCGTCTCCATTAACAGTCGTGTTTGTGCGGCCGTCACAGACGGACCACCGCCGAGCACGCCTCCGCCGGACCGTCTGAACGGACATTTATTCAATTGGGCGATTGGGAAACTGGGCGTTTGATCTCCATTGTGCTATTTGGGCTACAAAGGATGCGTTATTGTATCTTATTCTTATCGGTAAACTGAATTGAAGGGTGGGATGTTTCATTTGAAATCATCTTTCTTTTGATTGGTATTATATCAGACGCATAATGGGTTATTGCAGCTTTCTGGTTTGCGCAATCATTTTCGCTTGCCTAGCGCCCTTCCTTATCAATTCGATTGCATTCATTATATGTGACGTTATTGATAAGCTAACTCGTTTTTTTGTAACAGTATACACTATACCATATAGCTGGTGACCGTTGAGCGTGCTGGTGTGCTGGCTAGGTACTGCGTTTGAATGTCATTTCTGTGTCAATTCATCCGATTTGCGCCACGCTTTGACCTTTTGGCCTCCTGCTTGCCTCCGGGCTCCGGCCCTCCTCACACTATGCGACCTCTCTTCTTACCTCAGGCACCTGTTGACCGCCCCCACCCACCTCAGATGTCCCCTCTGACCACCCTCTCCCGCGGCAGGATCTCTGCTCTCTCTGACCCGCCGCTGACCCTCCCTATCTGCCCACAGGTGAAGGCTGCCCTCTCTGACCGCCTCTGACCCTCCCTATCTGCCCACAGGTGAAGGCTGCCCACTCGGACCGCCTCTGACCCTCCCTATCTGCCCACAGGTGAAGGCTGCCCACTCGGACCGCCGCTGACCCTCCCTATCTGCCCACAGGTGAAGGCTGCCCACTGGGACCGCCGCTGACCCTCCCTATCTGCCCTCAGGTGAAGGCTGCCCTCTCTGACCGCCGCTAACCCACCCTATCTGCCCACAGGTGAAGGCTGCCCTCTCTGACCGCCGCTGACCCTCCCTATCTGCCCTCAGGTGAAGGCTGCCCTCTCTGACCGCCGCTGACCCTCCCTATCTGCCCTCAGGTGAAGGCTGCCCTCTCTGACCGCCGCTGACCCTCCCTATCTGCCCTCAGGTGAAGGCTGCCCTCTCTGACCGCCGCTAACCCACCCTATCTGCCCACAGGTGAAGGCTGCCCTCTCTGACCGCCGCTGACCCTCCCTATCTGCCCTCAGGTGAAGGCTGCCCTCTCTGACCGCCGCTGACCCTCCCTATCTGCCCTCAGGTGAAGGCTGCCCTCTCTGACCGCCGCTGACCCTCCCTATCTGCCCTCTCTGACCGCCGCTGACCCTCCCTATCTGCCCACAGGTGAAGGCCACGGACGGCGGCTCGCCGGCCAAGTCCTCCGTGACGCGCGTGCTGCTGGACGTGCTGCCGGAGCAGCCGGCGGCGCCGTACCCGCCGCGCGTGATGCTGCCCTCGGAGACGGTGCAGGTGTTCGAGACGGAGCCGGTTGGACATCTGGTGCAGTTCGCGGCGGCCAACACCACCGTCCTCTTCAGCATTGTCGGTGAGAAACGGAGGATGGAGAGGGGAGGGGAGGTGGGAAGAGATGGGAGGAAGGATTGGATAGCAGAGAGGATGAATGAAGGAGGGGTGGAGGAGAGGAGGAAGGAATTGAGAGAGGTTAGGAGAAGAGAGGAGGGGTGATGGATAAGATAGGGTGATATAGAGGAAGTTTACTGCAGGGAGAAGACGGAAAATGTTGCACTTACTATCGCAGTCAGGTTTGATCAGCTTCGTACCAGATTGGTAGCGAGCTGTTGGGTTGTTATTCACTCGCGATTGTGTTATATTCGGTGTTATGATGATCACACTGTTGTTTCCATGTTGATGAGTGCGTCCCGACCCCTCCGACTCGTTTGTATGTTTGATTGGACTGCGTCCCAGCGTGCCAGTCTCCCAGCTCGCCAGTTTCGTGCTCGGAACATGTTTGGTCAATGATGAAGCTGATTACGTCCAGGGTGCGGCCTATTGGAGCCGTATACCATCCACCGCGACTGTTCCAATCAAGTTCGCGCTGCCTGTTCTGATGAGTAGTCGGGCTGCGCTACATGAAGTTTAGACATGTTCTTATCAGCGGCCGGGTATCGGCCATGCTTTGTTCGACACCGATCAGTGTGTGTTTAGTGTAACTCGCCGTAGAACTGGGGCGGCCGATGTTGATTTAGCAGTGCTCCACTGACGGCTGCCTGTTGATCAACGAGCGTCTAACGCGTGTGGCATTGATGCCGCTCTGCTGGGCGGTAGGTCAGGGATTCACCACTGCTCGCTGGGGGTCAAACCCCGCCCCTCGCGGTCTGACAAGGCCGGTCGACGGTCGGGACGGCGGAGATCAAAAGGTCGAGCCAGCGCGGACACTGCACACAGGCAAGTGTGCGTAAACAGCGCTGATTGGGTCCGTTTAATGCAGCAGGGTCGTTTCTGTCGGCTATGTTGGTCGCGGAAATCAGATGGGCGCCGGTGTTGGACGTGAGGACCTTCTGCGGTCGAGTCTGAACTGAAGTGTGTTGTGTGACCGCGGCTAGCTGCATTATTGAAGAAGTTGCTATGGTTAGTCACCGACTGCCTGATATGGCTGATCTTGGAAAATGTGACAGTGCTGCAAGGACGTAAACAATCGCTTGTTTTCGTGTCATGAAGGAATGCAACACAGGAGCGGGCTTTGTCGAAGCAGGACACGAATGAGTGTTATCAAAGACTACGTGGAATGACCATCAGAAGAAATAGCGATTCCTGCATTCCAAATATAATGGAAGCTGCTCCGTAACCGAAGGTTTGTTGTCAATAGTTAAAACACTATTCTTTAGAATTGTGTTTTTTCTATTGAAAAACAAATCTGAGTTCCCTGACAATTGGGCAAAAGCTGCCTGAGATCAGTAATCCGTTACTTTCTGGTTACCTTTAGCTCTTCTCTCAACTCGTTATTTCTGGCTTATCAGTCGGTCAGTTTCTGTCATCGCCTCAGTCCGTCGGTCTGCCAGTCTGTCATTTACCGGTCAGTAAATCCCTGCCTCGTCTGTCATTTCGCTATCGCTCGTGTGCTGACCATATGTCGGTGTTTTGACGTCCCTCCGTACCTCATCTCGCCCACCCGTCATCCCTCTAGCAGACCGATTAGAACCCGTTCCATCATCTCAGCGGCCCACCGACAGATCTGTCAACCTGTCCATCGCTCCTCCGAGGCCGTTAGTGCTGCTCTCCTTCGCCAGTGGCGAGTCGGGAGTCGTGTTTCACTAGCCATGAGCAGTGAACAGTCTCCTGTCTCTGCTGTCTTTTGTCTGCTGCCGGCAATGCAGACTCCCTCGAGCCCTCGAGACTCGCGGCCCCTAAGGAGCCGGCGCTATGTCTGAACCGAGCAGAAGCCAGCGGCGAAAATGGTCCACTCGGTTGTGACATGGTTTGGAGATATCCAATGAAATTGTAGGCGGTAGATGACAGTGGATGGGTCTGTCGTGCTTTCAGAAGACACGTGGAAATGGAAGGAGGATTTGTGTTTTACATATCAGTGGTCTATTTTAATAATCCAACACACGTACTGTTTTGCTGTGAGGTTGAAAGGGAAGCCTTCTGAAGCTACATCTCGCCATTTTCCGTCATCGTTTGCCGTTTTTGCTGACGGGCCTCGGGGAGTTTCCGCCATGAATGAAGAGTCAGTTGACTCTGTCACATAGGTGTAGCAACGTATCTCTTTGGTGAAGGATACCTTTCACCAAAGTTTTAGATTGGTGAAGGATCCTTCACCAATCTTGAGCAATGCAGGTGAGGGTCTTCACCAATGCTGAAACGACTGGGTTCGACGGTCGATCTAATGTTAAAAAGAAAAGAAAAGCAATGCCGAATGGGATGAACAAAAAGGCTAAAACGGCAACAGGTACCCAATTACCCCATCCTTTCAGTTATGAAGCGTTATGCCCACCTTTTTCACAATTCACGCCATTTAATAAATGATAGGTAATATATAGGGGAAGTTGGGGGAACGCCGAATACTTTTTTCTGACGCCCGTAGCACGCAAGGTAGACAACATAAGCTATTCTTGTTGGCGTCATTCGAGAGGCCAGTCTTTTGCCTTTCAAACATACCAGGCGCATTTGATGAATTCGCATACCGTTAAGCGCGCAAACTAAAAATATCAAAGAAGTGACTTTTTCGGCGTTGCCCCGGACTGCGGGGAAAGCCGAAAATGGGAGAAATGATCTATGGGGAATGCCGGCATTGATGTTTTGCCACTTTATCTCAAACTTTATCCTGAATTTATCAAATCTGACACGCGTTTTAAGAGCTTGGGGACGCTTGGTGCACACTGGAAGTTATAATTGTGTGATATAATAAGAAAATGCCAGGTAAATAATTCCTTATAAGTAACAGGCCGTTGTGTCGGTTGAAAGTGCAATTTGTGTGATTAAAAATTCGCGTTGCTATTCTACAGCAGTAAAGTCCACTTAGCGTGCTTTAACGTGCGTAATTGCACGTTTTCGGCATTACCCCAGCCAGCCATACTTTCATTTGCAGGCCCATAACTTTTCAACGTGCCGTATAAATTTCAAATAGGCAGCACACTTATGCAAAGACATGCTGAAGATTACTTGACCGAATTGGCCAGACAAACGGTAGCATAATAAGTAAGAAATGCAGCTTCAAAGGCGCATGTAGTACAAGGAACGCGTACCTTGAAAACGCTCTTGGCGCCCTCACAGCCGAAGTATTCCGAATGACGACTCGTAACAAACATGCGATAATTGTAGTCACTTAAGCTTCAGAGCATCACTGACAGGTGGCATCCATGTCTTACGGTTTTCGAAATATCTCGAATTTCGGCTTTGCCCCAACTCCGGCATTGCCCCAACTTCCCCTACCAGTAAAACGCCTTTTGGGCGAAGAACGAGCGAGCGAGATAGTGAGCCCTGCACGTGCGGAAGGGCGAGAGGGTACTTCCAACGGGCATGTGCAAAGCACCCTTTTAACCGGTCGCTAGCGGTGTGCCAAATTTGAACGCAGTCGGCCCAGCCGTTCCTGAGATCTGGAAGCGGCATTCTGCACGTGCGCACGTGCAAACGGGGTCCAAAATGACTTTTGCACGGCACCCTACTAACCGGTCCCCAACCGTGTACCAAATTTGAGCGCAATCGGCCCAGCCGTTCTCGAGATCTGGAAACGCCCCCTGCACGTGCGCACGTGCAGTTAGCACCCTAACCGCAACACATGGGAATGCGTTGTCTGGTGGGTGCTTACTTGTATGCCAAGTTTCAGCGAAATCGCCCCAGTAATTACCGAGTTACTGAAATGGGAACAAATTTGGCACCTCTTCTTTTTGTATTTTGCACGTGCAGTGGGGGTCACTCACATAGATCAAGAGTATCCGACCTTTGGTAGAACGGATGCAGCTACCCTATAGAAATTACCGCAAGACAATCGCTCAAGCCGCTGCTGAGATATGGGCCTCTCAAAATCATTACTTTTGCAAAACTGCTTGAACACCCTTGACTTTTCACGTGGTACGTGCCACGACGGTCACTGAGATGTATCAAAAGTAGTCAATTACGGGGTAGAAGGGATGGGGTTACCCAGCAAAAAAGACCGCAAGCCAATCGGTCCAGCGGTTGCTGAGATATAAGCCTCTCAAAAGCGTTACAGGCCGGGCCGGGCCGGGCCGCTCATACTGAGATTTTTCCCTTATATTGAAAAGACTTCGCTTCGCTCGCTGCGCTCGCTCGCTCGTAAATACTGAACGAGGCCGGTGTAAATAAATTTTCAAGACCGAGGTCCTTACTGAATTTTTGAACGAGGCCGAAGGCCGAGTTCAAAAATCAGTAAGGACTGAGGCATGGATGAGATAATAATGGATTGGTGTCTTCGCAGTTTTTGGCGACATTGAGCTCAGGCCTGCCATCTAGCGGGAGAATTATCGTAAGTTAGGAGCAAGCCGAGTGAAAGCCGCTGATTAGCATTGTGACACATGGGAGTATGGTGTAGAAGCGGGCTTGTTGTGCAATTTTTTAAAAGGTTATGTCTTTATATGTCAGTAAAAGCGAAGAAATTAATAGATTTATGTGCAGGGTCAGTAATAAGATAAGCAGTTCCATGTTATTTCCTCATTAAATCGTGAAACAGGGAGTTATTGGAGACTTCGCCAGCACGTGTCGTTTTCGCTATTTTTCACAACAGTCTTTACTTGGCCTAAATCAAACAAATTGTCCGATCAAAGAACAAAACAAACGTTAAGTACTATCTATAAGTCTAATGAAAAAGTTGAACGGAATTGCTAACGTCATTGCCGCTCAATATGTCATTCAAGACGCTCTATGAAAAAGACCCAGCCAGTGCTGCGTAGTCGATGAAATTTCAGTGACTTTGGCTCCAACTCCGATTCTGGTATCCAAATATCGACTCCGACTCCTCCGGGCAGAACTGTCGATTCACACAGACTCCGACTCTGACTCCGACTCAGCAGCCCTGGTAAGTCTGTGGAGTCGATGACTTTTCGGTGACGTTCGACTCATACTCCGACTAAAGCTTTTAAAAATCAACCGACTCCGAGTCGGAACTGAACCGCTGGCTCTGACTACAACTCCGCAGCCCTGGCCCAAGATAGCCGCCTAAAACAACTTTGATTCGTGATCTTCTTCGTACATTGTTAATGTTATTTTAAACAAGGGGTAGAAAAGGGAGACGAAGCCTTCACAAACAAGGATCTCCTGTTGCGGATCAATCAGCTGCTGGAACAGAAAGGCATAAACACCACGCATCTCAGTTCAACGGTTTCCTAACGACTCTGCACCAATGTAAGCACTGATCAATGCAGTGCGAGCATCGATGTGACATTTGTGTACCAAGTTTGAGTGTTATCCGCCCAGCCGTTCTTGAGATATGGAAGCGGCACCCCGCACGTGCGCACGTGCAGTAGCACCCTCATAGTGACTCATGGAACTGCATTGGCCACTGGGTGCATAACTATTGACGAAGTTTAACTGTAAGGGGCCCAGCCATTGCGGAGTTACTTTATGTGGAGCAATTGCGATACCCCTAACTTGGCACGTGGCACGTACCGTAACAACCAGTATAACGCCTTATGGGGCGACTAACGGAGCGAGCGAGAGGGTGGGCCTTGCACGTGCGAAATTTCGAGGGGGTACCTCCAACTGACTTGTGCACGGCACCCTACTAACCGGTCTCTAGCGATGTGCCAAATTTGAGCACAATCGGCCCAGCCGTTCTAGAGATCTGGAAGCGGCACCCTGCACGTGCGCACGTGCAAAATGGGTCCCAGACTCCCAACTGACTTGTGCACGGCACCCTTCTAACTGGTCCCTAACCGTGTACCAAATTTGAGCGCCATCGGTCCAGCCGTTCTCGAGATCTGGAAACGACCCCTGCACGTGCGCACGTGCAGCAGCACCCCAACCCTAACACATGCAGATGAATTATCTGATGGAGACCTAACTGTGTACCGAGTTTCAATTCAATCGGCCCAGCCGTTGTGCCGTTATTGAGGCTGCAATTTTGGGGGTTCTTAAAAAATGTCCAACTTTACCACGCGCCACGTGCAGTGGTTGGCAAGAACGCATGGTGGCCATCACACCACAGAACTTTTACGTCCAAGTGACATTCAGTAAAGAAGACCGCTTGTCAATCGGATGTCCAGTTCCTAAGATATTAGCTTTTGAAGAGCGTCCCCACGGCCGGCCGGCCGGCCGCTCATACTCAGAAATTTCCGTTATTCTACGTAAGACTCCGCTCGCTTCGCTCGCTCCGTAATTAACTAAGATGAAGAAAATCGAGCGAAATTCGGAGAAGTAGGAATAAGCCTACCAAATATGTATGACATATTGCCAAACTGCTGTACCATTGTGAGTAAATGACCATTGAAAAGGTCGTACAAGCCGATGGGACTGGGCGTTTCAATACACACCGTCTTACGCATTTTATTTTCGTTATTACCTAAAGGCTGCTTGACATTTTTGGCTTTCAAGCATTTAAGACATTTTTTATCGGCTCAAGTCCAGTAATATTACCTCCAACTCGTGGGAATATGCACTTCAAGCCAACTAACACACCACACCCACGTGTGTCATAATGCTGAGAGATAGCGTTCACTCGGCTAGCTCCTAACTTACGATAATTCTCTCGCTAGATGGCAGGCCTGATCCCAATGTCGCGGATCCCAATGTTAATTTCCACGAGACACCAATCCAGTGTTATATCATCCATGACTGAGGTCTTGACAATTTATCACCGGTCGAGTTTGGTATGTATTTTACTGTATGCCAACGATAAAACAATTGTCTAGACCGAAGCTCTTAGCGGTTTTTTGAACGAGGCCATCCCAAAATGTTGACTTGGTAATGCATTTTTGACCGTGGTCACTTTGCTTACACCAGTTATTACCACACCCCTCTGGCTAATGTATTTGAATAGGCCAGGCATACAGTAAAGCCGAAAACTGTATTGAAGTTGGTAAACGTGTAAATGTGTCTCAGTAAATGCCGTGAATATCTAAATAAATTGGCTTGTTTTTACTCGTGGGAAAGTTGTAAGACTTTGGTCACGAAAAAATGCAGTGGAGCATACCTTTAGGTTCCAAAGGTATGCTTGGATGGTGGATACCTTTGGTAGGTATCCAAAGGTATGCTTGGATACCTAAAAATTCAATTTTAGGCATGTACTGAAAAGTTGACGTTAATTAGATGATAATGGCGTGAGACATTTGCGAGAAAAAAAAACAGGAGTTGGCGAAATCCCCCCCCCCTCCACTGCGGTAAGGTCCTGCACCCTCTCCGAAGGTTCAGGTGACATCCTTCACCAATATTTTTGGCGCTCCTACACCCATGCTCTGTCATGCATCACAGTCTCGACTGGCTCCGGATGGAATAGTGAACCCCCATTTGTCACGTGTATGGTTGGCCCGGGACCGGCGTCGGCACTCTGTCTGGTATCGACCCTCTGTGAGCTGTCATTAATTCACGGCGACCTCCAACTTGGACCGCCAGCAGCGGACCGATGACGTCACTGTTCGGTCCGATGACGTCATGTCTCTGTATTTCAGGCGGGAACACGGGCGGCAGCTTTAGCGTGAACAGTCCGGGAGGCATCGTGATCGCGCGGCCGCTGGACTGGGAGACGACGCCGGAGTACACGCTGAACATCTCGGCCACGGACGGACACCACGTCATCTATACGCCGGTAAGGGAGTAGTGGAGGGAGTAGTTGGGGGTAAGTTAGTCAACAAAGCAGAGTTTTCTACGAGACCAGTGGCGCATCTACACGCCGGTAAGGGAGTAGTGGAGGGAGTAGTTGGGGGTAAGTAAGTCAACAAAGCAGGGTAAACTACAAGAAACCTGCGGCGAGTGATGAAAGAAAGGTGAAAGATGAAAGACTGGATTTGAGAGTAATGTGGGTATGAGACTAGACATAGCATGGGTTGAGCTCTAGATGTGCGTCAATATGAGAGTTTTCGGCGGGAAACGGATGGACAAAGAGTTAGCTGACAGCCGATGGATGGCAGGAGCTGATGATGTTGCTTAAATTGCGTCATGGAAACATGCTTACCTTAAATTGTGTCATAGAAACATACATGGGAATGCAGTTGGCGCAAAGGAGTTTCGTTGTTATGACTTACTTTCCAGCGGGTAGCAATATTACTTATCATCAATACGAACTTTACGGCATCATTAATGCCACATTTGCATGACATTACCATCGTCACTTGATGTCACTGTGGTGCCTGTTTATTTCGGTAATGCCACTATCAATAAATGTGGTCAGTTAATCACCTCTGGCCGACATTACCTCGGTGGACATTACAACGTTCGATGTACTGTAACATGATTGATAGTATTCCACACAAGTAACGGTGTTGCCTTGCTGCCCGGCCCCTGCCGCATTAAGGGTAATTAACAGTCGTTTGACATTATCGTAGACCCCCCAGTGTAACAGTTGCAGTGCTCACAATAATAGTAGAGTAATCAGCCGGTCTCGTGGGTCCAACCGTCAATTGAGCGTGATTTCTATTGAAACGGATCACGCCATTCCGTAGATGTATGGCATCACGAGGAAATGGCTCCGCAGTGGACCGAACCCGGCTGCATGACATTTCTCCACTAATAACTTGTTGAGCGAATTGGCTGCTGGGCTATTAGGGGGAAATTGCTTTGATCACAATGTAGCCGTTAGTTTGAATTGGCCTCGGCTGTGCGACTGAGCCGGTTTCAATGTCGCCTAATGCGCTATTGACGCCGTGGTCTGACTACTGATGGACAGTTAAGGGCCTTATCATCGAGTTCTAATGCATGGACGGAGGCGCGGCGCTGCTCTGCTCTGCTCGGTGTGATTGCCGGTGCCGAGAGGCGGCTCAGTTGACCCGCTGTGCCCGGCTCTCTCGGGCAGTGGTGAGACGACAGCCTGGTGGTTCCATTGTTCCATTAGCCGGACGCGGCCCCGGCCTGACCCAGTTCGATAGGAGGTGCAGCCTCACAGCCAGCAGACACAGGTCACAGGGTGGACCGAACTTGACCACGTGCCGAGCGACAGGGCTGATAGTCAAACGAGGCGCACTTGTCAACAACTCTGGGCAGCCCTCTCACCGATGTGTTGTGGGTTATGTGGCTGGTTTATCGTCTTGGAATGGTGCGCTAAAGTGGATGTTTTCCTCCCACCGAAATATGTTTATTGATTGATGCTATTGCCAGTTTCCCTGAAGCAACCGAAGCTGTCTCGGTCACGTCTTTCTCGAGTTGGCGATAAATCTATAATGAACGGTTTGGGAAGCTTTTTTGTCGAAATAGCCTTTTTTCGACGCACTCCTGCGAAACTTGATTTACCACTCCATTCACGACTGATTGGATTTAAAGCTGCGATGCGACGAACGTGCTTCGGATTAAGTTGTTCCATTCCTTGCTCGCATCGAGCGACGTCGCGCATTTGACAGCGTCGAAACGTCCGCTCAAAGCTGCTTCTTCAAAGCTTGTTGCCCTTCATCTTGTAACCCGTTTAGTTCACAGTTCAGGGCCCAGCAGCTTCACAAGCGACTTCCTAGAAACATGTGTGACAAGGTTTTCCGTAGAATGTCGATATATCATTGGTGACAAGCATCATCTCAGTCGCGGCGAATCCCGTGACCCATCAATGAGACGTTGCGTTTTGCTCCACGACACTTCTTACTTACTTTGCCTAAATATCTCACTCAGGTCAACTCTCCTCTCCTCTCCGTTGTCACCTTTTCCACTGGCCCTGCTCCCTGCCGCTGACGGCTGTCCCGCCCCTTCCCGACCCGCGGTGTATTCTCCCGGAGCCTCTCCGACGTCCGGTCGGTCCGGAGTTCACCATAGGCGACCGACGACCTCACTCTTGTCAGCCTGTCCGTCCTCTGAGTGATGAGGAACCTGACCGACAGCCACGGTAGACTGACCTCACACCCTGAGAGGAGAGGCGGGCCCTGTTCAGACCGACCCGTGCGTGCTGCTGACGCTCGGTAGCTCATGTGGGCGGCGCCGGCTGGCCGGTCAGTGGGTGTCGGATATTCTCGGCTAGCACGTGAGGCGAATTTCCAGTCCTGCCGAGTGGCTGTGTGTGATGATTGAGCTGTAGGGCCGGGCTGGGCAGTGAGTGGTCCGGCGTTATCTGCACCGGCACACACCGCGTGGGTGTTAGAGCTGTCGGGCCCAGCCGTCCGGGAGCGGCGGCCGATGCCGCTTCCCGGTCCGTCGCCTGTCACTGAGCAGGCAGCGGCGCCGGAGGGCGCGGTCTCTGTGGAGTAACCCGGTCCGGGTCGACAGCGCTCGAAAGGCCACTGTCTGTCGGGGCCGCTGTAGCCACCGACTCTGCCGGCGGCCCAGGTGTCACCGGCGGATCAGCCCAGAGCTGGCGGACTCGGCCGGAAGGTCAGCGCTGCTGCCGCCGCCGGCCCGCGGAAGGTCAGGTGTCGCCTCGCGCCAGGTAATGGTGCGATGAGCGCCACCAGCCGCGCCCAGACGCCAACGGTAGAGCCCGCCCGGCCGGCGCTAATGCCTCGTGAGCGATGGGCGGTCCGGGCGGGGCCGGGATTTCGAGGTTAGGATGTAAGGAATGTGTCATTCTGCGGTGATGTGATCTGATCTTCCTGGAATTTCGACCAACCTTTGCGCCCGTTGTGTCGGTCAGGGCGCAGTTTGGTTAAAATTGAATAGGTGCTTCAAGTGAGGCCGCCGTAAATCTCCAGCAATACCATGATTTTCTCATAACCTGCGGCCAGCTTAACATTTCATTCAATCTCTATAATTTGCCACGTTATTTCTGTAGCGAGTGGACGCTCGGTGGGCGGTGTTATTTCTCCGTAAATCAATTTAGCATCAGCCACCGTCCGAGCGCCGGACGCTCGTATTTTAGCCTCTGCCCTGGGGCACTCTGGGTATAAATCCAAACCACCGCCCTTCGACCGGGCGATCCGAACCCCGCAGCGCCTCCACGGCCAACTAATTCGATGTTATCATTCGCCCGGCGTGCGCTGCCGTGTGGGGGTGTAGGTAGGCGCTGTGGCCGGCTCCGGGTAGCGACAAATTGCCAGGGGGATGGGCGGGGAGGTGGGAGTGTGATTCGTTGGGGAAGGTTTTTGGGACGTTTTATGTGGTTAGTTAGGGAGTACAGCTGAGCGATGCGCTTCGTGAGATGTTTTTACAGTGGGGAAATATCTGAAGGGCTTTATCCGGCGTTTATGATGAGGTTTTCCGTGGAAAACTTTAATTACTTTCAGCATCGTCAGCAGCATTATCGTTATCTTCGTCGGACTCATAATGAAGCCGAAAGGCATGAAAATGGCGGTGTTTCAGGAAACCTTAACTCCATTGTAAACCTACACCACAATGAACCATTCTGAGCTAACAGCTAGCAAGACTATGTAGCATTGTACTTCGCACATTCTTATCCATTGTGTTTCTGTGAATTACAATCTCATCTGTACCGCCCAGTGCGCCCCGCCGACTGACCCCTCCCCCTCCCCTCCCTCAGCTCCACATCTCTGTGATGGACCTGAACGACCGCGAGCCGACCCTGAGCCAGCGGCTGTACTCGGTGAACGTCTCGGAGGCTGCCGAGCCGGGCCGGCGGCTGGTCAGTGTGGCCGCCCACGATCCGGACGGCGAGGCCACGCTCTACTACGGCCTGGAGGCGGCGCAGAGCGAGCGCTCCCTGCAGCTGTTTGCCATCGACTCGCTGAGCGGACGAGTCACCGTGGCCGAGCGACTCGACAGGTCAGTGGGGGGGGGGGGGGGGAGGGGGACGAGTCACCGTGGCAGAGCGCCTCGACAGGTCAGTGGGGGGGGGGGGACGAGTCACCGTGGCCGAGCGACTCGACAGGTCAGTGGGGGGGGGGGGGGGACGAGTCACCGTGGCCGAGCGACTCGACAGTTCAGTTGGGGTGGGGGGGGGGGGGGACGTATGTGTATGTCGGGGTGACCTACCATTTCCCTTACCATAGTGTGGGCTGTGATCCGGGCTGTCCAATACCAACCAGCATACATAGTTTCAGAAGTCAAGGGCTTCAATCCAACCACACTTATTTTCAGATTTCAGAGCTCAAGGTCTTCAGTCTACACTGGGCCGACCATCACACCATACCGCTATCACTGTCCTGACCACTTCTTACCACCTCACTTACAGTCACTGACAGCATTGTTAGTTGTTACAGGGCTGTGGTTTGTGGGCGTATTGAGGCTTGTTAAGCTCATGCCGTGTTGTTGGTTTTACTTCTCGTTGATTGGACTCACACTGGTGGCTGTTGAAATCAGACTATAAAACTGAGATAAAAACAGCGAACATACATCAGGAGCGCACGTCTTGTTAGCTCGTCATCACGAGCTGTAATCCCGGCTCCCGCTCTAGGATTTTTCCTCGTCACAGCAACGATCGGGGTAAGACGTGCCTGATCAGGTTATTTTCGGCTCCCTGTTACCTGTCCCTACCTTCAGTGGCAATGAACTGAGGGTTATTGACCCGTAAATCAGGGGGACTTAGGCCTGTGATGGACCAGGGCCTGTTACCGGCGGTTCTTCGTTCGTTTGCATCCTTTTCCTGGAAACATGTCAAGAAAGTTGTTTGTCAACCTCAAAGGAACAGGAAAGTAGGCAGTAAGAAGACTGTGAGCTTTTGTGATGCAGTCAAAGTTGACTGAAAGTTGAAGAATGTTTACCATCTATTTTATTGCGAATGTTTCGAAAAGTTGCCGCTGTATCATCAACGTTTGCACGAATATGTCATCCTTCATTGCCTCCATTGTCTTTTATGTCGAACTATTTTTTTACCATATCGGACAAAAAAAACGCATGAAAGCATGCAACTCCACTCCTCTGTGGCAACTCTGACCTCCTCCTCCCCTCTCTCCATTACAGAGAGACGGAGCACGAGCACGTGCTGACGGTCTCAGTGCGCGACCAGGGCACGCCGGCGCGGCGCGACTACGCCCGGCTGCTGATCCACGTGACCGACGAGAACGACCACGGTCCGACGTTCCTCAGCGACCTGGTGGTGGGCCAGGTGCCCGAGACTGCTGCCGAGGGCACCCAGGTGGTCACCGTGCTGGCCACGGACCGCGACCACGGCGAGAACGCGCGCGTCACATACTCCATACAGTCCGGTGAGTGAGGGGAGAGGAAGGATGAGAGGATAGGAAGAGAAGGGAAGACCAGGGGGTGGGGAGAGAGGGGTCTCCAATACCAGCAGCTGAGAACTTGGGCTGAGCGATCTCGCTGTTGAAGCTTATCATTGAGTAGCTGAAACTGGGGCGGGGACTGCGACCCGTCTACGAATAGCCCACTCGCCAAGCTGTGATATTGTACCGCTGCAGCATACACCTCATAAGCCGGGCTTCAGCTGGTAAATGACGACCTTTGGATCGCGTGTGAGCGTTGCCGTCGCCTCAAACGCCCCGTTATTGTATCCCGAATCCTGATAGGGACTGCCACCTCTGCGCCGAGTTCAGAGGTCGTTTGGGCCCACAATAGCCGCATACCAACGCCGGGTTTCCGTTCAGAGGCGACTGAGTGGTACCGGCTATGCTCGCGAGATGTGAGGTTATTTTCGGCGGGCCGCTGCGACCTGTTGATGCATGGACTCAAGTGGGGAGGTTTGCTCTCTGGGGACTAAGGCTGGGCGGCGGTTGCGTAGTCGCGTTTCGAATAGGAATAGTGTAATATTTTAGGCGGGAACGGAGGTTTACATAAGGCCGGAATAAAGTCCTGTGTTAGGTACTACCTATTGATAGAGACACTTAATCATTTACTGGTGGAGTTTGTGCAAATGCGTGTCGCGTTCAATTGAACCCTGGGTTACAAAATTGTCTTGACTTCTGACAATGTTGATCTTTAGTATTGAGACAAATTGGCCCTATCAGATGCCACACTCTAATCGCATTTCACATTGAGCCAATTGAGATGCCATTGAAGTTTCCAACCAATCTAGTCGATTATCGCTGTCACGGCTCAATAGGGTCGATGGGTGTCGGCTTATATTACCGTCACCGCCAGCTAACTGCTGATGTCATGTTGGGGGCCGTGGGGGGGGGGGGGGGTCACGTCCTGACGGGCTGTACGGCGTCACTCTGTCCTTTCAGTGTCCCGCCCGGGCCGGATGACGCCTCTGCCCCGCTCCTCTCTCTTGCCAGCTCTCTCCTGCCCTCTTCCCCGCTCTCTCCCCTGCCCCCTCCTCCCCCGCCGGGGCCTGTCGCGATAGTTTGTCGCCGACCAGCTAATTCGTCCCGACATTAACCGCGCCTGCCACGATATTGGCCGCCGCAAAGTTGGCGATGAGCCGAGTCGACAAATTACCTCCGGCGTCGCGACCGGTCGCCGCCGCCGAGCGGGCCAATCGTGTAATGGCGCCGGCGTATGACGGCCCGGTGACACTCGCAGGCGGTCAATTTCACGTCTCGGTGGCGGCCGGCGGCCCCGGCCGCGCCGTGTCACCGCCGTATCCGCGGCAACTTGCTCCGGTCGGGCGGCGGCCGTGTCTCTCCGGCCGGAAAACTGGCGGCTCTGATGGGCCTGACGCCTCCGGTGGGACCAATGGGTTATCGGCGCCGTAGTCAGGAGCGCCCAGAGCGCCCGCGTCCGGGTCAGTGGTGACGCCGACGGGTCAGCCGGTGCCGGCCTGACGTGTCGCTAATTGAGAAACTCGGCCGCTGATATTTAGTGGCGTCGTGCTGAGGCGATATCGGGATATTGGAAAGGGCGGGCATGCGTTGAGAGCGATAACTAAAAAAGTTGCATGGTCTCATCGGGGAAAGTTCAAGTCCGTTGGCCGTTAGGTATATCTGCCCCGCCCAGGTAATTTAAATGCACCGCTTGATAAGCGGTGATTCCGCAACGAATCTTGATTTGTGGCCGTGAAATATTTCACGCACCGCGCAGATTATGACCTATAAATCACAAACCTAACGACCTTGTGCCAGAAAGGCCCACCTTGTCTTTAGCCTCCCGGGAAAGAGGCGGTATCTCACTCTACTCGCCTTGTATTATCTCCAGCGCTGGATATCAACTCCCCCTTGCGTGCGGCGGTGCCATCTTTCACTTAGCGCGTGTAGCTCGCTGGCACAGACGCGCCTTTATCGTCGCCCGACGACCGGAGACTGACGATGTCTTTTTATCGACGGCGATTTGCAGCCGTGTCGTTTTTGCTGCAATGTTTCATCGGTGGATTGATTGTCGTCCCGCCGCCTCTATTGGCCCGCGGCGGCTCTGGGGTGTCCTCTTGTTCGACACAGCGCTGGCTGTCGCGCTAATTGGTCGGCGGCCAGCTACCCTTCGGCGGTCATTAATTAATTAATTAATTAATCTTGGCTGCGGGTGGACGCCGTCATGGCCGGGTGTTGGTGTGACAGCTGCTGTGACGGATGGGTGCGGGGGATGGTCTCTCTCTCTCCTCTGTGGGCTGGCTGGACTCGCTGGTGAAGTGTTGGGCTGGTGAGGTCGGTCGGCCGGTCGGGAGGGCGGGTCGGTGGTGGGTAACGCCGATCGCTGCCTCGCGTGCCGGCTGAGGACGTCGCGACCTTCGGACGGACAGAACAGGCTGGTAGAGAGGCACGCAGACAGGCAGACTGACACGACGGAGACGGACGGACAAACATGGAGATATAACCAATACACTCAGACCCAAACAGAGCACAGGGACGGAAGCTGATTCGGAAATAATACGCGCATACATATACCAACAAAGAGACATACGAACCGACAGACAGACACGGAGACAGACAGGCGCTTACCGAGATGCTTGGCACGCATGTAGCAACAAGCAGACAGTCACACAAACACTGGCAGACACGGGGGCAAATACAGATAAGACGCAGACGTGCAGACAGGTGGCTCCGACGGACAGACATGGGATGGATGACCGGCCATAGGAGATAGACCGAGAGAGGCCGGGGAAGATGGACCGGGGGATCTGCCCCAATATTATTGATGGTCGGTTAATCTTCCTGCTGGCGGCTGCATTGTATCCGGGGCCGATATGACCTCATCCGTCCTCGATCTATCGGGATAATACGGACGCTATTGTCATTCCATGTGTTCTTACAAAACACGGTTCTTATCAATGTTAATGAGACTGGCAAAAAGTGACTGTGGTCATTTTTTGTGGTTATATAGATAGGAGAAGCTATGTCAGTAATGTAATGCGTCGCGTCAGAGATGCTGCAGCCTGCATTCGCTGAGGCTGTAATATGGCGAGTGCTTTTCGTAACCTTTTGAGACCGGACACACGAGATTTGATGGAAGGCTCAGAGCCCAGGCTTCTAGAAACGAGGCTGTTTCGAGAAAACACTGATCTTAAAATCATGACCATTGAAATGTTCATCCACTTGCAACATTACTTGAGCTATATGAGTGCTGGGGATTTTACTTATCCGGGCGTGAGATGTCGCATTGCACAAATGATGTGACAATCCTTATCGTCGCTTTTCGGAATTGTAACGATAGCGTTGTTGACATACTTAAACCTCGTGAACTCTCAATAGCACTGCAAAGTCCAACTGGAAGGCTTTACAGATAAGGACCAGCACACTCGGGACATCCGGACGAGTAACCTATTTAGTCAGCAGGAACTAAGCATGCTTCGTCATACCTTCCCAACTTCCTTATGAATATTTAATATCTTAGTGCGGATATCCTTTACACACCCTTCATCGTTGTCAAAATGATGTGATGCTTTAAGATGAGCTGACTACCGTGTAAGACACCTAGGTCTTTTGAACTTTGTCCCACTCCTCACTGTGAAAGGTCCCCTTTGATTAAAGACTCTTCCTCACCGGACTCGACCTCCTCACGGCCCCACTTACCGCTGCATCTCTCCCTTCCCCAGGTAACGTGGACAACGCGTTCCGCGTGGACCCCGTGCAGGGCACGGTGGAGGTGGCCACGGCTCTGGACCGGCGCCGGACCAGCGAGTACATCTTGACCGTGCGGGCCAGCGACGCCGGCCGACCGCCGCGACATGCCGAGGTGCACGTCAACATCATCGTCACGCTGCCGGACAACGCGCCGCCTCGCTTCGAGAAGGTGAGTAGAGCCAGCTGGAGGAGGCGGCTGGGGGAGTAAGGATGGATGAATGGAGGTAGATACCGATTTGTGGATGTTTGTGGTCGTACCTGAGTTTGTGGGTCGGTGTTGGTAAGCCTGACAATGAGTGATCGTTCAAGGTCAGTGTTAATGGTTTGTGTGCGTGTGTGTCTGTACACGTATGTGCGTCCATTTACAGCTAAATCGCCGGTGTGATCGGAGCGGCCCGACTTTTGATCATATCGCCCCATTAGCATCTGTACCTATATGAGCGGCGATATGGTAGGTAGTGGAGATCTATCTGAACTTGCGGTGCGTTGGCTGGCGAACCACCTGTGGCGCGGACCGATCAGACAGTTTCGGCTGGTGGGGCTATAACCGACCGACTGCAAACTTCGGTCGAACTTCCCCCATCCCCACCCCCCACTCCCCGCCGCCGCCACCACCATTGAGTCCATTGTAATGAGATTGCTGCTCGGCCGGGCCTATTCTGTTTCCAAATGAGCGGTCACATTAAGCTCGTTTAACTAATGCTGATAGTTGGATTCGGACGGATTTCGGTCGCCAAGAGCGCCAGACGCCGGCCGGACTCAGCAGGTCACGGCCGGACAGGCGGGGCTGATTGCTAATCGATCTCTTCGCGGATAGAGCGGATTTTGTTGTCGGCGGATCTTCAGCTATTGAATGTACAATATTGACCTGTTCTGCCCTAGTTGCGTTGTGGGTTTCCCCAAGCGATGGTCTATTGTGGCTCGTGCCTGGCTTTGGAGCTTGTTAATGTCGTGCTAAATTGTCTCGTAATTCCTTACACGGTGTAGCGTTATGTAACGCTATGTTCTGTGGTGTTATGCGGCGCTGCGCTGTTCCTGGTTGGTTTCCGGCGCACCATTGTTCAATAGCAGCGCGGTGGTCGCAGTAGCGGTGCTGTCGTTTCATTTGTCGCTGGAGGGCGGCCACAATCAGTGAGCGCGGTACTCGGCACGGCGGACAGGGGAACGCTCTTACCGGACACTGTGTCGCCGGCAGTGGGACGATCGACGGGCCTGTAACCGGCTGTCGGTGCCGATTGGCGCGTCGTGTCCGTCTGGTCTGGTCGGTCTGCAGGGTGGTGAGAGGAAGGGGGTATCGGGTAGGAGAGAGAGGAAGAGACAGATAGACAGACATACATATAGACAGCAAACTGACAAGCATACTTACAGACAGGCACAGAAAGTTAGAAGGGCCGTCAGACACTCGGGCACGCAAACAGACACTCGGGCACACGCCACACGGATAGACACAGGTAGACCCACAGACAGACAAGACGTGCAGAAACAGACAGCCAGGCAGACATTTTGATCGAATACAATACATATTGTCCGCCTTAGGCGGTATACGCCCGTCCCGGAGGTCATCTCTCACCGCAGGTCGATCGGTGAGCGGCCCAGTGGGACCGTCAGGATGCTGATCACTGGTGGGCCGACTCGCCGTCCGTTTGTGTATCCGCTACCCCTCCGGGACGGAGGGAGGGCACACCACTTCCAATAATCGTCGCCCAGGGACGCGGCGGCGGCCGGCGGCTGTGTTCGTTACGGGCTCGGCGGCAGTCGATGGCACTCACTCACGGCCAGGTGTGGGAGGGAGGGAGCTGCCGGCGCGCCCTGCCGCGGCCGCGCCCCGCAGTCTGACGGCCGGTCCGCGGGTCAGGGGCAGTCTGGCACACTCCCAGTATCGGGCGCGGGGTCAATGGTGTCTGGCCGTTAGGAGGCGGCGCTAATCGGTGTTATTGCTTCGATGAATTTGAAATGAATTAATACAATTAGGCTCTGAAAGCATTGTAGGAGTAATTCGCCGTTTGTGAGACATTCAATTGCCAGTTGCTACAGGTGCTGTCCGTTACAGAACAGTAGGCTGGCTGTTTAGGCCCATTCAGTTGACAGATCGCCACTGCCTCCCTTGGTCCGCCCAGCCATTGTCTTCCTTCTCCCACCGATCTCTCGGACCTTCTATGACGTGGCCCGGGCTGGGCTGGAACGTTTGACTGACCCTCGCCCGTGCCCGAACCCATTAGCCCCACCCTGCCCGAGGTGCGGCCACGGCAGACCGGCGTGGCGTGCGCCGCCCGCCCGTTGACCTTGGCTCAGCCCGTACTTCGGCCGCCTATATGGGATGCTTCCTTGCCGATGCTGTCGGAATCATGCACGTCATGAGATTTAGGGCCGAATGAATGACGTGATTCGCGCTGGTGTTGAAAACGGCGCGGGCGGTGAGTGAGGAGCGGCTCGTTTGTTCCTGGCCGGGACGCGGAGCTTCCGCAATGGAGGGACGATGGGCCGGGAAGCCCCTGGTCGCCACAGCGCCAAGCTTCTGAGCTTCTCAGCGTCGGAGCTAAGCCTCCGAGCTAAGCCCCGAGCTGAGCTGTCGGTCGGCCGGGCCGCTGGAACAGTCAACTGACAAACTGTCGTCAACTGTGGTCCCAGAACCGCTGCGCCGCTGGTCTTACCCGATACTGGATGTCATATCCACCGCTAGAATCTCCAAACTGTACGGAAGTGTCAAACTGCTAGCCGGGCGGCAGAGACGGCCGTCTAGTGACCGTCTGTGACGGTGAACTGTGTAGCTGACTGGGCACGTTATTGGAAGTCGGTTAGTAAATCCAATCACCGGCGGCGTTAGCCTACTGGGTCGTTTCCGTTCGGGGATCAATAGCGCCCGCGGGCGGACGGACGGACGGGCAGCAGAGGATGTTTTCACCGGGCAGGTACAATGGGGGGCTCTGTCGGCGGCAGCGGACCCGGCTCGCTACCGGGGCGGCTATTTTCGGCCGCACGATCAACGGACGAGACGCGCAGGACTGGCAGAGAAATGGGACAGCCACGGGGGCTTCCGGTGCGCGGAAACTGACTGGGATTGTTCACTTCACACTTGTCAATATGCTGGTTTCCGTGGAGTTTTGTATTCATAAAGTTATCTCTGTGTTGGTCTTTAGTGTGCGCGATTGACGTTTTCTATAGTGCGTTTGGTCCCATAATGACCTTGGCTTGTTGTTTGGCCTACGGTCTGCCTCATTTTGTTATTCTGCGCTCATAGTGAATGAATTAGCCGGTTTCCGTTGGACTAGTTGCCATTCTGTGGCCGTAGAGAGCCGAGCGGCGAGAAAACGATGTTTTTGACGCCCACTTTGTGCCGTTTGTCCGTGTTTTGGCTCGTGGAGACTGCGGCGTAGAGTGATGCAGTCAGCACGTCCAAAGAAACCACATTGTGCGCCGTTTTCCTTCCTGTGAAATGAAATTATGTGCTGTGTTGGTATCGCGGGCATGCTGTTTCCATACATGTGCCCGTAGATTACAAGGTGTGACCGACTTGCTTTGTAGTGCTGAGAGGCCTTTGTTGGATGCCTCTCTCTCTCTCTCTCTCTCTCTCTCTCTCTCTCTCTCTCTCTCTCTCTCTCTCTCTCTCTCTCTCTCTCTCTCTCTCTCTCTCTCCCTCTCTCTCTCTCTCCATCTTTTATTTTTCAATCCTCTTCTCTTACCTCGTTCTCCATAGGTACGTTGAATACCAGGACAGGATACCTTCAGGACGTAAGCCGCTCAACTTACATAGTGCCTCCTAACTTTCATTATCACAAAGCCTAGCGAACCGTGGCGCTTACACGGCCTGCTTAAAACTCGGCTATTATCCATAACTGTCGCCCAGTGTACCATCTCCTACTGCAGAACGGTCATTCCACGTCCAACCATACCCACACGGTTGAGTCTCCTATCTCGTTCTTCCGTGTCTCTGGCAGGCTGAATACCACGGACTCTTTCTTTTAGTTCGCTGGTGCCTTACAGATTGAGTACATGCCACTGAGTCGCTTGTTTCTTCCTTCCGCATCTCTCACAGTCCGAGTGCCAACAAGTAAGTGGCACTCGGAGTCCTCTGTTCCTTTCTCCCGTGCCTGGTAAACTGAGTACCACTGACTGCTCTGTCCTTTTCTCCAATCTCTGGCAGACTGAGTACCACTGAATGCCCTGTGGCGCTCTCCGTTTCACTGACTCCTCTATTCTCCCCCGTTCTCCCTCCACAGGCCGAGTACGGTGCTGAGGTCGAGGAGGACTGGGAGCCGGGCACCCACGTGCTGGACGTGATGGCCCACTGTAAGACGGCGCTCATCTACCGGCTGGTCGGAGGGAATGAGGACGGCGCGTTCCTCCTCAATCCCGGCGCCGGGGTGGTGACCGTCAACGAGAGACTCGACTACGAGCGGAGGACCTGGTACAACCTCTCCATCCAGGCCGTCAGCATGGTGAGTCGAAAGGGGGATATCGTCTCCAATTAGGGCCACAAGTGTGGTGAGAAAGGACACAAGTCCCTTGGAGATATGAGAAGGGTGATGATGGGTAGGGTAGGGGAGGGGCTGGTAGCGGTAGTGTTAAAATGGTTGCTGTAAGTGGCTTACGACTCCATAAGATGCAAGCGCTGGGTCTGAGGAAGCCGTGAGCTGTATTTTCGTTACATTCTTTATCGTGGCTGTGTTTAAATATCGTTCCTATGTGCGTGTGCCTGTGTTCACTGGAATTGAGTCCCGTTTCATATAGCAAAATACATATCATGTTACATCCACTTTCTTGACATTTGCTTTTATCGTGACAACATGAGACTGGTTTTCCGGTGCTGCTACTCTCTCCTCTCTGTCTTCTCCACATCTCTTCACCGTCACCCCCCCCCCCTCCCCAGGTCGGCGAGGTGGCACACACTAGCGTCATCATCCACGTGCTGGATGTGAACGACAATGCGCCGCGACTGGAGCAGGCGTCCTACGCGGGTCGCGTGCTCGAGTCGGCGCCGGTCGGCTCGGCCGTTCTGTCCGCCACCGACGGACAGCCGCTGGTGGTCACTGCCATCGATACCGACGATAACAGCAACGGGAGACTCGAGTACAGCATCGTGGAGACGGCCGTGAGACGCTACATCAGCATCGACGCCGACTCCGGTGAGCTGGTGGGGTTGAAGAAGAGTGGGAGGGAGGTTGGAGAGAGATAGGATGGGATGGGTACGCCAAGAGATTGTTGTGGAGACGTCAAAAAGGTGTGGGAGAAACGCCGTGTGGGAAAGGAAGGAGCTTGTGCCTGAAGGTGTCTAAGTGAAAGCTGAAGCTCAACTTTTGATTAGGTGGAATGGGCTTATTGGGGGGAAAAGATCACATGTGATGATTTGGTCATATTTGGTAGATTTGCTTATATCGAAGAACGTTTCCTTGATATTACTGCGACATTATCCACCGGTGACCCACTCCCGTTGACTGACCCCTCGTGACCCCGGCAGGCGTGCTGCGGACGGCGGCGTCGCTGGACCACGAGACCCGCTCCGAGTTCGAGTTCACGGTGGACGTCTGGGACCGCGGCCGTCCGCGTCTGCAGGCCGTCCGACCGGCCCGCGTCAAAATCACCGTACTCGACGTCAACGACGAGTCCCCGCAGTTCTCCCACGCCCAGTACAACTTCACCGTGCTGACGCCCAGCTATGACGGCGTGGAAGTCGGCGTCGTCACGGCCGCCGATCCTGACACGGCGAATCTCAGGTGAGCTCAGCGGGTGCCGTGGAATGTCCGGTCGTGATACGGGGAGGTCACGATATGTGGTGTGAGGGCGCAGAAATGGGGGTCGGTGGGTCGGTGCCTTTTCCTGGTGTACCTAGGCATTATTTTCTCTGTTGATGTGGATCGTTTGCTGGTTATATGTGTTTATGGGCAAGACTGTTTGTAGAAAGAAAACATTGACTTGAGGGTCATGGTCACGACTCCAAATGCTACAAACTACGTGCCTACTTGTGGTTTGACAAACCCTCGGTCACAACTCTGCTGTGCGTCTGTCTGCTGTTCTGACTGTACCGTCTGTAACCACCCACCCCCGTCTCCGGCAGCTACTCTCTGTCCGGCGCCGACGCCTCTCTGTTCTCCCTGGACCCCGACTCGGGCTCACTGCGGGTGCTGCGGGCCGAGTCAGTGCGTCCGCTGGCCAATGTCACGGTCACCGCCTCGGACGGAGCGCACAACGCCAGCACGGCGGTGGTGGTCCGCAGCAGGGAGGTGGCCAGCAGGGGGCTGGTCTTCACCAAACAGCACTTTTACGGCGAGGTGCGCGAGAACAGCTCGCGCGTCGATATCGTCGCGTCGCTGTCGGTGCGAGGAAACCAGCTGATGGAGCACCTGGAATTCCGGATCCTCAACCCGTCGCCGTATTTTGTGAGTATGAGCTGGGGAGAGGAGAGGAGAGGGGAGAGGTGGGAGACCCGGTGAAGTGTTTCGTTAACGGCGGCCTGTGATGTTTTGTGAGAGCAGACCTGTTTGTTGGCTTTGCGTAGATTGTTTGAACAGCACGAGCTATTGAGAGCGGACAAAGCGCGTTCAAAGTTCCACAAACTGTGCTCAAAGTAAAACTTCTGTGAACTTTGGGGCCAGTGTGTCAAACTGCCTAACTAAACTCGGCTCAGTGCGTTCGCTGCTTTGGTCAACGCAACCGAGCGTCCAACTATTACAACTCCTCCGAACCCACTCGGTGTTTAACCGCCTTCTGAGTGTGTTAGATTCCCTCCGCACATTCACAGAGTGTCTCTTACCCTCTGACTCCCCCCCCCCCTACAGAGCATCACCCGCACGGCGGGCGTGGTGCGGACCACCGGTCTGGTCCTGGACCGCGAGCAGCAGGACCAGCACGTGCTGGCGGTCCAGGTCCGCAGCGACCGGGACGGACGGGTGGCTCACACCCTGCTCCACTGTACTGTGATGGATGTGAACGACAACCGACCCGTGTTCGTGGGACAGCCCTACCACGCCGTGGTGGCCGTGGACGCGTCGGCAGGAGCGCCCGTCACTAAGGTGGGGTAGAGGGGGAGGGAGAGAGAGAGAGAGAGAGAGAGAGAGAGAGAGAGAGAGAGAGAGAGAGAGAGAGAGAGAGAGAGAGAGAGAGAGAGGGAGAGAGAGAGAGGGAGGGAGGGATGGAGAAAGGGGTATTGAGTGAATGATGAAAGGTGAGGAGAGCGAGAGACTGGATGCATGTACTGCCGTGTATAAATTTGAGTCTGTAATTGGTGAGGTGTTTGCGTGCCTACGTTGTGAAGATGAAAGGAACTGGAACGGCCTTTGAAGCCTCGCGAGCAGTGATGCAGCAATGACGTTTACTGCGAGTGGGTTGTCAGTGCCAAAGTGGTGTGTGGAAATGGCAGCTCGCGACTCCTGCATACGACGACATTTACCATACATTTGCGGAATTTATAATTCACTTCGCATCGCTGCCGCTAATTCTGCTTCGCCTTTCATTCTTGCGGATCCGACTGCCTCCTCTAGCTCATCTAACCTCACTTCTCACCACACGTCGTCTCACCTTTACCCCTCCCCCTCAGGTGACGGCCGTGGACGCTGACCTGGGTGAGAACGGCCAGGTGCACTACGACCTGCTCCGAGGGAACGGTGACCTGTTCGCGGTTGACCAGCTGAGTGGGGCCATCACACTGCGCCGCAGCCCCCGCGGAATGGACACCGCCTTCAGGCTGGTGGTTACCGCGTATGACGGAGGTGAGTGGGGGTCGGGAAAGGTTTGGATCGTAGCGGATGGAAGTAGGGGTAGAGAGGGAAATAGTGTGTTTAGATGGGCTTGCTCTGTTATCTTAAAGTTTAGCTAATTTGCCGGTTAGTTTTCGGGTTTCTAATATTCTTTAGAGTGCGATTGTCTGAGGGCGATTTGACTTTTATGTGAGCTGCTTAGAAGCAATTCCTTACGATGAATGTTTCCCGTTGCAAGACAGCCGCCGGCGGGTTTCCTCGTTCACCGCGCGGTGGTAGGATCTGTGATCTCATTTCTGGGCCAGCAAAGACTACTGGGTGTTTCGCGGCTCCCCACACCGTAAATTAAACCAGGCTCAATTTCATTTCGTCCCGCTTTAGATTACAATAACGCATTCATTATTGGTAGATTGATGCTCCAATAAATCACAGTAGGCCGATGCAGATCTGAGGCCGGTACCGTCCACGGACGCGGTAGTCGCTTTCTATCTCTACGTCTTTCTGATATGTGATGCAAGCCAGAACATGCGATTAATCAGTAATTTATTGGATGGCTTTCGATGGCGGGCCGCGGCGCCGTGCTAGACACGCAGTGAGCCGGTCTGTAGATTATGCATGCGGATTAAGCTTTTGGCACCGCTTTGATTGCGTTTGGGGTCTGACGAATTATTTGTCAAACAGGGCCTGATTTAATGGTCTCCTTGCCGATGCAAATTCTTGCTGATGCAATATTAGGAGGCTTAGTGTTCAGTGTGAGCCTGTGTAAGCCCATGAATTTTGTCGTCTCATGAGATCACGGGATTTTGCGACTCGCGCGCCTTGTCTCTCTGTCCAATCTGGTAATGCTGACTGGCGATGGTGTGACTGTTTGACGCCATCCGACAGTCCGTCTGGCCGCTGTCGGGCCGGGTCCGCTCTCTGTCACTGCCCGACATGCAGATGTGCGCCCTTTGTCTCTGGCAGACGGAGCACCGTCGCCATCTCCCCAACTCATTCCCTCCTAACGACCCGCCGGCTCTTGCCGAAGGAAATTTGCAACACTTCGCGATGCTCGTCTCCATGAAAAATGGCGCTGCTTTGCTCGCTCGAACTTGTTCTGAGATAATGGGTGGGCCGGTGCTTAGGTCTCTTGTCTGCCGTTTAATTTGTCCTCGGAAGTCGCTTAGCCTCGTCGGTTCAGCAGGGAGAGGTTGATGCAATCCCATAATGTTCTTCGCGAATATCTCCAAAACGCGTGGATGGATCGGAACGGAATTTGGCATAGTTTTGCGTTCATCCTTCGAACACATACCTAACCTTTGAAGTTCAAAATAAACCTTTATATTAAAACATTTCCAGGTACTCTAGCTCCCAGAGTCACTACAGCAGCCCTCTCATTAACAACCCTCTCTCCCTCTCTCTCCAGGCTCCCCGCCTCTCTCCTCTGAGGTGGAGGTGCTTGTGACCACTGTGGACGGCACACAGCCCCGCTTCTCCCAGCCGCACTACTGGGCGCGCGTCTCGGAGGCTGCCGAGCGGCGCACGCCCGTGCTGACCGTGGAGGCGGCGGCGCCCTCACCGTCGGCCGCCGCTCAGCTCGGCTCGCCGCTCGTCTTCCAGCTGAGCTCGGCAGAGCAGCCGGTGCTGTTTGATGTGGATTTCACCACAGGTGAGGCAGGTGGAGAGGTGTGGACCAGTGGACAGGCTGAGTGAGGTGTGAGGCTGTGTCAGATGTGAAAATGATGGAATATATTTTGTAAAAGAACGGTATTGAGAAGGGTTGTACGATTTGTATCAGAGGTTTTATCTTCTTCCTCAGTGGGAAGATGACGCATTTCCCATGTTTTGTTAGTAGGATTAGGGTTGTCATACATTTTCGTGATGGTTTAGTACAACTTGGCCAGCATGAATATTTAGCAGTACAAGGTATTTAAGATTTAAAGTGTTCTGATAAAGTCATGAATATTCAACTACAAGCTGTTTACGCTTACAAGCGGCTTAAATTACAAGTTTACACCGATGCTGGAGGAGCTGATCTGGCAGGTGTTAGCGTTCTCACATTGTGTATTCAGTCAGCCCTGTACCCCTCGTCAACATACCTCCCCCCTTCGTCCCTAATAACACGTCACAGTATTAGGTCACAGATATGACCTCCAATGCCCCCCCCCCCCTGCAGGCGTCCTTTACGTGACCGGTGAGCTGGACTACGAGACATCCTCTCGTCACCAGCTGACCGTCACGGCCACGGACCGCGTCACGGGCTCCGTGACGTCCGTGCCCGTCACGGTGAACGTCACGGATGCTAACGATAACGCGCCGCAGTTCGAGCAGCTGACGTACTCTGTGACGGCAAGCGAGGCGGTCCAGCCGGGCGTGCGTCTTATGACCGTCACAGCCACCGATAGAGACGAAGGTGAGCGCCGGTCTGATGTTCTAAGGGGGAACAGGGAGTGGAATAGGGAGGGAGGGAGAGAGAGAGAGAGAGAGAGAGAGAGAGAGAGAGAGAGAGAGAGAGAGAGAGAGAGAGAGAGAGAGAGAGAGAGAGAGAGAGGAGAGAGAGAGCATACGGAGGTGAGGGAAGGTAGAGCGAGGTAGACGGAGTGCGAAGCGTAAGGATGCCTGCAGGATTGTAGAGTGTAGATAGGCTAAATGCTTTTCGAAGAAAGTGTGGTTGTTCATTTGAAGACGTTGTATTTGTAAGAATGTCGATTTGCTTGACAAATTTGATTTGCTTAGGCTGCGGAACTACGGTGTTGCAGAAATATAATTATCGTTTTTCTTTGGGTTCTCGGGAAATACTATAATGCAATAGCGCCAGGAGCTGTATGCTAATTCGACACGGTTCCTTGGTGACCTTTCTGAGAGAGCACGAGACATTTGCATAATGTGCCGCGGATATTTGAAAACTGACTGAAGTCCGGCTCCTTGTATGGATATCAGTGTTGTAACTTGTGAAATGGACTGTCGTTTTTCGGCTGGGAATTTCTCCACTCCTGTGGGGCTCGTGTAGTCCACGTGTTAAAGATAAGCCGCCGTAAGTGTATTAAACGACATACCGCAGGGGGACCTCCCTGTGATTGGTGTTACATTTTTAAGGCTTCCTCATGAGGTTAGCGTACACTGTAGTGCATTATTCAAACTACGAGCGTTTACCGTACTCTGAATTACCTACTACTCGAGTCATCTGATTGCAATCGTCTACGCATTTCTTGCAGTACATATCTTGTAACCATAGCTCCTTTGCTATCAACGTATGCAGCGTATGAAGTGTATGAATCCTTTTCGGCATTTCTTCTTTGATTGAAGTGTTCAGTTATTATGATAAAATACTTTTCTGTCAAGCTGCACTATGCGCCCTCATTTCACCACCATGCACCCCCCACCCCCCACCCCCACCCCAACATCGACCCCCTCCCACTCTAACGCACCGCTCCCCCCCCCCCCCCCCCGACAGACTCTGGCCGGCCGCTGATCTACCGCGTTCAGAAGGCTGACGGCTCGGAGAGCTTCCTGTTCCACATGTCTGCGGACGGCGGCCTGATGGTCCGGAGCTACCTGGACTACGAGCTGGAGAGATCTCACCGACTGGTGCTCACAGTGTCTGACGACGGATCGCCGCCGCTCACCGGCACAGCGCAGCTCACAGTTAATGGTGAGAAGGAAAGAACTTACAGTGGTGAGAGGGTGCTGCGGCCGCTTACCGCACCGCCCAGCTCACAGTTATTGGTGAGAGAATACCGCGCAGCTGACGGTTAATGGTGAGAGGGATACCGCGCTGCCGTATTCATTGTTTCCATGTTTCCATTGTTTCCCGTATATTCACAATTTCTCTCCGTCTGGCTTTACTGTCACGTAAGAGTTACTGCAGGGAAGTATGGGACAGCCACTTACTCCATTACTTAGTCACGGCGAATAATTATCCCTAATGGATCTAATCTCTTAGACCGAGCTAGGGAGAAGGTTTTACTGAGCAAAATATCTTAAAAGCAGGTGGAAAAGCCATTCTTTGGAAGAGTCATTATTGCTAATGAGTTTGCTTCCCAGTCTTTCCGGGTTTCAAAGCTCACACGAATATTTGATCTTGATATTCGAGCATCAAAGTCGTCTTTGGTCGTGTGTTCCTACTTATCAATGGTAGAAATCCTACGTCAATTTCAGCGAATATTAGCCGGCTTTTGTGTTACCGTTAGCCATTGATGTGTTCCTAAAAGCACCAAATGTATCGATCAAACGGGCACTTACCAAAATGGCTTCGCCAACTAAATGAAGTGCGGGCCGAGTTACCTACCCATCACGTTATCATATTTAACTGATTTAACTACGGCAACTTTGACAATCCGCTTAGTAATGAGCTTGTGATCGCTATTGACCGCCGACCGGCGAACGCGACGATGGGCTATCACAAACTATGACAAAGGAATCATTTAGCTGTACACGGAGATAATATTGTCGTCGTTGCGCGCATCAGAATTGTTACTTCTCGTACTGAGGCTCTTCAGCGCCTATACTATAGTAGTTGCGTAAGACTCGTGTGCCGAGGGGCTTCCTAACACAGCAATCGGTCCTATCGGCCCGCGCTGAAGTACGCTGTAGGGTATTCCCGGTACGTCCTGTGAGAGGTGACAGACACCAACTACATATCCCATTGTATTCTCTGTACTGTAGGACCTGTAAATTTGTCCGACACTGGGGGTAACTACCGACTACAGCCGGTGGGGCAGTGTGGGCGACTACTGCGTCTCCCGTATTGAACGGTCTGCACTGAGGATGTAAATACATTGCAAGTGGAAACCCGGCCGTGCAATAGGCGACTCCAATAACTCTGAGAGTCTGTTTACTCAGGCTTTATTCACGGCACCGTGAGGTTAATCAATCGCCACACAAAACACCGCAGCTGACCTTTGGTTTCCGCTGTGATAGCGTGCTGTGCGTCACTTTTGCGAACTCTCGCCAACTCAATGCTCTCTCCGTCTCTCTCTCTCTCTCTCTCTCTCTCTCTCTCTCTCTCTCTCTCTCTCTCTCTCTCTCTCTCTCTCTCTCTCTCTCTCTCTCTCTCTCTCTCTCTCTCTCTCTCTCTCTCTCTCTCTCTCTCTCTCTCTCTCTCTCTCTCTCTCTCTCTCTCTCTCTCTCTCTCTCTCTCTCCCCCTCTCTCTCTCTCTCTCTCTCTCTCTCTCTCTCTCTCTCTCTCACCTCCCCGTCCTCTCTCCCCGCGCAGTTGAGGACATTAACGACAATATGCCGACGTTCGAGCGTGCCAGCTACCACTGTCGGCTGACGGAGCTGCCCGTACGGGGCCAGTTCGTCACCATGGTCAGCGCCCACGACCCGGACAACGGAGACGTGATCACCTACCGCATCGCCGACGGCAACGACAGGCAGATGTTCTACATCAACAAACGCACAGGTGGGTGGCGGATGGGGTGCCGATGGGCTGCAGGCGGTAGGATGATGTGATAGGATTGGAATCGGACTGGCGCTGGTATACGGTTCTGTTGAAAATGTCTATTCGATATTAATCCGATGACGTGTTTGAACTTGTCTTCTATTCTGTTATGTTGTTCTGTTTTGGTTTGGTTTTGGTTTTTGTGGTTTTTAGTGTTTGACTTTGTCATCTAACAATGTAACATACAGAACCATCATATGCTCCAAATCTGATGCATCTAGCCTAAGATCTCACCGATATTGGAGTGGTAGTGTCCAGCCGTAACCTCCGACCCGTAAACCGTTATTTTTCGTGACGCTCACCCCCGTCTCCGTCACGACCCAGGTGTGATTACGGTGGCGAATATCCGCGCGTTCGGCGACTCAGCCGAGTACCACCTGAACATCAGTGCTGCCGACGGGGTGCACCACACCTACGTGCCGCTGGTCGTCGAGCTGCTGCCCGCCAACAAGGTAATGACAGAATCCACACATACAGCTTTTTCGAATATAGATTCCTTGTGTAAGGCGTAGTAAATTCTTATATGAAATGGGTGGATTGCCTGTGTCTCAGGGCAATCTAAAAGCGATTTTGATTGGCGTACTTCTGTGACTTGCTGTCTTAACAATTCTCTTTGTGATGTAGGGAAATGACGCGATATGTTTTGTGACTTTAACAGTGATGGGGACTGTCTCGAAATTATTCACTGTCTCAAAATTGGCACACAAAGATGTCTATCTCAGTCTAGACCCCAGTCGGTATACGCCCCTGCCCCCTCACTGACCCGTCCCCCTCCGCCCGCCAGCACGCGCCGGCGTTCGACAAGGTGGCCTACGAGACGGACGTGCGTGAGGACGTGTCCAGCGGTACAGAGGTGGTGCGGGTGCGCGCCGTGGACCCGGACCGCGGCCTGTTCGGTCAGGTCACCTACAGCATCCCGTCCGACGTCTGGAGGGAGGTGTTCACCATCAACGCTACCACCGGTTAGTGGGGAGAGGGCGGCAGGGGAGGGGAGGGGAGGGGAGCAGAGGGATGAAGGGAAATGGTCGTAGACAGGGGTATGTTTATATGTTTGGTAGTTTTGATGCGATGGGGATGGTTTAGGAACGGCTCAGATAAATGACAGTGAACATTTTGTGAGTGGTTTAGTATCCCCTTGATGAAGCTCAACTTTGCTCCCACTTCTCCGGCTGACGGCAACCGCTATAGAAATAAAGCAGCCTTGTCTTTGATAATCGGAGTAGCCCCCAGTCCCTCTAACCACCCCGCTCCGTCCGGCAGGTGTGGTGAGTACCCGGCAGCTGCTGGACCGCGAGGCGCGGCCGCTGCTCGAGTTCTCCGTGTGGGCCACGGACGGCGGCCACCGGTCCGACCACGCCACCGTCAAACTGAGACTGACCGACGTCAATGACAACCTGCCGCGCTTCCAGCTGGAGGAGTACCGCGCCACCGTCGGGCCGGACAGCTCGGCCGGCGATGTGGTCTGCAAGGTGAGAGGGAGGAGGGAGGGAGGGGGGAGGGTCAGTGTTCCTTGGTAAGAACTGATACAGTAGTCTTCCCTATTCTATCTGCTTCGTGGGATAATCCGCTTCCGAGAGGTGTGTATTCTATCGCTGTATTTTAGCCTAACTCACATCTGTGTTGAATATGTGAAAAGTTTTATCTATGCTTTGTCGCAGTTGTCACTGTTTACGCTCTCCTTTCTCCAGGTGTTTGCCTCTGACGCTGACGAGGGCGATAACGCCAGAATAGCCTACTCCATCTACGAGACGGAGAAATCCGACATTCGCAAGGTGTTCGACATTAACACGGATACCGGAGAGATTATCCTGATGCAGCAGCCCGCCGAGCTTGGTGAGACTTCTACTGACGACTCTGGAACATCATATGGGGTGGAGGGATGGGACTCAGGATCGTGGACAATGGCATTGATCATCTACTGAGGGAGCTAACGGTGTGTTCGTTGCGCTGCGAGTTGTTTGTTCCTGACGTCATGTGATAATGTAGAGTCAGACACGATGTTTCAGTCTCGTATAGCGCCAATAGGCAGTATCTACATAAGTGATCCTTATATTCTGTCTTCCGCCTGCCAACGACTGACCTCTGACATCCCCGCTCTGCAGAATCGGCCGTGTACCAGCTGTTTGTGCGCGCCACGGACGGCGGCTCGGAGCCCCTGGTGGCGGATGTGCCTGTCGACGTGGTGGTACTGGCAGACAGCCAGGGCCTGCCTGTGTTCGACCCGCTCCGCACCGGGCCGCAGGGGCTCTTCCTCAAGGAGAGCGACCCCGTCGGTAAGTAGGGGACAGGAGTATGCTTGCGAACCAGCTGGTAACAGGGTGTGACTCTTCAGAGACGGAGAAGGAATGTAGAATGGCTCACATGAATTCTGAGGGAAAAGCGGCTGAGTTCTGTTGTTTAGGTGACTGCGTAAGTGCCCGTCCAATGTTCATTCTTCCTGTTCTGGTAAAAGCGCCACCGGCAAGGTACAAAACTTTCAGCTGCGCAAACTTTCAGCAAACTATGGCAAGATTTGCATACATGCAAATCTTAAGAAAATTAACCTCACTCTCATTCTATCTAAAAGTAAATTCCGGATTCGAAATAAAACAAACTTTTTGAGAAGCTTTCGGCATTGCGCCATCATCAGCTCTGGAGTTTTATTCGCAAACATTTGAGAAAATATGCATTCGGGCTGATAGTTCTGTCTGCAGTTATTTCATCCAGTACTTCCTTCATATTATATAACAGTTGGCGGCGCAAGAACATTTCGTTACACACATGCATGTAGATCGACATCGTATCAAATAAACATCGTATAAGTTAACATCAAATAAACCTCGTATCGTATCGTGCATCATTCTTTTGAACAGATTCTTTTGAACACATAGGAGGCCCAGATATTGTGAAGTAAAACACCTTAAATACATTCATCACACAAACATACAGCGAAAAAAAAAACCACAAACACATACAACATACAAATAGGACATACATACACCTTGCAAACAGTTGATCGATGTCGATCAGTCTGTCAGGCTCAGGTACCACGCCGTATCAAAGACCACGATGAGGTTTGTGTGTTAAGGGTAGGTTTCAGATCACGAATGTATATTGATTCCCAAATCTTTCTGTCTGGACCGTCTTTGGAGACATGCAAAATTTGGATCGAGATGTTGTCGCTGCCCAGCTGAATATCTGGATGTTTGGTTTGATGGAAGCCAAAGGGAGTGTCTTCTTTTCTGTTTCTAGCATCTCTGATGTGCTCGTTGTACCTGAGCCTGACCTGATTCGTTGTACCTGATTTACATGCAAATCTGTTTCATAATCCCACGTTATTAAATAACCAAAGTGCTAACTTCAGCGCTCACAATTCAGCCACTGAACTTGTGTTTGCCTTTTTGCGATAGAATACCGTTTCGCTCAAAGTTTTGCTTCCGTTTAACTTACTTTTCTAATAGGCGACACATCTAGACACCATAAGGTACCCGGCTGCTGTACTAGTCTGGTGTACCCTGCCCGTACCACACCGTACCCTGACCGTACCACTGATGTACCGCCGCGTGTCCGCAGGTACGCGCATCACGTCGGTACAGGCTCGCGGCACCGGCACGCTCACCTACTCTGTGGTATCTGTACACAATGAGCCGTCGGCTGATATGTTCGAGGTGGACGCCGACGGGCAGCTGATCCTCGCCAAAAGTCTGGACAGGGAGTCGGTGGACAGGTGAGTCGGACGCTAAATGGACAGGACTGCCTGATCCTTTGTAGATAGCATACTTTTTTATTTATTTGTTTATTTATTTATTTATTTGTTAATAATTTGATTTTAGCCTCCAATGGTATGATGGAACATTTACATTTCTAAGGAAACTGGCTGCATTTCTCAAGCCCCAGAGCAATGAACGCTAGCAATATCACTTGCATGTTCCATTAACCATGTACTCGTCAGTCGCCAGATGATCGCAGGTAGAATGCTGTGAGCCGCGCCTATGACCGGTGCACGTCTCGTGTTTTAGGTACAACATCACGATCGCCGCCCGCTCGGACGCGCTGCCGCCGCTGGTGGCCTACTCGCACCTGATGCTCTCCGTGATGGACGCTAACGACAACGAGCCCGTGTTTGACGCTCAGGTGTACAGCGGTACCGTGCGCGAGGGACTGCCGGCCGGTACTCGGGCGCTGCAGGGTGAGTACAGGGTGTACTGTGTGTACCGAGGGGAGTGTACTGTACCGTGAACCGTGAACTAGACGCGTTTACAAGCTCGTTGTATGGTGTACCTTTGCCGATAATGCATAGTAACCTTCCCGTTCTATGCCTCTTCTCAGTTTTGGTTTATTGCCATCGTCGGTCTTAGACTTGGGTCCATTTCCACAGCTCTTTGCATGCCCCATCTGCGCGGAATCGGCATATTGGCGTCGTATTACTCCTGCTCATTTCCCATCATCTGACGGCTCTCTCCCTCCCTCTGCTCTGGCAGTGTCCGCCTCGGACCCGGACATCTCCTCGAGCGGCCAGGTACGCTACCGTCTGTCGGCCGACTCCGGTCACCTGCACTCGGTGCTGGCCGTGGACGAACGCTACGGCTGGGTGACCACGCTCCGGCCGCTGGACAGAGAGACCCAGGACACCTACCGGCTGTCTGTGGTCGCCACCGATAGAGGTGGGTGGCGGAGGGTTCTGTGAGACCCAGGACACCTACCGGCTGTCTGTGGTCGCCACCGATAGAGGTGGGTGGCGGAGGGGTCTGTGAGACCCAGGACACCTACCGGCTGTCTGTGGTCGCCACCGATAGAGGTGGGTGGGGGAGGGGTCTGTGAGACCCAGGACACCTACCGGCTGTCTGTGGTCGCCACCGATAGAGGTGGGTGGCGGAGGGGTCTGTGAGACCCAGGACACCTACCGGCTGTCTGTGGTCGCCACCGATAGAGGTGGGTGGGGCAGGGGTCTGAGAGACCCAGGACACCTACCGGCTGTCTGTGGTCGCCACCGATAGAGGTGCGTGGGGGAGGGGTCTGTGAGACCCAGGACACCTACCGGCTGTCTGTGGTCGCCACCGATAGAGGTGGGTGGGGGAGGGGTCTGTGAGACTCAGGACACCTACCGGCTGTCTGTGGTCGCCACCGATAGAGGTGCGTGGGGGAGGGGTCTGTGAGACCCAGGACACCTACCGGCTGTCTGGTCGCCACCGATAGAGGTGGGTGGCGGAGGGGTCTGTGAGACCCAGGACACCTACCGGCTGTCTGTGGTCGCCACCGATAGAGGTGGGTGGGGGAGGGGTCTGTGAGACCCAGGACACCTACCGGCTGTCTGTGGTCGCCACCGATAGAGGTGGGTGGGGGAGGGGTCTGTGAGACCCAGGACACCTACCGGCTGTCTGTGGTCGCCACCGATAGAGGTGTGTGGGGGAGGGGTCTGTGAGACCCAGGACACCTACCGGCTGTCTGTGGTCGCCACCGATAGAGGTGGGTGGGGGAGGGGTCTGTGAGACCCAGGACACCTACCGGCTGTCTGGTCGCCACCGATAGAGGTGCGTGGGGGAGGGGTCTGTGAGACCCAGGACACCTACCGGCTGTCTGGTCGCCACCGATAGAGGTGGGTGGGGGAGGGGTCTGTGAGACCCAGGACACCTACCGGCTGTCTGTGGTCGCCACCGATAGAGGTGGGTGGGGGAGGGGTCTGTGAGACCCAGGACACCTACCGGCTGTCTGTGGTCGCCACCGATAGAGGTGGGTGGCGGAGGGGTCTGTGAGACCCAGGACACCTACCGGCTGTCTGTGGTCGCCACCGATAGAGGTGCGTGGGGGAGGGGTCTGTGAGACCCAGGACACCTACCGGCTGTCTGTGGTCGCCACCGATAGAGGTGTGTGGGGGAGGGGTCTGTGAGACCCAGGACACCTACCGGCTGTCTGTGGTCGCCACCGATAGAGGTGCGTGGGGCAGGAGCAACGTAGAGGGAGGGACGCGTTTTATTTTTTTTTTTACTTTATTTTTTTCTTTCTTTTTTTACCCGTTACTTTCACGATGCAAATTCAACTTTTGTAATACCAATAAATATTTTTTCGGTTATAACTCATTTCTATTTACATAACCAAGATTGCTGTCAACCAGTTAGTGAACCTCTCAGCTACATCTCGGGCCCTGAGATCTCCCAGCCTTCCCTTGTCTCCGCCACTGACTCTCCCCCCCCCCCCCCCCGCCCCCGTCAGGCTCGCCGCGCCGCTCGGCCACCGCCAGTGTGGTGATCACAGTGGCCGACGAGAACGACTCACCGCCCGTGTTCGAACGCTCGCGGTACGTGGCCGTGGTCAATGAGGACGCCCTGCCTCGCACGGCCATCATGAGACTGAGCACGAGCGACGCGGACGAGATCACCGAACCGGTGCGGTTCTACATCACCGCTGGCGACCCGCACACCCAGTTCGAGGTGAGCATGGGGGAGAAGGGTAAGGGGAGGCAGGGGCGGAAAGGAATGGCAGGAAGAGAAGTGAGAGATAAACAGAGAAAACGGTGGAGAGGAGAGGTAGAGGTGATGTGCTAGTTTCGGGGGTCTTGTGGCTTATGACACGGTGAATGAATGATTAGTCAGTAATTAGGATAGGATAGTGTGTGAATGTTCGTCACCAATTCACTGAACTCGTCTGCCCCCGCCCGCCTCCTTCCCTCAGATCGTCTCGAGCGGCTCCAACAGCGGTGAGCTGTTTGTTCTGGGCACACTGGACCGGGAGACGGTGCCCAGTTACGATCTGGCCGTGACGGCCACCGACGGCTCCCAAGTGGCCACCACTGTCGTACACATCGACGTACTGGATGCCAATGGTAAGTGCGAGCTGGGTACCGTATCTGTACAGTTGTAGGTGGAGCCTGGGGGTGAGGGAATGATGGATTGGATGCCGGATCTTAGGATGCTTTTAAATATTTGTTCTTTAAAGACGGGGTTAGTGGAAATAAGCCTACATGTTTCCGTATTTAATTCATAAATAGCTTTTGTAACGGACGTTTGCATTGCATTGTGGTATAATCGCAACCTCCACGAATGATGCATTAAATGCATACCTAAAAAAGACGGCTTTCGATAAACCTCTCTGTCCTATTTCTCATAGACACCTCACACGCCTCACCCTCCGATCTGGTCTCCTCAGACAACGCGCCGGAGTGTGAGGAGGAGCACTACCAGGTGACTCTGAGCGAGGCGGCGCCTCCGCAGCACGTACTCACTGTGCGCGCGACGGACGCCGACGATAGTCGGAACGGACGACTGCTCTACTACCTGGCCGGCGACGGCGCCGAGGACTTCTCCATCGACGCGGCGCTGGGTGAGACGACTTGGATTGAGGGGAGAGGTTGTGGGTAGGTGGTAGCTTTGATGGAATCGTGAGTTGTGAGAGTGAGTGATTGCTTTCAGCAATTCCCACAGCAAGATAGTTTAGACTTCCGCTATTTGCTACATGCGATTGTATAATCAAAGTAAAAAAAAAAAAGATCTGACGGACATCTTACACGTTAGCTGCTATACCACAGATGTATGGGCTGAATATTTCATTCACGCCGCTAATTGACTCACAGCTAACCTAACCGTCCCCTCCCCTTTTCACAGGTCACGTCAAGGTATCTGGCACGCTGGACCGCGAGACGCGCCCCGTATACCACCTGGTGGCCCACGTGCAGGACCGCGGCCGGCCCGAGTGGGAGTGCACCAGTCGACTGACGGTCGCCCTGCTGGACGTGAACGACTGTCCGCCGCGCTTCCCCCAGTCAGTGGTGTCCCTCACCGTGCCTGAGGACACGCCCGTCAACAGCATACTGGGACGGCTGCACGCCAGCGATGACGATCTGGGTGAGAGAGGGGAGAGAGGAGAGAGAGGGAGGGAGGGAGGGAGGGAGGGAGGGAGGGAGGAAGGAAGGAAGGAAGGAAGGAAGGAAGGAAGGAAGGAAGGAAGGAAGGAAGGAAGGAAGGAAGGAAGGAAGGAAGGAAGGAAGGAAGGAAGGAAGGAAGGAAGGAAGGAAGGAAGGATGAGAAGGAGAGGGAAAAAAGAGGAGTACCTATGGAGGTTTCTGGGGAAGAGATGTTGACTGGAGTTGGCGGAGGCAGATACGAAGTTTTGATGTGATGTGTTTGATGTGAAAATTATGCGTTTTAAGACGAGCATATTTTGATTTTTGCTTATCTTTCGATCGCTGACCTCAGGCCTCGACTACCAGCTGACCGCTGCCCTTTCTCCCTCTCCCCAGGCGCGTCTGCCGAGCTCGAGTACAGTCTGGTGGACTCTGAGGAGAGCCAGCTGCTGCTGGACCCGCGCACCGGCGTCCTGACGCTGGCCCGGCCGCTGGACCGGGAGCAGCAGGCCATGTTCAACATCAGTGTGATGGCCACTGACGGCGGCTCGCCGGCGCTCTCCGGCACCGCCGCCGTTATACTGCTCGTGCAGGGTGGGTGGACAGAGATTATAGGGGTCTTCATTAGAAATCAGTCAGCTCATAACCTAATGCGTGAGCTGTGTGTTATTCGAAAGTTCAGGTCACTGTCGCTGGAAAGTTCACTGTAAGTTCGGTTGAACTTTTGGTTTTTGGGGATTCTCAACATTCTACCACAGTCCACATGACCTGTGCTGGGTGGACACTTTATAAATTAATCGGCTCTGTGCCCGTACATCAGAATTATCACCATTCATCATGATCTGTTCTGACCTTCCTGCGTTCTTCGTTTCCCACAGACGTTAATGACAACGCGCCGGAGTTCACCAAGACCATGTACCACGCCAGCGCGTACGAGAACACCACAGTCGGGACGGAGGTGCTCAAACTGCTGGCCACCTCGCGTGACTCGGGGGTGAACGCCGAGATCAGCTACAGCATTATCGGCGGCAACGAGCACAACATGTTCGAGATCAACCGAAAAACCGGTGAGAGGACAGAGGGACTGGGAGGCTGGGAACGGTGGAGCAGTGAAGGGTGTGGACGTAATGATACGGTACGCCTGACAGCCTGCATTCCAGCTTTTGTCAGGCGTTGCATGTCGAAGCAGCTTAGCTCGAAGCAGCTTGGCTTAGCTTATAGTCGAGAAATGCAAGGCGTATGTGGTTCATGGTGATACTGACGATTAGTTCACAGTAACACTTACATTTGCTCCCATGCTTTCGATGCTTCCTCGGCCGTTGGAAAGTAGTCATTTGGAATTGTTTTTCATTGAAGTTTTCAGTCTCGCTCGTTTCCGTGAAAATCTCAGCTCTCAGTCCATCAAACACCCAGCCTTCCATACCCCCTCTGACCCTCCGTCCCCCGTCCCACAGGTATCGTATCGGTGACCGCCCAGCTGGACTTTGAGCGGGCCCGCGAGTACATGGTGACCGTGGAGGCGCGTGACGGCGGCACGCCGCCGCTCAGTAACCACGCCACGGTGAACGTCACGGTGCTCGACTGTAACGACAACATGCCCGTGTTCGGACAGGAGGTGTACAGCGCAGTTATTAGGGAGGATGTGCCCACTGGAGAACGCGTCCTGCAGGTGCGTGGATGGAGAGGGGAAGAATATGTCAGTTTTGTTTCATTGTGATGTTGCCTCTGAAAAGGGTTTGGAGAGGAGGAAGGATTTATTTTATTTTAAGCTACGCTTCAGGAGCAGACAGACGTTGCACAATGCACTCCAGCTGAGTGCTGCTTGTATTCTTTTGACTCTGTCAAATATGTAATGTCAGATGAGCTTCTTGGCCAAACCAAGCAAAACACTAATAAATGGATAAAAATTCCGCCCGCTCACCACGGCTGTTTATCCGACCAGTGCTTAACCGACCTGACCTGATCTGACCTATGACCCGTATCCACCTCTGTTTTGACCCGTGGCCTACCCATATCCACCTCCTTTCTGACCGGTGACCCGTCTGTGACGCCCTGTGACCCGTCTGTGACGCCAGGTACACGCGGCTGATCTGGACGCGGGCACCAACGCGCGTGTCCGCTACTCGCTGACCGGGGGCGACCCGCACGGTCAGTTCGCCGTGGACTGTGACACGGGACATGTCTACGTGAACACGCAGCTCGACAGAGAGATGGTAAGAGGCGGAGCGGGGATCACACGGCGGGGAGGGCTGAACTGCGGGCCTGCTTTACATCAACAGTGGTTAGCGGACAGGTTAACTGTGCCCTACCCCCTGAATTATTTTTGCTTTTCCTCTCCCACGCACTATACTTCCTGGCAATTACCAGGGGCCGTATTCACGTCGACATCGTAGGTCGACTTTCTTTCGTAAGTATACTTAGGTATTCACGTCGACACTTCTTAAGTTTTTATCGACGGAGCTCAAGTAATTGTTTTGTTTGTATCACTCAATAAAATGAACTGAACTGAACTTAACTGAATTTAAAAAAAAAATGTTTGAGAAGTAGGTTATGCGTAATAAAATTCTACGAAAATGATCGACGTGAATACGGCCCATAACTTGCAACTAAGCGTAGTTTAAGATCCAAGTAAGGTATATCAGCTGAACATTAGCTACCTCACATCTCATAAAGTTTCCTCATCGCTGTAGACCGCTGTAGACTTACTGCGGTACTCCTTGGCGGCTAACTCCTCTGTTTTACTTTGTGTCCAGGTATCCAGTTACGGTCTGGAGGTGACGGCCACAGACATGGGAGAGCCGTCCCTCAGCTCCACCGCCCAGATCAACGTGCATGTCAGCGACGCCAACGATAACCCGCCCGTCTTCAGCCAGGCCAAATACGAGGCTGTCATTCAGGTGTGGACCGTCCTCCGGCGTCCCGCTGGGCTCGAGAGAGCTACTTCAGGCACGCAACTCCGCTGTTAATGAGTTGTCGAGCTACGTAGTGCGCATATTGCATAGGCATTCTAAACAGATTAACTGCATTTTCGAAGTGAATGTGAATGGGTGATGTCATATTTTTGGTCATACTTAAGCTACATTGATGTGCCGTTGTAAACCTGTTCACCTATCGTTTGTGAATTTGCTCATATGCCGTACTCCTGTCACAATGTAATAAGCAGCTACCCATGAGGTGTTCGACTCTCGCTGTCCCTCTAACTGTCCTCACGCCCCTCCTCCCCCGTCCTCAGGAGGACAAGGCGCCGGGCCACGAGCTGCTGCAGCTCACCGTCACGGACGCCGACGAGGAGCCCAACGCCGGCCCGTTCACGTTCGAAGTGGCCGACGGTAACGCCGGCAACTGGTTCGTCATCACGCCCGGCGGCCAGCTGCGCACGGCGGCCAAATTCGACCACCGGCAGCGCGACACCTACCGGCTCCTGGTGCGGGTCTACGATAACGGAGAGGACGTGCGGTTCTCTGAGACATGGGTGGATGTGAAGGTGAGAACGGTGAGGGGAAGGGGAGGAGGAGAGAGGCAGGCGGAAGGGAAGGAGGACAGGAGATAGAAGGGGAGAATGAAGAGGAGTGGGTGGTTTGAAGGGTGAGCACTGGGAAAACCTGGTTGGGAGACCTTTCTTTGTTGGACTTTTTTCTCCATCCAATGTCCTGGTATGCGATGGTTGTGCTATTTCATTTTCAACTATATCTTACGTAAAATAAAATGTGAAATTACTCCTACCTTTCCAGCGTTCTTTCTACCGTTACACCGTTCCGACTTTTCCATCAGTTCCTCATTCGAATCCTTATCCGCACCTCTAACTTCATCTGACGAAGTACTTCAGTAGTTCCTGGGAGGCTGCAGGCTCACGTGCCGTTGGGTGACCGTTTGTGGGGCTGTGTGGCCCGTCCACTGTGACGGGGTCAGCCCCGGCGGTGCACCAGGGTGACCGCCCAGACCAAACCAGACCAGCAGCCTCAATACTCGCCTTATTGACCCCGTCCCGCTCTGTTTTCAGATAATCGAACCTGAGTACCCGCCTTATTGAGTCCCTCTCGTTCTGTTTTCAGATCATTGAGGAGCCGCAGTACCTGCCTTATTGAGTCCATCTCGTTCTGTTTTTCAGATAATCGAGGAGCCGCAGTACCCGCCGGTGCTGATCCCTCTGCACGTCTCGATCCAGTCCTACCAGGACTCGTTCCCTGGCGCCGTGGTGGGCCGGGTACACGCCTCCGACCAGGACCCGTACGACCGGCTCCAGTACAGCCTGACGGCCGGCCCCGGCCAGGCGGGACTGCAGCGGCTCTTTGAGCTCGACCCCGACGACGGGTCCCTGGTGACACTGGCCGGCATTGACGCCGGTCTGTACCGTCTGAACGTGTCGGTGACGGACGGCAAGTTCACCAGCTACACGGACGTGACGGTCGAGGTGCGCGACATCACCGAGCAGATGGCCCGACACGCCGTCGGCGTCAAACTGGACGCCCTCTCGCCGTACGCGTTCGTCCTCAGCCACCTCAAATCGTTCCGGCGCGCGCTGCGCAAACAGCTCAAAGTGCGCTCCAAGGACATCCTGGTGCTGAGTGTCCAGCGCAGCGGCGGCGGCACTGGTCGGCGGCGGCGCGCCGGCGGCTCGCAGCCGGCGCTGGAGGTGCTGCTGGCGGTGCGCCGCGGCCCCGCCTGGATGGAGCCGGCCGTGGTGCGGCGCCGTCTGAAGGCCGGCGCGGCGGCCATCAGCCGACAGCTGGGCGTGCAGCTGCTCGATGTGGACGCGGACGGGTGCGAGCCGAGCCCCTGCGGCGGCCACGGTGTGTGCTCCGACGTGGCCGTGTTCGATCGGGAACAGGTGGTCAGCGTGGCCACTGACGTTGTGAGCTTCGTGTCGCCCCGCCACAGCCGGGAGGTCAGCTGCGAGTGCCACGTCGGCTTCGGAGGTGAGTTGACACAGCCCGTTAGTGTGAGCTGATTTATTTTGGTAAAGTTAGTGTGGCAATTAACATTGTAATGTCATGAACATGGTGGCAACCAGAGTTTTTACATGCAGGAATGTGTTATCAGGAATCGTACCTATCGTTCGAATATGGTTACGTAGCGTATGCCAGTGTGTAATTTTCACCTCCTTGTATGAATTCCACCATCAATATGGGATCACGCCTATCACCTCTCCGACCCCATGAGTCTAACCCCATCGTTTCCCCGTTCCCCAGGTGAGCTGTGCACGGACCTGGTGAACGAGTGCGGCCGCGCTCCGTGCGCCGACTACCAGCTGTGTATCCCGGACGGCACGGCGTCCGGCTTCACGTGCCGCTGTCCCGAGGGGCGCACCGGTCCGCGCTGTGACCTACTGGCCTCCGAGTGCCGCGAGGGACAGTGCTACACCCCCGGAGCGCCCTTCTCTCTCAGTGGAGACGGGTTCGCCGAGTACCGGCTGATGCAGGCGCAGCACAGCCGCTCCAGTCTGCGGCTCAGTCTGCGGACCCGCCAGCCGACCGCCACCCTGGTGTACGCGGCCGATGGAGTCGAGTACAGCATTCTGGAGGTAGGTTGGCTGCGAATTATGGGACGGTGATTGGAGAGAGATGTTATGTGGTGCATGGCAGGCCAAAAAGATGGCTGGCTGTGGTCGCGCTGCTGGTTCTCAAAGGACTTCAGTTTTGGACTCTTGGCACAATTATCGTTCTCTCTCCAGCTGACCACCCCTTTCTCACCAACTGACCCCCCCCCCCCCCCGCCCTCAGCTGGTGAACGGCCAGATTCAGTACCGGTTCGACTGTGGCAGCGGTGAGGGACTGGTCCTCGTGCCCGACACACAGTTCAACGACGACCGATGGCACAACGTGGTCGTCAAGCGCTTCGGCAACCGCGCCGAGATCCTGGTCGACGGGGACTTCGGGGCGCAGGTCAGCGAGGCTGGCTAGATTTCTCTGCCAGTCTAGTGTGGAAAGCTGACTGTTGTTAGTGCGGGTGATGCTGTTTGTACGGGTGGAATTTTTGATGCGGGTAATGAAGGGGTTCAGCGTATGAAAGAGAATAATGTGTCATTCGATGTTAACATTTTGTCTGAGAATGCTGTTGTTACGTGGGCTTTCATAAAGCCAATTGCTTCGTAAATCTCGGATAAAAGCTAGTCTTCTTAGTCGCTCCAGCTCTGTGTATGTTCTCCCTCCCTGTCTCTTCGCCATCCGCCCCGCGCAGTGAGCCGCCGCTGACTCCCGTCTGTGTGTCTGTCTGTGCTGGCAGGGCGCGGCGCCGGGCTACTTTGACGTGCTCTCGGTGGCCAGCCGCCTGCTGTTCGTGGGTGCCGAGGTGGCGGTCCCTGCGGCCGGCGGCGCCGCCAGGGAGCCCCGGCGCGGCTTCACCGGCTGTCTGGATAACCTGGAGCTGGACGGCGAGCGTCTGCCGCGGCACCGGGCCGACGGCGCCGGCTCGGCGCAGCTGGTGCGGACGGTGGGCGTGTCGGCCGGCTGCGGCGCCGCGCTGCCCGAGCCGGGTGTGTGTGACACTCAGCCGTGCCTGAACGGCGCCCGCTGCGCGCCGGCCGCCGACCGGCCCGGCGGCTTCAGCTGTCTCTGCGCGCCGCGCTTCTCCGGCGCGCGCTGCGAGGTCGACTCGGACCCGTGCGCCTCGGCGCCGTGTCTGAATGGCGGCGTGTGCAGCGCGGAGCGCGCCGCGCCCGGAGGGTACCGGTGCGACTGCGCGGCGCGGCTGACCGGGGACCGGTGTCAGTACGGCCTGCACTGCGCGCCCAACCCGTGCCTGAACGGCGGCGCCTGCGAGGACGGCACGTTCGGGCCGCTGTGCAAGTGTCGCGGCTTCACCGGGCCGCTGTGCGCCGTGGACGTCAACGAGTGCCTGCAGAGCCCGTGTCGCAACGGCGCCACGTGTGTGAATGTGCCGGGCTCGTTCCGGTGTCAGTGCGCGGCCAACTGGACGGGCCAGCTGTGCAGCCTGGCGGCGGCGCCGGCGCCGGCCGTGCCGCTCTCGGTCACCCTGGAGCACATTGTCGGCCTGGTGGCCGTCGTTCTGGCGCTGTTCCTGCTGGCGCTGCTGATCGTGTGCTGGCGGCAGTCGCGCCGGAAGCGCAGCCGCACGCCGCGTCAGCGTGCCGATGGTCAGGACGCGTCCAACGAGATCCTGCTGCAGACTCTGAATTCAAAAAACCCGCGCGGCGAGTATCAGCGGATGTCCAAGGTGTCCAACTTGGAGGCCAACACTTCGGTACGTCACACACAAACGCGCACAGCACGTATTTTTTATTGCACTACCTATCATATTGATTTCACCTTACGACTTCTAACGACCCGCAGCCGTTCTGAGCAATATCTAGTTTTATCGTGGTGCGGTAGTACATATGATGACATTTTAGTGCCATTGCTTTGTCACATTGTTTGCTTATGCCGTCACATCTGAACAACATGTCGGTATTTTGTCTTATTTCGTCCGTCTGCAGTCCAACCCTCACTGCCCCTTCCGTCCCGCAGGCCGCGGGGACGCTGCCGGCCCGTCCGGCCATTCTGACCACTTGTCACTGACTGCTGTCATCTGACCTTACTGACCCCTCTGACCACTCTCCGTCCGACAGGCCGCGGGGACGCTGCCGGCCCGTCCGGCGTCGTTCACCGGCGCAGCCAACAGTCGGCCCTCCGAGCCGCCCTACTCGACGCTCAACAATCTGGACACCATCCGCAGCTACGGCTCGGCGGCCGACGACCTGGACGTCGCGCCATCCCACAGCGCGTGCCAGTACTTGCAGGTCAGTCGCGCCATCCCACAGCGCGTGCCAGTACTTGCAGGTCAGTGGCGCCACCCCACAGCGCGTGCCAGTACTTGCAGGTCAGTGGCGCCACCCCACAGCGCGTGCCAGTACTTGCAGGTCAGTCGACACACACCACAGCGCGTGCCAGTACTTGCAGGTCAGTCGGCACACCCCACAGCGCGTGCCAGTACTTGCAGGTCAGTCGGCACACCCCACAGCGCGTGCCAGTACTTGCAGGTCAGTCGGCACACCCCACAGCGCGTGCCAGTACTTGCAGGTCAGTCGACACACACCACAGCGCGTGCCAGTACTTGCAGGTCAGTGGCGCCACCCCACAGCGCGTGCCAGTACTTGCAGGTCAGTCGACACACACCACAGCGCGTGCCAGTACTTGCAGGTCAGTCGACACACACCACAGCGCGTGCCAGTACTTGCAGGTCAGTGGCGCCACCCCACAGCGCGTGCCAGTACTTGCAGGTCAGTCGACACACACCACAGCGCGTGCCAGTACTTGCAGGTCAGTCGCGCCACCCACCACAGCGCGTGCCAGTACTTGCAGGTCAGTCGCGCCACCCCACAGCGCGTGCCAGTACTTGCAGGTCAGTGGCGCCACCCCACAGCGCGTGCCAGTACTTGCAGGTCAGTCGGCACACCCCACAGCGCGTGCCAGTACTTGCAGGTCAGTCGCGCCACCCCACAGCGCGTGCCAGTACTTGCAGGTCAGTCGCGCCACCCCACAGCGCGTGCCAGTACTTGCAGGTCAGTCGCGCCACCCCACAGCGCGTGCCAGTACTTGCAGGTCAGTCGGCACACCCCACAGCGCGTGCCAGTACTTGCAGGTCAGTCGCGCCACCCACCACAGCGCGTGCCAGTACTTGCAGGTCAGTCGCGCCACCCCACAGCGCGTGCCAGTACTTGCAGGTCAGTCGCGCCACCCACCACAGCGCGTGCCAGTACTTGCAGGTCAGTCGGCACACCCCACAGCGCGTGCCAGTACTTGCAGGTCAGTCGGCACACCCCACAGCGCGTGCCAGTACTTGCAGGTCAGTGGCGCCACCCCACAGCGCGTGCCAGTACTTGCAGGTCAGTCGGCACACCCCACAGCGCGTGCCAGTACTTGCAGGTCAGTCGCGCCACCCCACAGCGCGTGCCAGTACTTGCAGGTCAGTCGCGCCACCCCACAGCGCGTGCCAGTACTTGCAGGTCAGTCGCGCCACCCCACAGCGCGTGCCAGTACTTGCAGGTCAGTGGCGCCACCCCACAGCGCGTGCCAGTACTTGCAGGTCAGTCGCGCCACCCCACAGCGCGTGCCAGTACTTGCAGGTCAGTGGCGCCACCCCACAGCGCGTGCCAGTACTTGCAGGTCAGTGGCGCCACCCCACAGCGCGTGCCAGTACTTGCAGGTCAGTCGCGCCACCCCACAGCGCGTGCCAGTACTTGCAGGTCAGTCGCGCCACCCCACAGCGCGTGCCAGTACTTGCAGGTCAGTGGCGCCACCCCACAGCGCGTGCCAGTACTTGCAGGTCAGTCGACACACACCACAGCGCGTGCCAGTACTTGCAGGTCAGTCGCGCCACCCCACAGCGCGTGCCAGTACTTGCAGGTCAGTCGCGCCACCCCACAGCGCGTGCCAGTACTTGCAGGTCAGTGGCGCCACCCCACAGCGCGTGCCAGTACTTGCAGGTCAGTCGACACACACCACAGCGCGTGCCAGTACTTGCAGGTCAGTCGCGCCACCCCACAGCGCGTGCCAGTACTTGCAGGTCAGTCGCGCCACCCCACAGCGCGTGCCAGTACTTGCAGGTCAGTGGCGCCACCCCACAGCGCGTGCCAGTACTTGCAGGTCAGTCGCGCCACCCCACAGCGCGTGCCAGTACTTGCAGGTCAGTCGCGCCACCCCACAGCGCGTGCCAGTACTTGCAGGTCAGTGGCGCCACCCCACAGCGCGTGCCAGTACTTGCAGGTCAGTCGCGCCACCCCACAGCGCGTGCCAGTACTTGCAGGTCAGTCGCGCCACCCCACAGCGCGTGCCAGTACTTGCAGGTCAGTGGCGCCACCCCACAGCGCGTGCCAGTACTTGCAGGTCAGTCGACACACACCACAGCGCGTGCCAGTACTTGCAGGTCAGTCGGGACTCGGGACACACCACAGCGCGTGCCAGTACTTGCAGGTCAGTCGCGCCACCCCACAGCGCGTGCCAGTACTTGCAGGTCAGTGGCGCCACCCCACAGCGCGTGCCAGTACTTGCAGGTCAGTCGCGCCACCCCACAGCGCGTGCCAGTACTTGCAGGTCAGTGGCGCCACCTCACAGCGCGTGCCAGTACTTGCAGGTCAGTCGCGCCACCTCACAGCGCGTGCCAGTACTTGCAGGTCAGTGGCGCCACCTCACAGCGCGTGCCAGTACTTGCAGGTCAGTCGCGCCACCCCACAGCGCGTGCCAGTACTTGCAGGTCAGGTGGGGGACCAGACTAGTTAGTTCTACTCCTACCTCTCCACCACCAAGTGCCTGCACGTCAGTGGGGCCCAGCTTTAGCCTCTTCCTAGCATTACTTCAGGTGGCGAGTCGGGCCCACTTTTATGCGTCTCTCAGTAGTTGCAGTTCAGTAAATAGGCGCTGGCTAACCCGTTTTACATTGTTTTTCAGCTAGCCTAAAGCAGGCTTGGCCTTGCGACTAGATCTTACACCTAACCTGAGCACCTGTTTATCGTTTCAGAACTTCAACAAGCCTACAGCGAGCGTGGCTCCGTCGATGGCAGCGACAGCGTCTGACGTCAGCGCCTCCAACACGCTGGAGAAGACCTTCCGAGACATGGACAAAAACATCAAACCGTCCTACTACGACATGCACAAGATACAGAATGGTAAGTGTTGGCATCTACCCTAGGGATACGTCCGGTGGAGTTTGTAGAATTTTAGGTTCGTTAGTGGGCTCGTCAAGAATGATTTTAAACTCTTTTATGTCCATTGTTTGTTTGGTTAGAAATTGGGTTGCCAGATACCGTAAATATTCGTTTTTTTCCGTTGGTTGGATCAGACGTTTATCGAAAATGCCCAGGTAGTAGCGCCACTACCATCAGTCTCCGATTCTCTGGTGACCGTGTGCTGATGTTGGACCGTTCCTGACGCCGTGTCCGCCCCGCGCCGTTCCAGACCAGACGGACCCTCAGCTGGCGGCGCTGAACCGAATTCAGCTGCCACCGCTGGACAAGCCGCGACGAGTGGTCGGGGCCACCGCCCTGTCCTCACCCGACACCCCCGGTGAGCGCTCTGTCACTCTGCCCTCCCCCGCTACTCTTCCCGGTCGGTCCCTGTCGCTGCTTTTGTCCAGCGTACTTACAACGGTGTGGGATTATCCGGTTGGTACATACGTGATAACATGGTCATTTTGTACCTTCGGCTTAGCAGCTTTACCTATAAACATGTGATTGATACGATTCGTACGGTAGGGCATGTTATACAGGAAGCAGCAGGTGAAGGGCCTCCAGACGATATATTGTATCCCAAACAAAACGTAGCTCTATGATGTTTTGTTAAAACCAACATTGCCTCCGTCGCCTAGTGTTCAGTAATCGGTTTTATGTATCGTATCACATTGTGACGCGCGTTCGTTCCATGTGGCCCTACAGAGTACCACTGGGACTGCTCCGACTGGGCGGGCGCCACCAGTCAAACGCCGCTGCCCAACATCACAGAGGTGGCCGGGTCAGAGGTCAAAGACTCGTCCAGTTACCATAGCAACGAGAGCAACGAGAGCAACTCGGGCGTCCGCGCGCCCATAGGTGAGTGTGTGTGGGAGGGGGCGGGGAGGCGGAGGAGTGGGCGAAAGAAAGGGAGAGAGAGATGGGGATTAATTATATGGGGAGATTGGAGTAACGCGGGAAGAATGCGAGGTGTAGCCAAGTTGGTCAGTGTCTCATATTTCGGTGCCAGCAATTGCGCATTTCGAGGGCCCAATCAATCACAATATTCATCGTTGCTTATTTATCACGCCATTTTCTGATGAGATACTTTTTAGTGCCCAATATCAAACAAAGTAATTAAGATATCAGTTTCGTGTCAGAAATTAATTCGAACCCCGCGCCTGATACAAACAAATATCCAACCATGAACCAGAACATTTTTTCAAGAATGAGCATATCAGTCGTTCCGTCGGCTGTTTTCACAGAGCCAAGGAGGAGATACGAAACCAAGGTTTAGACGCCCGGAGAGGCCATATCAACATGTCACTTCCAAACTCACTCGCTCCTGCAGCCCTATCTAATCCAGTTTATTGTTCACTAGAATCAGCAGTAGCCTCCGTAGACAATGAATAGAGCGTATATTTTTAACGTATTTATATATATCACTGACCCTGTTACCTCTGCTTCCTTATAAAGCGATCCTCAGTGTTCCTACGGTATATGATTAGTGTATGGTGCAAGAGGATCTTGTTCCTCGTGCGAACAACTGAAGACTTGTGCCGACAAGACTGTGTTGTCGAGCCATTAATGCTGAACCCAGTAAGAAAATCTATGGTTTTGACAGCTTCTTATTCTAATCCCCTTCAAGAACTAGTTTTATTTCTTGTCCGAAGCTACTACACTATTTTTAGTTCGCCTTGGCCTGTATCGTATTGTGCTTAAGTCTCGGCACTGTCGCGATGATAACTGAATACCTTCCTTTCCCTCATTGGATTGGGTTCGCTGTCCGTTTTTATTTTTCGGTTGGTGAATGCCAGTGTTGCACTTACCCGGCACTGAGGCACTGTACAGACAGCACAGTACGCACACCCTGCGCCTGAATCTGGACTCCGTGCGAGCTGACACACCATTGACCAGCTTCGTTTCGGCATGTCACTGACATATCGCCGCCTAATCAAGACATTAGTGATGCACGAATCAGACATTGTATCGGTGAACTGTGTCAGTGCCGTGTAACGCGCTGTACGTGAGGTGTGCAGTGTTGTGTTTCTGCACAGTCACCTGTTGGGTTGTCGTGTGGGTGTTCAAGCATTCATGGTGAGATGTATGCTGAGCGGCAGCCTTCGGAAGTGGTTTTTCATGTTTCGCCTGTTTGGTTACGGCTGACTATACTCACTGCTGTTTAGTGAATCGTCATGTGGGCTGTTTGGTTACGGTTACCGATCACTGCCAATTATAGTTTCAGTCCGTGCAGTATCGACTGTCAGCTGTGACCGGCGCGGTCCGTTAGGAGCTCAGCCGTCCGTGACCGGGCCGTGGCCGCTCTGTTTCGCCCCTGGCTGACCTGTCCCTCTCGCCAGACGGCGCGGCGTGCGGCGCCGTCACAGACGATGACGACGTCCTCGAAACACTCAACGAGGACCAGCAGTCGGACTACACGGCCGACGGCGACGGCGACGACATCACGTCCGATCTGGACACGCTGCCGGAGCCGACCGACTTCGACCGCATCCTCTCCGAGCACGGCATCGAGCTGGGCGCCTCCGTGTCGGAGCTGTCCTCTCTGGCCGGCGGCGACCTGGCCTACGGGCTGGCGGCGCACCCCAACCTCTACCTGCCGGCGCACAGCGGCGCAGAGACGACCGACAACGAGGCTGACACGCCGCTCCAGCGCCGGCTCGACAGGTAGGCACCCGCGCCTACAGGTAGGCAGCCGCGCCTACAGGTGGGCAGCCGCGCCTGCCTAGGCAGGAGCGGGACTCGGGAGGTCGGAACTGGTAAACCGTGACCCGTGCATATGTGACAGAATTCGCTGCATTGGCGCCCATTGGGTACTCTACTAGATTTAGATTTGAATGGTCTTGTTAAAGGGCTTAAGAACTCTTTCTTATTAATGATGTTCCACCATATTCTTGCTTGACAACATCAGATATCGTACCATCTGGCACGTATACCGCTGAGGCATTTTTAACTCGGCAACTTGTCTATATCAGCGCAAGCATGATGCAAATGCGATACATTTTATCAATGATATATTTTTGATTGAACGTTATATGCCTCCGCTCTGTGCCCCGGCGGCGCTCTGACGCCCGGTACCGGCCGGCAGGTACCGGTACCCGGCCCGGAACCGGATGCCGCTCCGGCTCGGCACGTACGCCGAGCTGGAGTCGCTGACGGCCGGCAGTCAGAGCGAGGACGCCGGCCAGCTCTGCGACATCGAGTCGGACGACGCCAGCTCCCGTATCTGACGACGCGACCGGGCCGCCCGGCCGGCGGCGGCCCAGATCTCAGAGATAGGGCGTCCGGCGCGGGGCACAGAGCTCGTGGCCGCGCCTCGGCCGGCGCAGGGGGCGCTGGTGTGCGCCTGAAGGCAGCTGAGAGGACCGTCTCCGAATCGCCGACCCGTGCGGAGTCGGTGAGACCGCGGAGTTAGTGGCCACGGGCCGGATCACGAGGTATTTGTTGTGGCGGGCCGATACAGACAGGCCAGCCGCCGCCGACCTCTGGCCCTCAGTAGGACCACACATACACCCTGTTCTGGTGGGTGCGTACGAGTCCGAACAGAGATTTGCTAACCATAGACGGGTCGCTGGGTGAGACAGTATGTGCCAGACAGCGGCGAGTGACATGTCGGCGCGTGGCCCGACTGAGTTTTATGTGCGTGTGCGTCGGATGAAGTACCAACGCCGCCGGTTGTGTGCGTGTCTGCCGACCCGACGAATCTGCCTTGTCTGGCTGAATTGTGATGAGCTTTAGTCGTTTATTGCCGCGGGTGGGTGAGAGAGGGGAGAGAGATAGAGAGAGAGAGAGAGAGAGAGAGAGAGAGAGAGAGAGAGAGAGAGAGAGAGAGAGAGAGAGAGAGAGAGAGAGAGAGAGAGAGAGAGAGAGAGAGAGAAGAGAGAGAGAGAGAGAGAGAGAGAGAGAGAGAGAGAGAGAGAGAGAGAGAGAGAGAGAGAGAGAGAGAAGAGAGAGAGAGAGAGAGAGAGAGAGAGAGAGAGAGAGAGAGAGAGAGGAGAGAGAGAGAGAGAGAGAGAGAGAGAGAGAGAGAGAGAGAGAGAGGAGAGAGAGAGAGAGAGAGAGAGAGGAGAGAGAGAGAGAGAGAGAGAGAAGAGAGAGAGAGAGAGAGAGAGAGAAGAGAGAGAGAGAGAGAGAGAGAAGAGAGAGAGAGAGAGAGAGAGAGAGAGAGAGAGAGAGAGAGAGAGAGAGAGAGAGAGAGAGAGAGAGAGAGAGAGAGAGAGAGAGAGAGAGAGAGAGAGAGAGAGAGAGAGAGAGAGAGAGAGAGAGAGAGAGAGAGAGAGAGAGAGAAGAGAGAGAGAGAGAGAGAGAGAGAGAGAGAGAGAGAGAGAGAGA